>NC_050573.1:37642993-38242993 GCF_011100635.1 Trichosurus vulpecula | reverse complement strand
GCTTTAGGTTTAAATGCTTCTAAGTCAGAAGCCGAGTCTGAGCAGGATTCCCAGAGAACGGTCCTGCTCTGGGCCCACACATGCACACGCTGCTATTTATTGATTGATTCCTAGGGTACTACACCTGTGCTCCTGTCCGCTGATGTCACTCTGGAGGTCTGGCTGGCTAAATCTTCCTCCTCTTCTTCCTCTTCTGATGATGCAATTCCTGGAACATCTTCACAGCCCAAACGAAAGGAAGAGAAATACTTTAAAACAACATCACAGGGCATGGAATGCCTAAAATTGGGCAAGAGTTTTTTCTTACCCCTCTTGTGTTCTGGACCCTTTGTGGCTGTCTACTGAGGCCTAGAGACAGCTGCTCAGACATTCAGTCAGTCAGAAAGCACTTGTGAAGTACTCACAATGCACCAGGCACTGTGCTAAGCACTGAGGACACAAAGAGACTTCACAACAGTCCCTGCCCTCAGAAAGCTCACAGTCTAATGGGAAAGACATCGCACAAACAACTATGTACAAACAAGATATAGATGGGGTAAATTAGTGACTGGGGCAAACAGGGTTAAGTGAGTTGCTCAGAGTTACACAGCTAGTAAGTGTCTGAGGCTAGATTTGAACTCAGGTCTTCCTGACTCCAAGCTGGACTGTCTACTCATCACCTAACTGCCTGCTAGCTCAGTCGGTAGGGCCAGGACTCTTAATCCCAGGGTCGTGGATTCATGCCCTACGTTGGGTGATGTGTAAATTAGCAGCAATCTCCAAGGAAAGGCTCTGGAATTAAGGGGGACCGGGAAAGGCTTCTTGCAGAAGGTGGGATTTGAGCTGAGCCTTGAGGGAAGCCAGGAAGGAGAGGTGAGAAGAGAGAGCATTCCAGGCATGTAAAAATGTATGAAGTCTGGGAATACGGAGTGTCTTGTGCAAGCAAAGGTGAGGAGGCTAGTGTTATTAGAACACAGAGTACTTGGAGGGGAGTAAGGTATAAGAAGACTGGAAAGGGACAGGTTCTAAAGAGCTTTAAAAGCCAAAGGATTTTATGTTTGATCCCGGAGGTAGTACCAGGGAGCCAATGGAGTTTATCAAGGCAGGGAGGGTACAGGTTAGACCTGAACTTTAGGAAGAATAACTTTGATTGATGGTGAGTGGACCAGAATGGGGAGAGATCTGAGACAGGAAGACAGGAGGCTATTACAATAGTCCAGACACGAGGTCATAAGGTGCCTGTACTAGGGTAGTAGCAGCATCAGAGGAGAGATGTTGTAAAGGTGGGATGCACAAGACTTGGCAACAAATTGGATATGGGGGTGAGAGACAATGTGGAGCTGAGCATGGCACGTAGGTGTCAAGCCTGAGGGACTGGGAGGATGGTGTTACCCTGGATAGAGACAGGGAAGTTGGGAATAGGGGAGGTTTGGGAGACAAGATAATGGGGACAGTTTGGGACGTGTTGAGTTCAAGATGTCTCTAGGATATCCAGTTTGAGATACTAAATAGGCAGTTGGAGATGTAAGGCTAGAGATTTGGATAAATAATTGGAGAACCATCTGCATACAGATGAAAAATGAATCCATGGGAGCTGATGAGATCACTACGTGAAAAAGTCTCGAGGGAGAAGAGAAAGGGGCCCTGGGAGCCACTCCCAGTTAGTAGGCATGATCTGGGTGGAGATCCAGCAAAGGAGACTGAGACAGATAGGTAGGAGGAGAACCAGGAGAGAGTGGTGTCCCCAAAACCTAAAGAGTATCAGGGAGAAGACAACATCTGAAAGCCTCAAAAGTTGCAGAGAGGTAAAGAAGAATGAGAATTGAGAAAAAGCCATTAGATGTGACAATTAAGAGATCCTTGGTAACAGTGGAAAGAGATTTCTATTGAAAATGTTAGCAGCCAGATTGCAGAAAGGTAAAAAAAGAGTGAGAGGAAAGGAAGTAGAAGACAACTTTCTCAAGTTTGGACAAGAAGAAGAGGAGAGATGTGGGAAGATAGCTAGTGGGGATGGTTAAGGAACATTAAGCAATTTTTTTAAAGGATGGAGAAGATGTGGGCATGCTTAGAAAGCAGTCAGGAGAAGGAAAACATTGAAGATTAGTGAGAGAGTGGGGATGATGGAGGGAGCTATCTGCTGGAGAAGATGGGATAGAATAGGCTCACTTGTGTAAGTAGAGGTGCTTACTTTGGCAAGAACAATGGTCCTCTCTTTGCGTGAGACAGGAGTGAAGGAGGAAATAGTGGGGGAAGGCATGCAAGTGATGAAAATGAAAATGAAAGGGAGCTCTTGGTGAATGGCCTCAGCTTCTCCAGTAAAATATGAGAAAAGGTTCTCAGCTGAGCATAGGGTCAGAGGGAAGCCATGAGACGTTTGAGGGAGGATTAGGGATTATTCTTAGGATAATGTACATAAAATAAAATATGTAGGATTACAAAGGAAACCAATTATCTTGAAATACAATTATAAAAAAAAAAAGATTTAAAAACAAGTTGTTCACAGACCCTAGGTTAAGAAGCCAGGCTTTGGAGTCATGGAATTATGCTTATATTTCTCTCTCTCTCTCTCTCTCTCTCTCTCTCTCTCTCTCTCTCTCTCTCTCTCTCTCTCCCTTCAAGATTCTGCTCAAGTATTACTTTCTACTTGATGCCTTTCCTTATAATCCCCAGTTGCTAGTGCCTTCCCTCCTCAAACTCCCTTGTATTCATTCTGAATATATTATTTGTTATTATTCAGTCATGTCTCACTCTTCATGAGTTCATCTTAGGCTTTTCTTGGCACATATATTGGAGTGGTTTGCCATTTCCTTCTCCAGCTCATTTTACAGATGAGGACACTGAGGCACAGGGTTAAGTGACCTGCTCAGGGTCACATAGATAGTTATGTCTGAGGCCAGTTTTGAACTCAGGAAGATGAGTCTTCCTGACTCCAGGGCTGGCAGTTTTTCCACTGTGCCACCTAGCTGTTATGCATAATATATCCAGGACAGCTAGGTCGCACAGGTTTTTCTCACCCTGAGCAGATTTTGCACGTGTAAATCCCGCACAGGGAACCTTCTATCCAAGGTGCTGAGGGTGTCTTCCTCTGGATGACACAACATGGATAATAAGAAGAGCCAACCATTTATGCATTCAGTTTGCAAAGCACCTTACTTATGCTATTTTGATGAATAAAGGAATGACACAATGATGGACTATGAGCTCTAGGACCCAACACAAGCTCCTGGCCCCAATCCACCTTTCCTGCCTCATTACCCACCTAGCCCCTTCTTGCTTTCTACATCGGACTCTCTTCTTGGTCTTTATGCATGACAAGCCATCTCTCACACTTGAATGAGCTATCTCAGCACACTCCCTTTTCATCTAGAATCTCTAGTTTTAGTCAAGATCCAGCCCAAACACCACCTTCCACATGAAGGCTTTCTGGAGCCCGCAGCCACTGGTCTCTCCACCCCACCCCCACCCCCACCCAAGCCATAATGTACCCATTTTGCCTGTATAGACACAAAGACTTTTACTGTCGCCTTTGTAAACCCAACAGCTAGCACAGTGTGAGGCACAAAATAAGCATTTAATGTATGTTTGATTAAGTGATTGACACCATTGGCCACAAGAGATACAGGTGATATAGGAAACACCTGGGGCCCACAAAATTGGCGAGTGGGCAGACATGATGCATGATCACAGGAGACACAAAGGAGGCATAAACACGGGCACAGGGCTCATACATGTGCATGGAGACTCAGAAGGGCATACATAAAGGATGAGGGCATCATGTACTTCTGAGGACCAATTTCTTCTGTGATAAAATCCTAAATCCTCAGCATGGCACTTAGAGGCCCCAGCAATCTGGCTCCTACCTACATATACGCCACTCCCCTGCATGCATACACTTGTCTATTCTACGTAAGTGTCCTGTCTCCTAGCATCCCCAGCTCCCTACAAAGCACGCCCAGGCCCAGGAGGCCTTTCCAGATACCCTTAGAACTCCCTTCTTCTTAAATTGCTTTGTATCACTTGGCAGACACTTTGTATTTTCCTATCTGGACACATAGAAGGTTCTTGAGGGCAGGGACGGGGACAACTCGTTTTGCTTCTTTGTAGCCTGAGCGCCTAGTTCAGTGCCTGGAAATGCCCATTGATTCGCACGCGTGGAATCGCCGTGCAGAAGGAGGGCAGGGGGCAGGGAGCAGGCGAGGGTGCGGCCCTCACCTATCTCCATCTCCACCTCCTCGGGCACCACGAGGCGGTAGAAGAAGATCGCCGCGGCGCCCTCCTCCTCCGTGCTCTGGTTCAAGAAGTGCAGAATCTGCTCCTCGGCCTCGCCGTCGTTCCGGTTCATCAGCTCGAGGAAATACTCCGGTTCGGCGAGATTAAAAGCGAGGTACACCCGGTCCCGCATCCATTCCACCCGCAGGTCGTCCATGTCGCTGCCAGCCTAGCCTCCACACCTTTCCGAAGAGTCTCGGCCGCAGCGCCAGACCGGCCGCGGCGTCCCTGGCAACCGCCGCCTCCGCGCCAGGAGACGCTGAGGCGGCCGGACCTACTTCCCCAAGTGGGTCTCTATCCACAGCGGAAGGAGATCTACAAAATCTCAACCTGAAAGGAAGAGTCCCTCCTCTGGGACCGGGCTGTGGAGGGAGGCGTCATTGCCTGGTTATGTTTTGAGGCCTCTCAAAAGTTGTCCGGGTCCAGGCTTGCCATCCTGGACCATGAGAGACAGTTTATACCACCTGCGTGTCCCTCCAGCCTGCAGTGGTGCTGGTACCCCAGTACATGAGCACTTTAACGCATAGTGCCCCTCACCAAGACAGTAAGTAATTAAGCGCATGCTATGTGCCAGGAATTGTGCTAAACACTGGGGACCAAAAAAAAAAAACAAAACAAAAACGGGTCAAAAACAGTTCCTGCTCTCAGAAGAGCTCACAATCTAACGTAGACAAGGAAACAAATATGCACAAGCCAGCTACAGACAGGAAAACTGGGAAATCGTTAACAGAGAAGGCACTAGAATTAAGAGGGTTTGGGGAAAGCTTCCTGTAGGAGCGGGGATTTTAGCTGGGACTTCCTCATTGGAAGCCAGGGAAGTCAGAGGGGCAGATGACGAGGGAGAACACTCCAGGATTGGCGGGGAGGGGGTCGGGGGAGGGGCGGAACCGGTGCAGACACCTGGAGTGGAGAGACAGTGGAACAGGGAGGCCAGAGTACTTGGAGAGGAGGCAGGTCTAAGATTGGAAAGGGGGGGTGGGGCGGGGTTATGAAAGGCTTTGAAGACCAGGGGATTTTGTAATTGGATCCCTGGAGGTGAGAGGGAGCCACTGGAGTTTACTGAGTAGGAGGATTTCCTGCACCGTAGGAAGATCATTTTAAGTGGCTGAATGCTGGATTGGGAATGGGGAGAGGCTTGAGGCAGGTAGACCCACCCCCCCAGCAGCTATTGCAACATCCAAGCGTGAGGGATGAGGGCCAGCATCTGGGGGTGGCCGTCAGAAGAGAGGAGGAGGTGAATTTGGGAGGTGTTATAATGTTAAATCACCTAGGACAGTAGTAGGGGAGTTAGGAGGAGGGGAGAATTTAGGGGGAAAATTAAACTTCAGTTGTGTGAAGTTTAAGATGTCTACAGGTCATCCAGCTCCAGCTAATAGGCAGTTGGAAATGTGACCATGATTAAATCTCCAGGAGATCATGAGCTCACCAAGGGAAATAGTCTAGAGGGGGAAGAGGGGCCAGGACAGAGTCCTATGGGACACCTGTGGTTAGAGGGAATGTCCTGGATTCAGATCCAGCAAAGGAGGCTGAGATAGGGAGGAGGAGAACTGAGAGCGGTGTCCCAGAAACCTAGAGCAAAGAGTATCCGGAAGGTGATGAGCAGTGTCCAAGGCAGCAGAGAGGTGGAGGAGAATGGGGACTGAGAAAAAGTCACTGGATTTGGCAATTAAGAGATCACTGGCTACTTAGCCAAATATATAGGAATAAAAGCCATTCCCCAATTGAGAAATGGTCAAAGGATATGAACAGGCAGTTTTCAGAGGAAGAAATTAAAGCTATCTATAGGCATATGAAAAAATGCTCTAAATCACTACTGATTAGAGAAATGCAAATCAAAACAACTCTTAGATACCACATCTCTCCTGTCAGATTGGCTAAAATAACAAAACAGGAAAACGATAAATGCTGGAGAGGACGTGGGAAAATTGGAACATTGTTACATTGCTGGTGGAGTTGTGAGATGATCCAGCCATTTTGGAGAGTAATTTGGAACTATGCCCAAAGGGCCACAGGAATGTTCATACCCTTTGACCCAGCAATACCACTTCTAGGGTTGTATCCCAAAGAAATCACACAAGCGGGAAAAGGACCCATACGTACAAGGATGTTTATAGTGGCTCTTTTTGTGGTGGCCAAGAATTGGAAATCAAAGGGATGCCCATCAATTGGGGAATGGCTGAACAAATTGGGGTATATGAAGGTAATGGAATACTATTGTGCCATAAGAAATGGGGATGATACAGACTTCATAACAACCTGGAAAAGCCTACACGACATAATGCTGAGTGAGCGGAGCAGAGCCAGAACACTGTACACAACCACAGATACATGGATTCTGTGAGGACCAACCCTGACAGACTTCGCTCTTCTCAGCAACACAAGGTGCAAGGACAACTCCAAAGGACTCACGATGGAGAATGCTATCTACATCCAGAGAAAGAACTATGAAGTTTAAATGCAGATTGAGGCACACTTCATGCTCGCCTTTTTTTCTGCCTTTTTTCCTTCTCTTTTGTTTTTGTTTTTGGGTTTGTTTGGTTTTTTTTGGTTCTGTTTCTTCTTTCTCATGATTCATTCCATTGGTTGTAATTCTCCCCCACAACTTGACTAGTGTATAAATTAATTCAGTGCGAAGTTATACATGGTAGTTATATGAGATTCCATGCCGTCTTGGGGAGGGAGGGGAGAAAATCTGGAACTCAAAATTATGTAGAACCGTGTGTGGGAAATTTAAAATAAAAAAATTTTAAAAAAAGAGAGTGAGAGGAGAGAAAGTGGAGTCCACTACCTGTAGATGGCCTTCTCAAGTTGTTTAGCCACAGTAACAGGTGCTTAATGATGTTTACTGGTCTATACATATGGGCCGGTAAGATTCGAGGATGGGGCCCTGGGGCGGGGGGTCATCTGGTCCCACCCGCTCATTTAACAGAGAAGGAAACACAGACCTGGAGGGGTGGGGTCACTTAGCCAAAAGGTCACACAGGTAGCTGAGAACCAGAATTCAAACCTATGTCTTCTGGCTACAAAACTATCATTCTTCCCACTATACCTGGCAAACTGCCTTCTACCCTATGCTACAAAGGGAATTAAATGTCCAGATTTGCTCTGTGGATAGATTTGGAGGGTGTGAGTGCCTCAGTGTAATGCTGAACTAAGCCATCCTGGAAAGAGAAAATGAGATTTTAATATATCCTCCGAAGTGAACAGTTCTTTCTCAAACTGCCAAATCTAATGTCCTCTTTTCAGTCTTCTTCCTTTGATACTATTAATCACCTTCCTCTTCCTCTCCTTGGAATTTTCTTCTGAGTTTTAGTGACCCTGCTCTGTCTTGGTTTCCCTCCTACTTCTCTCACTATTCCTCAGTCTTCCTTTAATGGATCTTCATCCAATTAGGTCTTGCCTGATAACTGTGGCTCTGTCCAAGGCCCTCTTCTCTTCTCCCTCTATACAAGCTTGATGACCTCATCAGCTCCTATGGATTCCATGATCATTCTCAGATCTATTTATCCAGCCCTAACCTCTCTCCTGACCCCACATCTCACATCTGTTCAGAGTACAACCATCCTCCCAGTCACTGAAGCTTTGAGCTAAGGAGTCATCCTCGATTCTCCTCTCCATGCCTTCCACCCCAATATCCAGTTGCCCAGTCCGGTCGATTCTGCCTTTGCAGCTGCTCCCAACGTTCCCTTCTCTTCTCTAGCCCCTCCACCACCACGGCAGAAGGTGGAGCCCTCATGCCCTGCTATCTGGGCTATTGCAATGACCTCCTCTACTGGCTGGTCTCCCTGCCTCAGGCCTCTCCCTATTACAGTCTACACACCAGCTGTCTTTGTAAGTCACAGGCCTGACCGCGTTATTCTCTATTCAATAAATAGCAGCGGCTTCCCTATTGCCTCCAGGGTCAAATACAAAATCTGTCTTTTAAAAGTCCTTCACCATCCCTTCCCATCTTTCTAGTCTTCTTACACTTTACTCCCCTGGCCACCTTATTCTTCCCCCGACAAGGCACTACATCAGACTCTATGCCTTTTTACTATCTGCCCTCCCCCAAATACTTGGCATTTATTTCATGTTTTGCATAGAGAGCATGTACATGTTGTCTCCCCCATAGAATGTAAGCTCTTTGATAGCAGTAATGTTTTCATTGTCTTTATAGTCTCATCACAGAGCAGTGCCTGGCACATAGTAGGGGTTTAATAAACTTTTTAATGACGCATGACCTATGCTTCTGTAATAGCAAATTACCATTCACCCACTTTAGGCTAGAAATCTCTTTTTCTTTTCTTTCCTTGCTCCTAAACTCACGTTAATAACCAAAGAGGGGCTACATCAACGAGGGAAGAAGTAGCAGGACTAAGATCTGGCTTCTCAGTCTACCTCTCTGAACCCCAAATTGCTTCCGGGGCCCAAATGAGCTCCTCTCAATCCTACCAAACCCAACTCAACACTCCTTCCCATGATTCCCTGTAGGAAGCAATCTTCCCTCCTAGGATCCTGTGTAGCACCAAGTAACCCCAACGTGCTATCTATCTAGTGCTATCTGTAGTATCGATAGTAGTAGCAGTATCTGTAGTATCTATCTGTGCTATCTAGCTATATATCGAGGAGGACTTAATGTAATGTTTTCTGGATTGGTTTCTTATCCCTGTCAAACAGGGAACTTTTTGAGACGGTGCCTTTGTCATTCCCGGCATCGCCCCTCTCTTACCCCCAGAGCCTCGCTCGGAACCTCACACACAAGAGAGAATTCAGCTTTGCTACTGCAGCTTCAGACCGCCCCCTCCATGCACTTCCAGAGAAACAGGGAATCTAGAGAGGACTGCTCAGGGCCTTCTTGTCTTCTCACAAATTCTCTTCAGTAAATTTTTAGTTACTTTTTTCTTTCAGGGAGAGGGCCAAGATTTTTGGCTTTCCACATAGGTCAGGATACAACAAAGCAATACACCCACATTTTTAAAAAATATTTATTTTTGTTGAATAAAATCATGTTCAACATCCAAATACTGACAGGAAGATGCAAGTTTTCAATGACTGCACATGTCAAGGAGTACTCTGGCCTTGTAAGCACACAGCAACCTCCAATGGCCTGACCGCAGTATGTGTCTCCTGAATACGCCTCATTCCTAGCATTAACCTCAATGCTGACATATGGGCATGCAAACTAGAAAACTGCCTTATTTTAAAATAGACTAGAATCTGAGAAATTAGTATTTGTTTAATGCATACTTCGGTTTTAGATCCAAAATTAGTCAGGCATGATGAATAATTAAATAGTTAAACTTCGTATTATAATACATAAGAGGCAGCATGGTGTAGTGGCTAGAAAGCTGGCCTTAAAGCCAGGAAGACCTGGATTCAAGTCCTACCTCCAATTCACACTGGCTCTAGGCAAGTCACTTGACCAGTGTTTCAGGCACCTTGCTAAGACTAAAAGGTGCCAACCTGTATTGGTGGAGGGAGTTTCCCCACCTGGAAGCTCCCTGTCCCTATGTTGCATACATACATGTGTGTAGATACATATGTATATATGTGCATGTGTGTTTATACATGTGTATACACACATATGCTAATTTTATAATGTTTTATTTTGGCCTTTGCAGCTTATTGTATTTAAAAGGAGACACCGGAGTAATATTCCAAATACTCCTAGAAATTAAGACCAAGCAGAATTCATCAAAACTTGAAGCAATCATAAATACAAAATGGAGGTCCAACAACTCAGTCTATAACACCCACCTCTTTAGCACTGTTTAGCCCTCTGAATGAACCACCCAATTTTGCCAACGCAGGTGTCTAAGTCTGGCTTTCTGGCTGACCTCAGTAAATTTCTGTTTTCTGATTACTTTCTCTGAAGAAATGCCTTGGCATTGGAAGGTTTTCATTCCTCAAAAATTGAGATGTTTTGTCTACAACTGAGATGTCAAACTGCAAAGTCATTCAGTGCTGTACAAACCAGACTAAGATTAAATGAGAAATGATTAACAAAATAAAAATACAACAGAGATAATGTTAAGGTGTGATTTTCTAAGTCAGTCTGCATTTGGCAGGGATCCGTTTCTATTTGAGTTAGACACCACTGGTCTACGCAATGCCAAACATCCGTATTTAGAAGCATCTAGCTGGCTCACCCTTTTTCCCATTTCTCATCATGCAGACAAAGTTTACATTTTACAACTAAAATGCATACAAGACTATCAAACAGCTTAAATAACAGAGAGAGCCACTTTTCTGGCCACGTGGCAAGAACGTGTCAAGTCATAAAAGTGATCTCCTGGAATCTTAAGACCCTGAAACAATTAGATTTCCAGGGAAGATACATTCGCCAAAGTGGAGATTCAAAAATCACTGTCTGTATAATTAAATTCTGCAAACCTTGATATTGTCTTTGATTCTAATTTGACAAGGTATCCTTCACTTCTTGTTCTAGAGCTGTTTAAGAGACCACGAGGTGGAGTTAGAAAGTCACTGAATAGATTCCAGTAGAAAGTGTAGTTTACTTAGCGCTCTGAAAAGTTCACTGGAATTTTTCATTCAGCCACTAAAATCCCACCCACACTGAATGGTACCGGTTTCACTGCGATTTCCTAGGGATGAATTAGTAAGGATAATTTTAGAAATTCAATATTAAAGCATCAGAAATGGTAACTTTCTAGGGGAAATTTGGCTATAATAAGATCTGGAATGTCAACTGTACCACCGTTCTGTAATTGTTGTGTTAGCAAGTCAGACAAGAGATGATAAGGAAATCCTAATTTAAGTAGGACCATTTTCCATCAAATGTAAGAATTATTTCTTACAATCCTAAAGGGTCAGATTCAGGATAATGACTCCATCTTCCAGTGTCCACCTCTCTCAGCCCACTACTATGGAATGCTCTTTCCTCACAACCTTTTGAGTGCAGTGATACCATACTCTTTTTGAACACATGAGACTGTTCAAGCAGGATCACAAATCTAGAGCTTTAAGCAGCATCAATGATAAAGGTGCCAACTTCACTGTTAACTCCAATTGTATCAACAATCTGGCACTTGGATAATTTCAAGGTTCTCCTGTTTCATCCAGGCCATTATTCCCCCTGCTGAGACAGATCACAACTAAGCTGAGTGGCCAAAACATACATCAGCAGGGGCCAGGCCAGCCCCTTGCTCCAGCCCACTGTACTCTGCAAGTGACAAGCCTGGTGTGTGGAACCTGGGCTTTGAAATCTGGACTCTACTTAACACTACCTTCAAAAGCCTAGGGCCACCTACATGCCACAAGGAGGCACTGCAGTAGGACTTTAGGAATTTAGTACAAAAATCTAAACTTCCTAAACTTTAAGAAAGTGTGCATATTCCAGATGGCTAATTTTAAAAGTTATGATCCACAACATTAAAGCAGCATGACAGTGAATATAATTCAAACAAAAACTCCATATAGAAGAGGATCACAATTTTCAGTGGAAAGGGGAGAAATGTTCATTCAAAGCCAAAAGATGAATGGATGAATTAGCCGAATTTACATTAAGGATCACCAATCAACAGCTTAATAAAGGTTAGTTCTAAATAAATATAAACAGAATGACTGAAAATCAATTTAAAATACTAAATCTAAGTGGGAATTAGATCTTTATTCAGAATTAATCTGAAAAGAAAAAATATAATTATGATGCTTCCATGGCACAGATGTATATCTATCAGTGGTAAAATATTTTAATATACATTTCATTATAAAAATATACAAAAGATTACTTTGTACCTTTCCTTCACTCAATATAAACAACTTTGGTTGGGTAACCTCAGACAAAAGCTGGTCATTACAGTCCAATCATATCCATAATAGCTTCTAACTCCACACTTGGCAAGAAGGCTTAGCCCCACAATGCAACTTTCACAGCGTGCAGTCACCATTAAGAGTGTATGAAAGAAGAAAAGGACAAAATCCTTTACCAGTTTTTCAGCAATGGAACAAACTATTTGTTGGATGCAATTTTATCCCTTTTTTCCTCAATTAAAACATTGAAGAAGAAGTAGGGAAAAGGTTGGTTTCTCTCACAGCTATTGTGAGATCAAATATTTTGTCACACTCAAAATTGGCCAAAACTGAACACTACTGATGCTAATCATTTTAGAATTGCTCATTAGTTATAGTTGGGTTTTTTTAAAAAAAAAGGTTTAATTTTAACTGTTCCAAAATTACATAAACTAGTTAACTTTAGTGAGGGAGTGCTGTATATTTGTCAGATGAACAGAAATAAAGACTATTAAGACAACTTCAATCAGAAGAAGTAAATCTCCCTCCACCCCTGCCTAAAAAGCAACATCTATTTTTTTAGAATAAACATTAACATAAAACACAACCGACTTACATTTGATCATGAAAATAGTCAAAAGAAATTTAAACTTCTAAAGACTGATAAGCTTTACAAAATATCTAGTATGAGGCAACAGTCTAAATGACAGAATTATTTGGCTGTATTATATAAGGCAATGGGGAGGACAGGAACAACATGTTTCTATTATAAATTCTACTTCAGTGAAATTTAATAACATGATAATTCACCATCATGCTGAGAGCACATGGTTACAGCAGCTGAATTACGCCATGTCATCTCTATTACACTGTGACGAGAGTAGTTTAAATGAGAAAGGAGCAAATTTGGTGCCTGCACCAACATAGAACTTGTTCTGAAATTCCACCCTGCAGAGAAAAAAGGAATGAGACATTAATTCAAGAAGACAAGCTCTAATGGGGTGGCAGGAAAGGATGTGGGGGGAAAAAACCTCTATGTAGCAAAGTCACAACTTTTAAAACAGGGCATATCAGAATATAAAGGAAAAAACCCTTAAAGCATCAGAATTCAGAATGATTCAAGGACTAGCCTTTACTCCCAAAGGCTGGGGGTGATGAGTCAATCCTGCCCTCATCAGCACCGGACTGGTGGTACCCAAAGACACTACTCACTGCTTTGGGGGAAGGAGTATTTGGAAAACAATAGCAACATTTAAAAAAAATCTATAAAATGTTTTTTTTTTAAAACATAATAGCTCTTATGTGGAAAGAGTTCATTCTACGTGTGTGTGTGTGTGTGTGTGTACATAGGTATGTACATGCAGATGCGTGTCTGTATAGGTGTATAAAATTATTACTACTAGTCTGCCTAAAATGCAATAGGAACTACTAGTGTTTTTGTAGAAGAACATACTTTTGTTTACATACTTACAGTACCCACCACGTTGCTGCGTGCTAATGGGACACTGGGTATAAATACCCCCTAAATGTACACAGTGTCATTTCATTAATACTCTTAAAAAAGCACTGTACACATGACTTTAAAGCAAATCTACCTCCTAGCCACAATCCATCTCATGATTGTTTCATCTCTGTCTTGTATCCCCAGTACCTAACCTATGTGCTTAGGGACCCTTAAAAATGCTTGCTGAATGAAGGGCTACAGGATCAAGCAGGGGCGAAAGCATTCAAACAATTTTTACATCTATACTATGTAATTTTTCAAAAGAGAAAAACTAGTTTCCCTCTTAGTTTAATTCCAAGTTGTGAACCTTGGGTTTAACCATAAAAACCAACTTAAGTCATCTGACTTAGGTCTGAATAAAAATATATATTATGAAAAAAACACTAAAAGGTGACTAGCATATTTTTTTGATTCTTTGATCAGATATGCCTAAAAATTCTAATGACAAAAAACAACCAAACCTAATAGGAAACCTTACCAATGCAGCCGTATAGCATGAAGAAATGCAGAAAGGCCTTCCATGACCAAGAGAATGAAGATTGTTAAAACAGCAAAGAATGCTACGACTGGAACCAGCAGCAAGACTCCGTAAGTTTTGTCCACACGGAGGCCCACACGCATTATCATTGCCCACAGGACCTCAGATAACTCTAAAAAAAAATTATTTGGATTTTGTTCATTGAGCTAGTTTATAGACTTGAGTTTCTTGTAAAAATCAACCAGTTATGGAGATAAATGCACCAATATGAAATTCCCAAGTTCCCAAGCAATTAAGAAATGTATTCAGCCTGCTTTACATTTTGATTGATTGGGACAAATCACCTTTGATGAGCAGTTGTTTCTCAAGATCCAATAAAAGTTAAACAAAGGTTAAGATTACTGCAGAAAACTTACGTGCATGAGCTAAACTAAGTGCCCAAAGCCTCAGGTATGATGCAGTGTTAGAGATGCAGCCAAGACAATATTCAATCGCATGGATTGCTTGAGCCATAAAGAGCTCTCCAAAATTAAACTAGAAGAGATGATATATGTAAAGACATAACATTATACACATCAAAGCCTACCGAAGTACTACTCACTCATTTCACATAGCAAATGCTTCTCAACATGGGGTTCCTGAACTTTTTTTCCTTAATATTTTGATAACACTATTTCAATGTAATTGGTTTCCTCTGTCATCCTATATATTTACTTTATGCATTTAAAAACATTATTCTGAGAAGGTGCCCACGGGCTTCTCCAAGCTGCCAAAGTTGTATATAACACAAAAAGATTGAAAACCTCTAGATTTATACTATTTTCAAAATTAAAGTGAAAATAAATAGTGAAAGAGAATCTCACTCAATGAATTAGCAAATTTAAAAATAAATTTCATGGGGCAGCTAGGTGGTGCAATGAGTAGAACACCAGCACTGGAGTCAGGGGGACCTGAGTTCAAATCCGACCTCAGACACTTGACATGTACTAGCTATGTGACCTTGGGCGAGTCACTTAACCCCAATGCCCTACCAAGAAACAAAAAAAAATTTCAGAATAATTGTTAAATGAATTTTTTAAAATGACTTTACCAATTATTAAATAACCATCACATTTCTGAGAAAATCAGAGGCCAATACATCTTCTGAAAGTAGTGTTCATGGATTGATTGATCAAGTAGCCCGTTTAATACTAAAACCTTTACTATTCAAGAACACATAAAATTCCAACCCCTCTACACCCTAATAGGTGATCTACATTAGCTACCAGAGTTGAAAAAAATCCATCACCTACTGGCCCAGCCTTTCATGCTGAGCCGCCACTCTTAGTCCTTAGGTGACATAACAGTCCATTGCCAAGGCCATAATTAAAGCTTTTCCAGGTCTATAGTACCCAGTGAGACAGGTTTGACAGAACATAAGATCCACATACCATGCTTCCTCCCCTTCCCCCCCACCCCCACCCCATAGAACTTAACTAGAGGTTCATTATCATAAACAGAAAAGAAACTTTAAAATAACAAAAATTCTAAAATTCTTAGGAAATAGGATTATCATACATTACTAAAAAAGTATTAAAAAATACATTTTCTTCTACAGAGTACCAAATAATTACTTTTGTCAACATCACCATTGCGAATCTTACATAGTTAGAAAAGCAAAGTATGCATACTAGCTAAAAAAGATTACCTCCTCTTCATCTTTACGTCCTTCACCTTCCAAGTGGCTAATTCCCTCTTCCACATTTTGAGACCCCAGCAAACAAACATCTTCTTCACTGTCTTTACGAACCAGTGTATAACCACTCTAACAAAGGAAGAAAAAGGTCCAGTTTTAGTATCATTATGATCCTAAGAATAGGAAAAGTTACATTCCCTTTGAAGGAGCAATTCAGCATTTGGAAAATTAAAAAGAGTCATTTAAAAAATTATAAAAAGAAAATGGAGAGACAGGAATAAAAATAAACATCACAAAACCTTGGAGTCAGAAGATCCCCCAGAGGTTCTTCCAGTCCAACCCCTTCTATAACCAACAATTAGTCATCTAGTCTTTTCTGAAGAAGACTTCCACTACCACCCAAGGCAGCCCATCCCATAGTGAATAGAGCACTGGGCTTGGAGTCAGGAAGATCTGAGTTCAAATCCAGCCTCAGACAGTTTATTATCCTTGTGACCCCAAGTAAATCATTTAACCTCTGTTGTCTCAGTTTCATCACAACTGCAAAACCTACCTCACAGAATTATTGTGAGGATCATAGCACAGTGCCTGGCACATAGTAGGTGCTTAATAAATCATCCCTTTCTTCCACTATACATTATTCATTAATTAGCCCCTTTCTCAAACCTTCTCACCATTACCTTCCACCCTTTCTCTCTCCTTCTCCCTGGTCACAAAAGAAGAACGATCCCCTACTATTTACTCACTGAAATGAAGAGATATCCCACTCACTCCATCTACCTGTCATTTACCTGATTCCTTACCATTTCCCTCAGGGCCTCACTCCAGCATCCCCGCCTTACAGATCTTCGGTCTCTCTCTTGCCACTGTCACCATCTCAAATCTCATACAAATACGTCCCAATCTAAAAAATCCTAAAGAGCCAATCCAGTCATCTCTTTCTTTCCCCTTCCACTACACAACGACCTGAAAAGTTGTCCACATCTAGTCCTTTGATTTCTCCCACTTCCATCACCTCCTACTTTCACAAGACTCCACTCTACAACATCGTCAATGACCTTATCACCTCATACTACTGCTTAGGGGAGGTCAGTCTGAGTCGGGTCTTGAAGCTGTATCACTGACTCACTCACTCACTCATTCATTCATTTATTCACTCATTCCTCCATCTAATCATTCATTCAAAAAGCACTTCAGTGGTACTGGAGATTCCATCTTTGTAGGCAAAAGTGAGAATCCCAAACACCTTCAAGGATTTTACATTCTATAGAGGTGAAACCACATACACTTAATGAAGTAAATAGAAAATCTGTTCAAAGTAATTTCAGAAATGAGGGCACTAGCAACTAGGTGAAGAGGCCTTTTAGAGACTGTGGCTATGGAGCTGAGCCTTGAAGGCCTCTAAGAGGTGACAGTCCAGGCACAGGGTACAACCTGGGCAAAGGAGCCAATCTGGCTGGAATGAGAGTGGTATGTCTAGAAAGGTAGGTAGGAGCAAAAAAGAATTTTAAAGGCAAGAGGAACTTGTATTTTATCCTAGAGAGATTAGGAAACCACTGGAGCTTCCTGAGCAGGACCTGTACTGTAAGATAACAAGCTAGCAGCTTGTGTGGAGGGTGGCCTGAAGGGGAGAGGGGAGACTGGAACCAGGGAGACAACTTGTCATGGAAATGGTCCAAATGAGAAGCGATAAGAGCCCAGAGTTTGGGTGGAAGCCAAGCGAATGGAGAGAAGCGATGCGTGTGAGAGATATTATGTAAGCAAAACTGATAAGATTTGGTAAGGGGGAAGAGGAGGAGGTCTGTGAAAGAGAAGGAAGAGTCAAGGATCACTCTGAGGTTTTTGACCTTGGAAGGATGGTAATGCCCTCAAGAAAAATAGAGAGGTTAAGAAGAAGAGAAAATTTGGGGGGTTGAGGAAAAAGTTAATCAATTTTGTTTTAAGATGTCTATAGAACATATTAATTAAAATGTTCAATAGGCAGTTAATTAGTGATGTGGAACTGGGGCTCAGGAAAAAGAGCTATGAATGGCTATCTATCAATCTGGGAATAACCTGAATAGAGACGATAGCTGAATTCATGGGAAGTGATGAGACCATCAAGAGAAAGAGTATAGCGAGAAGAAAAGACTGGAGCTCTGGGGACATTTACAAGACAGGACACGGACAGTAACTCGGCAAAGGAGGCTGAGACGGAGTGACCAAACAGATACCACAGACCGGAGGCCAATTTCATGAAAACCTGGGGAGGAGAGAGTTCCCAAGAGGAGGGGGTGATCAAGAGCCTTAAACACCACAGAAATGTCAACAAGAATAACGATTATTTTAAAAAAGGTTAATAGATGTGGCCGTACTCTTTTGGTGTAGAAAGAAATATAAAACTGCTGATACAGTGAGAGGGAATACCCTTTAGTACTGATTAATTTACTTTTAGTTTGATTGTAGATTAAACTCCTTTCTTTAGGAAAAGCTAGACCGAAGCCAAACTAACAGAGACATTCTCTTAAGTCTAGGCTACCTACAGATTTAGGGTACAGATGGATTGATAAGACTTTATCATTTAGTAACAGGAATTTAGAGTAAAACCTCTATCTTTCTAGGATTATAGAGCTCTTTTTAAAGGCTCAGTTTCCCTTTCCAGCAGCTGGACCAAGGTGGGCTGACTAAAGGGTAAGTTCTTGTTTCTAGTCTCAGCAGACAAACTCCCATTCTTCTTGAGCTAGAGGCTAAATCTAAATTAAGTAGTGTTATCTTCTAAAGTTGGGTTTCTCTTTCAGGCAGCTGGAGGATGCGGGAGGGGGAGGGTGACTGCTAATACAAACCACAAGTTCCTCTTTCAACTCCTTTAAAGTAAGACTTCTGGTAACAAAATGTTACAGGTGCAGGGCAGAAATTCCTAAGGCAATCTCACTTTTGTAGACACAGGATGAATTTTGCTTAAGAAAGCCTGGGAGAAGTGAACTAGTCAGATGGACCCGCCTTGTCTAACTGAATTATGTTGAAAACAGGTTTCCTAAGGTTGCTGAAATTTTTTTTTTATTTCTCTTCTCTGTTATAAAAATAAGTGCTGTAAATCACTCCTTTGTCACTAATTACTGAGGGATTAGCTGACCTGACTTAATGGTAACATGGTGACTGTTACCATTAAATCATTACTTATTCAGAAACTTTATATTTCGTATTTGTTTTCTATTTTTGATAATTAATTTTAACAGAGAAGACTCAGGATGAGAATTAAGGGAAACCGTGTAGTTAAAATGTGAGAAAAGGTGGTAAAGACTTCAGTAGACTGAACCCTTTGTGCAGTGAATAGTTCCACCATGACAACCATGAAAACCCTTGAACACGGTAACAGGAAACAAAAGCTCTAACTCCCAGGAGTTAGCTCTGGAGGGCAAGAAGAACTGAACAGTGACAGTAACACTATACTTGTAGTTCTTTCAGCACCAAGTAATAAAATAAGCACATAGTCACAAAATCAGGCTGGTCTCTCTAGTAAGGGAAGGAGAAGGGTAAAAATGATGAAATGATGCCTCCCTAATCTCCAAGTCATCTGGAATTAATTATACCCTGAAAGAACAGAAAAGCTTCAAAGGGAAAAGAACATGAGCCATGGAAAAAGGACCACTGCATCCTCAGGGTGGAGCTGGACCCTGAAGGGCTGCTCAGTCTGAAGAGGACCAGGAGTCCCAAATCACAAAACTATGCCGACTGGGTTAGTTATAAAATGTGTGTCTCACAATCTCCACTGATTAGTATCCTCAAGGATTTTAGCCATAAAAGGAGAAGAGATAAGAGACAACAGCTAGGGATTTTTGCAGATGGGACATGTCCGTAGGCAGGAGGGAAGCAGCCAGTAGATAGGGAAAAACTGGAGATAAGGGAAAGAGTGGGATGACAGAGGTGGCAAATCTGCGAAAGGATCATCACTTGTGCATGTAGAAAGTTTTGCCTTAGCAAGAAGGGCCACTTCTTCCTGCAGAAGGCATCTGAGTGATAGGAGAAAAGGGGGATAGAGTGGAACGGCCTACACAAGCTTCTCAGCTGAGAGGGTTGGGAAGAGGGTGCCATGGGGAGTTTGAGGACAGATGGAATGATTTGGAGTCATTACATAGTGAGCTGCACAGTGAATCAATTGGAGGCAACACTGGCAAGCCTACTAACAACTGCTCGATTCTGATGGTGTGATTGATTGACATGGGGACAAATGATACTGCTAGAGCTCGTCTAGAAAGCATTTGTCGGGACTGTGAAATCTTTGTCCAGAAACTGAAAACCTCAGGGGCACAAGAGGCATTTCTTCACTACTACACATCGATCCCCACCCCGCTACTCATTACCTTTATAAACATGCACAAATTACCTTAGCTCTCTGGACCTCCATTCCCTCATCTGGACCAGCTGGTTGATAAGACCACTGTATGACTCTACAGCTATAACATTAGGGCCTCCTAATTGAGAAGACCAATGTAGCTTTATTGGGATTTTTTCCCCTACCCTCATACCTCACCTTTCCTAACTCCTCTGGAGTTCTTGGCCCTGCTGACCAGCCCACCCCTCCTGGATGCTGTCTTCATCCCTTCAAAGTGATGCTCCCCAGGACTCTGTCTTTTGCTTCATTCTCCCTAAGACACCATGATCATGCTAATCTTCCACTACTGCCTCTATGCAGATGGCTTCCAAGCCTATCTCACAGGCAGAGCCCTAAGTGCCTTCTGAGCTCTGGACCCATATCACCAAACTTCTTCAGGACATCTCCACCTGGATAGTCCATCAGAACCCTAAGCAATAAAACTAAATGGAAGCCGGCAGGCACCATATGCCGTGATAAAATCTAATAGCCACATACCTTGTGTATTCCAAATAATCGACCTCCATTGTGTAACCAAAGCAGATAAAGAGGTTTTCCCAAGAACAGTACAGGAACAGAAACTGCTGCCACAACTAATAAAAATTTCTGGACATGACTCTATCAAGGCAAGAGGTAAAGTAAAGAAAAAAAATCAAAGCAAGGCTAGAATGGGCTTAAAAAAATTAATGTTTTGCAAACTGTAAGTAAAATAGCCACTTTCCTCCTTTAATCTGTTCACTTAACGTAGTTACTTATAGTGTATTAACTTATTCAACCAGAACATTCAAGAAAATCACTATATTGCAAAATATATTCAAATGAGCTAGTTTTTTTCTTTTCCAAAATTCACAATATTTATTACATATATACAACAATGTAGTCTAATAAACTATCTCTCTTTCTGTTTTGTTACAGAGACTTGGAATTTAAGACTCAATGTACATCTCAAGCCTCTTCCTCTTTAAGATGGAATCAGAGCAGTCCAAGGAAAACACAACCAAGATGAAATATCATGCTGCAATGAGCTTGAGAAAAATGAAATTCTAATTAAAACTAGACCTTGAAACAGCAATTTCTGGCAAAGAGGTAGGGTAAAGAGGAAGAATTACATCATTGATACATTTTTAAAAAAAATAATTTCTTAAGAATGGTTTGGTGGGAAAAGGTTTAGTGGGAAAATCTGTTCAGACCTTTAAAAATATAATCATTACGTTTGGAAGATGTCAAATGATGACATATTAAATGAATTTTACTTCTATACATTTAGGAAAATGAAAGTTGCTTGGTTTACAGATGATAAGCACACAATTTGTATCCAGGCTCAGGCTTGAAGCCTTCCCATCCCAAAGTGAGATAAACTGGCAGAGCTTACATTGTGCTGGCAAAGCCTTAGAGAATCTAGGGCCACTCCCGATGCAGATTAAGAGGCGTTAGGGTATGATACGGGTAAAAAACTTAAAAAAAAACCTCAAGAAAAACACTCGTGTTTATTAATGTTAATGATCAGTTTCCTTTTTAGTAACTCAAAAAATTAAAGCTAGTGGTTCTGCTCAACAGCGTCTTATGGTGACTGACGTTTTTAAAGCTCTCCAATGCTTCTCATTGTCTGGGTTCCACAAGTGCACAGTATTTCTGAAATGACACACTGCAGCTTTTAACAACCCCCAATATTCCTGTCTTCTCAGACCTTGCATAGATAGCATTTTGTTCCTCTCTTATGCTCTTACCACATCCTACTCTGAATTAAGTTTATATACTTGTGTATGCAGCTTATCTACTGCTGCACTGTACCGTTTCCCCCCCTCTTCCACATAAATAATAAACTGTATGAAGAGAAGGGCCATGTCTTAATTATCTTCATCTGTCTCCCTTGGTACCTAAAATGGCACTTTATACAAAAGAAAGGTTTTCTCTTTTTCTTGAACCATGTCTGAGAGTGAAACCTCTGTTGGTTCCACTTTCAGCATGTGCAGTTTGTGGTTGTACCTACAACATTGGCAAAACTGTCTGAGGAGAAGAGCAATTTCTGTGACGGCCAAAAGTATTCAAAAGTATTTCCCACCTGTCCTTGATAAAGTCCAGTTGCTGCCCCACCAGCTGGGAATAAAAACATGTTGATTAATTCAATTAAAATGCTGGGTGCGAACTTAGAATTTGCTGCTGAATAAGTAAGCCACTTGTAGACAATCATGAATATCAGGTATCCGAAGATGCAGAGCATGAACAGGAGTTCTGGGAGGCATACCAAGTAAATGTTGAACTTCTTCTTGAAATGCCTAAAAAAAAAGGAGCTACCAATTATCAATATGAACAAGATGAAACTAAAAGACAACAGAGAGAAAATCAAGTCCATGTCTTTTAAATTCTTTGTAGGTGGAGAGAAAAAAAAAACAACTCAAGACAACTGGTTAATGTCACATGCCTCAGACAGTTGTGCCCATGTTTTAGGTACAACCACGAACTGAACTAACAAATCATTCACACTGAGAGTGGAATCAGCAGAAGTTTCACTATCAGACACAATTCAAGAAAAAGATAAACCCTCTCACATTAAGTCAGAATGATGGACCAGAGGATATAGAACAAAGATATCAAACTCTCAGGTAGCAAGCAGCTGGCAACTGCCAACCAGATCAAAATGTAATTGGGAAATACTTAACAAAATAACTAAAGTTCAATACGACACAGACAAGGTCATTTTGTAGCTTTACAACATGCCGCCCACAGGGTTCCATTTCTATTTGAGTTTGATACCAATGACATAGAACTATTTCATCAAGTTGCCTTGCTTGGCAGGTGAATTTCTTGAAAACAACAAAACTATTTTAAAAATCACCTTCTTTAAAAAGAATGAACAAACTATAAAACAATCATTTTATCTTTGAAGTCATACCTAAGGGAACCACAGAATGCTTACAATACAGTACACCTGGCTGCCTTTGTTCAATACGCACCATTTGGGGGCAAAGCCAAGTCACAGACACCTGACTTCCAAATACATCCTTTATATTTTATACTTACAAGTGGTTAAAGATTCCAAGAATAACACCAAAAGTCATGTGGGTAACTCCAAAAATCACAGACATTTTCATTTTGAAAGAGTTTAAAAAACTGAGACGATTTGTGGCCAAGTTCCAAATCTAAAGCCAAGATAAAAACAAACATTCAATTTCTTTTCCTTGCCAAGAGCAAACAGGTGAAACCAAAGTGGGAAAATGGGTAGTTTGGCTTAAGACAACAACAAAAAAACCTCCACATAACTTTCTGGCTGAAAGTTTAGGGCTTACACCTTAATTCCTACATTATTTTCCTTGAAAATGGTTACAGATTATTAATCGTGCTATCTTCAGGAGCATGCTAATATCTTAGTAGGAGGAAGGGAAAAGTATTTTCAAGCTTCATTATCATAGTGACAATTTTTGCTAAAACACGGTATTATATACAGAATGTGTAAAAGGTGAGACTGAGGTGATGTGAGTGATGAGCTTAGAAACTGGAATTGGGTATTTTCTCCCCCAGTTAATCTACATGCACCCATATCCTTCCTAACCATTTTGATTTGTTTTCCTCTTTTTAAAGTGTAAATTCCCTCCTCAGGTGCTGAAAATGTTAAATCTCTACAAAAAGACTGAATGATAAAATAATGAGCCTTTACACACAGTAGGTACCGAACAAATGCTTAAATAAATGATTATAATTTCTACTAGGAAGTCATACCATTAAAAGATTCCGTTCTCCATAAGGAAAAACCCTAAACTTGGAGGCCTTTTGTACCTACCCATTAAAATAACATTTTGAAAGCTCTCCTTCCCAAAATGACTAAATAAGCATCATGATGGCCTCTAATGTCCCTACCAGCTCCAAAATTCTAGGATTTCTTTCAAGATCAGGGGATAGAAGGTAACTCACATCTACAGAAGAACAGATGGTAAAAACAACATAAACTTTGCTGCTGCCAATCTGAAAGTATGTTATTTTCTGACCAATAAATGAGAAAAAAGCCTGATCTCATGGAACTAGCTTTCTCTTCTAGACCACCCCCTAGGCTCAAAAATTTCATATTCTACAGCAGGGCTGGCTGTCCAACCTTAGGTTTTTATTGAAACAATAGACAATATATTTTGATTTGCCATTTTAGTGAGAGCTCTGTGGTAGCTCGGCTTCTAAAGCATTTTGGTAAATTTCTATGCTTGTAGGTGAACTGCATAAATCGCACTGCAGGCCGTAAGCGCAGGCCACATTTTGGACAGCCCTGTTCTAGAGTATTCCGTGGCACTGAAAATAGAAAAGTTTAGTGACTCACAGCTTCATTCACAAATCCACTTAACTCAGTGGGTATAAGAAGAACCAAAGTTCAGTAAAATGAGGCAGACAGAACAGTTTTTTTTTTCAAAAAAATAATTATTTTCCCCATCTTGTAAGCAATTCTTAAAGTCTAGCAGAAAACAGTTCTGACATTGCAAGCTGGTGGCCATTCCACGGGATAAATACAAGCAAAGAAGGGGAAAGGCACTAACCGGATCTATGCCAAAAGGATAAGCACCTTGGAACACACCAGCAGTATCTGGATCCAACTGAAGAAATGCATTGGCCTTTATATCATTGTCACTGCAGCAAAACAAACACGGTAATAAAGCTTAAAATAAAAACAAAAAACCCAAAGGCACAAGGCCTTATCATCTTCCTCCCCTGTAAAGAAGACAGTTATTTTCAGACCAGAAGGAAGTTGGAAGGGGAAGACAGATAAATCTAGGCAAAGGGATCTGACTTTGGAAGTGGGTGGGGTCAAAACAGACTAAGGAGATAAGGGTGAAGAAAGCAGGGAGGGGACTCCCTTAGTATACCTGAGGATGGTATTTAACAAGTCCCTGTAAGGAGGATCAAAATTTGATCTAGGCCTGGTACACTCCCTTCTGTGAACCACACATCAGGCGGTGAATAAAAGCCTGCCAAAAGCTTGTATTATGAAATATCTAAATTATGCTGCAGCCCCAGGGAAAGGGAGAAGAGCAGAGCAAACAAGGATGCTTTGAGGGAGGTAACTGAAATAGGTAGCCTGAATATTTCTCAAAATTTAAGAGCCATTTGGTAGTAAAATGGAAGCACTTACTCCCAGAGACGCGAAGTATTAGCATCATCCAGAGTAGATCTAAACATCGCTGAAACATTCCATCCAGAGCCAAACAGGTTAACTGATTTTGAAAAACAATCATTATAGATGAGGCCTGTGTATACTGAGAACAAACCCATCAGCAAGATGACATAGCGACCATCAAAGAACATTTTCATGATCTGTAAAAAGCAAAAGGTAAAAATGAGTTGTAAACTGTATAAAGGTAAAATTATTATTATTGGGACTCTTATGAATCCTACTTTTATTGTCTTTTTGAATCTGAACAGCACTCAGACAGAAATGGCCCGGTACCAGGCACCATGCTGTTCTTAATCCTTTCTACTGAGGGCTGTGCAGATTACTGCCCCGTGGATAAAAGGCCTGCCTTTTCTAGGTGAATCCATGGCAGCTCATTGTCTATGGGCCCACGAAAAGTGCACCCAGTACAACTCCAGGTGCTTGTTTTTATTTGCCTCTTAGGTTCCTAAACTTTGAAAGCTTTTCAATCCACAAAGCTTGGTGATGATGAGCATCTGTCTGACCATATGGCCAAAATGTTGCTCTTAAATTTTTATGGATCAATGTTATGTCCAGGTGACGGCACTGATCAATTTCTCCGGGACATTTTGAGGTCTATCTTTGTAGCATGAAGATTTGTCATCTGTTTGTTTATGTGAGACAGTGAGCCAGGCACAATTCTAGCCACCAGGTACTTCGCAGCTGCAAAATGTCTATAGCCTAGAGTAATGTGTTATACAATTTCTACTGCTTCCTTGCATAATCTGAAGTTATTTGAGACAAATTCCTCATGAAGACAGCTAGGTGGTACAGTAGATAGAGCACCAAGCAAGGAATCAGAAAGACCTGAGTTCAAATCCTGCCTCAGACACTTATGTGACCCTGGGCAAGTCAACTAGAGCTGTTTGCCTCAGTTCCTCATCTACAAAATGAGCTGGAGAGGGAAATGGCAAAACCACACCAGTATCTTTACCAAGAAAATACCAAATGGGGTCATGAAGAGTCAGACATGACTGAACAACACCACCAAAAATCCCCATGCATGGCAACAGCACTTATGCAAGAAGAATAAATATTCTACGAGTGGTTAAATTTCCAAGTTCCGCTTAGAAATAAGTTTATCTTTGTGAGATAGTGCAAAGAACACCAGGCCTGTTGTCAGAAAGTCCAGTTAGGAGTCTGGGCTTCATACTTCCTGACAGTCCCAAGTCCTTGGTCAAATCACCTAATCTATGACTTAATTTCCTGTTCTACAAAATGAGAATAATACCTGCACTATAAAATAAGATAAAGAATAAAAGTCATTTTAGAAACTTAAAGTACTATATAAATGTCAGTTATTATTATGACCTTTTATCAGTTCAGCAGGTTGCTGGTGCGTTGAAATCCCTATTGTGCCATACAAATGTAAGCTACTGTAATTGAGCAATCAGTACCCAACCAATGGATATCTATTCCAGTTACCTCCTTCCATCATGACAGTGTGCTGGGTTTTTTAACTGCTGTCAGCATTGCCATACCATGGTGTGGAGGGGAACCTTGGGTTCTCAAAGGCTATGCCTGAAAAGCACAAGCTCTGCTGGGTTCTACCAAACCAGAAGGCACTGGAGTAGGAGCCTGGCCACAGGACTTTGTCTACGAACCAAACTAAAGGATAGAGCTCATCACCAAAAGGTTGGCCAACAAGTGACGAACTCTGAGACCATCTCGTGAAACAATCTACCAAGATGTCCAAGAGTTGCAATCTCCATGGAGGGAGTGCTCACACTGCTGAAAATACAGAAACTCTGAAGCACTCAAGTCAGAAACACTACCAGCTTTTAGCAGAGGGTAAGCACTCTATGCTCCAGGATCTAGAGAACAGCAAAGAGCCCACGACGGGGTTCAGCTTGTGATCCTGACGGCAGGGATCATACTCTGCCTCTAACTCAGGCCTAAGTTACGCCCTAAAAAAAGACATAAACTTTGGAACCAGGGAGAAAGAGCTGACGGATCTAAATCAGAGTGGAGCACTAAGTCAAAGCTGCGGTCCCTAGTGGGCCAGCCTCGCCAGCTCTGGGAAAGACACAAGCAATCTGATCTGGAACGACAGAGAACACTCCACACACTTTAAAGCCTGCGAAGCGCTTGCCTGGACCTTACAACGACACTGTGGTGTTAAGTGCTGCTATGATCCCCATTCTGCAGATGAGGAAAATAAGACAGGCCAAGTGACCTGCCCTCAATTGCAGAGCCAATAAGTATGTGAAACAGGATGAAAACCCAGGGAGGTCTTCCAGCCTCCTGGTGCAGCCACGATGCTGACTCCCTGTCTTAATGCCCCACGTTCAGTCAGTAAGTGACTGCACAGAGCAAAGCACATTTTAGATGTCTAAGGCAATTGTGGGCAAGAAACAGCCTGGCAGAGACCAACACCTCCTATCACAGACCAAGATAAGTTCAAAATGGGCATTAGATTTAGCCCTAATGAGTTGGACCATCAGCAAATTAGGAGAGCATGGAAGAGATTACCTGTCCGATCTACAGATGGGGAAGAGTTTATGACCAAGCATGTGATAGAGATAGTCACAGATGGTAAGATGGATAATTTTGATTACATAAAATTTAAAAGTTCTTGTACAAGTGAAAGCAATGCAGTTAAAATTAGAAGAAAAGTAGAAAGGGGGGGTGAGAATCTTTGTACTAAGTTTCTCTGATAAAGGTCTCATTATTAAAACATATAGAAAAAAAACATATAGGAATTAGTCAAATTTAATGTTTAAATGAACGGGCAGTTTTCAGAGAAAGATAGCTACCAATAGCTATATGAAAAAATGCTCTAAATCATTAAGAATTAGAGAAATGCAAATTAAAATAACTGTGAGGTACACCTCACACCCATTA
Organism: Trichosurus vulpecula; assembly: GCF_011100635.1. Lineage (NCBI taxonomy): Eukaryota > Metazoa > Chordata > Mammalia > Diprotodontia > Phalangeridae > Trichosurus > Trichosurus vulpecula. The sequence goes on along the minus strand of NC_050573.1, from coordinate 38,214,992 downwards.
GACTGAGAAAAGATGATTAAAAAAAAACATGTTAGAGGGCATGTGCGGAAACAGGCACACTAATGCTGTGTTGGTGGAGATGTGGACGAATTCAATCACTCTAGAATTCTATTTGGAACTATTCCCCAAAAGTGATTAAACTGCACACACTCTGATGGAAAGCTGATGGACTTAAGAATGCAGACTGAACCACACTTTCTTCTCCTCCCCCCGTCCCCCCATTCCTCCCTCACTCTGTGGTTCCCTTCCTCTTCCTCTCTCTTTGACATAGCTAATGTGGAAATTTGTTTTGCATGACTACGTATATTTGTGATGGGTCTGGGGGCTTGCCTTCTCAATGGGTGGGGGAAAGGAGGGGGAGGGAGAGAATTTGGAACTAAAAATAAAATGAAATTGAATAAAAAAAGATATGTCCCTTTGTATTTGTAATAAGCAGAATGCAATAACCCCCTTGTGCGTCCTGATGGTCTTCTTTCCGTTCTTTTTACCTCATCTTGTGAATGCTTCAGTCTGGGATGGTTTTCATACACCACCAACACAAGGGCAAATAAGAACATGAGAAAGCCGTGCCCAAAGTCTCCAAACATCACAGCAAATAAAAAGGGAAAGGTGATGATGGTGTAGAGAGCTACAAAAGAAAGGAAACACACTTATTTGACAACACCTATTGCTTTAGGGTCAAATTAACTAAAACTTTCCTTCTAATGTTATACCATGACCTCAACATTCTCCAAAACACTTAAAGAATTATTAAAAGCTGAAAGTCCAAAAAGCTACCAAAAAGTAACAGCCTTTTTAATTTTTCAAAACATGTCATACTCTCATGTTAGAGAAGAGCCATCATACATGGATAACTGACCTGGATTTACTTCTCTGTAGCTCCCAACTCCATAGGCATCTACAATGTTCTGGAATCCCTCCGTGAATTTGTTGGTTCGTATTAGAGTTGGGGGTGTTTCAGTTGTCGGGATGGTGTTCATAAATGAAGGGATTGTCACTCCACTTTCTCTCTTTTCACATTAAGAGAAAAGACAATTTTTAAAAAGTGATTCTCTAAGAATCATGTGAACACTCATTTTTCATAGACTCACAAACACAAAACATCAATACAATTCTTTTTCCTGGTCAAAAGCAATGGCAAAACCCACAGCAGGATGCCATTACAAGACAAAAGCTTCTTGTAGCACAGAATTTGGATATTCCACAGGTCAAAACCAAACAAGCAACTAAAATAAAACAGGTGAGTTGGAAGTCAGCTCTGTGCCTGAACAAGTGTCATAAAACACAGAGTACAGAACAGAGTCCGAAACCCGGTCTTGTCCTAGAAGTCCTAGAAGCATTACCATGAAACCGTTACTTCACTCCGAGTCAGTTTCTCCATCAGCAAACTGGGGATGCATTGTTCATGCTCTCTACTTCCCCGAGTCACTGCAGAGTGAGCGCTCTGTAAACATTACCACACCCTGCAAATGCGGGCTATTAGGACTAAATTATCTCAAGAGCCAATGTAAAAGTTGGTAAGGATCATTCTATGTCTTTCCACACTGGCCATTTTTATCATTGTGTCTTAAGAGTCGTGCAAAATGACACAGCAGCTAAATGAAACCCCTTTTATCAAAATTTCCCTTTATCATCTTCTGTCCTGGGGTAAGTCACTGAACCCCTCTGGGCCTCAGTTTCCTCATCGATTAAATGACAGTTGGACTAGAACACTGCTGATCCTGAAACCCCCCGGGCTCCCAGGGGAACGGGCCCAGAGGAAAAGACTTGGGAGTCATTGGGGGATCTGACACGTGCAGCTAGACGGAACCTCAGACACCATCTGGTCCACCCCTGTCATCTTGTAGACAAGCAAAGAGAAGCTCAGAAGGGCACAGATCCTCTAACGACAAATGCAGAGTTCCTCCTAGAGCACACCACCTCCACCTGACACTTCCCAGCTACTCCCTCTGAGCCTCAGCAGTCTCACCTGAAAAACAGGGACATGTATATAGTATCTGACCCACAGAGGCTCTCGTGAGACAAGGTTTATGAAGTGCTTTCCAAACTTTAAAGTGCTTTTATGGGTTAATTTTTATTATTATCACTTAGTGTTGCTGCCTTCCCATTCTAGGTTGACTATCCATAGGAGGCCCTGAACAGATGGTGGTGGTGATGGGCTGCTCCTTCTTAAAGTGGGAAGCAGACCCAGGGCTCTCATTTTGCCTTGAGATATTTTGTCTCTCTTCTCATTTTTTCTTTCCACCTTAATGATGAGGCAGCTTTCTATATTTTAGTTGGGAGGTGACTCACAGATCCCTCCACCAGAGCCTGACGCAAGTTGTGCAGATCTGCCTCTGGACACCAGACCTCGGCAATGAGACACTTGTTTGTGACGTCAAAGCTGCACATGTTCAGCGTGTGATAAATGGCCTTCATCTTCTGCACTTGGACAACTCGAGTACAGACCGATTCAGCAGCTTTGCTTAACACCTGCCTTAAATAGTCTTCAGTTTTGTGCAGCACCTTGGTAAAAAGAAAGAGTTTTTAAATGAAGCCTTAAATTAAATTAGACCCAGTAACCTGGAACTTCCCTCCCACCACCAGCCATTAAGAAAAACAACCACATAATGGCAATGGCTCATCTTTTATTGATAAAAACTGCAATCAAACTGACCAAAGATCAAGACTGAAACAAGGTATTTCCATGCCCTGCTGAGGTCTGAAAATGACCCACATGCCCTCCGTAAAACAAATGTGCTCCCTGAATTTTTTACTGTCCACCAAAAACTTTGAGTTTTACTTCAATACACACAAACTGGCTTATCACAAAATACATACCAATATACCAAGAAAAGTAGAATTGCCTAGCACTGAAATTATGCTTTGGTTAAACATTATGTTACTTGAAAAGGTAACATTGAAAACACTCCTTGTTACACATGTGACTGCCTATCTTTCTCACCAATCTGAGCTCTGCTGGAAGAATCCATTTTTTAAGCCCACATCACTCACTATTCCCTGGGTTTTCAATAAGATCCCATAGTCATGTGAGAACGAAAGGGAAAGAAAAACAGTAGGTACTTCTCCCCACATCATAAACATCTTGGTGTCTATCTTGTCACCAACCTTTTCAGTATCAACAAAAGAATCTAGCTATCTGAAATGCAAAGCAAAACAACTCTGAAATTTCACCTGACATTCAGCAAGCACGCAAAGAAAAGACAGTCCATTTGGAGGGGTTGTATGGAAAACCAGGCACACTATGCATTAATGGTTGGTGGAGCTATGAAATGATTCACCCATTCTGGAAATCAATTTGAAATTATGGGAAGAAAAGTAATGGCATTGTCTGTATCTTCTATTTCAGAGATTCCACCGAGTGGAATATACCCCAAGGAGTTCAATAATAAAAATAAAAGCCCTATATACTACAGAATATTTCAAGCAGCACTTTTTGTGATAGCAAAGACACGGAAGCAAAGCAGATGCCTATCAACTAGGGAAAAGTTAAATTGCTGCATGTGAATATAATGGAATATTACAAAAATTATTGATTTTTAATATGATGACTACAGAAAAACATGGAACAATTTACATAAACTAATGCAAAGTGAAGTAAAAGGACACATAACGACCACAACAAAGTATATGGAAAGAACCACCAGAAAACTGAATGCTGTGGAAGAAGTGACATAAAATAGCTCCCTTAGCTGCAATGCAACAGGGGAGACCATAGGCCACTATCCTATAAGCTCCTCTAGGGCAGGGGCTGTCCTTTGCCTTTCTTTATATCGCCAGTGCTTAACACAGAGCCTGACACACAGTAGGTGCTTAATAAATGCTTACTGACTTGATGCCTTGACCATAGATATGGAACATGAATATCAGATTTTTCTGATACGTAGACAATATGTCTGCTAGTTTTCCTAAACTTTTTTTTCTTCCGCTTTTACAAAATTCTAGTGAAGAGAAGGAAAGATACAATAGCAAAACACAGATAATGTTAAAACCAAAGATAACCAAAAAAATTAATTTTTTTTAAAAACAAGAAATGAATTCTGTTATGACCTAGAGCCCATAGAAGAGAATGCAACCACTTCTGTCTTACTCACAGTATAAAGATCCTGTATTCGTGTATTTAGCCCCTCATGAACTTCCTTTCGTTCTTCAACAGTACTGGGATATGGGTAAACGTGGCAGTGATAACTAGGAAACACAATTAAAACACATTTTATACTTGCTAAAAGAAGCAACATCTAAAACTATGAGTGAATATCCCTTTACCACACAGACACAGGTCTTGTAAAATATGTGAGGTGGCACCTCTTAGATGGATGGATAAATATGTAGAGCAATTCATAAGCACTATGTACAAGGCACTGTCCTAAATGCTGGCAATACCAATACAAACGAAAAGGAAGCCAGCCCTGACCCTCCCTGTCCTCTCAGTCCAAATTCCCATAATAGATCTCAATGGCTTCAAATTGTGTCAACTTTGCCAAGGTGTCACAGATCGAGAACTACAGGAGATGTCCACTACTAGATATACGTTCCAAGGAGGGCAAAGGCAGAAAGAAATGTCTCACATATACAAAAACATTTAAAACAGCACTTTTTGTTAGAACAAAGAGCTAGACACAAAGCAGATGCTCAGCCTTAGAGTAAGACTGAACCAATCTGTAGCCTGTAAAGATAACAAGAATATAGTGCATTGTAAAAAACACACACAATTACTAAGTTCAAAGAAACTTGGGAAGATTTTATGAACTGATAGAGTGCTCAGAGTAAGCAAGACCAGGCCAGCAATGTACACAATGACCACAATACCGTAGAAGAGAACAACACTGGAAGACTTCAGAACTCTGATCGACGCATGACCAAGGGTGGTGACTTTGGAAGACTGAGAGTGAATGAAGTGTGCCTACCACCTCTTGGGAGAGCCCCTACGGGGGCACAGCCAAGTGCTGATTTATTTTGCTGAACTGTATTCATTTGTTACTAGAGAGGGAGGAAGGAGGAAGGGAGACATTATTGAAAAGTAACGATGATCTTACAAAAAGAACATCGATTAAAAAAAACATTTTTTTTAACCATAGGAGGTACCAACAACAGAAACAAGACTGCTACCATAAGAAACAAGATCATCAAAGTATACCGCCACTGAATACTATGTAATGCCCTCCCTCTCTTCATTGCAGAAGTGGGGGACTACAGACATGGAAAGCTGCATATACTGCTCTAAATGTATGATGTGTTTGGTTTTATTCAATTGCTTTTTCTCCTTTTTAAAAATCTATGTAACAAGGGAGAGCTCAGAATGGGAGTCAGGGAAGGAAATATATTTGGAAACGAATGAGATAAGATAAATAGAGACACTACATTGAGGGGAAAAGAAGGCAGTTAAAGTACTTGACTCAGGAAGCTTTTAGTTCCAGGGTACTACACTGAAGTTCCTCCTCCCTCCTATTGATCTTCAGCCTCTTTCTGAGGACACCACACTTCACTACCTGCCAGAGCCACACATCTAAAAGGAACCTAGGGGCGGCTAGGTGGCTAGAGCACAAGCCTGGGAGTCAGGAGGACCTGAGTCCAAATCTGGCCTCAGACACTTACTAGCTGTGTGAACCTGGGCTAGTCACTTAACCCTGACTGCCTCTAAAAAATAGAATAAAAATAAAAAGAACCCAGGCTTATTATACTGAAGCTTTAGAAGGTACCATTATTAATTTTCTAGATTTTTACTACAAACAATATAACTGCCAATATGATTCTCTCACTGAGAATCATAGAATTGAATTTCAAAGTTGGAACAAGGTTTGGAGATCTACAGTAACCCCTTTAATTTAGAAAAGAACCCAAGAAGTTCAAGTCTTTTTTGTAGGCACCTGGATATTAAACACCAGAAACAGCATTCTAATGGAGACTCTTCAGCTCCAATGAGGATCGAGGCCCAAGGAGGACAGCGCCAGGACCAGAACCTAGAGCTTTCCGGCCCATGCTCTAACTCGAGCCGTTCTCCAGTCAGGCTATCCAGACTCTGCCCAGACCGGTCACCCGGGGACTCCTGTGAAACAGCCAGGTGCTCACTGCACTAGGAGAACTGAAGACTTCCACAATTATAAAGAACGCTGCTGGAAACTGAGGGTGTAGTTACTGATTCTACACAAAGACCCAGTGATAGTACTCTTTCAAAGAAAAGAACACTTTATAAAGAATACTGTGGATGTTACTGAATGTAGAATAAGCAATGTGAAAAATTTATTTTTCTTACCAATCACATATCTTCTTAACTTTCTGGCCAATCTGATCGCCCCAAAAGGATATCAGAAACACATACCATTTTGTGACATCTCCCTAAAAGGAGAAAAGTAACAATTATTCCTACTTTTACTGTAGCTTCTCAAAGTATCTCAGTTGAAACATGACAACATTCTCACAGCTATACAGAAATACGTTTTGGAAGAAAAGGCCTTTGACCAACAGAAGACATTCAGGAGTTTCATACAGCCTTTAACTGTTTGCACTCTATGTGAGGTTCTTCTCAGAATGCTACAGTATTTAACACATGAAAATAAAAAAGAATTTGCTTTTCTGATGACATCACCTCATCATTTCCTAAGCAGATCTCCCAAAGGGTTCAAGGACCTACCAAAATAGGAACTCCAAGATGCCTAGCATTCTGTCTTAAGATGCCATAGAGACTCTGAAGATCCAGTGATTTGAACCTCTAAGAGCAGGGATATGGAAAGGGAGGATTAATCTAGAGAGGCACAGGTCTGTGTAGAAACTTAGTTGATTCCAATGGAAACTAAGCAAGCTAAGCATTCTATCCAAAAACTAAAGCAGGTGATGGAGACTGGCCCTGACACAGAGCCCTAGCTGAGGAACTAAAACTTGGAAATATGAGTAAATCGAAGAAAACATCCACCAGCACAAAAAATTATCATAGACTTTATAGACTCCTCCAAAAGAGGAAATGAGAAATTCTGTAACTACAGGCAAAAACTCGGTGGATTTTTTTTTTTACAAAGATGACCTGAATGCCTACATGAAATGAGAGACAGAAAGAAAAGAGTTAGAAGCACAAAAGCATAGAAAAGAAGATGGTAACCTTAACCAAGTAATGAGCTCCCTGAAAATTAAAACAGACCAAACAGAAATCAACGACTCCAAATATTAGAACAAAATCAAAAGAGTGAAACGATAAAAGAAAATTTAAGATATCTAATATCAAAAACAGCTGACTTGGAAAACAGATCATACAAGCAATAAACAAATGAAATGCATGAGAGAAAGAAAAGCCTGGCATTCTATTTCAAGAAATCATGAATGAAAACTCCCTGGATCTATTACAGTGAGAGGGCAAACTGAAGAAGGTAACTCCAAAAGGAAAACCCCCAGGAATTCTACAGCCAAATCCAGAGCTAACCTGTTAAAAAAAATACTTTAAGCATCCAGAAGGAAGCATTTAAAGTGCCAAGGATAGTGAGTGGAGCACCAGCCCTGGAGTCGGGGGGACCTAAGTTCAAATCCAGCCTCAGACACTTGACACACTTACTAGCTATGTGACCTTGGGCAAGTCACTTAACCCCAATTGCCCTGCCTTCCCCACTCAAAAAAAAAAAATTTTAAAAGTACCAAGGAAACATAGTCAAGATCACACAAGGCCTGCCAACTTCTGGTAAAAATGAGATCTTGACATATTCCAAAAGTAAAAAAAAAAAGACTGGTTTACAATCAAGAATGAGTATCATCCCTCAGGGAAAAAATAAAGGACTTTCAAAGGATAGAATTTTTAAGCATTTCTAATGAAGAGACAAGAGCTGAGTAGGAACTCTGAAATACAAATACAAGAGTTCACAGAAACCTAGAAGGGGAAATTCATATAAGCAACCAGTAGGAGCAATAAGACGATGACATGCTAACATTCTAATACTGGGAGAAGAAACAAGTGTCCCTGTAGAACCCTAATGTCCTCAAAGGGCACTGAAGGGGTTAAATAAGAAAAATGGGGAAAGTGGAGAAAATGGTTCTGTTCTGAGGGGTTTTAAAGGGGAAGAGGAAGAGTAAAAGGATTATATTAGTGTAGAAAGAAGGAAGAGAGTGGAATCTGATGTTTTCCATAATTAGGGCACATGAAAAGAGTAAATACATATGGATGAAGGGGAAGGGGAAGTGGAAGTGGAAGTAGGCATCAAATTAGCCTCATTCTTACATGAAACAGACAAAAGAGAGTTGAACACACACAAACAATTTGGTACAGAAATACACCAAATTCAATAGAGAACCAAGCACAGTTAGAGAAAGAGAAGGAGGTTAAGAAGGAAGATAATACAAGAACGGAACAGTCACAATAAAAGCAAATTTCCTGATACTGAAAAATTTAATAAAAGGGTAAAAAAAAAAAGAGCTGGGATTTAAGAGGATGTCCACCAATTACAGAATGGCTGAACAAACTGTGCTATGAACTTAATGAAATGTTACTGCACTATAAGAAAGATAAAAACAAAAACTTTTTCAGAGAATCCTGAATATTATGAACTGATGCAGAGTAAAATCAACACCACAAGAACAATTTATACAAAGACAACAACACGAAAAGCAACTTTGAAAGATTTAAGAACTAAGAACTCTGATCAGTGTAATAACCAGCCATATCCTCAGAGGACTGATGATGAAGCATTACCCATCCTCTGACTGAGAACTGATAGACTCAGGGTGCAAAAACGAGGCAGTGGTCTGTGCGTGTGCGTGTGTGAAATGTAAAATCCTGTTTGGCTCTGAAATCTTATTACACACATTCCCTTCCACACCCTCTGTGACCTCCTTGCTCCACCAACTCCATCCCCTGCCTCCAGGCAGTTTTGCCGGCTGTGCCACATGTCTAGAATTTTCTCCCTTCTCATTTCTGTATCCTGAATTTCCTGTTTCCTTCAAGTCCCAGATATTATCCCACCTACTACAAGAAGTCTTTCCCAATCTCCCTTGATGCTAATGCCTCCTTTCTGTTGATTTCTTCTTGTTGTTCCAATTCACTCTGTATATACCTTATTTGTACATAGTTGTTTGCACGCTCTTGCTCCCATCAGACTGTCAGCTCCTTGCCAGCAAGGATTATTTTTTGCCTTTCTTTGTATTCCCAGCATTTCGCACAGTACCTGACACAGAGCAGGCACTTAATATATGCTTGTTAATTTGACTATGGATTTGTTTTGCTTAACTATGTTTATTTGTAACAGGGATGGTTTTTCTCTTCTCTTCCTTTCTCTAAGTTTCAAACTGGGGATAGAGGGAGACCAAGGTAGAGAGAGGGTGGTGGCAACATTTTTCTAAATGCACAGAACAGAAGGAAACACAGACAGGCAGGTCAGTTTTCAAAGAAATATGTAGAATTATATACTTTTCTTTTAAAAAGCAAGTAGTATAAAGTGGAAATTCAAGTTTTCATATGCAAACCTCTTAATGTTCTGCTGTGTATAGGGAAATGCTATTTTTTTGGTGTCTAAGTTTAGAATAAAAAAATTTTTAAATCATAATAAAATAAGGTTGGACTAAATGGCCTCTAAGGACCCTTCTAGTTCTAGATCTCTGATCCTATGGACTCTTGTGCTGTAACTTTGAAAGGAAAAGATCAATAAACCAATAAGGGAGAGGAAGAAGAGGCAGGTAGGTAGAAACAAATCTTCCATTTATATACAGTTCTGAGAATCTCACCTCAAGAAATATGGCCATTCACATACTTACATCTGAAAAATACAGACATGAGAAATGACAGCTACAATATTCACTCACTGTCTCCGGATCCTCAAGGCACTCATCCAGCTCTGCATGGGTCACAATGGTGTATCCTTTACACACCCTCCACAACATTTTTTCAAATGCTTCAACTTTTGCTTGGTGAATTAAACCGGACACAAATCTAGGAAACAAAACTTATTATTACTTAAAACTTATTATTACTTAAAAGAACAGTTAAATTCCTTAACAGCTGAAATACCAGGCATTATCAAATGGTCACAGAATAATTAATGACGACATCCCTGAGCTATATAACTTTGGCTCTGGTTGAGTGTTGTATGCCTGTGGAACACTGATGAAAAAGGCCCTGGGGCCATCTTGCTAGCATAAAGAATCAATCACACAGGCTCATTTCTTCAATAGAACTTTGAGGCTCATCCTTTACTAACATTCTACTTCAGAACTTTGTCACAGCTTGGTCAAGACCTAGCAGTTAAGTTCAGGTGCAGTAATATCTGTAATACTAAATAAAATATTAATGAGATTTCACTGAATAAGAAATCAGTAAAGAAAAATTTACAGAAAAGAACAAAGATTATAAGAATTGTGAGACATTTAATTATGGGGGAAGAGTGAAGGGGAATTTGTATTTCTAGATTCAAATTGCTAAAACTTAGGTAAAAAGTAGGTAAAAAGTTCAGAGAAATAGATTCTATCACCCAGAATTAGAACCAAAGGCCTCTAAGAAATCAAGAAAGGAAGCTGTTATTCAATAAATAATGGTAGGAAAACTGGATGACAGTATGGCCAAAAATGGTATCAGGGCTGCAGTTCCTAACATAGACCAAAATAAATTTCACACAGGTCAATGATTTAAACAAAACAAAATACATCTAAAAATAAGAAAATATTGGAATCTGATCTGTTATAACTGTGGGGAAGACAACAATTCTAAGCAACTGAACAAACAGAAGAAAATACGAGAGACAAAACAGAGTCTAGATATAAATATGTAAGGAAACTGATACCATCTAATTTACTTTATTAAATGATAAAAAACAACAAAGGTTGTTCAATTCAACACATGAAATAAATGCATAAAATACTGCAATGTTTTCTTAAATATATTCACTTCATTTAATTAATCATAGCTTTTAAATGAGATTTAATATTATATGGCACCCATTTTAGCTTTACAAGAAACTTGATCCCAAGTGCTACCTACCCCAATTTTGCGCCCAGCCTCTGCATACAGTTGTAGTCCAACAAAGAATCCCTTTCTAAAGAAGGAAATTCTTCATAACTGGGTTCAAACTACAAAGAGACAGATAAAAATACCATTTGCAGCCATTTTACTCACAATTTTGGTAAATAATAATAATGAAGGGGTGGGGACGAGATTTTTTTATTTCATTGCTATAGAGAACTCCCAGTACAAAAATTCCTTTCACGGATGCAGATCAGCAATTCATCAGCTAACTCAATCTTAGGGAACTACCACTTCTGCCCCAATTTGTCTTGCATGGATTTTGTGTATGTCTTGTACTTTTACAAGTGCAAATGTTGTTTCCTCTGATAGAAAGTAAACTCCTTGAGGGCAAGAATTGTTTTATCTGTGTCTCTGTATCTCCAACACCTGGTCCAGGGCCTGGTACGCAGCAGGCATCTAAAATGCTTGCCAATTGACCCTGAGAGGTGATGTGACTTGCCCATATGCACACAGCCAGTAAGGCATGGGCAGGACCTGAACCCACTTTAAGAGTCATACTTACATTAGCTCATTTGAGGGAGGTGCTATGGGTATTATAACCCCTATTTTACAGATGAAGGAATTGAGACTTGGAACACTTGAAAGGTATGTCCCCAGTGGCCATATCTGAGGTTTATTTGGGCTCAGAGCCCAGCATTCTATCCATTATTACTCTGCCACCTCACCATGAAAACTGTCTCATGTCAGGCTATCAAACAAGTTTCCCAGCTGCAAGTATCACAACCCATTTTTGAGGAACAACTCAGCAGGTTATCTGCTGAAAAGGCAAACATTAACCAATCTCTTACTTGTCAGTTCCACTAGGTCAACTGTAATAGGAGTCAGATTTCAGTTTGTCCTAACAATCTATGCTGGAATTATTTTACCATAAGTGACCAAACTATTCTTCAATGAAAACTAAGTTAGTCTAGAATACATGAATCCCTCAATCGATAAGGTCTTTTTATTTGCTACAAAGGACGTGCAATAAGTGTACGAACATGAACAAGATAAACTTTTTGGCATGAAATGGGATTCGGTGTGGTGTTCATCTTAGCAGAATTGAAAAGAAAGGATGAAATAACCACCATGTACCACTTTTTCCTCAAATGATATTTTGTTCCTCCTTGATATCTGGTAAACACATACTGGAAAACTGAATAAATCCAAACAGGAAAAAGAAAGTTCATTTCAAATTTCAACTTCCACGTTTACTATGATCTCAATAACTGTCTCAGCTAGTGACTACCCAGCTCTTGCAAAATCTTGTTAACAGTTTTCATATTCTGAATTTGTTTTCTAAAAAGACATATGCTATATTCAGTAGACCCTCTGCCTGGTGTTGAAGGTATGCTCCTTGAGGACAGGCAGGAACTTCTTTATTCTCTGTCTTTGAAACCCCATCACCTGGCCCAGTGCCTGGCACATAGCGGGCACTTAATATTTGCTGAATTGAACTGAATTCAGTACCTCGATGTTCCTTTTAACAAAGGTTTTGGTCACTCTTAACATGTGTGTATACTCAATCAGCTCAAGCAAATTTTTCCTCAGCTTTTCTTTGTTCTTGGTGACTTCTCTCAATTCAACCTCCAGTTTCTGTAACTGTTCCTAGAAATAAAGATGAAAATTAAATTATTTAGTTTTTTTTAATAGCACAGGTCTGGCCATGTCGCTCCATCCCACCCCTACTTAACCTGACCCCTTCCTACCTTTCCAGTCTTCTTATACCTTAACTCCCCTCCACTCTGTGCTTAGCACAGTGCCTGGTGCATAGTAGGTGTCTGACAAATACTTGTTGACTGACTGTCTGATTGTCTATGGAAATATTTCAAAGAGTCAATACTCATTTTGTATTCACTTAGTTAATGAAACTACTTTTTGCTCTCATGAAGTCAGTTCAGCTGACTGCTATTCGTTAATACCAGGATGACTAGCTATGCCCTGATCTCAAGCTACCTAATCATTTATGGGTTTTTTCTTTCTACTGCTTCAAGTTATCAAACTTAGAACAAGCTAGTTTCCTCTTTCAATTCTTCATGTTTCCATTCATTTCAACTACACAAAAAATAAAGACAATCCTATTTATGTTTCTCAGCCTATAGCTTAACAATGTTTCCATACTTTTGAATCCACTCAAAACTTCACCAGAGAGTTTACAAATTCTGAAAAACAAGCTTATTTCTGTCAGCAATCAGAAACATAGTAAAAAAAATCCTTTGAAAATTTTTAAGCCTTAAATTCTGGAAGAACACTGCAAAACAAATTCCTGAATTTGTTTTTGAATTTTTATTGAAATGACTGTTCCCAGGAAGTCTCCATAAACAATTATTATTAACATCCTGGCCAGCCTATCTGTAAATTGGGTCAAGACACTGACACTCTTCCACATAATTATATAATCCCTAAGTCACAGGACCACAGATCTAGAGCCTGAAGGGAGGTAGGAGGCCAGCTAGTCCCACCCTCTCACTTTAAAGACTTGGAAACCGCGATCCTGGGAGAGAAAGTGACTTGCCCCAAGTCAAACAGGCAGTCAGTATCAGAGGCAGGTGTTCAGCCTCAGAATCAGGCTGCTCACAGATCCTGGCCATTATCCTACAGGAGTGGGGAACTTGCAGCCTTGAGGCCACAGGTGGCCTTTTATGTCCTTGGGTGTGGCCTTCTAGGTCCTAGGGTGTAACCTTTTGACTGAGTCCCAAGTTTTACAGAACAAATCCTTTTATTAAGGATTGTTCTTTGTAACAATGACCGACACTCCTCATGCATTCATACTCTTAGGGCTCTAGTGATTTTCTGTTGCCATGATAAAATACAGCTTTAATGGTAACTGCTTTCCAAGCAAATAAAGAACTGAAATCCAATTCCCAATCTAATGAATTCTAAAGTAATTAGAGCACAAACAAGGCAGCTAACAACGTGATGCTGAATAAAGAACCACATAAGCCTTCCCTCCAAGTTTAACACTAAATCCCCAAGGCAGCCTAAACTGAACTAAAAGGACACTGAATTCTCTTGAATTCCTACCTACAATCATTCATCATCCTCACCCTGGACTCTAGAAAACCACTGTGATTTCTAAACCACTTGAGAAAAGAAGAAAGAACACCTGAGGATGTTATCTGGTCCTCATACCCAGAGGAGAAGCTCCTCCCCCTCACTGCCTCGGGAGTTTCCAGGTTCCAACTCAGCTCAAAATGCAAACTTCCTCTGCCAGAGGCCTTTCCCAGGCCCTCCAGCTGCTCATGTCTCCCCTGTGAGGCCACCTGCCTTGTACTCGATACTTAAAATGTATGTACCTATTTCTGTCCAAGTTCCTCCAGGCTCCCCAAGGGCAGATAATGTTTTTGTTCTTTCTTTAAAATCTCTGCACTTAGTGCAGTAGCTGGCACAGTGCAGTAGCTGGCACATAGTAAGTGCTTAATAAATGCTTGTGGGTTCACTGATGAATCTGCCTCAGTTATCTAAACTAATGGAGGAATGCTGTGGTGTGGACCACCCAAGATGAACTTTAGAATGTAATGACCTATTTCTCTTTGGATCACGTCAATATTTAAGTCTGTAGGCACAACTTGAGTATATACCAGACGGTAAATGGGAAAAGCAGTACAAAGAACTAGCAAGGAGAGCAGCGAGATACAACAAAGATCATACAGTATAACCAGGTGGGATTTATACCAGGAATGCAGGGCTGGTTCAATACTGGGAAAACTATCAGCATAATTGACCATATCAGTAACAAAACCAACAGAAATCGTACGGTTATGTCAATAGATGCGGAAAAAGCTTCTGACAAAAGACAACACCCATTCCTATTAAAAACACGAGGAAGAATAAGAATAAATGGAGCTTTCCTGAAAAGCTATTTGAAATAATGAACAATTTTAGCAAAGTTGCAGAATATGAAATAGACCAACATATATCATCAGCATTTCTATATATTACCAACAAAATCCAACAGCGAGACATAGAAAGAGAAATTCCATTTAAAATTACTGCAGATGCTATAAAATACCTGGAAATCTAGCTGCCAAGACAAACACAGGAACTATATGAACACAATCACAAAACATTTTTCACACAAATAAAGTCAGATGTAAACTGGAAAAATATTAATCGCTTATGGGTAGGCTGAGCCAATATATTAAAGGTGACAATTCTACCTAAATTTATTTATTCAGTGCCATACCAATCAAACTCTCAAAAAATTATTTTATAGAGCTAAAAAAAATAATAAAATTCACCTGAGAACAAAAGGTCAAGAACATCAAGGGAATTATGAAAAGAAAGTGAAAAAAGGTGGCCTAGACATACCAGATCTCAACTGTATTATAAAGTGGTAATCATCAAAGCAATCTGGTACTGGCTAAGAAATAGAATGGCAGATCAGCAGAGGAGATTAGGTATACAACACACAGCAGCAAGTGACCACGGTAATCTAGTGTTTGATAAACCCAAAGATCTAAGCTTTTGAAAGACAAGAACTCACTATATGACAAAAACAGCTGGGAGAACTAGAAAACAATTTGGCAGAAACTAGGTATAGATCAACATCTCACACCCTATACCAAGATAAGGTCAAACGGGGTACATGATTTATAAATAAAGGGTGATATCATAAACAAATTGGTAGAGCATGGAAAAGTTTACCTGTCAGATCTATGGATAAGGGAAGAATATAGGACCAAAAAGAGACAGAGAGTATTACAAGATGTAAAATGGATGATTCTGATTATATTAAATTAAAAAGGGTTTGTACAAACAAAATGAATGCAGCCAAGATTAAAAGGAAAGCAGAAGCTAGGGAAAAAATGTACAGCAAGTGTCTCTGATAAAGACTTCATTTCTCAAATACATAGAGAACTGACTCAAATTCATAAGAATGCAAGTCATTCCCCAATTGATGAGTGGTCAAAAGACATGAATAAGCAGTTTTCAGATGAAGAAATAAAGCTATCCACAGTCATTTGAAAAAATATTCTAAATCACTACTGATTAGAGAAATGCAATTAAAACAACTCTAAGCTATCCCCCTTCACATCTATCAAGTTGGCTAACATGGCAGAAAAGGAAAATGATAAATGTTGGGAGGGATATGAGAAAATTGGGACACTAATTCACTGTTGGTAGAGTTGTGAACTAGTTCAGACGTTTTGGCAAGCAATTTGGAACTATGCTCAAAAGGCTATAAAACCTCTGATGCAGCAATACCACTACTAGGTCTGTATTCCAAGGACATTTTTTTTTTAAAAAGGAAAAAGGACCTACATGTACAAAAATATTTATAGCAACACTTTTTGCAGTGGCAAAGAACTGGAAATTGAGGGGATGCCCACCAATTGGGGAATGGTCAAACAAGCTGTGGTACATAATAAATAAGTAAATAAAAGCAATGGAATACTACTGTGCTGTAAGAAATGATGAGCAGGATGCAGAGTGAAGTGAACAGAATCAAAAAAACAATGTACACAGTAACAGCAATATTGTTCAATGATCAACTGCGAATGATTTAGCTATTCTAAGCAATACAATGATCCAAGATAATTCCAAAGGACTCATGACGAAAAATGCTATCCACCTCCAAAGAAAGATTGATGAAGTGTAAGTGCAGACCAAGCATGTTATTTTTCACTTTTTTTTTCTTTTGGTCAGTATCGTTTTAACAACATAACCAATACAGAAATATGTTTTGCATGATTGCACATGTATAACCTATAACAAATTGCTTGCACCTCAGGGAGGAAGGAGGGGAGAAGGAAAGGAGAAAATTTGGAACTCAAAATTTAAAAAACAAATGTTAATTATTTTTACAAGTAATTGGAAATAAAAGAAAATATTCAAGAACCTATAAAAAAAAACAAAAAAGATAATACTTTGATAACAAAAAAAAAAAAAAGCAGTTGAAATGTGCTTGGTGGAAGAGGGAAAACTGACCTGTAATTAACATTTATCTTGGTTGGTGTACTAAACAGATAAATACATGCAAATGAGTAAGAATTGACTGTAATGTAGTTTTCTAATTTATTATGAGACATGAAAGACTTAGAGAGCTAAAGTCAATAATCTAATTGGGAAAAATTACCTGCATTTCCAAAACTTGTTTAAAAGGTGGGGCAGGAGGACTGGTATCTCCATCAGGAAGGGGAATATCAGCTCTTTTAATTTCTTGCACTAAATATGCTGGAGGAATCAAAGGAATGGTATCAGACAAAATCACTGTTTAAATTCACAAAATACACTATTCACATATTTAAGTGGTAAATCAGGACATTTTTATACCCAAGCCTTCTTTGTTGAGCCAAAAAAATCTAAATCCCCAAAGGATGAATATCTCTCTGAGTCCTGTCAGACAGCTTGGTCCTATTTTTAAGTCCAAAAAAATAAGCATTTAACAGGCATACCAGCATGTACTCAGTCACAGCATGAGTCTGATTCAAGTTAAATATCACTTTCTCCAAGGAAGGTTCCCTATCTCTCCCCTTCTCCTTCTCCCTCTCCCTGACCCACAACAACAATGACCTCTCCCACCTCAGACTTGGTTTTGTATACTGTCTTCCATCAGACTTCTGTCTGTGCCTTGTCACAGTCTTCTACAAGACTAAGTTTCATGAAGGCAGGCCACACTAAATCCCACGTGTCTCATCTGCCCGGTTCCTAGCACATCAGATACTGAACTTCTCAGCTCATCAGTACCTCCCACATTCCACGAGAGCTCATCATACCCATCTAACATCATGGACAATGTTGGTACCGAGCTACTATAGTTAAAACACATATCCTAGTTTCTGTTCACAGACCCTAAACACCACAAGTGGAAGGGACGTGCCACCAGCTGCAACAACTTTCTAAGTGATTTAGCATTTTCTGGGGAAACTACTTTGGAGGAGAGGCCAGGTCTTTGTGATTGCTGGAATGTGTCAAAACAAAAAGTGTTTAAGTGATCACTGTAGATATGTGGGTTCTTTAGCTCCACTGCTGAGGAGCTTCTTCCAGCAAAACTGCCAGGAATTTCTCTGAACAAAGAATCAAAAGGCAAAGAATACTCATGCCTGACCAGAATAATTTCAATGATATCAGGATGGTGATGTTTTAAAATTACAAATAAATGCACATGACAGCAGACTCTCCAACTCACCATTCCCTCTGCCTCCCTCTCACCTCAGCCTTCATAATATTCTGAAGTTAAATGAGACAAAAACTTACCCAGTATTCTTTCTAGTTCTTCACACCGCTTCACCTCCCCAACAAATTTTCTCTGAAAGGCGCTTACATTTTGATTGAGCTGTGGAGAAGAAGGAAAAAAAAGGTCATTAAAACACCCAATTCAATCCCTGGACGGAAAGAAAGCTCTCCCATCCCCTCCAGCACTATACCATCAAAGCCAATTAAGAAAATCAACAGCAGCAACTCACATTAATATGGTACCTTGGGGCTTGTGAAACAGTTCCTTACAACCATCTTGTAAAAAAAGGAGTGGAAATGTTTAGACAGGGCCAGTGTGGAAATCTGTCTGACTTGCCTGTGCATATCTGTTAAGAGGTTCCCCTCCTCCCACCAATAAGGAGAGGGTAGGGGTAAGGATGCAGATGGGAATGGGAGGAAGAATGGAATAAATGCCTATTGTTTGAAAAAAGAATCATTAAAAAAAAGTAAGAGGTAATATGGGGTGAAATGATCAGTGGGCTTAGAGTCAAGAGAAATCTGACTGTAGGGAGTTAGTGCCGACCCCGGGGCTGCTCGGACCCTAGCACTTGGCCTGTTTCCTGGGTGATACCAGACAGGCTTAGTAGGAGTTGGAACAGTAGGCGCCCGGAGGAAAGACTTCCGTCCCTAACAGCCCCCCTCAACAGCACCCCCCTCTTGCTCTGATAGCCATCCTTTCTCATGCAGGCAGAGTCCATCCACCAAGGACTCACAAGCCCAGTAGGAGGAACACAGCTGGCCACTACCTAATGCTCTTGAACCAGTGCCTAACACAAACATGCTTTAATTAATGGGAACTTCTTTGATACTTTACAAGGGCATCCTGCCCCGTGCCTACCTCATACAGTTCTGATAATCAGTTTGTATCCTGCCTGAGCCTTCCCATGCCTCCTTAGATACTGTAGAACAGCACTCCCCTTCTGTTCCCAGCCTTCCCTGTCACTGTAGAATAGCACTCCCCTCCTGTTCCCATACTCCTATGAAAACCACCTTACCACAGCCCTAGTTTTCCCATACGCTTGTAGGCAGCATAGTTTACTATAATCCAGATTCTTCCCACCAGATATCGCTACTAATCTAAGTGCAATACATTACTGAAGCACATCTCTTTTCCCATGCCTTCATCCTCTTGAACACCTGCTTCTGCTTATGTAGTGCAAAAACCTATAAATATGGATAATGGCTTCCAATAAATCGGAGTTATAACCATCATTGCTCCCGCCCCATCATTGCGTACTGAGATAGGGCAACTTGCTGGTCAAGACCCTAGCACCTGACCACTAAGCCTGGCCTCACATTCCATAGCTTTGCTGAGTCACAACTTCTGAGCCTCAGTTTTCTCACCCATAAGATGAAGATAATAATATACACAGAACCTGCCTCACAGGGTCACTGTAAGAAATGAATGAAAAGAGATCATGCAAAATGCTTGCAAGGCTTATAGAGCTAGAAACATTTTTTTGGTGATTCTATCAGTGTGGGGAGGTACAAGTATGGAAAAATCCATCAGCTGAATCAGTTACACCTCATGTGTAACTTCCCTGAGGCCCTGAGAAGGTAAGTGACTTACCCAGGGTCACACCATTAACACGGGTTAGATCCATCAGACAGCCCTCTACCCACTAAACCAGGTACAATGTTGCCTATTATTTTCATTTCCATTTACAAATCAGGATGCTGGAGTTCAGGGACAAGTTACTTATTCCTTTCTAAGCCTCGTCTAGAACGTCAACATTAATAATAATAGTGATAATAGCTAGCATTTATATAGCGGGTTTGCAAAATACTTTACAAATGCCAGCTTATTTGATCTTCACAACCCTGGGGGGCAGAAGCTATCATTACGCCCATTTTGCAGAAACGGAGGCTTTTAAACTGAGTGACTTTGTGCAGGGCTACCCAGCTAGTAAACATCCAGGGTCGCATTTGAACTCAGGTCTTTCCAACTCCAAATCCAGCTCTCTGTCCACTTCGACAATGAGCTGCCTCTAAAATGAACAGGCTGAACTAGATGGTCTTTACAGAACCTTCTACCTCTAAATCTGTGATCATATAATTCTAAGCGATTTTCCCAGGATCATATCAAAATTAAAGTTAGGACTCAGGACTTCAATGGGAGCCTTCTAACTCCAAAACCAGTGCTCTTCCCATCCTTTCAATCACCCTGCCCTCTAACTAGCAATGACCACTCCCAGTAGAGATGTTGTCTTTAGATTAATAAAGAAAATGCTTCCAGAAACCAAAGTCCAAACAGAAAATTATCTTACTTCAAGGTCTTCTGCTTTATCACTTTTAAAAGTAACTGCTTCAATTCCACTTCCGCTATGATTCCTGGCTTCACATTTGTTTCTTAAAATTACACGTTTAGGCAACTATTTCAAATCTCTGAATTCCTGAGACAATTTATTCTTCTAAAAGCAAAAGAGTAAGAGGTAGAAGAAACACAGTCAACGTTGGCTATCCAGAACGCTGCTTTTCACTGAGACAAACCTATACATCTTCAAATCCTATCCTGATGTCAGCAGACTTTAACAAGAAAGTATCATTCCTATTTTATGGAAAATCATAAAAGGAATAGTTGGTAAAAATACTCCAACACACTGGAGCTCAGCTCTAGGGCTGGAAGAAACCTCAGAGATCACAAAGGACTTTTATCACCTCATCTCTGTCAAATGACATTTTTAATTCTCAAAGTCTGATATCTTGCATGAAAGGCAAGCAGGCTGTAGAAAGAGTTTTGTATAGAACTACGAGCTAATATTCTTATCATTAACCACAACTACTTTCATATTGATACTGCTATGTTTGTTTTCTGAGATAACACTTAATCACATAGTCCTTTTTGTAGCATTTATCAATTTCCATTCAGCCTTTGAGTTCATAGGTAGAAATGATGTATGACCCAAATTATATAATCTTGGGTTTGACTCTCAAGCAATTAATGCTTTTTCAAAAGCTATATCATTTTACTCTAAAATTGGAGTGAGCAGGAACAGTCTTATCACAAATAAAATTCTAGTTCTAAAGAATATAAAACAGCTGTCTCCTAGCCTCTACCTCTTATTAACTCATATTTAAATAATTTGGTAAAACAATGACATGAATTGGATATAAGCCCTCCAGGATTTATAAAATTCTACCTAATTTTATAAAATCTTATAAATTCTATAAACATTTACAAAATTAAAAAATATTCAAGTGTGGGTGCCATTTTATTACCAAGAACTTGTGAGCAGATATAAGCAGCAGCTTTTAAAACAAAACATTCTCCAACATTTAAATGCACAATATGACAAAGCTTTATGCCACTGATAATTCATTCAATTACCTAGGGATACATTTTGCAGGCTACTCATCCTGGCAGGTCCACCAGGACACAGTCCTATGAATACATCTTTTGTTTCCAAAGCCACTTCCGTTGACTGATGACACTTGTCCCTAAAGTGGTCTAACATGGTCCCTGACTACTTGACATCAGGAAAACCCTTGTCCTAATTAACAAAGGTTGTGAGATAATTCAAGTTTTTAGAAGGCATTAGGGGGAACTGGCACAAAGTAGTAGGCCACGAGCTCTCAGAGATCATTTAGTCCAACTTGCTGATGTTAGAGCTAGGAGACACAATGAAAACAGTGGGAAGGCCTGTGTTCCAGTGTTGGTGCTGTCACTTACTGGCCATGTGGCCTCGAGGAGGAGGAAACAGAGGCTCAGAGAAAACTCACTTATCATCCCTTAGACAGGCATCCTTCCTGAGCCTCCCGTTCCTCTCTTGAAAAATGCAGATAACTCTATTTATACTACTATCCCGGGGCTGCTGTGCCTCTCTGCAGAGCACAATCTGAACACCGGCTGCTATGATTACAGACGAAGAAACCCTCTGAAGACCCGGAGAATTTGGACGGATTGCTAAGTACCTAGTACAGGGCCCCGTACACAGGAGACTCCTATAAATATCGGGACAGAAAAAATGTGGGCATCCGCACCGCAGCGACAATGTTGCCAAACGAGACATAAGGAATGGCTGGTGAGACCGGCCCACAAGACCCAGCACCAATGGAAAAGGCACCGGACGCGGCCTCAGAACACGTATGGTCGGAGTCACTTCCTTTTGAGCCCCAAATGAGGGGAGTGGCCTGTGGACGATCCGGGGGCTCCAGTGACACCCCCATCAAAGTGTCGGAATTTTATCCCATGGCCTCCACCGGGCTGCAGGTCAGAGGGAGGGTCCTGCCTCCGGAGCTGTCCAGCAGCGAGAGGGCTACCCCGGGAGGTAGGAAGCTCCCCCTCGCTGGAGGGCTCCCGGCAGCGGCCGGACCTCGGATGCTGGGATGTGGGGCGGGGACCTCGGAGGCCAGGCGAACCCCCTCGCTCTACTGAGGAAGATACTGAGACCCAGAAAGACCACAGATCTTACAAAAAAAGGAAACCGAGGCTCAGGGAGGTCATAATCTCCCAGACACAGATCTGATCTGACCAACCCCACGCCCACTCCCACTCCCCACTTTAAAAAAGCAGACACAGAAGCGCAGGGGGGGGGGGGGGGGAGCGCAGGATCGCGGCCCCGGCTGTGTCCAGCTACCTCTCTCCACTCCACGGAGGAGGGGCCGGAGACTCCGAAGACTCAGCCTCCCCCGGCCGGAGGCCGAGAGCGGGACGCTGGCCGGAACACCTCTCCCCGCCCCGCACCCCGGCCAGGGGTACTCACATCCCGAAACTGGGCCAGGCCCTTCTCTCCCAGGGCGCTCAGACACTCGTAGGCCGTGCCGGACTGCAGGAAGAGCTGCGCCAGGCACATGACCTCGCTGCGGAACAGGGAGCCCATGGCCCGGCCGGCCCGGCGGCGCTCGCTCTCAGCCCGGCGCTTCTCCCGCGGCAGCCTCCCCGCGGCGGCCTCGCACCATGAGCCCGCGGCTCGCTCTCCGTGCCCGCCCGGACGCTCGGCTGTCGGGCCTCCCCAGCTGTGGCTGCCGCCGCCTCCTCAGTTGGCAGCCTGGCCCCGCCTCCCGCGGCTACCGCCGGTTCCGCTTCCGGGTCCCCTCGGGGCTGGGCCGGTGACGTCATGCCCGGAGCCGGCGTGCCCTCCCCCTTCCCCGCGGCGGGGCGGGGCGGGGCGGGTGGGAGGAGGGTCCAGAGGCCACCAACCCTGGGAAGGAACGAGCGGGAGAGGGGGGGCCTGCGGGTGGGGGCTGGGCAGCCAGGCCCGGGCCCCTCCCCCTCCCGGCGGCCGGTGGGCGGAGCCGGCCCAGGGGCGGGCCCTGAAGTCCCTGGACTGAAACGCGGAGGTGGCTGCTCCAGGGTCCGTCGGCGCTCCAGTTCAGGGGCACGAACCTGGGCGTCCGGGACGGAGTTACCCCGGACTCGTCCGGTCCGTCTCGTCAGCTGCCGTAGGTTCGAGTGCAAGGCAACGTGCATTTATTAAGCGCCACTTGTGCTCTCCTGCCTTCGGGGAGCTCTCCCCTAAGTTATGGGGGAGGGGGAGGGGCGCCGCCAGTGGTTCCCAGACCCCTCTCTAGAAGAATCTATTAATTAGACTTATTAATTCGGTGCCTAATATAGTTTTGTTGGACCCATGACGGGGACGAGATACCGGGACACAGAAATGACACGATGCCTGCCCTCAGGGAGCTTACGTTCCTCCGTGGGCCTGAAAGCCACCCGAGAGTGCCGCCCCCACCCCCGCTGTGAGAGGATTCCGGACCTCCGGGGCCTTACGGTGTTTGGGGAGAAAATAGCATTCCTACAACCCGCACTTAGTAAGCGCTTACTTTATGCCGAGCCCTATGTCACGTGCAGGGAATGTTTGTTTCTTTAAAGACCCTCCCTTCAAAGGGAGTTTACCATCACCTGGGGGGGAGGGGCATGGGGAGGGAGAGGTAGGACATTCATTCATCTAGCCTTTATTAAGTGACTACTGCCTACTGGATAATGGGGATACAAGGGCCAAAAAAAAAAAAAGAGCTCCTTCACTCAAGAAACTTAATTTCTACCAAGGAGATGCTACAGGCTTTCACCGATTCACCGGCACAGGCATGTATTAAGCGCCTACGGTGTGCGAAGTGAGGTGGCAAAGGCGGGAAGGCGCCAGTGCCAAGCCCTCGCAGAGCGAACCTTCTCTTCTGCCCGCTAAGTTTGGAAGAAACTTTAAAAGTTTTTTTTTTTAAACAAACACCGAAGTGATCACAAAGGGGAATCGCGGAAGCCCGAGAGCCGCGGGACCCCCTCCCCCGGAGAGCGAGCCCTGGAAGCGAGGCTGGCTCTGGCCCAGCCCAGCCCGGGCCCCCAGCCCAGCCCAGCCCCCGAGCGCGCGGCGCCCAATGGGCTGCGGGCTTGTCCCCGCCCGGATTCCAGACGATCGACAGCTCTAAAGGACTTTTGCAAGCCGAGTCCCTCAGGGCCGGTTAGCTCAGTTGGTTAGAGCGTGGTGCTAATAACGCCAAGGTCGCGGGTTCGATCCCCGTACGGGCCACGATCGTTTTAGCGAAGTTCCTTCTAAATCGGGAAATGGGAGTTTTCTGTACTTGGTCTCAGATCTCTGGTCTCTTCCGCTAAACGGTGTAGAAAGGAAAAAAAGTTTGAGTCCGACGGTGCGAGTCCAAGCAGGGGCTTCCAGAGCTGTTGCCTCACGCTGGGGGAGATGTTTTTCTTTAGAAAGTGGAGGAAACTAAGTGAACTGAAGTTCATAACATGTTAAACTAATTCTGTTACCTAGCAACTGGAACAACCATTACTTCATGGGTAAGATTGGTGTGGGATGGGATGGATGGGGATGGGATGGGATTCGCTGAGAGGCGGTGGGGTGGGATGGAGTGCTGTAAAGTGTACTAATTTAGGGGTCAGGAGGACTGAATTTGAATCCTTGCTGTGCTATTTCTACCTTCTACCTTGGCCAAGTAACTTCCCTTCTCAGGGTTCCTTATCTGTAGGACATATAGAGGGTTGCAGGTGGCAAACTGGCAACAAGAGGTGGGAAGGTTCAGTGTTGGAGGAGCTTTGGAAAGGCGGGCACACTAATACCCTGTTGGTGGAGCTGTGAATTGGCCCAAACCATTCTAGGTAGACATTTGGAATTATGGTAAGAAAGTGACTAAAAATGTTAGAATTGACCCAGACGTCCCTGTACTACAAATATACCCCCAAGGAGGTCAAACAGAAAAACCAGGTCCCGCGGACACCAAAATCATCATAGCAGTGGCTTGGGGGATAGCAAAGAACTGAAATAAAGTAGAATGGCTAAATAAATTTTCAAATGTGAATGTAATAGAACACTATTACGTGCCTAGCATTGGTGAAAATTAATTGTTAATTGAGAGTTGGTATTTGGCAGAGTGAAGTAAGCAGAAAAACAATATACACAATGACCACAACAGTGTAAAAAGAAAGTACAAAAAAATGAAGTTTGTGTCATTATAATAACCAGGCTTTGTCCTAGAGAAGACCTAACCAACAATGAATGAATGAATGAATGAAAAAAGTACTTATTAAGAACTTACTATGTTCCAGGCACTGTGCCGAGAATAGAGATTCGAACACAAGCAGGTGGGATAGTCCCTGACCTTAATGATCTTACATTTTAATAGCGGAAGACAATATATGTGGGGAAGTGGTGGTCGGAGAGAAGTGTCGATTCAGGGACTGGTAATGATGACCTCAATGTGTTTTCCCCTCTTTGCATAGGGCTATGGATATAGCAGGTTCCCCACCCCTGGATCATAGAACATTGCATACACTGTTAGACCCAGCTGTGTTCGTTTTGCTATTTTTTTGTTACAAGAAATCTGTGAGTAATTGAAGAAATATATTTGAAAATGAAAGTAATGTTAATTTGCCCAAAGAGGGGTGGGGAATAATAGGGCTGGAATCTACAATCTCTATGGTCCCTTACAGTTTTAAATCTTATAGTCCTACTATTTTGCCAGGAATAATATAAATATGACTCTCTCTGCAGACGTAACAACACAGACTACCCAAGTAGAACTGGGCATTGATAAACCTTATTCTTATCAGACCTCTGTGCAGAATTCAAAAGAAATCTCCACTATTTGATGCCACTGTCTCACAAAAACTTTCTATGAAAAGTATTTTCCCTTGCTCACTTAATGTACCACAATCAATGTAACTCTCCATCCTCCAGATGATGAAGGAGATGTAGATGGTGATTTTTAAATGCACCCTCTACAGAGTTCACGGACTCATAGACCCTCACTCCCACTGCCTACCATGCTCTGACCTTCTAATTCAACCAGGCCACAAAAGAGCCGAGAGAGGCTCTACCCTAGCCCTAAAACCTCCAACGTTAATGTTGCTGGAAATGACAAACTGGAAAGCAGTGATTTTAAAGTTAATCTCCTATAAATTTCTCTGTGATTAGAATGGTGGTCTAGTCAACAAGCATTTATTAAGTGCCTTTTATATGTCAGGCATTGTGCTAAGTAAGCACTGGGGAATACGAAGAAAGGTACAAAGCAAAACCTGTCCCTGCTAGGAGGGAGGGAAGGAAGGGAGGGAGAAAAGAAATAAGCAAAGAAAGAAAGAAGGGAGGAGGAAGAAAAGATGGAAGGTAGGGAAGAAGAGAGGAAAGGAAAAAAGGAGGGAGGAAGAAAGGAAGAATGGAAGAAAGGAGGGGAGGGAGGGAGAAAGGTAGCAAGTAAAAAAGAAAGGAAAAGCAGGAGGGCTAAAGGGAAGGAGGGAAAAAGAAAGGAGTGAGAAAGGAAAGAAGGGAGGGAGGCAGGAAGGAAGAGGAGGGAGGATGAAAAGGTGGAAGAAAGGAGAAATTAAGGAAAGGCAGGAGGAAGAAGGGAGAGAGGAAGAAATGGAGGGAAGCAGGAAAGAAGAAAGGGAAGGAGGGAGAAGGAAGGAAAGAAAGGGAAGAAGGAAAGAAATGAAGGAAAGGAGGGAAAAAGGAAGACAGGGAGGATGGAAAAAGATGGGAAGGGAGAAGGGAAAGGAGGGAGGCAGGAAGAAATAGAGGGAAGGAGAGAGGAAGAGAGAGAGAAGGAAGGAAGGAAAGAAAGAAGGGAAGGAGAAAGGAAGAAAAGAAATGAAAGAAAAGAAGAACAAAGGAATACAGGGAAAGAGGAAAGGAGGGAGGGAGAAAAGAAGAAAGGTAGTGAGAAAGATAAGAAGGGAGAGAAGACATCAAGCATTTGCCAGTCTGCATCTCCATAGCACCTGATGTAAGCACCTACTGTGTGCTTCCCAGGATGCTGACTGGGAGCCCTGGGCTGGAAGCATCGTTGTTTCCAAGGCTGTCTCCACCAGAGTCTGAAGGGAGATAGTAGTCATGGTGGTGGTTTGGCCTGCCAGGCCCATGATGCTTCCTGCCCCTCCCTAAGGGGGTCTTGCTGCTTTGGCAAGGCTGGCTTGCCTGCTCTGTAAGCTGTCTAGCGGCAGGCACTTGTTCAGTATACGACCCTTATTTTAAGGCAGGAGACACATGGCACTATAGAGATGGTCACTTCAAGCAACAAGCATTTATTAAGCCCTTACTGTATGCCAGGCACAGGGCTAGATGCTGGGGACACCAATACAAAGAAAGAAACAATCCCTATTGCCAAAGAGTTGATACCTGCGTAGGAGAGACAAGATGTGTATAGACAGAATAACAGAAAGAGAATGGATGTAAATAACTACCAGGTACAGAACAAGGTGGCCAGGAAGGGAGGACACAGAGCAGGAAGAGGATGAGGCTCTCAGAGGAGGCTCAGGGGAAGCCAGAGCAAAGGCCAGGGGGAAGATGGAGCAGAAAGCCCATTCAGCTAGATGGTAGAGGGAAAGGAGATCGAAGGTTGGGGGCAGGTGGGAAGGGCTTTAAAGGCTCAACGGAGTTGCTGTTTTATCTGTGGTGCTGGAGGGAGCCCCCAGAGCTCATTAAGGCTGTGACTCGGTTAGGTGTGTGCCTTAAGAACAGGACTTAGGCAGTGGCAGGGGTGGGTCCAGGTGAGAAATGAGGAGCACCTGGACTGAGGATTCTGTGTGAGTGAAGAGAAGGTGTCAGGTAGGAAAGATGTGGAAACAGGAAAGGCAAGATTTGGCACCAGATTAGATGGTCGTGTAGGGGGAAGGAGAGCCAGGAATCAAGGGGAAAGACAACATGACAAACGTGAGAGGCTGAAAGAATAGGGCTGTCTTCGACAGAATGGGGGAAGTTTGGGACATTCGGAGCTTGACAGGTCTCATACATCCACTTTGAAATATTGCATAGGTAATGGGTGATTCGGCCTCCAACTCAGGGGAAAGACTAAGCCTAGATATATGGGTCAGGAATGATCTCCATATCACTGAACCAATAACCAAGAGACATAGTATGGACTTGTAGGAAGGTGACATTTGGAGCCAGGAGAACTGGGATCCAATCCTACAACAAATACGACCTCTATGACCTACAATATGATATGATAAATGATATAAAATAATATGTGATATAAAATATAATAAAATAACATTTGTACTGCCTACCTCATAGGATCAATAAAAAGAAAGCATTTGGCAAACCTTAAAACACTGAATAAATGTCAGCTATTTTTGCAGGATAAACAGAACATCAAATAAGAAGAAAAGAATAATTTCTTAAAAGAAAAAATTTTCTTCATAGTATGCAAAATCTATTTAAACCAAAGGTCATCTAGTAAAGTGATACAAATCTAAGAATATTTTTGAAAAAAAAAATCCATTCTTATTGACTGAAAAAAGGTCCTTTAAGGAGATTGGTCGTAAGCATAAGTTTACAGTTTATGAATACATATTTAACTCTTTAAAAAAAATGATTTTTTTTATATTTTATGTTAGGGGTTCTAGTCTCAACCCTGCTAATGACTAACTGTGTGGCCTTAGATAAATCACTTTGAGAATGCTAAGGTTTCCACCAATGACAGCTCTACCGACTTCGGCCCTTCCAGGATCTGATTTTCCTGGTGTGAGTATCACCACCACTGGGGCAGATCGAGGCCCCTCTCAAAGATGGGGCCCCTTTTAGAACACAGTCTCCAGGAGCTGCTGCAGCTGAAAATAAAATCAATTAACTGGCTGGTTGCTGACCTTTTGAGCAAGTGGCATTTAGAAACAAACTGACTGATCACTGAATACCACCTTTTTACAGAAATAAATAGAAAAAGTGTGACTAAGCGGAAGTTTTCCATCACAGCCCCAGGTCCTGAGCACAGTGCTGCCACTGCTCTCTGAAGACTCCCAGAAGTTAGACGAAGAATAAGTTCCAAACCCTGATGATCTTCATCCATAAGCTGTTGAATAACATGACCACTGTGAGGATGAAGGCCAGCATCAAGCTTTTGGCAAGGGAGGAGCTATAAGACTCTCCTGGAAGAAAACAAACATTAGCAACACTCAGAACCTTGAACTCTTGGGGCTCTTGACCTGTAGCTAATTTGAAAAGAAGAAAAAGAAGCACTCAATAATAAGAAAAAAAGAAAAAGAAACACTCAATAATAAGAAAAAAGAAAAGAAAAATACTCAAGAAAAAAGAAAAAGATAAAAAAAGAAAAAGAAAAAAGCTCAATGATAAACACAAATGTAAATAACTGAAGGTAATAAGGCAAAGGAATAAACACTCAACCAAGCCCTTGCAGTCTGGCATTACCCAGCAGAGATGGAGCTCAGGTTCCCCCACGGGCTCTCTCTCTTTATTGAAGGTAATGCACATCTTGATCTGGGCAGCATGATGTGAGTACAAGCACGAAAGGACACGCTCAAATTTAAGTCAACCCTTTTCATTCCAGGTGAGTGCTATAGTAAGATTTTTGTTAGCCCTGGAATCTGAGTATATATGTATATGTATGTATATATGTAGGTAGGTATGTGTATATATACATGTATATGTGTGTATATATTTACATGTGTGTGTGTGCGCGCGTGTATATAAAACTATAGTTATGTAACCCTGGGCAAGTCACTTCACCCTGTTTGCCTCAGTTTCCTCATCTGTAAAATGAGCTGGAGAAGGAAATGGCAAACCCCTCCAGGATCTTTGCCAAGAGAACCCCAGATGTGGTCATGAAGAGTCAGACACAATTGAAATGACTGAACACCACCACCACTATTTTTGGAGCACTCATCTCCCCCTCCCAGTCCCAGCCCCAGGTGTGTTATACCCCTCCTCTTAGCAGCAGGTTGGGTCTCCAAGGGGATTCACATTTCTAAAACTATTGTTAATGAGCCCCTGTAATGATCTCTTGACTGATAAATCCAATGGCTTCTTTTTAGTCCTCGTCCTTCTAGTTTTGCTGTTTAGTCGTTTTTCAGTCATATCTGACTCCTTGTGACCCCATTTTTTTAGCGTTTTCATGGCAAAGATACTGGAGGGGTTTGCCATTTCCTTCTCCAGCTTATTTTACAGATGAGGAAACTGAGGCAACCAGGATTAAGTGACTTGCCCAGAGTCACCCAGCTAGGAAGTGTCAGAGGACAGATTTGGACTCAGGAAGATGAGTCTTCCCTCATTCCACGCTCATTGCTCTATGCACTGTGGAGCCACCTAGCCCCACCCTTCTTGACTTGGCATCTGACATTGCTGCCTGTCTCCCTCCTCCTAGACTCTCTCTTCTCTCTGGATTTTGGTGACAGCGTTCTCTCCTGGCTGTCCTTCTACCTGATAGGCCACTGCCACTCAGTCTCCTCTCTGGATCATTAGTCACATTCTGCCCCATATTTAAGGGTACGCCAATGGGCTCTATCCTGGGCCTTCTACTCTCCATCTATGCTCAGTCTCATCTCTGTGCAGACAATTTCCACATCTGTCAATCTGGCCCTCGCCCCTTCTAAGCACTCAAAATGCCCCCAACATAAGTCATCGTGCCCCTTCCCCTGAGGCTCAGCCCTCTTTCCTGTGGAGGCTCCTCAAGCACCCTCCCAGGCATCCCTGGCTCTGTCCTCTCATTCATCCCACAGAGGCAACTGCTGGTCAGGCCTACCTCTATTCTATGCCTTCTCTCTGTCCCTGGACTACCTGCCTTGTTTGGGGTCTCAGCACCTCTCCTTATCTGGTCAATTCGTCCTCTACACAGCTGCCCAAGACAGCTTCCCAAAGTATGATCATGTCACTCCCTTGCTCAAGACACTCTTGTGGCTCCCTGTGCCTCCTAGATTAAAATACCAACCCCTCCATTTGGCTTCTGAATCCCTATGCACTCTGGCTTCAGTTCACTTTGCCAAGCTTCCTACACAACATTCATTCATCCCTTAAAATTTCTAGTCAAACATTCCATCTCCCATCTTTCTGCCTTTCCCCAGGCCTCCCTGCAGGCCTGGGATGCTCTCCTTCTTCACCCTTACGACTGGACTCACATGTCCTTCCGATCGGCCACCTGTCCACCACTTCTCCCATATAGACACACACACACACCAAATTTAATTTCTGTGGGCAGGTCATTTTCCCCCATAGAATGTCAGCTCCATGAAGTTTTTCCCTTGTGTCTTCAGAGCCTCACCTACCACCTGGCCCACCACAGGTACTAAGTGCCCAGACTGCAAGGGGATGTTTGTGTGTTTGTTTACTCCTTTCCCTTATTATCTAGTGTTAAATGAGAAAACTTCAAATGCAAATGTAAATGAAATCCTCATCCTTTTATTTTAACCAAATATCTGCCTTTGCCATCTCCTAAAAAAAGTGCCCTGTGGATCCCAAACCATTGTGGTCTTCTGAATATCCTGAGAATCTTGATGGCCCCCCTCTCCAATATGGCAAAGTGACTTATTCATCCAGTTAAAGACAAAAGGG
Organism: Trichosurus vulpecula; assembly: GCF_011100635.1. Taxonomy (NCBI): domain Eukaryota; kingdom Metazoa; phylum Chordata; class Mammalia; order Diprotodontia; family Phalangeridae; genus Trichosurus; species Trichosurus vulpecula. Next base: position 38,183,096 of record NC_050573.1, on the reverse strand, counting down.
CCACATGGTGACCTAGTGCTCTCTTCCCTACCTTGGTAATTCTCGGTCAAGGGGAAAATGAGCTCTGGCCAGCAGACTTCATTGTTGATACAGTCATGGCTCGAGTACCTGATCTGGAAACTACAAGACACCTTGGTAAGTGGCAAAGCCAGGACAATGCCAAGACAGAGAGCTGGCCATCACCAGATTAAAGGGCACCAAAAGGTCAAAGGATCCCAGAACCAGAGGGTGTAGATAAGGTGACAGGCTCAGAGTTCCTAGTCCACTGCCAGCCCCCCCTTTCCTGGAGGCAGAGGAGAAAATGAGGTCAGAAGGGACAGATGACTCATGCCCAGGGTCCTAGAGCCAGGAAGTATCAGAAGCAGGATTGGCATCTGGATGCCAACATCTATCCACTATCCAGCACTTCCTCAACTGTAGGGCACAACTCCATATGGGGGCGAGAAAATTTTGTCAACACAAAAGGTTTCTGAATGCGCAATGACCAAAAACTAATTACAAATCAAACACATAATGAACCCGAGGAGTTCCTGGCAGCACTTTCCCATATTGTATTAGCAACTTCACTGCAGCCTTGGCACTGAACACAAAGCATGCCTACTTTGCACTATGCATGCCCTCAGGCCACTCAATACCAATGAAATACTGCCCAAACTGGAAAAGAGGTCAAGAGTGGAAAAAGTCTAATAACCCGGCTTATACCACCAAATCTATCTTCTTTTTAAAAGTGTGTATGATCTCACTTCCCAATATTGTCAAACACTAAAGTGGCACTTAAGTGGTTACCTTGTCAGTGGCTGGGGTGGTTGAGGAGGTATTTCAATAAACTGGACTGAGACACTGATGGGGAAAAGACTAGGCTTATCTTCACAGTTTATCCCACACTGAAATTGCCAAGTGACAGAAGAAAAGCTGAAGAAAAGAGATTCCAGTCATTAGGCTACAATCCACTCCTGATGAAACAGCAGGTAAACGTTCACAACAGGCAAACAAACACTGGTGATGGCTGGGGGCCTTTTCATTCAATTTCTTACTCATCTATCTCAAACCAAGATGGGCCCCGATCAGAATGGACATTCAGTTCATCTGGATCTAGGAATCTCATGTGGATCACACACCTACACCAGCCTGGAGTTAAATACAAACCGAATGGACTGAGTCCACTCAGGACAACCCATCATTGCAATAGGGGGGGTCCATCCATCACACTGCTAAGGAACAGCCTTCGCCACTATCACTGGGAAGAGAGTGGAGGTTTCAGGGCCCTTGCTGTCCGTGCTTCTCTTGCTCTCATTTAGCACTGAACCAAGTAGCTCACCTGATCTCTGCGCCAAGTATCATATGCTGGGGAATCCCTTCCAAATTACCACTACTAGAAATAAGTAAGCGAATAGTCATCACGGCAGGCACATCAGGGCACATGCCTTTTATGTGGCTAAGATGAAGACTGTCCCCAGGAGAAGGCACATCTCTCCCTGTAAGAACAATGACAAGTTAGCCTTTGGGAAAGAATTACGCAAACCTTCTACAATGCAATTTGAACCTGATAATACTGCAGATTCCCAATCATGAGGCAGCAAAATTCCCATGTACAAAGAGCTAATGAAACCAAGACTAATCTATTACAAAAAAGATAACAGTAACTAACCAGCCCCAGGGCTGTCAATAGTCTCTGATACACATCTCACAGAAAAGAGCAGACAACCATAGGGTCACATTTTTCTATTTTTTGAAAGGTTTGAAAAGTATTTTATGTACATTATTACATGTGATCCTTTCAACAGCCCTGTGAGCTATGAGCTATTTTTAAAAAATATTTTATAAGTTTTCATCAGTCAAGATCTATTTTCTTATCATCACATCCCAACTACTCCCCACGCTCCTCCCCTGAGAACACAAGAAAAACAAAACCCATTACGAATGTGTATAGTTAATCAAAACAAATTTCCACACTGGCCAAAACCAAAAAAATTTGTCTCATTCTGTGTCCTTCATTTTTCTTATCAGAAGGAGGGTGCTACATGTCATCACCAGTCCTCTGGTATCCCGGTTGGTCACTACATTAAGGGGGAAGAGGAAAGGATTAAGCATTTATATGATGCCCACCATGTGCTGGGCACTATGCTAAGCACTTTGTACAAATATTATCTCATCTTATTCTCACAACAACCCTGGAATGTGGGTGCTACTAGTATCCCATTTTGTAGTTGAGGAAACTGAGACAGAGGTAAAGTGACTTTCCCAGGGTCACAGAGCTAGGAAGTGTCTGAGGCTGGATTGGAACTCAGGTCTTCCTGACTCCATGCTCAGCACTCTCTCCACTGTGCCACCTCGCATAATGATATCCTATCATATTTATAAACTATAACCTATTCATTCATTCCCTAATTTATGGGTGCCTCTTCAGATTCCCATTCTTTGCCACCTCAAAAAGAGTTATAAATATTTTTGTACATCCTTAGAATTGATTTTGCTTAGGACCAGATGAATCATTCTCTTAATCCGTTCTCCCTCTAATTCTCCTTCCTCCTTTTCCCCTTTCCTTCCTATATCACTGTTCAGTGAAATATATTTCTGTGCCCAGCTCTCTGTGTGTATATTCTCCCTTCTTTTGACCAGTGCAGATGAGACAGAGGTCCAAGCTATCGCCTGCTCCTTCCCACCCCCTCCTCATTTGTACAGATGCCTACTTGTGCACCCTCACTATGGGAGGTAATTTTCCCTAATCTTCCTTTCCTCCCCACCCCCACTCCCCATTGTGTTCCTCTTCCCCTTTCTTTCCATTCTTAAGATCAACAGAACCATTCCCAGGCCTTGTTGAATAGGACTCCCTGAGGATAACAGGGACCAGAAAGGATGCATGTATCATTTCCCCAAATCTGAATGTAAGCAGTTTGATTAGTCCTTTTCCTTGTTCATTTGTGTTTACCTTTCTATGTTTCTTTTCACTCCTGTGTTTCTCTATAGCTCTGGTCTTTTCATCTGGAATGCTTGAAAGTCCTCTACTTCATTAAAGATCTTTTTCCTTTTTTGTTTTTGGGGTTTTTGTTTGCTTTTTTGTTTTGCCCTGTAAGATATACTCAGTTTTGATGAGAAAGTTATTCTTGGTTGTAAGCCCATATCTTTGACCTTGTAACTTGCAGAATAACATATTCCAAGATCTCTGCTCCTTTAAGAAGGTAGCTGCTAAATCTTGTGCGTCAAGCTGTTGATTCCCTTTCTAAATCTTTCTTCCATAAGCTCTCATTTCTTTTCCATTTTTTTTTCCTTAAGTGCTCTCATTCCATCTACTAGAAAAAAAATTTTTTTGAAATCTCTTCTGGGAATTCTAGTCAAGTTTATGCCTAACCTATGTTTTTTCTGAGGTTTCACTTATATGTTTTAGAGTCATTCTCTTCTGTATTTATGCCTTGAGCATCTCTGCCACCATAATAGCTCACTATGGTAGAATTCTTTTCTTGTTTGCTCATTCTTCCAGCCTATTTCCTGACTGCAGACTTGATGTTAGGCCTGGGTTCTGTGTACTTCTGGAGGGAAGGTCTAGGGTAGTTCTGTTGCTGCTTTCTTGAGGTATTGTGCTATTCCAGGATCTCAGGGATATCTCAGGTTGGAGAGCTGCAAGCTTTCAGTGCTCTCCAAGTGGTTGACCCAAAACAAAATCTGACTGCTACCCTGTGGTGTGAGCTCCACAAGCTGCTGACCTGGGTTTGGATCTGAGTAATAGTAGATGCTGCCAGATTCCACCCCTATCAGCCATTTGGAAAGCTCTGCTAGCTCTGAGCAGCAAAACCATAAGCTTCCCTTTGGTCTAGGATTCCTGCCTCGGTTATTCCTCTATATGCCTGACTAGACGCTGGAAGCTCTGACCTTAGGGGCTGAACTGCAGCCCTGATTCTGGTAGTTTCTGAATCTCCTCCTTTCTTTGTACATCATCCAGGACCCCCCTATCTAGGATCACCCCTAAAAGCAGGTTCCCTTTTCACTCTGCCCTAGATCTATGACCCCAGAGTGGGGCACCACCATGTCAAGGTGAATGTACAGTGTGTCCAACTGTGGCTGATCAGACCAATATAAGCTCGGAAGGTTCTACCACGGGTCAGGCACAGAGAGTCCACATAAACATCTGGAGTGGAGATGGCTCCAAACATGCGCATCTCACATTTCTTTTGAACTACTTCAATTTTGCTTTGCTCATAAAGCACAGGGCTTTCTTTGATGAGGTCACACCATGCTAAACAGTCCTTTAACAGTGTCTCCCATGTCATGCAATCAAAACTAAAATTCTTCAGAGAGAGACCTGGAGAGTGTCCTTATATCGCTTCTTCTGACCTCCATGTGGGTGCTTACCTTGTGCGAGTTCTCTGTAAAATGGTCTTTTAGGCAAACCTGTATTTGGCATTTGAGCTACATAGCCAGCCCATTGGAGCTGTATTCTCTGCAGTAGAGTTTGAATGCTTGGCAGTTTAGTTCAAGTAAGGACCTCAGTGTCTGGTGCCTTATCCTGCCAGATGATCTTCAGACTCTTCCTAAGACAATTCAAATGGAAGCGATTCAGTTTCCTGGTATGGCGCTGGTAAAGTGTCCAGGTTTCACAGACATACAACAATGAGGTCAGCACCAGAGCTCTGTAGACCTTCAGTCTGGTAATCAGTCTAATACCTCTTCTCTCCCATACTTTCCTTCAGAGCCTCCCAAATACTGAGCTAGCTCCGGCAATGCATGTGTCAATCTTATCATTTATGTGGACATCCCTGGGAAGTAAGTGTACTTATCCATAGCATTCAAAATTTCTCCATTTGCTGCAACCAATGGTTCCATGTATGGATGGTGGAGAACCTCTTGTTTTCTTGGTGTTAATTATCAGGCCAAAATTAGCACGAGAATCGATCCATACTCTGCTGCATCTTAGCCTCAGATTGCGCACAATCATCTATGAACAAAATCTCACACCAACTCTTCCTTTGCATTAGTCTTGGCTTGCAGCCATTTTGTCCATCTGAACCAATTGGCTACACAAAGTATAAAGGAAGCGTGATTCAAAAGTTACAAATGGCAGTTCACATATATATGCTATTTCACATACAGCTTTAGTCAGTCTGACGTGTATCTATTAAGCACCTGCTATGTGCCAGGCACTATGCTAAGTGCTGAGGATACAAAAAAAGGTAAAAACTAGTCCCTGCTTTCAGAGAGAAAAAACTGGAAACAACCAAGTATTATAGACAGGATAAATTGGAGGTGAGTAGCAGAGGGATAGCACTAGGCAGATTGGGAAAGGCTTCTTGCAGAAGGTGGGATTTTAGCTGAGACTTGAAGGAGGCCAGGGAAACCAGGAGGCAGAGATGAGAGGAAGAACATTCCAGGTACAGGAGACAGCCAGGGAAAATATATGGTCTGCAGATGTTGTGTCTTATCCTAGAAACAACCAGGAGAGCTTTAACTTACGTATTATTTCCAGCCAGCCATCATGAAGGTTGTGATAATCTGAGTTGCCTTTTTTGGCCACGTGAGTAGCTTGTACTAATGAATTAAGTCTGTTAGTAACCTCTGCCCTGCAAAAGAGATTAAAGCATTTATTATCTTGGAGCCAAGGGACCCTGGCCTGCAGTCTTACTGGATCCATTTAAGTAATGGATTTAATCACTACTTGCATAAGAAATATCTTTAGTGTTTTTCCTGGGGAGCAGCAACTTGGGGTTCCCAGGAAGTCCACACACCCTGAGACTTTCAGCAAGCCTCCCACATACCCTTTAGTCAATGGGAAATGGAAATGCATTTTAGAGCTTACCTTGTATGTACACATAAGGAGTAAAACACATTAATTAATTTCAATAAGATAATGCTATTTACCAAATATTTCCTAAACCTCCTTGACAAGCTTCTCATATGTAAGTTAGGAAGCTCTGGTACAGTGGATAGAGTCATAAAGACACGGGTTCAGATTTTGCCTCTCATACTCACTGGCCTCACTGTCCATATGTATCAAAAGGATACAGTAAAACCTGAAGCACTTTATCTCAAGAGGTTATTTTGAGGTTCGAATGAAACAATGCATGTAAAGTGATTTGCAAAATTGAAAGCATCATATCAATGTCAGTTACTATGATAACGATGATGGGGATGACGACGGCATCAGGAGTTTGCTGGGTTTCCCTACTGATGGACCTACAGAAAATGTGTATTCATGTTAACCACTCACATTTCTCAAGTGCTTTGTAAAGTACTTTCTTTAAAACAACTTGGTGAAGTAGGTATTATTATCTCCACTGTAGAGAAGAAAACTGATGTAGGGAGCCCAGAGTCATGACAGGCAGGATTCGAACTCAGGGCTTTGTGATCCCGGGCCTTGGGCTCTTTCCACCACACCAAGTGACCTTTCTGAGCAGCAGCTGTGTGGAGGTTCCCCACTAGGCACGAGGGGTATCAATAGCTTCTCTGCCCTTCCTTAATTTATAATACAAAGAACTGCAATCTAGGTTAGAATGTGATGGTGACATCTATAAAATATGTACTTTTTCACATATATAAAAAGATGTTTTATATCATTAAGTAGGAAGTAAAAGTCAATGAAAGTTATGGAGGGAGGGGTCACTTTGAGCAGAGAAAGTGCAGGGCAGCGTGAGCAGGCCACACTGGGAGCTGGGACTGGGGGACAGTGGCTTTAACACAGGCTCATGGAATGAGGCAAGGAGAATAATTAGGAATCAGACTGTGGAGCACCTTAAATGACAGGCAGACAAGTTGGCATTTTATTATAGAGACAATAGGGAGCCACTGACAGAGTCTGAGCTAAAAAGTAGCATGATGAGACTCAGGCATCCGGAAGATAGCTTAGGCATCAGAGAGCAGAGAGCTGGAAGACAGGGGACTGATTTTTAAGAGGCTGTTTCTAACTCTTGGAAACAGTCCAAGCGAGAGAGTATAAGAGATAGAAACGAGGTGGCAGCATTATGAGTAGAAAGGAAGGGATAGGTATAATGGTCAAGTTAGGCCCCTTTCTGAAGGCATTGGGCACCAACAGACTCAGCTGGTATGTCAGGTCAGTTTTGTTCAACTGCTTTTGGAGGCTCTTTTGTTGCCCCTTTTATTACAAGGGATTGTCCACTGAGGAGAGGACGGGAGAGACATTTGTAGTACAGTATGCTCGGATGTGGGGAGTGAGGGTAAGGGAGGAGTCAAAGGTAAGCTTGGATTTTAAGACCGAGTGACTGCAAATGTAGAATGTTCGAGCACTGACCTAGGGCAGGAGGGCAGATACTTATGACACAGGATGCTAGAACTGGAAAAAACCTCTGAATATAAAATGGTAGAAAATCGAGCATTGAATGTTAGCACCTAAAGGGAGCTCAGAGGTTTCCTAATCTACTCTCCCATTTTACAGAGAGGGAAACTGAAGCTATCACCAGGAATGGAGAAGCTGGGAAGAGGGGCAGATGTGGCGAGAAGGAGGATGAATAGTTTTGGACAAAATTACTTTAGAAGTCTCTTTATAAGACATGTCATAGTAAGTGAGCCAGAATGAGCCAACAGGAAGAGGAGATGGGCCATTCCAGCTACAGCTTTGAGCTCCAAAAGTAAATTGTTGTTCAGTTATTTCCAACTCTTTGTGACCCCATTTGGGGCTTTCTTGGCAAGATGCTGGAGTGGTTTGCACCTTCTCCAGCTCACTTTACAGATGAGGAAACTGAGGGAAACAGGGTTAAGCGACTTGCCCAGGGTCACACAGCTAGAAAGTGTCTAAAACCAAATTTGACCTCAGCTCAGGTCCTCCTGACTCCAGGCCTGGAGCTCCATGCACTCTGGCGCCACCTAGCTGCCCCAAGTGGTGATAGAGACCTCTTAACGTGGCGCTTCTCCCCTACTTCAATACACCCTGGGTAGTGGGGGGGGGGGGGGGGCGGGCGGTGTGAGGGGTGAGGTAGAAGTCTGCATTATTCACAGAGTCTCCTGGACTCTGAACTCTGACACAGCATACAGCTGGATACGGTTGCTGTTAATTGTTTTACTCCATCTTTCCTTCCATTCAAAGCCTATCTCCTCTTTCCTCACCCACTCTGGGCAACTCCCTGTAGTGTCAGTGCCAGCCTTTGGGAAAGGTACTCACGGATAAAAGACACGTGGACAGTCTCCATTAGACATGGCACATGGCTAGTGATTCTCTGCACAGATCCCTGGATGCTTCTGGGCAGGGCATCAGCCACGCCCCAAGGAGTGCCCTGGAAAGCCCAGAGGGAAGGTCAGCGCCACAGACATGACCAACACCAAAAGGGGGCTTTGTCTCAGGATGGCTACAATAGCTGGCTTGATTCCCAGCAAACAGATCTGTCTTAGAAACCTGATTTATCTGAAGCCAGAAACACTAAAACAAACTGCTCTACAAATGCATGTCTGCCTTGGAGGCTTGGCTACATTTCAGCCGGACTTTGGTTTTGTGACAGAGGCTCACAGACTTGGAGCTGGAGGAGAACTTGGAGGTCATCTGATACAATCTCTTCACTTTACAGATGAGGAAACTGAGACCCAGAGAGGCTCCCCAAGCAGAAGTAGGACAGAACTAGAACTGAGCTCCTCGGACTCCAAATCCAGCCTTGTTTCTACCCTACCATGGCCTGTCTTCTGTTATGAATTGTGTTTCACATCAATACCTCGAATGACTCTTCAGCGACGCAATCCAATGGATCCAATGAGGGATTTCAGCAAGCCACCCAAAATGCACCAACTTCCCTCCTCACCTGAGCTGGGTACAGTTTTGATCAATGCCAAGCTCCAAGAGGCATCCAGATACAGCATCTTCTCCAAATAAAACTGGGGTGGTTTCTGTTCCCGTGCACAGGCCCCTGCCAACTACAAAACAAAGTTAAGTCAAAGAGACTTGATTCTGCACAAGCTTTTATTGGCATTTCTCTTAAGGAGAGACAAGGGTCTAGATTTTTCCAAACACGGCATCTCAGAAGGCCCCATGGATCCAATGAACTTTCCAAAACCGATTCCGGGCCAAGGAAGTCCTCATGCCTGGGCATATTAGCTGGGACACCATGGAGGGCCTGCTCCAAGGACAAGATGTGGGCTCTGCCAGGAGAGGGCAGTGGCCAGGACAGACAGGGCTGGGCCCCTCCTACCAACGAGGGATGGCACCAGTGCAGGCTGCACCCACCAAGGACAGACATGCTGTCAGAACCCAGGATTCCCCCTTCTGCCCCCTTTTGAACCAAATCTTGATAATCAATCAATCAATAAGCCTCTATTAAGTGCCTACCACTATGTGCCAAGCACTGTGTTTGGTGCTAGGGATATAAAGACAAAATTCAAATAACTCCTGCCCTAAGGAGTTTGCATTCCACCGAAGGATGAAAACATGTATACAGATAATCAGTCAATCAATTAACAAGCATTTATTAAACACCTACTATATGCTAAGCATGGAAGATACAAATACAAAAAACAAAACAATTCCTACTCTAAAGGAATGTCCATATGTTGCTTTTATTATCTGCTTATATATTTGTGTCTTTCATTAGAATGCAAGCTCCCTGAGGACAGGAACTATCTCAATTTTGTCTCTGTACATCCCCAGCACCAACACTGTGCCTGGCACATAGTAGGTGTTTAATAAACGCTTAAGAGTTAATTTATTCATTGATCAATCCTCTCCTTCAACTAACCAACATACAAATGGAGTCTGGGAATATATGTGATGGTCCACACCCATAGGCCCCTCCTCTGCAAAGAAGGCAGGGAGCTAGATTTTCTCCTCTCTTCTTTGGGATCAAGGTCAACCATTTATAATTATATTTCAAATATTCAAAATGGACACTCACATCCCCCTATCTTGTATTCACAGAAGAGTAAATTCAGGATGTATACAAAATCAATACACTGAGCCTAGGGGAGAAGGACCTAACAGCTGGAGAAATGAAGGAAGTGGTACATGAGCTTAACATTAAGAAGAGACAGGAGTTCTACAAGGTGTTGGTGGCAAAAGCATGGAGGTAGGAAATGAAATCCGGGGACCACTGAGCAGGCCAGATCGGCAGGAGGAACTGTCACAATGGCTCCAAATATCATCAAAGGTCCTAGGGAATAAGCTGCAGAAGCAAAAGTGAAAGGAGGATGGGTCTTATTGCTCTGTCTGAATCAGAGAACAAGGCTGCCTCTAATTATAACCTAGAATTGAACTAATGATAACAAATGGTGCTTACCTGGCCGCCAAAGGTTTAAAGTGGTGATATTATTAACACTTCCGATATTTAGGGCTCTCACAGGCCTGCCAAAGTAGTAACCTAGACACAGGCACACAGACAATGCAGGAAGTTTAACAGGCTTTTCTCTTAATAAGATTATTCTAGACCCGTGGAGTTAGAAGGGGAACAGACCAGTGGGATAGGTATTCCTGCCACTTTGAAAAATGGGACCAGCCATGAATGGGCTGGATACCTGCTGGATGGACAAAAAGTGATGCTCATCACCAGGAGGCTGGCCAACCTTTTCAACCTCAGCGACTCACGGATTTCCCTTCTAAGGCTTTGAAGGGGACAGCTTGCATCGGAGGCAGCCATGTGATAGACAAGGTGGAGAGACCGCTGGGTCTGGAGTCAGGAAGACCTGAGACGCAGACCCTTACTAGCTGTGTGACCCTGGGCAAGTCACTTAACCATTGTGTGCCTCAGTTCCACCATCTGTAAAATGGAAACCATAATAGCCCCTACCCTCCAGGGATGCTGTGAGGAAAGGGCTGTTATCATTATACTTGGGACAGCTAGGTGGAGCCATAGTGCAGAGAGTGCCAGGCCTGGAGTCAGGAAAACTTACCTTCCTGAATTCAAATCCAGCCTCAGACCCTTCCTAGCATGTGACCCTGCACAAGTCACTTCACGTCTGCCTGCCTCAGTTTCCTCATCTGTAAAACGGAGATAATAGCACTTTCCTGCCAGGGCTGTGAGGATCCAGTGAGATAATGAGTGGAATGGATGAAAGTCTCTCATTTAAGGAAAAGGATACTTAATATTTTAGCTTCCATAACGCCTGAACTATATCTTTGAGTTTAAAAATTAACTCCCCCTCCCCGGCTTAAACCTGCATATACACCACATATATCCACATCCTGCATACACATAGGGTGCGCATGCCTGTAACTGCTGTCTGTTAGTTTGAGGTTAAGGTGTTAAGAACCTTTCCTTGTTTCAAGAATGTGAGGCCAACTACCCCCACGGATGGGAATAGAAGTCCAGGGGGTTTTGGAGGCTTCTTAGAATTGTTTTGTAAGGGGGTTTTGGCGGGGGGGATTTAAGGGGTATATAAACTGACTGTCTGCCTTCTGAAACTTGCCTCCCCACCCCAGACCATTCCGGAGTGGGCGATGCCCAATTCTCGCGCGAGACTTGCAAATAAAGCCTCTGTCTTTACCTTGAGAAATCTTTAATTATTATTTCATTTTGGGGGATTATTGTCCCACACAATAAAATGTTTGTGAAGCGCTCTAGAGATGTGATTAGGACTCACGGATCTCTCATTTCACAAGGGCTGGGACTTGCACCCCCACTGCAAAGCACAATCCCTCCAGAGCTGGAAGGTACCTCAGAGGCCACTGAGACCAAGACAGATGAAGTGTGCTGCCCAGGGTCACCCGACAAGGAAGGGTCTGGGTAGTGTGTGGAGGGATCTGAACCCAGGCCTCTTTCCCTACAGCACTCTTCACACGTGGCTCAGATAAGGAGAGTCTGTGATCTTGGCGTATCCAGCACCTGCCCTCCCTGGCCTGACGCTCATGAAGGTGGCCACAGGGCTCTCACATCGTTGTCATCACAGGCTCAGGGAGGTCGATCCTTGGATCGCAGAGACACAATCCCTCCCTGGGTCACTTTCAGGCTTTCCAGCCTGGTGGCATCTGCCCCAGCTTGGGATTACTATTCTCTGCAATGCAAAATAAACCTCTTAGTGAACTGGCTAGAGGGCCGTAGATAGGGTCAAAGGTCAGGGCTAGAAAGGGTGTGAGAGGCCACCAAGTCTAACCCCTCAATTTCAATACAGACAAGAACCTGAGACCCACAAGGGACAAGTAACTAGCTCAAGGTCACACAGGTGACATGTGGCAGAACCAAGGGACCCCCCGACTATACATCCAATGGTCTTCCCATGACTTTCAGAGTTAACATTAAACCCTACTCTCAGCTCTCAAAAAACCTTGCCATTCTGAAGACTGTGGAATTGGATTTTAAAATAGTCAAGCAATAGACCATGTGTAATTTTATTAGCACATAAAAAAATCCATCTACAGCTTGCTCCACTTCTTGAAAAGCTTGTATTTCCTAACAGGTAAGAACCCCATTGTCTTTCTGTTGAAACATCGATCATTAAATAAAGAAAAACTCTAATCCATCGAGAACACTACAGGAAAGCAGATATGAGAAAAAGCACACATTGACAGTATTTGCTCTCTGGACTGGAGGGCCCTGTGGCTTCTGCAGGAAACCATTCATCTCCCTGGGCAGGTTGGGCCTTTTCTGCCCCCTCTACTCCAGGAGAATCCCCTGGGGCCCTGAGCCCTCATGTGACTTGCCGAGGGTCACCGAGCCAGAATGCCACTATGCGCTGCCAAGCTGCCCCTCTCAGGCCGACTTTACAGAGTAGTCACATTTAACTTCTGGATTTCGATACTACGTAGAAACAAAAGGGCTGGCTGATCTGCAAGCTTGAGGGGGAAAGGGATAGGAATTGTTTTAAAACATCAATTCTTGATTTTTTTTCACCAGATGAATTAAAGTATAAGCATCTTACCTGGGTTTCCAGATCGTTTGGGGCTGTCTGTAGCATTAAAGCTTAAAAATGTTACTTTAAATCTCTGTGTCAATATTCCTAGAAATAAAATAGCAACAATACCAAATATAACGAGTACTGTTAATTCCCCTGTGGTAAACAATGCATCTGTCCCATTTCTCACACTTCTTAGAAATGTATTTTATCCTAAACATTTTTGTTGATAGCGTCTGCTTTTCTACCACCTTAATTTCCAAATATATCTTTCCCCTTCCCCTAAATCCATCCTGCCCCTCCCCAGAGGCATCCCTTGATAAAAGAGTAAAAAAGAAAGAGAAGGAGAAAAAGCAGTCTGCAAAATTAACCAACAGACAAACCAAATCTAGGAGTATATGTGACATTCCACACCCATAGGTTCCCACTTCTGCAAAGAAGGCTGGGAGATGTAGATTTTCTCCTCTCTTCTTTGAGACCAAGGTCAACCACTTATAGTTAATTTTTAAATATCCAAAATAGATGCTCACACCTCTCTATCTCTAATGAAGTCATAAGTACATGCATGAAACATGTCTGGCCTGTTTTAATCACAGGTATCCCTAAGACAAGGGAAAAAAGACTACAAATAAAAAATCAAACTCTCTGCCTCTCCATGTATTACCTTGCTGGTCTGCATGAATTTTTGCCCGAATGACTTTGACATTGAGTTCAGTGATTGTTTTCCCTTTCCATCTGAAAGTATAATGCTCTTCCAAGTTCACATATTTGAATGATGGCTCGGGATGAAGAAATATTTCTGTTAAACAAACCCACAGTCAGTCCTCTGAGCGGCAGACTCTCCTCTGAACACAGTCAGATCCAAGAGACACAGAAAGAGCCTCTCTCATCAAATCCAATAATATCACTGAAAATCTAAGCAAGTTAGCTGTCACCACTTTATGTCACTATTTTAAATGGTGAAAATAAAAAGCGAAAAGGGTCAGTAAAAAGAACTGCAGCCAGCCCTAAGGGATCATTATCTTCTCTGAAGAGTGTTGTGGCTGATTTCAAAGGACCATGTTACAGATACGGGAACAAGGCCCACGGAGGTCAGAGAGCCCTTGGAGGTCTCAGGTCCAGCCTCTCATTGTACAGATGAGGAAACAAAGAAGGGAAGGGATTGGCCGCAAGTCAGACAAGTAGCCATTCCCTGCCAGTTTTGTACCCAGGCCTTCTAACCCTAAATCTGCACCCTTCTGTTTATTTCATGTGTACCTGACACCTTCTGTTTTTCTCACAAGTCACTCCCCAGGAAAGCCCTCCTAGTAAATCTTTCCTTATGATGGAGAAAACTAGTTAAGCCAAACCCACATCAGAAGGCGTAGGCCACATTCTACCCTTATATTCCCACATTTCTTCCACGGGGCAAGAGTAGTTTTTAGCTTCTCCCCAAACCAATCTATTCAAGGAAGTTCTAAAAAGTCGTATTTTTATCAATCAGTCCATTGACAAGCATTTACTACACACCTACTGTGTGCCAGACGCTAGAAAGACAGACAACGTGAAATTTCCTGCCTTCAAGGAGCTTATATTCTATCTGGAAAAAGAGACATTCCCAAAAGTTTCCTATCCAGAATCACTTTCTTTTCGACTTCCAGCAGAACCTTCCGGTAGGTAGGACCCATGTGTTTCTATGAGCATACAGAAATCATCACAATATGGTACCTGTGCCATAGATGAACTTGTCTAAGGCAGTTGACTCCTCATAGATCACTTGGGGTACAAGAAAGCCTAGGAAGACAAAAAGAGTCATCTTGGGTGGTCTGCACTGCATGTCAGAATCGTGTTTTCTTTCTTCAAAGAAAAAGCCCATCTCTATTTTACTAACTATGGCACATGAGACGGCTCTCCATACCAGCCTCTCCCTCTCTGCCCACCTGAACCCACCAGATATGAGCACCTGGGTGTTCTAGGAGACTGGCGCTCATCCACACCCAGGACAAAGAAGACACACCAGAGTCAGGAGCAGCACAGGTCAGTGGTGTTTCCAGGGGAGAACTGGAGCTGATGCTGCTGGGTTGTGAAAAAGAATCTATCTCCTCACACTGACTAATTTATTCTATGCTTATTACGTTTATTTGCTTTTCATTTATACTGGTAGAACCCTTGGCAGTTGGCAATCCTCTCCTTTGACCCTCTTCTCAGCCCTCTGAAGTCACCGTGGCAGCTGCTGTTCTTAGGCCGAACTAGGAGGAGGAGGCAGAGGATGAGGACAACTTACATTTACATGTTATCTCATTTGACTGAGTGTGTGGGAGTCAGGAAGAGCAGGATTCAAATCCAGCTTCAGGCTCTTCCTAGCTGTGTGACCCTGAGCAAGTCACTTAACCTCTGTCTGCCTTTGTTGCCTCACTTGTAAAATGGGGCTAATAGTAGCACCTATCTCAGAGAGCTGTCATTAAGGTCAAATCAGATAATATTTGGAAAGCACTTTGCAAGTCTCAAGCACTACAGAAATGCTAATAAAAATTAAATTAATTAAAATTATTAAATAGCAAAGAACCTTTGAAGTATTTCTAAAAATAAAAATGGCTTCCCCAACAGATAACTGAATGTGGTCTGACCGAAGTGGTCCAGTGATAATATTGTCTAATATCATAGGTCACATGACCCTCCCCCTACAAGGGCAACATACCTCCAATAGCACCACTTTTGATCCTCGTTTTACTTATATTTCCCCGTTCTTGATGCGTTGTCAAGTCAGTAACACAGCTCACATCGAAATTCTGAAGGAAGGCCACGGGGGCCGCTTGCATACACTGCCCCACTATGGACATCTAGGGACAAGATGAACACAAGATTAACAATCGCTCTTCCTGCCACCACAAAATCAAGGGCCGCCAGCCTCCTGGGCGTCCTTCTGTGGCCGGCTTCCTTTGTTATTAAAGGTTCACCAAAGGCCAGCTGGTAGACCTGGGCAGTGACTTTTCCCCATCATTTATTCACTAATCAAAGTGGAGAAGTGGCTTAGGAAGAGACTCATTTTCAAGCCCATGGTGCTCCACATACCAACAGCAAACATTCCCACAGCTCTGTCAGGTCTACAAAGCACTTCTCCCACACCACTTCATTCAGGGCCATGCAAAGGCAGTTGCCACTCTCACCAATTTAAAAATGAGCCAACTGAGACTCCGAGAGACTTAGTGACTTGCCCAAGATAACCCAGAAAACAAATGCCCAAGGTGGAGTTCACACAGGGGTCTTCCTTCTGCTTCCCACTACACCACACTGCCCCCTCTAATCTAGGCATCTCACTAAGACCCACATGCTGACTGCATTCACCCTCAATGACTTTTCCTACCACAGGAGAAGTCTTAAAATTAACACAGGAAAGGTGTCAGAAAGCAGTTTGAGGATTGGCTTGGGTAAAAAAACCCAATGCATAATTTGAGCTGTTTAAGAATCTGGATCACATGGGACTCAGAAACATTCTACCAAATTGACTTTGTTTCTCTAACTTCTCAGAGTACCGGGCCAGCAGAGCGACAAGCCACTCAACGGTGAGTCAGTAAAGGATTTCAGTCCGACAGCTCTTTACCAAACCAAGACCAAGCAGGAGCTGTAAGATTGTTGCTCAGAGCCTTCAGACACGTGGAGAGATGTCTAGAGAAGCTTAGTGTAGGGACAGCCTGATGAGGGCAGCTCAGCAGATCGAGCACTTAGACTTACAATCAAGAAGACCTGGGTTCAGGTCCTGCCTCATATACTCAGCAGCAGTCACACTTGACAAATTCTTTGACTTTTCTATGCCTCAGTTTTCTCATCAGTAAATGAGGCAAATGGACTCATGAAGAGTCAAACATAACTGAATGACCAAACAACAAAAAAGGTGAAATAAACTCACTTGATCCTCATAGTAACCCTGAGAAGTAGATGCTCCATTTTACAGAGGAGGAAAGTGAGATTCTGTCATAAGATGAAATGTCCTGCCCAGGGTCACACAGTGAGTGTCTGAGGCTAGATCTGAACTCAAGTCTTCCTGACTCCTGGGGCAGCTAGGTGGTACGGTGGATACAGCATCAGGTCTGGAGTCAGAAAAATCTGAATTCAAATCTGGCCCAGACGCTTCTCAGCCAGATGACCCTGGGTAAGTCACTTAATCCCTATTTGCCTCAGTTCCTCATATGTAAAATGGGGACACACTGGAGTAGGACATGGCCAACTACTCCAATATCTCTGCCAAGAAAAACCCATGGATGAGTGCATGGAGTCACAAAGAGTCAGACACGACTGAACAACAGCAACAAATTCCTGACTCTAGGCCACAGGCTCTGTCTACTGCACGTTGTCTCTAAGTGTGGTTGTTGTGACGAGTCTCACTCAAGAAAAGGAAATAAATGGAGGAAAAAAAGAAAAAGGACAACATCTGTGTAACACAGATTAAGCAGAAAGTAAGGAAGGCTTCCAGCACACCTGGAGGACCCCTTACGGAAACCATTAAGGGAAGGCATGGCCAAAAGTCCTCCAGGCTGGGCTGTCACCGACATCCCACATCCATTCACTGGAGTGTTTGAGGTAAGATAAAAACAAGAAGGAGATATGATGGCTACTCATGGCTGGAGACTGTCCTGTGCTTGTTGGCCCCTTAGGGCCTAGCCCAGCATCTCATACAGAATAAGTGGAATGAACAAGACTGATTACAGATGCCACATTTGGAAACTGAAGTCCTAACCTGGGGTATGGTGAAAAGCTCTTTTTCCACTGTCATAAGTGGCTTGTTTTGCACGTAGCCAAAATCCGACCAGTCTTTCACTTCGATGTACATAGGTAAGCCGAAGCTGTACTCTTCTCTAAAAGAACTACAAGTTAAAGAAAGAGAATTATGGTTCACATTTTTACCTATTAGCTATTCAGCCAAATGTCATTAGTTTGACATCATTCTTTCAAACACACAGCACAAGATAAACTCACAAAAACGAAAACATGGAATGAAACATTTTTAAGTCAGTGAATTTCAGAAAGGAATTGTGCCTCGTAGAAATCCTACATAGTCTGTAACCACTCGGAAAAGTAACTTCAGTGGCATTCAGACACAAGAATCACTCATGGTCCACTGTGTTTCTACTTACATTAAGCCATGGAAGAAATAACCAAGGAAAGGAGTGTTGTCCAGGGAGGACTGAACACACAGGAAGGGAAACCAATCCGACGACTGTTCTGTTACTGGGTTAGAGCACAAGTGTTCAAAAGGTGGATTTACATTTCCGCCAAAAACTCCCGTAAAACAGTGTCCTTTGAACAGGTCTAGTAAAGGGGGCGTGCATTCCTAGAAAGAAGACACAAAAGAGCAATCAGTCCACGCGCCAGGGCCTCCACTGTTCCCATCTGCCGAGGTCTTCCCAGAAGAAGGGATGTTTTTACAATCCCTGGCACCAGGGCCAGATACTACTGCTAAAACCACAGAATGGGAGAAAGGTTTGACCCTGCAAGCCAGATGGTGCCTGTGCCTAGACAGAGAGAGAGCAGAAACGAGTGTGATCCATACTGAACACATTATGAAGGCCAGCAAGGGTAAAGGTGCTTGTGAAGACCTGGGGCTATTAAGGGGACCCTTGCGGGCGAACGATATGTGTCAAGTCAATCGGACACAGACATAGTCCCCGTCACACAGCCTTGATTCAAAGAACACAAGGGCAAAGCACCACAAATATTGCAGGAACCCTGAAACACAGCACTATCTTATAGCCAAAGACACTAACTGATATTCATTCTGATGACCCCGAGAAATCAAGGAAAATTCAATTACATTTCAGAGACTCTTTTTACCAAGGTAAAGAAATGTTCTGATCAAGAGTGGCTGTTGTTTTTTTTTAAGTTAATAAAAGTGTTAAAAAGTTAAAAAAGTTTTAAAGTCTCCATACTCCAAGGATCTGTAATTTTTGATTTTGCTGACCTGGGACCCAAGGGGAACTCCCTGTGTGGGAATTTTCTCTGCTAGTCAGTCAGCCAACAAGCATTTATTAAGTAGTTACGGTGTGCAAAGCAGTGTGCTAAGTGCTGGGGATAAATGGCAAAAGCCAGTCTCTGTTCTCAAGAGTTCCTATTCTAATCGAAGATCATTACGTACAAACATGATCTCAGGGAGGAAGGGAGGGAGAATAGGTGATGGAGGGCAGGCCCGGGAGGGGGCTAGGAGGGGGGAAGGCTTCTTCCTGCAGAAAGGAGGGTCTGAGCTGAGTCCTGAAGGGGTCTAGGGAAGCTAGAAGGCCAAAGGGAGGAGGAGAAGCAGTCCAGGCATCAGGCCTATGTGTAAGAAACTACAAGTGGACCAGTGTGGCTAGAGAGTAGAGGGAGGGGAAGAATGGAGAATGCAAAAAGACAAGAAAGTTCTCGGGGGACTGAGAGCACTCTGTATTTGCTCCTGGGGGTCACTTGGAAAGCTTTAGGAAAATCCCACTGGCAGCTGAGTGAGGAGAGCTTTGAGGCAGAAGGCAAGAGTTCAGGGAGAGGGGATGAGGACCTGAACCCAGCCTGTGTGAGCAGAGGAGAGGGGGTGTACAGGAAGAGTGGAATATGTGCAGGTGTGTTGGTAAGAAAAATGGGCTCCTTAGCACTTAGTTCAACAAGTGCCCTTGAAGAGTTTGGCTTTTGTTTGCTTTAATTCAGTGTATTTCATTGAGTCTTACTAAGTGCTAAGCCCCAGGGCCCAAACCCCTATTAGGTATAAAACCTTAGTGAGTGTGGATTGGCAACTAACCCCAAGGTAGGGCTAATTTCACGGAGGGCCTAGTTTACATGTCTGGGAGAGCAGAGGCTCTTAGACCACGTGGGTTTAAGTCTGCCTCTTTGTGAGGTCACATGGGTGAGTCGCATGTATGACTCACCCCTGACGCTGAAAAAGATATAAAAACCAGGGGTTGGCTGTCTGTTCCTTGGAGCTCCTCCTTACAGCAGTGGTGGTGCACGACGCTGGGCCAGCCCTTGTTCTGAGCTCCTGGGCTGAACCTAGATGTTGGTAACTATGAATGTGTACTGGGTCTGTCTGTTGATGTTTATAATTTGTTTGTATTTTGTTCTGAACTTTAGGGTGCTGGATTTCTCCCCTGAACTAAGTGAATGCTGTCTGTATGCTGGATTAAAGTAAACTTGTCAACCCCTTCACCTTGCTTTCCTTAGTTAAGCAGATCAGAAGAACCTGTGCTGTTGGCAGCTTTCCAGGTGCTGGCTGTGGGTGGATCTTACACCCCCATAGAAGCTGCTAGCCAGATTGTTGAAACAGCAGGGCATGCCAGTGGGAGCTGGGCACGACCCTTGGGTATCAAGCTAAGGTGACTGGGAAGGTGGGGGTACTTTGGACAGCAACAGGACAGTTGGGAAGAGGTGAGAGTTTGGGCTGGTGAAGGTCAGATCCGATATGAGATGCCCAATGGGCAGTGTAGATAGGGGTGCATGACTGACTCAGCACAGCCATCCAGGGCTGTGGAATCATCTGCATGGAGATGACCCAGAAGCCCATGGGAACTGAGGAGGTCCCCAAGTGAGGCCATAGAAGAGAAGAAGGCCCAGGCCTGGGCCTCAGGAGACACTACAGTTAGTGTGCACAGTCTGGGTAAAGACCCAGCAGGAGACTGGGCAGGAGTGGTCAGACAGGCAGAAGAGGGAGTCACCAGGAGAGAAGGGCGTCACGGAAACCTGGAAAGGAGAGGATCCCGGAGGAGAAGGCGATTCACATGGACCAAAAGGAAGAAGGCTGAGGGAAGCCCATTTCATCTGGCAAGGAGGAAGTCACTGGTCACTCTGGAGAGAGCAGTTACATTGCAGCAGTGAGCTCAGAAGGACATGAAAGGAGAGGGGGCTCCTCCTGGGCTGTGACCAGGACACATCGGGGGAACCGCCCTCCCTCCAGCCCTCCCACAGTGCCTTGTAGTTAAATCACTTGTGTGTGTACATACATACACACATGACTTATATGCACGTGCATTTATGCACGTAGATAATCACATGTGCACATGTGTACAGATGTGTGTGCTTAGACTGTATATGTTTTTACACATCCTTGTTATCTGCCCTACTAAAAGATAGGTTTATCTGTTCTTTTGTCCTCAGGACTGGGCCCAGTGCTCGGCACACAGTAAGCCCTTAATAAATACCTGCTGTCTGATGGATTGGTGGTGAAGGGAATTCCCGTTATCCACCCAGGGTCACACAGCCACCTCCAAGCTCAGTACTCTCTACCTATGGTGCCTTGGCTTAAAGACATAAGCTTCAGCCCCCTAACAAAGTCATTTATCCAAAATGCTTCCTTTGCCAAGAATGTCATGTATCAGCGGTATTTGCAGAAGCATTTTAGTAAGAAAGTACATTGTATGGCCCACAGTGGGGAACCTGCAGCCTTGAGGCCACATATGGCCACTCAAGTCCTCAAGCGTGGCCCTTTGACTGAATCCAAACTTCACTGAATAAATCTCCTTAATAAAAAGATTTGTTCTATAAAACTTGGGCTCAGTCAAAGAGCCGCTCCCAAGGACCTAGAAGGCCACATGTGGCCTCGAGGCAGCAGGTTCCCTACCCCTGGCCCACACGGTCAGTCCCTTAGGTGTTGAGAGAGGGGATGGATCAGCAGGGACTGTGGGGGCCCCAGGAGGCCTCCTCACACTCTGATTCTAGGCTACTTCTTCAACCAGAGACCCAACTCTAAAAAGGAAATACCAATATGCTTCTTTTAACCTTACAACAAAACCACATGCCCAAACCTTACATCTCACACTGTGGGAGCCTACCAGGGGCACAATTCACTCTCCTGAGAATGGGCCAGTACAAAGGACAGAGAAGTCATCTGTTGTAGCTGTGAAATTTAATAGTAAGAAACAGACACAGCAGCGGCAATCAACAAGACGGGCCCGGGCCTAAGGGGACACCGGTCAGCCGGCCTCTTTGGATCACCCCGTTCTTTTTCAAATAAATTCTGGATTGGACGGTATCAACTTTAGTTCACTGCGCTCATTCTACCTTTGTTGGGATGACTTCAAAAATCTTGAAGGCTTTCAGGCCTGCTATGCATGGGACTTACCTTTTTACTAAAATGCATCTCATTGTCACTGAGGCTGGTCGCCCTCCTCCTCCTCTGGCCTCCCGGCCTCCTCCCCTACACCTAAAGTACATGAAGAAGAATTCCTCCTCTTCCTCACCATTCGAGATCCTGCCAACAGAGAGCAGGGCCTGCCTTCTTTTCAGCTCCTAGCTCAGGGCCCTGAAATTCAATTCAATTTACAAACATCTGGACAGCGCAGTGATGCAGTGGAGTCAGGAGGACCCGAGTTCAAATCTGGCCTGAGACACTTCCTAGCTGGGCGACCCTGGGGAAGTCATTTTACCCTGTTTGCCTCAGTTTCCTCATCTCTAAAAATGAGCTGGAGAAGGAAATGGCAAACCAAGTCCAGTATCTTCCCCAGGAAAACCCCAAATAGGGTCACAAAAAGTCAGATATGATTCATAACATTATGCGCTAGGTTGGGTGGACTAGTAAATTGACAGCTGGCCTAAGAGTCCTAAGACTTGGGTTCAAGTCTAGCTGTCTGACCCTGGGCAAGTCTCGCAGAGCCCAGGGCAACTCTCGAAGACTGAAAGGAACCTTAGTTTAATAAAGAATTTCCTCCTGGGGAGCGTTCTCTACCAGTTAAATCACAGGTCCCATCCCAATGAGGTGCTGGCAAGGTGCAAGGGCAACACTGAAAAGCCCCCTGCCCTCCAGGCGCCTCCATTCTCTGGGGAGGGATGGCCATAACCACCAACATTCACGGTGACCTTCTCCTTCTCTCCTCTGCCACACCATCTCACTTTTGCTGAGCTCATCAGCTCCCACGGGTTCAAGTATCATAGGGGATCTCACAGGGGCCTCCCTACACCCAGGGGAGGTAAGGACTACGGAAACTGAGGCTCTGAAGGGGTAGATGATGTGCCCAGGGTCACACAGCTGGTCAGTGGCAGAGGCAGAATTTGAATCCAGGTCTTCTGGCTCCAAGGCCAGAACTCTTTCTACTCAAACAAAGTTTCTCTTTGCCCATACTAAGTGCTTAATAAATCTTTGCTGGATCAAATTCAATCAAAAGATTCCAGAAAAACAGTAAAAACCACGGCCACAGGACATGAATGGAAGGTCCTTCTCAGGGCTTCTCATGGGTCTGAGGCTACACGCTGACCTAGAACCATCCGGCCCAGCCCGTTTCTCTCCTTTGGTAAAACTAACCTGAGAGCTCCAGAAAGTAAGAGATTTTCCTTTGAGATAATACACGCCAGTTTTGACCAAGGAATTCCCAGAAGGCTGGTTGTTGGCAAAGGGCCTCTTGACTCCAGTGACTAAGAGGACCTGCCACACTGGCTGCTACAGCAGCTTCTCACCCACACCTGATGAGTGGAGTCTATACCTTGTCACAGCAGCACTGGACATCACAGGCCCCGGCGACCAAGTTACAGGGACAGGGGCCAAAGGGCTGATATATCTGGTTAATGAAGATGGTGTTGTTCTCTGAAAAGGCACAGAGAAAGAGAAGTGAGGCTTTTAAATGACAGAGAAACAGAAGTTGTCACATCTTTGACAGCCCAAAGGCCTGATGAGTTATCATTCCCAAAGGTTGCCTATGAATGAATCCCCAAGCAATCTGACACCCACCCACGTACGCTCCAAACATGCCGTGGATCCCAGGAGCATAGGTGATATAAGCCCAGGCTAGCAAGGCCCATCTGGCCACCAAGAAGATACAATTCACTTTTGAGAGATAAACATTTGGCTCCACCTTCCAAGGGAGGAAATTCTAAAATATGCACAGCCAACATTTTTCCAGCAAATTAGACGCTAGCCTGAGCTAGTGTGGCCCCGTTGCACATAGAAAGAAAGGGACAGATTCAAGAGGTTTTAGAAAGGTACAGTCAACCAGACTTGGTAAGCGATGGTATACGAGGTGTGGATGAGAACAAGAAGCGAAGAATGATGCCAAGTTGGCAGAGCTGGGTGAGTGGAGGAATCTCCAGTAGAAAGAAAAGAGGGTTTCGGGGGAAAGATCACGCATTCTGTTTGAGACATGTTGAGTGTGAGATGTCTATGGGACAAGAAGGTAGAGCTGTCCTGAAGACAGAGGTAGAAATGTGAGAGTGGAGCTCAGGAGAGGGGAGAGGGCTGGTAAGCCATCTGCTTAGGCAAACTCCTGGGAGCTGAGGAGATGCCTACACTTGAGGGCAAATTCTTTTAAGGGGATTTGTTTTGTGAAGCTTGGATTCAGTCAAAGGGCCACACTTTGAATCCAAACTTCACAGAGAAGAGAAAAGAAGGCCTGAGACAACAGGATTCCAAGCAGACGTATTCAGGGTCTTTTTCTCCTTTTGAGAGAGCTATGAAATCTCCCTAACAAGTGTCCTTTTCCCTGCTCCACCTCCCATAACTTGCCAGGGATCAGTTTTTGAATTCTTGAATTTTGAAAGCTCTTTCTTCTTAAGGAATTCAGACAGCTTGTCCCACATAGTGAAGAATTTGAATCTGACAGCGAGCACTCTGTAGTCACCCTCGTGTAGGCCCTGGTGACAAAACTAGGTCTAGAGAGCGTACGAGGTGTGCCCAGGGCA
The DNA here is from genome assembly GCF_011100635.1 of Trichosurus vulpecula. Taxonomy (NCBI): domain Eukaryota; kingdom Metazoa; phylum Chordata; class Mammalia; order Diprotodontia; family Phalangeridae; genus Trichosurus; species Trichosurus vulpecula. The sequence continues at coordinate 38,158,751 of NC_050573.1, read as the reverse complement.
CAATATACCCAAGCTGAAGAGGGGCCAGGCAACAAGAGATGCTTTTAACGTGATTGTTTAATGCACATTTTTCTGATGCCAGAAAATCTCATTCTCTGTACTTGTAGGAAGAGTCAAAGCCTCCTGTGGACAACGACCTCCCAGACGGCACCACTTTCCAGCCCGAGGGAATGGGACTTTTAATCCTAGGACATGTAGCCACGTGATCTTACCTTGGACCACTGATGTCCAAAACCCAGAGGTACACGCTGTTCAAGGCTTAGTCATGTTCATGGTTCTGGTTCCAAAGGTTCTACTTTCAGGGCAGAACCAGAAAATAACTATTTCCCACTGGGCAAGGGGCTGCCACCTACTATGCACAAGCCACCAAGCTTGGTGTCAAGGAGACAAAAGGATGTCTCAAGGAATTTCTAATTTCCTAACAAGCTTTAAAATGGGGAAGATAGCAGGCTGAAAATGGCAGGGCCTATGGACTAACTTAATCATGGGACCGACCACATTTGTGGTCCCTCTAGGGAGTGACTAAGGCAGTTTTCCTGAGGATGCGCTTCCCCGAGTCCTCAGGGCCACACTTCTGATTTGATGGATGGTCGGGGGGACAGCCCAACCTAAGAAAGCAGGGGGTTCTCTAAGGTTCTGCAGCCTGTTTCAGAAGGCTCTTACCAGTTTTCAAACTTCCAGGACTTAATGCCCCCAAAGCAGAAATTATCAGTACCACAGAGCAGAGGATTTGGCACTTGAGGGCCTGGGTTCAAATCCTGCTTCTATCCTTTATTGTAAATGGGATCCTAGGCAGGTCAATACTGCTTGTTAGGTCTCAGCTTCCTCCAGTATTAAATGAGGAGGTTAAGACTCAATGGCCTGGGAGGTCTCTGCCAGCTCTTGACTAGTAGGATACTGTGAGCTAAATGTTTGCATTCCATGAACTACTTCTAATACCGCAATATTTAAAAGATACCATAAAAACAGTAGCTAATTTCAGTCTCTAATACACATGACAAGATATAGTAGAACCTGATCATGCTGATGCCACGGTGCGGACAGTGGGTTAACACCCTCAGTACCAACCATGGGACAGTGGGACAGAGACGGGGAGGTCAGACTTTGGCCCGACACACGGCTCATTTCAGCCTAAGCCAACTGTGGCTGAGCAGGGTCCTTGGGAACGGAGACTACCAAACGCCTGCCTTCCTACACATCTCATATACTAACTTACTTCTCATCAGCTACGATGCCCTAGGCACACTACATACCTCCTCTCTTTCTTTCCATCACTTTCTTTGTTCTGCTCCCTGTCTTACTGGTTGCAAAACTGTCCACACCTTCATGGGGCCAGAGTGGACAGCTCACAATTATTAATATGGACACATTAAGGCACTGTTCTTGTTTGGGGTGGGGGCACTCTGCATGGTGTCCCCTATTGCTGACTTCAGCTGGAGGTGGGGAACTCAATGAAAGCTGGCAGGGTGGGGGGCGTGGGGAGGGGATGCGGGTACGAAGAACATTCTGGAGCTCTAGAAGCCTGGTGCTTGTCTCCTGAGACAGCAAGAGCAGCTGCACTCGGCCTTCATGGCCTGCCAGGCTTAGCCTCATTGGGATATGTCTGAGCACTGGAGATGCTTAGAAACAAACAGGGGTTTACAATTCTGTATCGCAATTCCATTCCATAAACATTTGTTATGGGCCCACTACATGCCAGGCACCGTGCCAAGGAGTGGAATATTTGGTAATAATGTATTTGGAACACCTTAAGCCCATCAGCTCCAGATAGCCATACAGTTCAGAACCAATTAAAAAAGGATTGTTTTCTTATCCAAACAACAAACATTTATTAAGCACCAACTATGTACCAGACACTGTACTAAATTCTGAGGAAACAAAATCAAAAAACAAAACCAGGCCTGTTATTCAACCAGGGCTGTGCTGGTAAATGTTTAACAACTAGCTTGGAGAAGCAGGGGGGGCAGGAGGGTAGCAGGGGCCAGAGTGGGGTTTGCCCAGCCTGTTTAAATTTACTCTATTACTATTAACATATTCTACATCATCTTCTTAAGTCTAGTCGATCAATAAAACAATACATCAAACCCAGATTTGTAGCATTTACTGACTTCCAAGGTATAAACGTTCACATTGACAATTTAACAATCGGCCCTCTGGTATGAGCTGGCTCCAGCACGTCACTGGCTACAACTAACCTCTTAGCCAAATTAAAATATTTATAAATCAATCGATAAGCATTTATTAAGAGCCTGAATGTGTCGGGCACATTCATGTTAGGAAATGACAAAACAGGAAGAAGGACATCAGAGTAATAGAGACTTCTGGTCCAGACCAGCATTCTTTCATCCATCTATGGACCACCTGGTAAGAAACAATGCAGACTGATAGGTGCGAGGCAGCTCAGAGGGTTAGACAGCTGTCCAGGCCACTGAGGGTGGCCCATGGAGGAAATGATACAGCTGGGGGTCAGATGGCGAAGACAGCATTGGAACCTAGGTCTTCCTGACATCTCAAATGTCACGCTGCTTTTTTCCTACATCCTTCATCTAAGGAATAAGGTAATGATGGTGTCTCTAAAACTGCCCCACTGCTTTTTTAAAAGGGGTTTTAGATTACTACTAATTCTGACTGGTGCCACTGGCCCTTATTTATGAGCTCCAAGCCTGGGTTCTGTCCTCGGGCGCACATGAAAAATTGGCTGGTTTTCTAATGGGATCTTGTGTGAACCTTGCAAACTTGGCTTTTTTTTTAATTCACAAAGCAAATAACCAATAAAATATGACACTGGGAAAGCTTTCCCTGCTGCTTTGGGCACATGGTTGCAATGCTTACCTGATACATTCTGGGCAAAGGAAGCATTAGGGTAGATTTCGACCTGAATGAGTAGGTGCGCCAAACAGGATGAGTTTCGAGATGCAGAAACCAGAAGAGTTTCAATAACACAGGGATAGTCAGAAAAGAAATCTGTCTCCGAGACACAGGCCTGTAAATCGCCATTCAATCTTACGGTCACTTCTGAGCCCATCTGGGGAAAAAATCCTTGCTTTAGTTCCCATCTGACTGTGAAGATACATTTACAATCACAAGCACCACAAGCACTAAGAGACAAGGAAACCTCCAGACGCCCAGCTGATTGTACGGGCGTGTCTGTTTCATCCCTCCACCAATACAGACGACAACCTGGATTTAATCGCTAAGGCCTAGGAAGCTGCTCAATGCTCAGAGACCTAAACGACTTACCCAGGGCAAGACTGGCCTCCAACGCTCTGGCCAGTGACTTGCCCAAGGTCACATAGGTAATCCTGGCAAGGATGGGGAGCACCAGGATTATCCCCATTTTCAAAGGGAGGAAAGAGGTTCCGAATCACAAATCACCCAGTAAGTCCTAGATTTGAGACCTGTGCCTGATGCCATGTCTACACTCTCCCCACTGTGCCAAGATGGCATATGCCATGTCTGGCTCCACTTTTAGCCCTCCTTCAATGATGCCTGGATCTTCACAGCAAACCTCACTGTCCCAGGACCACAGATCTAGGTCTGGAAGGACCCTCAGAGGTCATCGATGGAGGTCAACTCCCTCACTTTACAGAAGACACTGAGTTCCAGGAGGGAGAAAGGGGTTTGTTGAAGGTCACACAGGGAGTGATTCAAACTCAGGTCTTGTGAGTCTAAGTTCCCCATTCTTCCTCTTGTACCCCTGTTTCCCACCCACTGCCAGATCCTAGAAGAAGCTCCCAGAAGCTGCCTAGAAGAACGAAACTGAGATCTCCATGAAGAATGAACAAGCAACAGTTTGTCGCAACAGCCTGGTGTCCTGGGGGGGGCCTGGGCTCAAATCCTACCTCAGATACTTACTGGCTATGACTAAAAGCCAACCCCTGAATTTTTTTGAGCATCAGCTGCTTTGTCCGCAAAACGGGCATAATAGTCCCTGTAGAACACGCGTCACAGGCCCATCTGAAGAAGATGCTCTGTGAATTACAGTGAGCTCCACAGACCTGACTTTTAACACCCCTTTTAATCGGACTAGTAAGTCTTCTCATTCAACAAGCAGTTAACAACTGACAACAAAGCACCAGGCACAGAGACTGCAAAATACTTCTTGCCCTTACAGAGGCTACAATCTACTGGGGGAGGGGGGAAGTGGGAGAGTTAGAAAGTAAATGCCAAGCACAAAGTCAATGCAGAGTAATTTAGGGGGAGGGGGGCGGAGCAGGCAGGGCCCCATGGAGGGGCTGGTACTTGGGCTCAGCCTTAAGGGAAGCTAAGGATCCTGGGAAAGGGAGGGCAGGTAGGAGCGCTTTTCACGGCAAGCGCTCACGTCATAGGTTGGGAACAGCAAGGATGCCAGGCTGGCTGGAACGCAGAATGTGTAAAGAGAAGTCATGGCAATAAACTTGGAAAGTTAGGCTGGAACCAAAGCGTGAAAGGCTGTGAATGGCAAACGGAGGAGTCTGGAGTTTATCCTAGAGGCGACAGGGAGCCTCGCGAGCTTCTTGAGCAGGGGGTAACAGATGCTTTAGCAACAGCAATATGACACTAAAGGGAAAATGAAGGGCGGCTGAGTGGTACAGTGGGTAGAGCACCGGGCCCAGAATCGGGAAGATGAGTTCAAATCCAGCCTGAAATACCTCCAAGCTGTGTGACCCTGGGCCAGTCATTTAACCCTGTTTGCCTCAGTTTCCTCCTCTGTCAAATGAGCTGGAGAAGGAAATGGCAAAACTGCTGCAGTATCTCTGCCAAGAAAACCCCCAGCGGGGTCATGAAGAGTCTGAAAGGACTGACACAATCGAACAAGTGGAAGATGAAGAGATCTGGGGCTGAACGTACCACGTCAGGAGTCACCGTCAGACTCCAATTGCTGGTTCCATTATTCTGCAGTCCACAATCAGGAACGGGCAAAATCCCTAAAGGAGAGGAGGTAAAAACAGAGAATGTTTTCAAGGGCTTTTTTCCCTACCTTTATGCCCACAGAAGGTTTAAGGACATTCTCCTTTTCAAAGGGCATAATCTTACCTTGCAACTGTCTCTGAAGCAGAAAGCAGCCTCCCTTCCCCTTCTGGGAGTCATAGGATCCGAGATTTGAGAGCCAAAGGCTGAGGGAGTATCCCCCCCACCCCCCATGGGCAGATCAGGCCTCCAGCCCTCTGTGTTTTCAGCTGCTTAACCTCCTTACCCAGCTCACCATCCCACACGGCGAGGCTCACGCTGACGTCCTTTGTATCTCCAACCAAGGCTGCAGTAACCGAAGTGTCAAACATTCGAATGAAAGGGGGGAGAAAAACTGGCAAAGAGAAGAGGCAGGCATCAATACCATACATAGTAGGCACCACGAGGAGCCCCAGAAGGTGAGATCTGGAGCATCACAATCAAGCAACCCCCTCACAAGTGTGTGCACGGAGGGGTGCAGGGTGAGAGTCAATGACAACAAACATTTATTAAGCGCCTGCTGTGTGCCAGGTACTGGACTAAGGGGAGGGAGGGGATACAAAGGAAGGCAAAAGACAGTGCCTGCCCTCAAGGAGCTCACGGTCTAATGGGGAAACAACATGTAAGACACAGAGTGAACAGACGGGAAGGACTCTCAGAGGGGTCACAGGAGGCAGGCCCTGGGGGATGTTGCTTGCTGTTTTCCTTTGCTCCAATGCTGGCAGGAGAGGTGGGGGTCTGTCTATCGGTGATAACACTGCCCCATGCTGGGAACAGCCTGGCCCTGGGATTTTACTGACATGTCTAGTCTCTGCAAGCTAGAAGGATCTCCTCAGGGTCCCAGGGGCAGGATTTGAACACAGATCTTCAGAGAATTCTTGATTTGAAGCTGGAATGGACCTTAGGAGCCATCTAATCCAGCCTCCTCAATGCAGAGCAGAGGAAACCGAGGCCCGGACTCACAGAGGGAACAAAATGACAGATGGATGTGAACCTGGGTCCTTGAGACTCTAGGGCAGGGCTCTTTACCTGGGCTCTGTGAAGCGGCCTTTTTAATAGGTCGGTAACTACTTCAACATAATTAGCTTCCTTTGCAATCTTACGTATCTCATTCCGTGCATTTAAAAAACATGATTTTGCCAAAGGAGTCTCGGGCAGAGAGGAGGTTAAAACACCAGCTCTGAGCCGCTGTTCTTCCAGACTGCGGAGGGCCCACTCTCAAGACATGAGGCCGCCCATGGGCCCAGTACGGCCCGGCCACCTCACACCTGGCGACTGGCACGGGCGCCCAGGTGACAGACCTGGGAGCTAAACTAAGGCGCTCTTATTCCAAAACTAGAAAAGACTTCAACAGGTGCTACGAAGGCCTGGGAGCCCTCAGCCCTGCCACCTGGCGGAGACGGTAACAGCACGGGGAGCTAAGGTTTACAAAGTGCATCGTGGGTATTATCTCTCTGGAAGTAGCATTTACATAGTGCTATAAGGCTTAAAAGCGCTTCACAGATAACAACTCGTTCCATCTCATCTGGACAGCTAGGTGACATGGTGCATACAGCGCCAGGCTTTTTCTGAGATCAAATGTGGACTCAGACCCTTCCTAACAGTGTGACCCTGGGCGAGTCGCTTCACCCTGCTTGCCTCAATGTCCTCCTCTGTAAAATGAGCCGGAGAAGAAAATGTCAAACCGCTCCCGTATCTCTGCCAAGAAAACCCCAAATGGGGTCAGGGAGAGTCGGACGCGACTGAAAACATCTGAGCAGCAACGCAAATAGCATCTCATTTCTCGGGGTTAATAATAATCACCATTAATTCCGACGTTAGCCGTTATGTAGCACTTTATGTTATCTTCATTTTAAGGACGGCAAGCACGCGTGTGGCGCTTTAAGGTTTGCAAAGCACTTTACAAATAACCCCTCAAGGTTAGTAACAGTAATTATCTTTAATAAGAGCTAGCAACATGCAGCGAGCGGGTATACCGGTTTGCAAAACGCTCTACAAGTAGCATCCCTTCTAAATTATGATAGCTAGCAACTATGTATCGCCTTAGGGTTTGTAAGTTTTACACTGTCTCATTTGAATAATAGCTAACATTTATATAGACCCTTAGCGTATGCGATCAAAATAATTGTTGTCCGGTCATTTTCAGGCGCATCTGACTCTTTGTGGCAAAGATACTGGCCGTTGCCTTCTCCGGCTCATTTTACAGATTTGGAAACTGAGGCAAACAGGGTGAAGTGACTCGCCCAAGATCACTCAGCTAGGAAGTATCTGAGGTTGAATTTGAACTCAGGTCTTCCTGACTCTTGGTCAGGTGCTCTGCTGCAATTAGCTGTCCCTAATGATAATAATTATAATAATAGCTAGCATTTCTGCAGCGCTTTACAAATAGTGTCATCCATACAAGAACTCTTAAGAGGCAGGTGCATCTATTATCTTCATTTTACAAGTAAGGAAATTGAGGCATAAAGGTTAAGTAATTTGCCCAGGGTCACACAACTAATAGATATCTGGGGCAGGATTTGAACCCAAGTCCTCCTCCCATCCCTATAGGGTACATAACGACAGGTGTTTTTGATAACGTGAGGCTCAGAGGAGGAGCAACACCCCCCCAGGATCACAAAGCACAGAGCTTGTCAGAGGCGGGATTCGAGGGCCCCTCCCCCGCCCACGGCCCCGCCCACAGCGCCAGGCCCCGCCCCTATCCGAAGCCCCGCCCCTACCCACCAACGTCTCCCCACAGGGCCCTCGGGAAGGAGAGCGGGAACAGGAGCAGCAGCAGAAGCTGCGGGGCTGGCGGCGGGCGGGGCCCGGCCGGGCCCATGGCTCCGGATTCGCCTCCCCGCGCTGCCCCACCGCGGCCGGGCCCCGCCTCTGCGATCCCCGGCAAGGCGGAACGAGCTAGGGGCAGAAAGGAAAACGCGTCAGCAGCGTCCGCACAGCCGCCGTCGCCATCTTGTCAACCGAATGCCCAGGACTATGGCAACCGCCAATCAGCTGCAAGCGAAGCGAGGGCGCGCCACAAGATTGGTCTAAAGAGACAGAGAGGACCCGCCTTCGTGCCCCGCCTATTAGCGTCCCTTCGTGGCCCCGCCCACCTCCCCTGGGACGCCCTGAGTGGTTGCGTGGCCTGATGGGCAGAGTCCTGGGCTTGCCTCTGGTTTCCGCTAATATTTGTAAAAATGGGATAAAGATGAGATATTCATAAAAATAAGACTAAGATGAGAGAACATTTGCAAAAAGCGCATAGCGTTTGAAAAAAAATTGTAAAAAAAAAGCTGTATGAGATGCTTGTATCCATAGTCAGCAATTTCCGTTAACTTTTTATTATAATAAAGGATAGTGGACCCGTGATTTTATTGATATAGGGAAGTCCCAGGTGAGGGGATTCCTCTCTACTTCACCATAACGTATAGTGTTACAGAATTGCCTAGAATGCAGAGAAGTTAAAGGACTTGGCCAGGTCATACAGCCTGTATGTGTCATTGGCAGGTCTTAGCTCTAAGACCAGTTCTCTTCCCTCTATGCCACTTATTACAATACAGAGCCTAATAATGCCTTGGATTTGGGCAAGTCAACACGCATTTGTTAAGCACCTACTATGTGCTTAATTGCACGAAGTACTGTGGATATAACAATTTATCAATAAACCCTTTTGAGCTGTAAATCGTGACTCTACAAGGCCTTAGGTTGGGAGTTAGCTGCACATTTCTTTCAATATTAGGCAAAGGTGTGGCATGTCTTGGTCATGACGTCAGAATGCGTCTCCTCCCTGCCCACTTAGGTGGGTAACTGGCGAGTCGCTTCATATGGTTAGAGGAGGCATAAGGAAATACAGTCTTTAAGACAAGTTATGGGCAGTCATGCTTGGCTCCACCCATTCCCACCACTCTCTTTTCTCTTTCATAAAGAGCCCATCATTCTTGGGCATGGCCAAAACCAGAGAGCTTAGTTACACTAAAAACCCAACAAAAAAATATGTTCCTCCAAATCGGTGGCTTCCTCCCAGAGTACATTTTTCCCTCTAAACACATTGATCGGTAAGGGGAATTTTGCCTGTGATCAATCTAGAACTGAGTGACTGGCTTGACCAACTCTTTTGATTGAGGCAATGTTAAGTTCCAATGGGGAGCATTCTCCAACTGAAGTCAACCAAGCAGGGACTAAGTACTCTCTGAATGCTCATGGTTTGCTCAGCTGGCTGCAACGGCCTGACCCCTTGTGAAGTGGGAGAGCTATAGTGACATCAAGAAAGATGAGCATCCTAGAAATACACCTAGAATCAACAACGGGGATCCCTACCTCATCTTTATATGGAAAGGACCTTTTTTACTCCCTTTGTCTCTCTGACCTGATGGAAGCATCAAAGGCAGTAGCTAACATTTTTCTCAAGGAACAGAAAACTCTTCACCAGGTCATATGGAATCTTGGGTGCAGCTTGATACAGACGCTGGGGTACTGAGTGACAGAATGACCCACGAGGACCAATATAGTCTATGGTCAAAGTTTCGGAAATCCAGAGGAGGAGACAAAGTCTTAGAAAACTTTTTTAGAGGGAGGACTGAAGCTGTGATGTCATTGATATTGGAACTCCCAGTGAGGAAATTCCCTCTCCCCTATAGTCTCGGAGAGTGGCCTAGAGCACTGAGAAAATTAAATGACTTGGCCAGGGTCATACAGCCTGTATGTGTCACTCACAGTCTAAGACTACAGTGCCTATGGCACCAAAGTGACTTGCCTAGAGTCATGGAGCCAGTAAGGTCTTCCTGCCTCCAAGGCTGACTCTACCATATTTATGCTGCCCCTCAAAACTCCCTTAGCAATCGATCAATCAATAAACACCTACTATGTGCCAGGGACTGTGCTAATCACTGAGGATACGTAGAGGCAAAAGAAAATCCTTGCCCTCAAGCTTACAATATAATGCAGTTTTTTAAAATAGATTTTTAATGATGTCTTTTACTCATACCTCTATCCAGGAATCCTCCTGTATTCCTCCCCCTTGTCTTTCCCTGAGAGCCATCCCTTAGAGAATTTTTAAAGCAAGAAAAGGAGAAAAAGAAAAATCAGCAAAACTGATACATTGAAAAAAACAATATTCCACACCCATGGACCCCCACCTCTGCTGGGGTGGAGGGAAAGATCGTCGTCTCTTCTCTCCTCTTGAGAGTCAAGAATTACAAAATTCTTTGTAATTTCCCAATATTCAGTTTCAATTGTTTTCTGGATAGTATCCTTTCCATTCACAATGTCGTTGTTTTCTGGGTCTGTCTATAGCATTTCATGTTGTTTATTTCATCACAGGTACATGCTTTCATGTCTTTCTATGCTTCTCCATACTCATCTTGTCATTTCTTACAGCATAATAATTATCTTGTTATATTCGTATACCGGGTACCAGTCACCACCAATGGATGTCTACTTTGTTTCCAGTCTATGCTACCACAAAAAAGGATGCTAGAAATATTTTGCTGTGTATGGACCCTTTCCTTTCATCAATGACTTTCTTGGGTCTGTGACTAGCAGTGGAATCTTTGGGTCAAAGAATACGGATGTTTTTGTCCACTTTACTTGCATAATTCTAAGTGGTTTTCCAAGATGTTTATTCCAATTGACAGTTCCACCAACAATGTTAGTGTGCCTGCCTTCCATAACACCAGTGATGTTGTCTAACCACATCTTTTGTCATCTTTGAGTGGAAGATGAAACTTCAGGGTTGTTTTGATTTTCAGCGATTTGGGGTATTCTTTCATCTGCTTTTTAGTCGTTTGTAATTCTTCTTTTGAGAACAGCTTTATTTGAAGGATATGTTTCCATATCCTTTGACCATTTTTCTATTGGGGAATCCTTTAACAATTTAAATTTGTCTCTGAGAGACAGTATGCTTTATGACTAGAGTCCTGAACCTGGAGTCACGAAAATCTACGTTCTAATCTTGTTGGTTTTATGACTACAGGCACACCACCTTGTTCTCTCAGAAACCTGGTTCCCCAACTGTCAAATGGGAATAAAAATCCCTACCTCACAGCTTTATAATGAGGCTCAAATGAGTGCCCAATAATCTCAGCATTTGTCAGATATGTGCTGGGTTTGGGAGATATGACAAAAATGAAAGTCTCTGCCCTCAAGTAGCTTACATTCTTTTGAGGGGAGGAAAAAAAACTGTGTAAATACAAATGTCAGCTGTTATTAAACAAGAAGCCAACAGGAAAAATTAATAAGAGCATGATAAAATTAATTTCATTTTCTTCTTAAGTTTAATAAGTTTTGCTGTGATCTCAAAGCTTAAGTCTAAGATATATTGGCCAAAGCATTTATATTCATTTAGCAAGCTTTCATCATGTTGGTGGGACAATGCACATAAGCACATAGAGACAAAAAAATGGACTCCCATTTGGGCTGTTATAAATCCTTCTTTTCTTTATGTTCTAACTTGGAACTTTCTGTTGGCGCTAAGATTCTAAGAGTATGCAATTGCCACCTTTTAAATAAAAATGAGCAATTAAAGGTCCTTTTTGGGGCAGGGGGTAGAACCTGTGATTTGATAGTTATGAGGAAAGGCCTCCACGAATAGAGAGGCAACTAGTCTTTTTCTCTTATAGTAGGAGTTCTTAACCTGGAGTCTGCTCATTTTTAAAAAGATTTTGTTAACTATTTCAATATAATTGGCTTCCATTGTCATAGTATATATTTTATTTTAGGTACTTAAAAACACTATCATGAACAGTCCATAGGCTTCACCAGACTACCAAAGGGGTCTATTGAGAACCCTTATAAGACTTAAGAGTCACTGGGGATATTGAGAGATAAAGTCACTTAACCCCAGGTCACGTAGTACACACACAGGGGTGTGTGTGTGTGTGAGAGAGAGACAGACAGACAGACAGAGAGGGAGGGAGAGAGAAGGATACAGAGACAGAGAGACGGGACATGGGGCAGGGGGAGAGAGAGAGTGAGAGAGAGATACAGAGAGAGAGAGAGAGAGAGAGAGAGAGGAGAGGAAGAAAGAGAGAGATGAAGAAGGGAGAGAGGGAGAGGGAGAGAAAGAGAGGGAGAGAGAGAGAGAAAGGAGAGGAGAAATCAAACTTGAACCCACTCTCTTCTTGACTCCAAGGCACACCTCTATCCACTATGGCAGCACCCGAGCCTTTCCAGAATTCTCTATACTGCCAACTTTCACTTGCCAGTCCCCTAAAAGGTAAAGTCTTTCAATGATCAAGGGAATCTCTAGTTTCCTAGTTTATGTAATGGATCTGAGTACCTTAAACACTCTTCCTTCATCAGCTATACATTTATATAGATCATTTGTAAAACAAGGTCATAACACTCATCTATCAGGGTTGTTATGAGGATAAAATTTTATATATCTATGTATGTATGTGCATATATACATATATATATATATATATATGTATATATACACAGAGAGAGAGAGAGCACTTTGCAAACCTTAAAGCTATATAAATACTTTTATTATTATTGTTGTTGTTGTTGGAATGCATTCTAGGCCTGGGGGACAAGCCTATGCAAAGGCACAAAAACAGGAGATGAAATGTGGTCTCTTCTCAAAGCAATATTAACACTTTTGGAGTTCATGGATGAAGATTTAAGCCGCTGGTTGGGGAATTTCCTGATCAGTAAATTTAGTGAAATAGGTTTTTGTCTTGATGTTACACCTCCACACGCCTGCAAACTGGTACACAAGTGTGTGCTTAGACAGTCTAGACGAGGGATACTTCCAGCCTCGATGGAATGCGGTCTAATAGGAAGGAAGCAAGCTAGAGGCATCGAGGCGGTAAGCCTGGAGTTAGGAAGACCTAAGTTCAAATCTAGCCTCATATACTTGCTAGCTGTGTGACCCTGAGCAAGTCACTTAACCTGTTTGCCTGTTTCCTCATCTCTAAAAGGGAGATCATAATAGCACCTGCCTCCCGAGGTGGTTGTGATGATCAAATGAGATAATATCGTAAAGCACTTAGTACGGTGCCCTATGCAAAGTGGGGATTTAATGTCTATTTCTTTTCTTCCTAGTAGAGAGTCTATATGGATAGATGATTATACTGTATGACAAGTACATTATCAAAGTAGAAAACAAGGTGCTTTGTGAGATCTTAGGATGTTGAGGGCACAGGTGAAGAATGGGGAAAGATGCTGACTGAAGAGATATGGAAAGTTTCATGGAAGAAATGCTCTAAGTTAGGCTGTAAAGGATGGGTATAAATTGACCAGGCAAAAAAGCATTCCTGGCAAAGGTAATTGTGTAAAGGGGGAGAAAGCTTTCCTCGCTCTGTGCGCAGGGTGGGTTCAGGGTCTACCCTGGCTGATGTGTAGAGGACGGGGAAGAAATAGTAGGAGAGGAGGCTAGAAGGGGAGGGTGGCACCGTGTAAAAGTCCTTCAATGTCAAGCAAAGGAGTTTGAAATGTACACGGGAGCCAATGGAGAACCATTAAGGATTTCAGAGCAGAGAGTGAGGACGATTAGGAAGGTTAATCTGGCAATACTGTGAAGGATGAATCATGGAGAGGACAGAATGAAGGCAGGAAGACACGTTAGAAGGCTATACTATAAGTGGCCCTTAATAACACGGCAAAGTGGATAGACTGCTGACCCTGGAGTCAGGAGGACCTGAGTTTAAATCATTCAGCCTCAGACACTGGGTGACCATGGGCAAGGTACTTAACCCTGTTTGCCTCAGTTTCCTCATCTGTAAAATAAGCTGAAGGAAATGGCAAAGCACTCCAGCTTTGCCAAGAAAACCCCAAAATGGGGTCATGGAAGAGTTAGACATGGCTGATCAACAAAAGAGTAGCAGCAGTGAAAAGAGGGAAGAGGGTGGATGCAGTGGAATTAACAGGACTTGATGACCAAATGATATGTGAGATGAGGAAAAAAGAAGTCAAAGATGTTACCAGGGCTTTGAACCTGGAAGTCCAGGGGGTTGTAATGCCACTTGCAGAAACAAAATCAAGAGGAGCAATGTATTTAGGGGAAAGGAGAGCAGTTCCATTTTGTTCAGTTTAAGTTGCTGAAGGGACATCCAAGTGAGGATACCCTCTAGGCAGCTGGAGATGCATGTCTGGATTCCTTAAGACAACAGGACTGGAGGTACAGATTAGTATCATCTATGCTGTGGTGATGGGTGAGGTGATAAGAGAGTGCAGAGAGGAGAAAATCAGCACAATAGCACGAACCATCAGGATGGTGGCCCTGAAGCCAAGAAGAGAGAATCCAGAAAGATGAGGGTGGTCAGCAGTACCAGACGGTACAGAAAACTCCAAGAGAATGAGGGACTCTAAATATGCCAATGGATTTTGTGACTAGGTCATTGGTGAGAGCATTTTCAGTAGCAGAAGGCACGAAAGCTAAATTTCAAGATGCCGAAGAAAGGGGCTGATCATTGTTCCAAAGCTAAGAGAGCTTTGTAAACATCTGGGCAATGGCAGCATAGAAGCCCAGTGAACAGTTCTTCCCAAAGAGACTTAAGTTTCTGTCTTAGCATTATTTGCTATCACTACATTTTCCAGAGTACAATTATCCCTTCCTTATGGTGAGGGTTAGGGGAGCGGCATCCTGCAATCTGGAAAATTCATGTAAAATTCTTTGGCCCTCCCTCTGCACCAGAGAAGAAATTATTTTTTTCTTTTCCTCTTGCAGCTTACTGTAAAATTTGGGTGGATAATATACAGAATACAATACATATTGTACATATATTTTTATAGCATATAGCATACGTGTATTTTAGGCACTTCTGAATTGCAAAACTTTTTCTGCATCATCTGCTGGCCTTTGAGTGTTGTCTACAGCTTCCACAAAATTCCCCAAAACTGATGGGATAAGTCTCAATGTAAAGGGATAACTGTAAATCTTGCTTAGGTGATCTGATGATGGAGAACCAAGACTTCTGTGTTTCAGTCTAGAGCAGGAGTGGGAAACCTGCGGCCTTGAGGCCACATGTGACCTTCTAGGTCCTCAAGTGCAGCCCTTTGATTGAATCCGAACTTCACAGTACAAATTTCCCTAATAAAAGGATTTGTTCTGTAAAACTTAAGACTCAGTCAAAAGGCTGCCCCAGAGGACCTATAGGACTACATGTGACCTTGAGGCCTCAGGTTCCCCACCCCTGGCCTAGAGGCTCCTACAAGCAATTGTTTTCTTTTTAAATGTTTCTAGACATTGAAGAGACTAGAGCATCAAAGATTGACTAGACTACTGACGAATGAGGAGAAAAGGCAATTTGCTTTCCTAATGAAAAGAAAGTTAGTTCTGCAAATCAACAGTGAGGTTCACGTCTTTCTGGAGCTGAGATAAACCAGAAATCTTTCTCCAGTACAAGAACTCTCACTTTTGGAAAGAATAGCCTAAAAAGCTCAAATATAGGCTCTGATGCCAAGGTGACCACTAGCACTCCATTGAGCCTGAAAGATTCTCTGGGAATCAAACCTGTTGAGATTTTGAAAGTAAGTTAAAATGCTTAATTTGATGAGGTAGACATTCTGTAGTGTTTCTGACATAGCAAGGGTTCAACAAATATTTGCTGAAGGAAGTCAGTCAACAAGCTTTTATTTTATGGGCCAGGCACTGTGCTCACATATACAATCCTTGCATTTTGAGACTAAATTTCTTGAAACAGAAGCACATCACATTAAAACTTTTATAGTTTTGTTTTTAAGTTTCTAAAATAAACAGAAATGAACTCAAGAAAATATGAGGAAGTAATTTGACCACATTGAAAAAATACAAATTATTTTATTGAAAAAATTTCATATATGAAAATTAACTATAAATACAATGAAAATAAAATGTAACTGAATTGAACAAATTAGTAAGTTTTTAAATGGGCAGGAGAAAAAATCCTGATTCAAGAGTCCTGAAATTTCTCTGATTCCTTGAACGTCTGAAGCTCTTGGAGGCACCGACTGTTTTGCTAGACTTGAGACAACAATCCCCATTCCACCCAAATGTGCAGTATGAGAATAACAGCAGCTCACAATTACATAGCACTTCATAGTTTGTACAGAAAATCTTCCTCACAACAGCTCCATGAAATCGACTGATTTATAATTCCCATTTTACAGATGAGAACACTAAGGCTCAGGGAAATGAAATGATTTGTTCATGGTCACAAAGTTAATATATGTCAGAAAATTCAAGTTACAGGATCAGAGATTTAAAGCTGGAAGGAGCCTAAGAGGTGACGGCTAACTCTCTCATTGTAAGAGGAAACTCAAGGTCCAGTGGCAGTCAGGATTTGAACCCAGGCCCTTAGACTCTTTCCACTGCACTGGAGTCCTGTTCAGTGCCTCTTCCCACAAGGTTTAACAACAATTTTAAAACAACGCCATTCTGACACGCCGGAAAGATCAAAGGCTTTGAAAAGAATAAACGCTCACAAAAGTTAGCACAAACATTTTTACTACGGTCTTTAACAAAACCAGAAAAGTCGGTTTGAATTCCCTCAGCAAACAGAACTTAATTAATAGTCTGATTTCTCTGGGAAACAAGAAAAGTCTTATGCTAAGAAAACTTCCTTATTGGTTCCATAATTTTCCTTTTTCCTAATCCATTTTCGCTAAGTTGGAAGACAAAAGGACTTTGAATAACTTCAGGTATTTTTGGAAAAGTCCATTTCTCTACAACAGAATTTAAAAATCACTTTCCTTTGGAATTTAAGAAAGATTACAATAGAACCATGAAGGTTTTTGGAGATTTTCTAGTAAATCATTAAAATGAGGAAAGAGTCACGGCAAGGGAAAACTCCTAGGACTGGGACAGCGTTCCCATGACCTTGGAAACCTCCTTTAATGCCTCCACGCTGGCTTCTGCCAACGCCCTTCTCAGGCAACCGCATCTGAAGAGAGCATTTATGCATCTGATACACACAATGTTCACTTTCCTAATTTGTTAAAAAAAAATAAAGGCTCTGTAATCACTCAGTGATAATTATTTGGGTTAAAATAGCTATACTTAGTAAAGACTTTTTCAAGGTTAATGTCTGAGAGAGAGAATGAACACTAAATTAATGAATGGAGAATTTTGTTTACATTTCTACTGCAAGAGCTAATAGCTGGCTACTTAAGGAAGAAGTGATGTCTTGATTAAAACCACAAGAGACGGGGATGAGTAAAAGTGTGTTTAAATTGTCATAATTATGTGAAAATTTCACATAAGCTGCATTTCACAAAAGAGAACCAGACTTAGATAAAACATTCATGTGATAACACCAGTAATCAACACAGCAGCTACTTTAATAAACGATTACCCATAGCACCCAGGTACGGTGCAAACAGCTTAATACTTACTGAACTCAATTGAAAATTACAGTGTTTTAAAAATTCAGAGGTGAGCTAAGTGTTCCCCCCTCATATTACCCAGAAACACTTCCTCCCCAACCAGTCTCTCCTCCCACACAGGAGGAATTTGTTCTTGAAAAAAGTGCTCTTAAGGGACTAGCCACATAAAATATAGCTCTGTGTATAAAGTTACCATTTCTTTTAACGACATATTCAGCACAGATTTCTCAGTTAAAATCTCTACTGTAGGAAAAAGGCTGGAGAAAAAAGGGTTAAGTGTTTAGGGGTTTTTTTGGTCCCTAGGAAGATGCTTTTAATTTCTTCTTCTTGGCTTTCAGAACAGGAGGCAGTGAAATCTTGAAAGCTGTCCTGAAATGACAGAATAAGGAAAATATTTTTAATAAGTTATATCTCTCTTTCGTGTGCCACCCACACATGTCACAGATACTTACTCGCATGTGGTACAAATAGGGCTGAAATTGCAGAATACTGCAAATGAAAAGAACAGAAGGATTTCAGAGGAGGAGAATTAAAATTCCCCCCCCACACACACCAAATTGTTTTTAAAAATTATCTAATTTTTATATAAACTTACATGCATATATAAACTTACTTGACAAGCATACAGAGCAGACATAACCAATTTCAATGAGATTTCTATGGCAGAAACAGGCAGCTCTGTAGTCAACATGAATGGGAGGTGGGAGGTTTAACTGAGACCTTTGGTCTTGATCAGGAAGAAATACCCACTGTGTACAAAAATAAAAGAATTCTTATGAATACCAGGGAGGAGTTTACTAGGGATGAACTGTAAATAGCAAACACTTGCCACAGAAATAAATTTTAACTTAAAGACACAATTCTTCATTTCCTTTGAGATAGAGCTACGTTATAAATTTGGTCCTGCATTTAATTTGGTACTAAACTGTCGGTGTTTATGGTAGGTTTTATTAGTAGGAAGGTTCCACTCCTTCACTCAAATCCTGGTCTTATGCCTTGTATGGTGCAGAGCTAACACCCAGTTGTTGAAGGTAAGATCCCACAGATCCTACGCCAAACTGGAAAGGCTTCAAGGACAGGCGGGGCCTACATGTGGACTCTCATCCAAGCAGCTGAGCTAACTTTGAAGCAGTTCTGCCCCAGAAGGCTGACCAAGAATAGACGAAGTTTGGTCTCAGTCACAGGGACCACCTGCTAAGGGGTGGACGGGCCATGACCTGAGACACTGAGGGAGGGTCCACGCTAACAAAACCAAAAGATCCCATGGATTGAAGTTATTTTGGGCCTTCTAGTACAGCAGTCATTCTTCTAGTTAATTTATTGGGCTCGTACAATATTCAGTTCCTGAGCATTTGTAACAATGTCAGTAGGGTCTTGGAAAAATGTTTCAAAAGAGGTATGAAGGTGCACAGCTCATTGAAAAGATTCCTTACCAATAAATACTGAAGAAGAGACGGCATCTGGGGCACCTTCAAGTATATACCCCCTGTAATGTCACAGGCCTGTAAGTAAACACACACCGTGGGCACAAATGATCATTCCTGTACTTTTTCACAACGGTGCAAATCTGAATAGTAACTTTTACAATGAACATGAGGGTGGATGTGAGTCTGCAAATGAAATGGGAATTACTTTTGATCACAGTGAGTCTCAGATACTTTTAGTCACCAGCTCTGCTAAACGAGGTAACCGACAATTTAGAAAACCAACTGAAGGAGCCTTCCCACAAAATGGCCCTCAGATTTCCAGGACTAGAATGGAATGTTTTGGTACAAACTAAAGAACAGCAGCTAGATGGCTCAGTGGATAGAGCGCTGGGCCTGGAATAAGGAAGTTCAAATCTGGCCTCAGATAACTGGGTCACCCTGGGTAAGTCACTTAACCCCGTTTGCCTCAGTTCCTCATCTGTAAAACGAGCTGGAGAAGGAAATGGCAAACCACTCCAGTACCTCTGCCAAGAAAACCTCAAATGGGGCCACAAAGAGTCAGATGTGACTGAAATGACTGAACAACAACGAACTAACAGAGCCCTTTTCTGTGACTTTCAGAAAAAAGAGTTGATGACAGATTTGAGGCACTGCCAGCTAATCAAGAAGGGTTTGGAAAGGAAAATAAATAAAAAACACTGAAAAAGTAGAAAGGAAGAAAAAAGGAGGCTATTGTAATAATCAAGGCTCGGTGATGAAGGGATAAAGAGATAAGACTCACATTATGAGAGAAGCTGTGGAAAAAACAGCAAGATTTGGCAACTGGCTGGATATGTGGGGTGAGGGAAGATAAAGCCAAGGTTATGCACCTGGGACATTTGGAAGTGGGGTAGGTCTGTTTTGGACATACCAAGTATGAGATGCTTCCAGATGATCCAGCCTGGAATGTCTAATGGGCAAATGGTGATGTGACATCACCTTAACCTAAAAGTCTCAGAGAGCTGCCTGGGGTACTGAGAGGGCCACACAGGTGAAATGTATCAGAGGGGAGACTTGAACCCATAACTTCCTCCCTCCAACACTGCCTCTCTCTCCAGTATATCACAGAACCTCTACAGAAAGTCTTATATCCCCAAAAATCATTCCCGGCATCCTGAGAACCCACATAAAATATTGAACGCTATAGCTGTAGTCTATCCTTTCATAAGCACCAAACTCTAGTTACTGAACCTCCTGCAGGCCCACACTGACATCTAACAATCTTTTCCTTCATTTTCAATGAATTTCTCCAGTAGATAGCTTCCAAAACTTTTCTATTCTCCTGAAGCCCCCAACTCCAACCTCATCCACAGATGGCTGTGCCTTCCACCTTACTATGTTCAGTTGTGGGTCCTTTTTAAACGTTGTTAGTGAGAATCAAGACCATCCAAACATTAACTGAACCAATTTCCCTCCTTTCCACCTCATGACCGCTCTGCCTTTGCTCAAACCATCTGCCTTTCCAGCCTTATTTCATAGGACTCCCCACTAAACCTCCCCAAACTGAAGTACTACTCATCATCTTATAAGCAAATCTTACATTCCCTAGCCTTTGAGGCTCTGATCACTGATCACATACTCCCCTGGCATACCCCACTCCCTCTCTCCATCTGCTGACAGAAGGACTTATTTTCAATTCCACCTCCTTTGGTACTTCTTTCCTCTTCCGAATTTTCATAATTTATGCTGTAACTCGTGCATTTTTCATCTTATAATTTCTATTAGTTATTTGTTTACGAGTTTTCTCTATTCTTTGACAGCCATATATATATATGTATATGTTTTATTTTTGTCTCTCACCATCTGCAAGGTGTTTTGTATATATTATGTGTTCAATAAAGATTCAATGATTTTAAAAAAAAAGAAACATACCTGTTGGAGGAGCCCTGAATCAGTATCTAAGACACAAGCGTCAATCACAATATTCTGAAACCAAAATTTCAAAATTATATAAGATTGGAAGCAAAAACTATCAAAGCATCTATAATACCATTACAAGCAAAAATATGCAGTAAAAAGGAAATTCATATAAACTAAGCAAATATAGTTTTAGACACTGAAAAGAAAAAGAAAAATGTTGTTTAAATAATTTGTGGGAGGGCAGACTAGCTTTGAAACTCCTTCCACCATTTTAATGATCTATGAGGGGAATGTAACAATTATTTTCCAAATAAAAGGCTGAGTCTTCAAATGATCTCTATTGAACTAAGAAGACAATGAGCAATCCTGATCTAGAACTGGAGAAAATGGGATAAATAAATAAAGTGACTTGCCCAGCAAAGGCCTAGAACCGCAGCCTCTTGAATTCCTAAGTTTCTCTCTCCAAGGAGGTAACCTAATTAGAGTTAGACGCTCATTCTTTCATTACGATACTAGACACTCTCTAATTAAAAATACAAACCTGTTTCTGTGCTGCAAAGATGACATTCATGAAGTTCATATATTGCAATGCACTGTCTTCTGCAGCCTTAATGACCTAAAAAATTAAGAGTCAATCCACATTAAAATTTCATCTACTCAAAAATTGCATATAAGCACAATTACCTATGAAAATTCTTACCAATATTCTCGACTTCATTTCTTGGTTATCTACAAAAGATGAGCAACAAAACCAAATTTAACTCCAGTTCAGTCTTATAAAAATGCCTCATTTCTCAGCACACACTAGTTTCTAATTAGCCCATCTTCCCCACACA
Organism: Trichosurus vulpecula; assembly: GCF_011100635.1. NCBI lineage: Eukaryota > Metazoa > Chordata > Mammalia > Diprotodontia > Phalangeridae > Trichosurus > Trichosurus vulpecula. Next base: position 38,137,372 of record NC_050573.1, on the reverse strand, counting down.
GAAATGAGATGAAACTGGCAGTGATATAAATGATATTAGTATTCACTACTGGAAAAATAAAGGCTCATACCTTTGACTTCCTTGCTCATTCTGTGAATATCTTAATTTTTTAGAATGAAGGAATAAAAAAGCCCATTTAATTCCACAATACTTCACAGTACACAGTTCCAGAAACCTCCAAAATGCATTTAAACAAGCCTACCACACATCCCTGGCTAAAAGGCTCTAATTTCCTGTCCAACACACAAAGATCCCGAGTACTTAGTAGCCTCGAAAGTCAAACTAACAACTTCTGTGTGGTCACCCAGCATTTGTAACACTATCAAATATTCCCTCTCTCTCTCTGAAAAGGAAGGTCCTAGATTTCTGAAGTCTGGATCCTCAGAGGAAAAACTTCAGAAGGGACTCAGAGCCTTAGCAGAGCAGTGGTCATCATAATAAGCATCAAATACAAGCTTGCTGATTAAAACGCAAAATAAACCAATTTTCAATAGGTGCCTATGTATGTCTCCTAATGCCCAACAGAGAACCTTTTAAGTTAAAACACAGTCAGAACCCAAGAAGGCTGACCTAGAAATACAGCCAAGTTTAACTAACAGACTAAGAAATAAGGAAGAACTGTGAAGAGAAATGAGTTCTGAACAATATGGAAACTCAGTTAAGATGGAAACTTTCACACTTTTCATAACCCAAATCTTTAGTTTTCTTTATTATTGTCTTAGAATTTTTGAGAAATCTGAGACTATCACATGCACATATACTTCAACATGAACATGAAAACATTCCAAAGCCAAAATATAATGTTTGACTTATCCATGATATTTAGGGATCATGCCACTATTATTATGGATACCCAAGGTCCTCTAAAGATTACAATTTAAAATACTTTTAATCACAGGAAAGATTCAAGAATTCTAATAATAAAGGATACAACAAAGTGCTTTTGCGAGAGATCCTGCCAACAGTGTTTCTGTACGCTGCCCTTCCATGTCACCTGCAAAGAAACATTGTTATAAAAAGCCATTTTTTTCTGTCCTTTCCTGAGTTTAAACATGTAATCCATATTATCCATTTAATTTTGAAACCAAGCAGCCTTTGCCATAGACAAAATCTAATAATTAAAATTTGGATCTTTTTTTAAGAGACAAAATACAATTGTATGGAAAGAGAAAATAAAAATATTTTTAAATTTAAAAATTTACTTTTAAAACTTAATGCAACAGGACAAAAAACAATTCCTTCTGCATTCCAATGTATTCAGTTCCCTCTGAAATAAAACATCCCTGTAAGGTATTCTGCCTGAACCACTTCCATGTGTATCTTGCTTGTTCATAGTCATTTGCACATTTCCACCCATGAGACCATGAGTTCCTTTAAAGAAGGCATTGGTTTTGCCTCATTTTGTATCTCCAGCACTAATGTGTCTCACATAGCAGGTGCATGATAAATTGCTTGCTGACTTCCCTCCCAACTGGAAGAGAAAAAGCTCAAAAAAGGATGGAATTAGTTACAAATACGCATTTCCCAATAATTTTTGGATGGTCTCAAAGAAACTCATTGGTATATTTTTAAATGTTCATCTTTTTCCTTTTTCTTTTTAAATTGGTGCCTTCTGTTTTTCCATCATGATCTCTTCTGTACATACCTTTGGCATCCTACATCTCAGTCTAGTGAGCTGGTCCTTTGGACAAAGATTTTAAAATACAAAGGAGTCTGATCAAACACAAGGATATTTCTTCTTCAGATCACACAGCACTGGCTGTGGCTGCGGCTTTTTTTTTTTTTTAAGCTTGATCATAGACTGGCAAAATCCTATAAGGAATCAGAGAGAGAGCTGGCAAACATCTACTGAAGTGGCACTCCCAGCAAGCCAGCCTGACTTGTTATGGGCTCCCGAAGCCTCGTAACTATGCTCGGGGTTCCCCCCAAGCCCCAGGCCTTTGCCTAAGCAAAGGACCTGATCTCAAGGACAATGTATGGGGCGGGAGCCAAGAAAGATGGTGAAAGACTCTGTTTATCCTTTCAGCAAGCAGCACATTTATATCTTTAGTGACGTAGGTACATTCTTTGGTTACGTGGGTGCAGGACAGGTAAAATTCAATACACCTGGGTCCTAGAACCGCCCCAACTCCGCCTACTCTCCTCCCCTTCTCTTCCCTCGCTAACCCGAAGCTCCCTGCGGTCAGGCAGTCCAGGCAAAGAACCGTAAGTTCCACGTGCTCTGGCAAGCCCAGACAGAGAGCCGGAAGTTCCATGTGGTCAGGCAGGTCCGGGCAAAGACCTGGAATTGCTAGGGAGGCAACAAAGGCGAGACCCCTCCTCCTGGCTCCACCCACATCCCAAAGCCCCGAGTCTATCTCAGCAGGCCCCTGGGCCTGGAGGTCCGAGGAGGGCAGGGCTCAGCTCTAACGCAGCCGCAACACTGACCTCTGCAAGATCAGGCCATTAAGCCCATTTCCTGTAGACAGGGTTCATACATCGGTAGATCAAGGAAGGCTGCAGCTATAGTTTACCTCCATTTTACCAATACTTGTGACAAAATCGCTATTTTTGTGGAAAAGAGGTAGAGATGTGAAATAGAGAATGGTTGGACCCCAAAAGTTGTCATTAATAATTTGATGTCAACTTGGAAGGTCTCCAGCGAAGTGCCCGAGGAATCTGTGTACGGCCCTGTGGTGTTTAGCATTTTTTTACAACTCAGGTGAAAGTCTGAATGGCATTATTATCATACTTGCAAATGACACAAAGCTGGGAGGGATAAGTGACATATTAGATTAGACAATTAGGATTCAAAAAGCTCTTGACAGCCTGAAACCTTGGGATGAATCTAAAAAAGGTAAAATTTGAGAGGTAAATGTAAAAATCTTACACATGTTCAAAACAAATCAATTTCACAGGTCCAAACTGAAGGAGGCACGGCTACACATAAGTTCATCTGCAGAGGATCTGAGGGTCCTAGGCAATCATTAGCCTCAGATTCCGTTTGGTCTAGATAACCCCAGAGATAGCCAACCTTGTGATTCTGCAAGGACTGCTCTGGGTTTGTTTTTTTTTCCACTTTTCTGAGTCCCATCTTATCCTTATGACTAGACTGGGAGCTCCTGGAAGCTGCAGACCGCAACATTCATCTCTGTGTTTCTCAGAGCGAACTACCCTGTACCGGGAGTCATTTAGTATAGAGCTGACAAATTCAAGTAAACATGTCTCTGAAAATAGCTTTAATCTAACAAGAATTTAGGCAGAAACTAAAGTGTGAATGTTAGGATGCTTGTACTTTTTCAAGGTCTTATTACATGTCTTTCCTTTGAGTTACTTAATCGGTTTAAACCCCAAAGCACCAAGCAACACAAAGGGGCTTAACAAAAAATTTTAGTAACAGCAATTTTAAAAAGATTAACAAAATAGAAAGTACTAAGAAGTTCAAGAGGTAACCAACTCCCTCAAGGTTTCTAGCTCTCTAACTCCTCTAACTAATACTCTCTTCCTGTCAAAAAAAAAAAAAAAAGCCCCTGAACTCCACTTACTGTTGGTCATGAGATCTTTAATCTCTTCGGTAATCGCTTCGTTCGCTGCAGTTAATAACTCATATTTTCCATCCTTACTACCTGAAGGATTATACTCAGCAGAGCTGTTGCCAGGATCACCAAATAAGTCTCCAAATTTCCAGTTCTTTCCAGGATACAAGAATCGACTTTAAAAAAAGAAAAGAAAAACAAACGAACAAACAATTAAATGTATTAAATAAAGCCTTTTCATTTTAAATTCTGCGGTAAAAGTCAAGACTGAATAAAAAAGAATTCAAATTAAAAAATACCATTTCATTAAAGAAAATGAACTTTAAAAATAGAATTCTCCTAGAGGAACAATGGTAAGATTATTTGGGGTATAGGCAACCTTCCTCTGAAGCACAGCTGAGGGGTAAGTATCATCTCGTCTGGTAGAAAGTGGGGTTCTGACCTGTGACCCCATTGGCTTAGGGGACTTCCAGTGAGGCAATTCCCTCTACCAAATCCAATCGCCAATCATCCTGCACCTTAGGGTCTTAGAGAGCCACCCGGGGCATGGAGTCATTACACAACTTGCCCAAGGTCCCACAGGTAGGATGGGGCAAGAGGTGGTATTAGAACTTGGAGGCTGGCTCTTTCTCCATACTGCCTCATGCATTCCCATTCTTTCATTTTCCCAGCTTACAAAGAGAGGGCTTCATGCTTTACCTTACAGCAAAGCACACAAGAACTAACTCTTCCTCTGCAGTATGTGCTTGATACCAGTGGCAGCCAAAGCTGCAGAGGGCCACAGCTGGGCTCTTCATGACGACAATGACGATGTCTGTCATTTACTTAGCTCGGGAGGATTTGCAAGGCATCTTCCTTACAATGGCCTGACCACAAAAATGGAATGGCAAAAACAAACAACAGGCTGAGAAACAAGAGTTGCTTTATTTGGGTGCTATTTTAATTAGCTGATATCACCTAATGAGACTTTACTATACCACGATATAAGAAATATTGTGGATATTACTCATTGCTGGACGGTATCTTTTTATGCATGCCATAAGGGCAAAAGAATATTTGTTTAGAAAGCACACAAGCCACAAAAATGTTCAGAAACATTTCAATCATACCTCTCTTGAATATGACTTGCTATCACAGCAAGTTTGTTGGACCGATTCATAAATAAGTGAGAATTTCCCATCACCATGACAGCATCTAGGCATTTTGATAATGTGAACTGTTGAAAAGAAAATTAGGAAAGATGATGGGTTCAAATCCTGACAGTGGAATTTAAACAAATTCTATCTAAAATCCATAATTAAAATTAACAAAATCTATAATTAAATAATTGAGGAACATATTTAGTATTTAAACTTGGAAATATGGGCCTTTTGTACATAAGTTTTTACAAGAGTGCTCAAGTAAAAATATTTGAAAATTTCTGAAACTTAAATTTTTCTTCTTTCTCTTGTATGTGACTATTTCTGCCCATTACACTGAATAAACAGTAGAGTCCAGACAAGTGTACACACAGCACCACATTTAGAAAACAAATACAGTATATCTTGGGTGTTCGTAGTGTAAGTTACTGGTAAGTGTGCACTAAATGCTTGCTTATTAACTGATTTTTAAATATTATAACATTCACAATTCGAATTCTGCATCTCTTTTCCCATAAACAAATTTAAAAGAGCAAATATCCACTTGATATTAAGTTAAATGACATTTCAAGACATTTCAAATTCCCTCTCTTATTACAAAATAGCAACTCAGGTATTCAATTAAATTAGTATTAAAATTTTAAAAAGGAATTCTCGGCCTGATGAACTTTACCTGAGATTCTTTCAAAGCTTGTTTTCCCCACCAAATTGGGTTTGTATCAACTACGATAACTAGAAGGTTTAATTCATCATCTGAAATCACAAGAAACATGAGAAAGATCAGTAACATCCTAGTTCAAAAAACAGTTAACATTTCTTATTTCACAAATTTAACCCACAGCTCAATTACAACCAACCTGCTTTTAAATATGTATTGTTCTGCAGAAAAGAGGATTAAGAGGGGTCTACACAGAGGAGACGGAAGAGACCTTCCAAAGACCAGGATGAGGTCAGCCTACAGAGACGCCGTGTCCTCTCTCTTTGTACACCTAATCTGCCAATGCACTCTGACTTCTGGAATTGTTTTTATCACGAAGGTGAAAAGCTAGGAAAACTCATTCACCCTAAAGCGTTAGCAACTTACTGGGTTATCCAAGCCACCTTCAGAGCTGAAGAGGAGAGCAGCAGAGGCCAATGCGTTGGGGCATCTCAAAAACAAATCACTTCCCCAATTGCCCTGCCTTCCCCGCTCCAAAAAATAAAATAAAAATAAATCACTCAACGTGGAAATCCTGCTATCAGTGAGAAAGAGATTTAGGGAGCAGAGCTAGATATTAGGTAACAGCTAGCCTTGGTCAGGAGTCAATCAAAGGCCTTAACTTCAAACCACACACACACACACACACACACATGCATGCAATCCTTATTTACACTTTGTATCTACTGGTACTAGTACCAAAACACCAGACATGCTTAATAAGTGTTCGCCAAATGAAGAAATCAAGGCAGAGACATAACAGAACCTTTGCTGTTCTCTGCATATCCCTGCATCCCCTGTGTCTGGGCTTCTGTACGCCCATGCATGCCTGGAATGCCCTTCCTCCTTACTTCTACCTTGTAGAATCCCTCACTTCCTCCAAAGCATCTCCTCCAGAAAGGGCTTTCCTGACTCCTCCAGCTGTTCGCGTTCTTATACCACTGAAATGATTTTATGTTTGTTCAGTATTCTAGATACACATTTACCCAACAATGCAGGGTTAAAAATCAAAGGAGACAAAACTTATTCCCATGTTCTACTATAAAAAGCAATTAGGCCAATCACTCAAAATAAAGGATAGTAAGGGATAATTTCATATGCAGTTTTTTTTTTCCCTCCCAGAATTAAAAAATGTCAGAACTGGAAGGGGTCTTGGTGACTGTCTGAGGCAGATACAACATATAGATAGATGAGCCAGGAATCACTAGGAAAACCTGCTGCTGAGTTCTGGCTCTGACACTTAGTGGTGGGAGGGGGGGGACTCCCACTGTTTAACCCCCCAGGCTCTCAAACTTCTCTTCAGTAAAATACAGTTGTTGTACAAAATTGAACAAGTATTCAGTGGGCTCTGGCGACGACATGCCAGGTACCTGTGCAAGGTATTGGGGAGACAAGGACAAAAGGAAATGATAGCTACTCTCAAGCTACTTACAACCTACTGGGAGAAAGCAACCGATGTACAAAACAGAGAACGAAAAATAATTTGGGGAGGGAGGGAAAAGGAGGCAAGGGTACTAATAAGTAGGGAGATGGGAAAAGACCTCCTATTGATGTCCAGGTTGGCCCTTGAATAAATCAGGGATTATGCAAGGTAGAGATTTGGAGCAAAAGCATTCAGGGGCCTGCAGAGGCAGTAGGTGGAAGGTCATGCACAGGGACCCAGCAGGTAATCTAGCGGGTGATGATGCAGAAATGCCTGAGAGGGATTATATTCCACGACTTTGTAAAGAGAGGTTGGAGCCAGATCATGAAGGCCTTTAAGTGCCAGAGAGGACTAAATGATGTCTAGGGTCTCCTACGGATCCCTGCACTTAATCTAAGCACTTCATTTTACAGATGGGGAAACTGAGGATAAGAGAGGAAAAGGCCATTCTTGCTATACTCAATATCCTCACTATTCCTAGAGCTCTGTCCACGCTCACTGGACACCAAACACCCTAACTGACCCATAGTATCTTACTTTTTAACACTCATTTTTTATAATTTTGATCCAAATTTTAATTTTGATCTAAATTCTCCCTCCAGCCTTTCCCCCACCTGTTAAGAAGGCAAGCAATATAACACCCATGATACATATGAAATCATGCAAAACATTACATATCACATTCTTCACAGTAGAACTTAAATTTCTTCAGGGCAGACTATGGATCTTTCTAATTTTTAAAAAAATGTCTTTCCAATTCCAATTTTTAACATTCTTTTTTTTAAATTTTGAGTTCCAAATTCTCTCTTTCCTTCCTTCCCCTTCCCACTCCCTAAGATGACAAGCAATTTAATATGGGTTCTACATGGGCAGAGAGACCATTGGCCTTTGCATCGCTGGCACCCAGGACAATGTATCTCACGTAGTAGCCAAGGTGGTATGATGGAGGGAGTGCTGGCCTGGGAGCCAAGAAGGCCTGAGTTTGAATCCTGCTTTGCTACCTATAAGGTCACTTTAACAGGGGAATGATGCCCAAAGAAGCTGCCTCACAGGCTATCGTGAGTCTCACTGGAGTTAATATCAAGCGCTCTGAATGCCTGAAAGCAGTTGCCACTTGAATGATTTCACAGAATCCCAGAGCTGGAAGGGGCCAACTGGAGCTTCCAAGGTTCTTCCTCAAGTGTGGTGCTTGATGCTCCAGATGTCCTCTGGGAGCATCACTCTGGCAGGCCTAAACATCTGGGGCCCCTAAGCTGTGTCTCGGCCTCCACATAACACCAGCAGTCACCTCCATTCAAGGCACAATTGCCTAGATCAGGGCTGTCCAACCTTAGGTTTTTATTGAAACAATAGACAATGTGTTTTGATTTGCCATTTTAATGAGAGCTCTGCGGTAGCTCAGCTTCCTTTACTAAAGCATTTATGTCAATTTCTATGCTCATAGGCCGGCCTCATAAATCCCACTGTGGGGCCGGAGGGCCTCATTCTGGACAGCCCTGGCCTAGATCCTTCAAAAGTAACAAGCATCAACTGTACAGAGACCCTCAGCTCTTTCTCCAATGAGCTGCATTCTAGCCAAGCACCGCCTCCCCTCACCCATCGATACATAAAAGATCTAGAGCTGAAAGGGACGCTAGAAGTTTAGTCCAATCCCTTCCTCTTCGTTTTATCGATGAAGAAACGGAGGCCTAGGGAATGGGTCCTGCCTACTTGTGAAGTGACTTGCCCAAGGTCACCCAACTAATGGTAAGTTTCAGAGGTGGGATTTGAACCCAGGTCCTGTGACTCCAGAACTGAGACAGATGGGAGTAAGTAAGCTAGGAAATATCTGAGAAGGTGTTCAAACTCAGGTCTTCCTGACTTCAGGTCCAGCACTACCGACTATACATACTTATCTTTTTATCCCTAGTGCTTGGCACAATGCCTGGCAACACAGCAAAAGTTTGATAAATGCTTGTTCATTCATTCATTCATCATCCTAGATGGAAAGGACCTTGGAAGTCATTATTACAATTCATAGTCAATAAACATTTATTAAACTGCTGGGCACCACACACTGTACAAAGCACTGAGGATCCAAAATTTTAACAAAGGGAAAACAAAAGGCTGGTGCCTGCCCTCAAGCTGCTGCCAGTCTAATGGAGAGACAGCCCCCAAACAGGGTATACACAGGGGGGGTGGAGGTGGAAGACGCCCAGAGAGGTGGCAGGGCTGGAAGGGACCTCTGAGGTCATCTCGTACTGAGGGCCCTTGGGGTCAATGGTTTCTGACCTCGCTTGACCTCGGTTTAATTGGGTTTCCTTCGTCATCCTGGGTATTTTATTTTATGCATTTAGAGAGGGGGTCCCTGGGCTTCCTCAGATTGGCTGACCAAGGGGTCCCGTACACAGGAAACGTGGCGGGGGGGCCCTCTGGTCTATTTCGGACCCTCTTTTTACGAAGAAGGAAACTGAGGCTCCGAGAGGGAAAGGGTCCAGGAGGCGTCAGATGGAGGGGTTGAATCCAGGGCCGGGGTTCTCTCTCTTACCTTATAGTACGGGAAACTGAGGCCCAGGAGGAAGGCCAAAGGCTTTGCCCAAGGCTCCCTAGGTAGCTAAGCATCAAGAGGCGGGATTTGCACCCAGGTCTCGACCCCGGGGTGACACTCGCTCTTTCCCCTCCACGGCTCTGAGGCCCGGCAGGCGCCTCTCGCAGCCGCCTGGGCCCAGGTCTGGGGCCACTCTCCCCGCCGCAGCCCCTAGTCCGTCCCCAGCCCGGGGCTTCCCAGCCCGGGAGGTCGATGACCCTGTTTGCCCCAAGGCGCGCTCACCTTCGGAGATCATGGCGAACCGCGGGCGATTCAGCTGAGAGCGACAGGACCCCGGCGGCCACCGTACTTGCCTTGGGCTTCTGCGCAGGCGCGAGCTGACGCAGGAGGTTTGGCCTCAGCCGGCCGCCGTACGCGCGGGGCTGCTGGGAAATTGGTCCCTGCCCGGCAGTGGGCCGGCCGCGCGTGCCGCGGTCTGGGCTGTCAGTCACGGCGGCCGCTCGCCCTAGGAGAGGTTGGTGGAGGCGCGGTCGGCTCCGCGGTTGTGTCGTGCTTCTTGCTGTCGCCGAGGCGCCATGGACGACACGGGTAATGTGGGGCGCGCTCGCGGGACCCGGGACTCCCCAGAACAAGGGAGGGTTGGCGGGGGGGCGGCTGGACCTAGAGTCCGGAGGACCTGGGTGCGAATTCCGCCTCGGACCCTTACCAGCTCATAGAAAGGAGAAAACGCTGGATTTGGAGTCAGAGGACCTGGGCTCAAACGCATCTCTCAGTTTCTTTTTTTGTAAAATGAGGAGGTTGGACCAGACGGCGTTTAAGCTCGCGCCTGTCTCTAGATCTACCTTCTGGGCCCTGGGCCTTGGAGTCGGAGGATCTGGGTTCAAACGTAACCACCGTGGGCCTCAGTTTACTCATCTGTAAAATGGAGGGGTGGCCCAAGGGGTCCCTTCCCGCTTTAAAGCTACGATCCCACGAGATTCCCTTCCACCTACTTTGTGTATGTGTATATATATATGTGTGCCTGTTTGTATGCGTGTACATTTCCATCTCTGCATCTTCCACAAGAAACCTTTCCGGAACGCCTGTGCCTTCCCTGTGTGGATTATCTCCAGTTTATCTTGTTTGTACACAACTGTTTGCACGTCGGTCCGTGATCTCCTTGACTTCCTTTTGCCGTCTCTGCATACCCAGCTCAGCACACTGCCCCGCACTTAAGCACTTAATAGGCGCCTACTAAGTACTTCTTTATTCGACACGTATACACTTATTTGCATTCTGTCTCCCCATCACACTGGGAAGCTTCTGGAGGGCAAATACCGTTTTTGGCTTTTCTCTGTATCAGCAGTGTCCCGCACATAGTAGGCATTTGATTAAATGCTTGCTGACCGACTCACTGGCCCCAGACTCTCTGAGTCTGTCTTGTTATGTGGAACGAAGGGAATACCAGCACCTGTAGTACATTATAGATTTATTTTGTTGTGTGTATGTTGTCTTTCCACAGAGTGTAAGCTCCTTGAGGGCTGAAACTGCTTAGTTTTTGTCCTTTCTGCCTATCACCTTGCCAAGTCCCTGGCTTATAATGTGAATCAGTCAATCAACAAGGATTTATTAAGTACCTGCTATATACCGGGCACTGCCCTGGGTGCTAGAGATATGACCAAAGTGAAACCACTCTGTTCTCGGAACCCTGCAAGGAAGACAATAGGCAGAGGGTCGTTTGGGAGGGCAGGGAACAAGAAGGCTTTGTAATTCAGCAAGTTTAATGAGATTCCAAGAGACTGAGGAGGGTGACTAGATTTGGAGTCTAAGCACCTAGGTTCAAATTTGACTTCATGAGTGCCTTAGTCTTGTACTTTGCTTTTCTGGGTGTCAGTTTCCTTATCTGTGAGATAAAAGGATTAGGCTAGGCGGTCTCTAAGGACCCTTCTCAGTCTAGATGTGTGATCCTGTGGTTGCTCCCCCCAGTCCTGGGCCATGTCAGACACCCTCGTAATGCATGGTGTTATAGTAAGAGCGCTGGATTTGGACTCCGAGGACCTGAATTCATATCCTCTCCTGGCCCTGACACTATTCTTCCTCTAAGCTTCCATCTATAAAATGAGGAGTTTGTATTTCTCATCTCTAACCCTATGACTCACCCTAGGGGATGACGGTCCCCAGGCATCACAACTTCCCCTATGATATTCTGTAGATAGTACCGCCTGCGTAATGAAACCTGACATACTTCTTCCCATGTGCATCTCCTTCCCAGATTTGATAGAGTACTTTAATTCCCAAATGAAAGAAGATCCCGATGTAGCTTCTGCTGTGGCTGCCATCCGCACCTTACTTGAATTCTTAAAGAGAGACAAAGGTAAGAAGATCTCAGTCAGCAGTCCCTCAAACTCTTTTCTCCAGAAAAAAATCTAGGAAAGCCTTTATGTGTCTGTGTGTCTGCATAGCCACATGTCCTTTCACTCCTGACTGTTCTTAATTTAATTTTGACCCAATTTCTGGTTATAATCAACCAACATTCATTGATTAAACACCTACTCTGCACCAAGCATTATGCTAGGCTCTTAATAAGAGAAGAGAACTTGACTTTGTATTTATTTTCTTAGGTAAAATGCATAACCTTTTCCACAGAATAGTGCTCTGAGAGCCCATTTGCAGAATGGAGATATACTGTAAATTTGTTTGAGCATTTCAGATTCTTGTGCTAGCAGAACAGATTTTTATTCTCAGAGAAATAAATTGGGTCCACGTTTTTAGTAACCCCTCCAACTTAATTCTCTTTGATGTGCTAATAACACAGACTTGAATGATTTCATAGAATCCCAGATTACTTTTGCAAGGTAAGAGTAACAGGAGATAGTGAAAGAACATTGGGAATTGGGAATGTCGCTTCCTCTCTGGCTGTCTTCCTCCTTTGTACAGTAAGAGACTAGATGCCTTCTAAGATCCCTTCTAACCCTAAATCCTGGGTTTTGGAGGAAGCCATGAACTAAGAAATCCCTCTCTATTCCAAAGAGCTTTGTTTGTAACATAGACATAATTGTCCTGTAAGACAGAAGGCTGGGCCAGTTCCCAAACCCAAGTTATATTCTACTATTGAACTTTGCAGGGGAGACAATTCAGGGTTTGAGAGCAAACCTCAAAAATGCCATTAAAATCCTGTGCAGCGTCGATTCTTCCGTGGCAGTCTCCTCCGGTGGAGAGCTCTTCCTTCGATTCATCAGTCTCACCTCCCTGGAGTACTCAGTGAGTCCATGTCCTGTCCAGACCGATTTTGTGCCTCTCCCTGTGGCCATGTACAGTCTCTACCTAGATTTCTCTTTCACTTTTCCCAGGATTACTTGAAGTGTAAAACGATCATGATTGAGCGAGGAGAGCTTTTTCTCAGGAGGATCTCACTTTCCAGAAGTAAAATTGCCGACCTGTGCCATACTTTCATCAAAGATGGAGCTGTAAGTGGAATCGCGAGTCATCACTACTACATGGGAGAGAATGACATAAAACTCATGTAATGAGGTGTTGAGAAGGGCTTTGCTTCTCTAGGACTCATGACTAACCATTTAAGCTGGTCTTTCGCTAGGATAATCAAACTTTGATGGGGCCTCTCTCAGCCAGTGTACGTCCATGTCATCACATGTACACATACCAGTCGTCTAATTGTTCCTTACCTTTCGTCTCTTAAATACTGCCCTCTGAGCTTATCCCCTTTGAAGTACATTAGTTATTACTGAAACAATTTAAGGGCTGTGGGTCGACTTGTATGTCATTTCTGCCTGACCAGAAACAAGATCATTGACTCCCTCACATCTGTCTGTTCCATCAAACAAACACGGCCATGTTAAGTTATGTAAGCCTTTCATTTATTAAATTCATTTTAGTATATGTCTATATGTCTATCAGCTCCTGTGCTGTAGGTTAATAATGCCTCCCAGTAAAATTCCTGTCCCTTCCTCCCCCAAAGTAGGGAGCGTTTCATTTTGGTCCTTATGTCCCTGGCTCCTGACACAATATTTTCCTCATAGTTGGTGCCTAATAAATAGTTGTTAAATTCAACAACCATTTATAAGTTACAGTAACGTACGCAGCATGGCGCCAGATCCTAGGGGTTTGGAGGTCTGGGGCCCTGTCGGCCTGACCAGCTTTGTGTGGCCTCGTTCATTTAGCTCATTAAATTAAAATATGAAAACTCAACACACGTTGCTGTTCATGCTTTGTTTTCTAAGAGGCCCATTGACACCTAGCAGAGGGGGACCAAAGGGAGCCTTTCAAAGGGTGAGTCAGTGAACAGTGGCGGCTCTAGCTAGGGTCACAGGGTCAGGGTTAGAATTAGAAGGACCCCACATTTTACAGCTGAGGAGAGTGATATGCAGAGAAGAAAAGTATCTTAGCCAAGGTCACACAGAGTAAGATGCAGATCTGGGATTCAATCCCAGGCTCTCTCCAGGTCCAGATTCTTAGGCTCGTAGGTCTAGAAGATGTGTATTTAGAGAAGAGTGTCATGGACAGAGTCAGAAAGGACATCAGTAGTCCTCTAGACCAGTGATATCAAATGCAAATAGAAAGCATATTGACATAGAAAACCACAAATTAACATTATCTGTGTTACGCTGTAGTCTAGGTTTTGTTAAACATTTCCCAATTACGTTTTGAACTGGTTCCTTCCAAGTGACACCTCTGATCCAGATCAACCCCTTCATTTTAGAGGAAACTGAGTCAAGTGACTTGCCCATGGTCACACGGGTGGCAGAGCTTTGAAACCAGAATTTGAACTACAAATCCACTGTCCTTTTCACTGCACCCACTGCCCCCTTCTGAAGGGGTTGGGGGGGGGGGAACAGCGCAGGAGGAGACCCATAAAATATTTCTGTGGATTGTAGGATCTTTTCCAACCCCTTCCCTTTTTTTTCCCCAAGCCTGGGATGTCACCTTCATGCTTTACACACAAGGCAGATTTGGGAAAAGGAACATTTATTGGGAAGCATTGTACTATTGTGGCAAATGGAATATAGTTTAATTCATTTGACTCCTTAAATTAAAAGGTAAAACTCATTAGGCATTAAAAATCTCTCCATTTGATAGAGGATATTAACTCATGCCTACTCACGAGTGGTGCTCAGAGTCCTGGAGAGAGCAGCTGCAGCCAAGAAACGCTTCAGTGTGTACATCACGGAGTCCCAACCTGACTTGTCCGGGCAAGTATCTTCCTAGTCTGTCATTTTCTTTTTTTGGTTAGGGCAGCTGGGGTTAAGTGACTTGCCCAAGGTCACACAGCTAGTACATGTGTCAAGTGTCTAAGGCCAGATTTAAACTCAGGTCCTCCTGACTCCAAGGCTGGTGCTCTACTCACTGCGCCACCTAGCTGCCCCATAGTCTGTCAGTTTAATGGCCATCACCTTCAGGTGTGAACCAGATGTTGTCACCCATGTCATTACTGGCCATACAGGGCCCCTCAGTAACCAGCATGCCCTGGGAGGAAAGGGCTGGGGCCTTGGGGTGTGGCCTGAAGGATTACCCCAATATTGCTTTGCAGGTGGCCAAGAGACAGTCAGCTGTGGGTGAGAAAGTAAAGCCGTCCTTTTTGGGAGGGAAAACCATCTGTCTTTTATGAATACATTTTCTTTTGACATGAATCAAATATTTGACAAATATCAACCCCCAGCCTCTCCCATTAAAAGATGAGGCAGCACCAGCTGCTTAATGGAGTAGTTGCAAATGACGGTCCGTGTCACTTTCACCTGTCTGGCTTACTGCCTGTTAGCCAAAAGGACATCCATTTTGACCGCAGTAATTGGAGCCAACATGTCTGTTGTATTTGACCTGAGTCTTGCTGCCCCGTGGTGCTGTCTTTATATTGTTGCAGCCACTGTGCCAGGTTTGTTCCTTTGGGCCTGCTTTCTCACTCTGCATCGGTTCGTACAAGTCTTCCCATGTTTGTCTGAATTGTTTGCATCCCTCATTCCTCACAGGGCAGTAATGGTCGGCCATGTTTATGTACCACAGTTTGTTCTGTTGCGGTTATTCTTACTGAAACTCACCGTGAACAGTGATGTAAATAATTCGGTAACAGAAAATTTAGTTTATGTATGCTGATCTTAAACCCTGTGGGTGATCTCGTAGTACCCTGACGTTTTAAAATTTTAAACATCATTTCATTAAAGACAAAAATCTAATGATCTGCCCTGTACCTACACATCAGTGTTAACTGAGTCCCACGCTAAAGATGCCAATCATTGTTCAAAATCTGAATTTATCACACATATTACTTTTCAAAGACATCTCCTAACACTTCTGTGATTTTTTTTTTTTGCAGGAAGAAAATGGCCAAAGCTCTCAGCAGTTTGAATGTGCCAGTCACTGTGATTTTAGATGCTGCTGTTGGGTGAGTTCACTCATTTCCTGGGTTATACCCATGCTTTTCTGTTCTCCTTTAGGAGGCTGGCTTGAAGCACTGTTGGAAAACTTGTAAACTTCCAATAAGTAGCTTGCCGTTTCTTGACTAATAGCTACATGAGATTAGCAAGCCCAGCGTCAGCTTGGACCTGGTGATTTACTCTGTCTAGGACTATGAGATACTGAGGAAAGCAGGAGTCATTTGCTAACAGGATCATTAAAGGGCTAGGGTATTTTAAGGGTGAGAAACAAAGGTCACGTACACAGATGAGGGGTGGAGGGGGGAGAGCTAGAGGAGAATACCCTGGGGATTAAGATTTCAGCAGTGACTGGTGGCCTCTTGTATACTAGAACACAGCATCACTGGTCCCTGGATCTGTCATTTCTACGATGTTGTGTGGTTTATTCCCTTTAGGTGTGGTGCCAAATAGTGGGTTTGTCAGCAGATTCCTTGCTAAGTGTGGTTGCTAATTTCTTGAAAGACAGATTTTCAGATGAGTAAGGAAATTAGAAATATTTCCAGAAGCATCCGTTATGAAGAGCACAGGTTATTTCTTACAGAAAGTATGAGTCTGAAAAAAATTAATGGAAGTGTTTTACGTGACTCTCTGTGTATAATTGATATCATATTGCTTGCCTTCTAAAAGGTGGGAAAGAGGTAGGAAGGAGAGAATTTAGGATTAAAAAAAAATTTTTTTAAAGAATATTTAAAAAAAGAAAGCATGAGACTGCCATATCACAAGTTTTCATAATTAGGTTGCTGTATCAGCAAGTCAGCATAGCATCGTGGATAGAGATCTGGCTTTGGAGCCAGGAAGACCTGGGTTGAGTTCTGCTTCTGACCCATCCTGGCTAGGTGACCCCAGGCAAGTCAGTTGACCTCTCGGGGCTCTAGGCTACTCTTTAAGACTAAGTTGCTGAGGAGTGCCAATGTGCTTTGGTGGAGGGAATTTCCACACCTGGTAGCTCCCTATATGAATGAAATCCCAGTTTCTCATGAAGCTCTGTACCCACAGAGCTCAGATGGAAGGATTAATCTTGTTGCTTGCTCTGAATTCTCAAGGAAGTCAGATTCAGAGAAAGGAAAAGGTGGCTGTTGTCACAAAAAGCCAGAATTCCCATTTATCTATGTTGGAATTTCTTAAGAGGGGCTAGGGAATTGGTGATCACTGTGTCATGGGGACCTTTCTTTATCTTCTTAGCTACATCATGGAGAAAGTGGATCTCGTGATAGTAGGTGCAGAAGGAGTTGTTGAAAATGGCGGCATCATTAACAAGGTATTTGTAGATTATGTGCAGCTGGGTGGTACCATACAGCACAGAACGATGGGTTTGGAGTCAGGAATTCTCAGCTTCCTGGGTTCAAATCTAGCCTCAGACACTTACTAGTGGGGTGACCCTGGGCAAGTCACTTCACCCTGTTTGCTTCAGTTTCCTCATCTGTAAAATGAGCTGGAGAAGGAAATGGCAAACCAGTATCCCTGCCGAGAAAACTCCAGAAGGGGTCAGGAAGAGTCAGGCATGACTGAAAATGACTGAACAAAAACAAACTTGTAGATTTTCTTGGGCACTTCTTTGGCTGCTAGGTGCCCATTTGGGGCCTTCCTGACTCAATGTTAGTAAGCTATAACTCCACCCAAACCTCAGGTCATCCTGGACCTTACCATCTCTTTCCACAAGCCATTAGTACACAATCTGGAGAAACTTTATTTTGTCCAGATTTCTTTTTGTTTCTGGGAATATACTTCATGGATTAGAGAAAAGAACAAGTTTCTACTTGTTCTCAACATAATTAAGACAAAATTGAGGCGAGGTGATTGTTTAATTTAGTACAAGAAGTATTCCTGGATTCATTTAAGGGCATCGTTCGTATTTATTTATACTGATGCTTATTTATGGAGCAGTTAATCCCAGTAGTACCATTAAAATAAAAAGCGGGTGACATGGACTTATGTTGTACTTGCTTCATTGGACCGCTTTGATCTGTTAATAGAGGATGGACAGAATATCTTACAGGTTTTCTTTTTTCTATCACTTGATCCAAGGGAGAGCATTTCACTTTGAAATTTGGATTCAGTCAAAGGGCCACACTCAGGGACCTAGAGGGCCACATGTGGCCTCGAGGCTGCAGGTTCCCCACCCTTGGTTTAGGGAGACAGTTTTTGTTTTTTGACAAAATCCCTTTGAGTCACCTCTGGTCCAGCCCTCCTATTCTGTTGGCACCCACATCGTATGGGAACTGTAAGTCTCAGCTAAAAGGTCTCTTCCTCTCTCACCTGTGACTCCACAGATTGGAACCAATCAGGCAGCTGTGTGCGCCAAGGCGCAGAACAAGCCCTTCTATGTAGTCGCAGAAAGTTTCAAGTTTGTCCGACTCTTTCCACTGAATCAGCAAGATGTGCCGGATAAGTTTAAGGTACGAGATTCATTTACATGTTAGAAAGGCCGTATCTGGAATTCACCAACTTTAATTAACCCCACACATAGAAAGTGGAGCTTTTCCACAATTTTTTATTGAAAATCACCATAAAATTTTACCTCTGTGTGATATTTTAAATCACCACCAAGCACATCAACTCAATTCAGGGAGCATTTAAAAACCTGAATGGCCCCTCTCAAAAGGAGCTACTGTCTGCTGGGGGAAACAGCACCAAGTGTGTGTAGAGAGACAGGATGCAGTGTTGGGAGGAGACAGACAGCTGAGGCTGCTGTGAAGGAAGTGAGGGCTGGATGGGAGGAGGGGGACGTTAAGAGATAAAGAGCTCTGGGCACAGGGGGCCAGTTGGAGAAAGGTGTGGTGGTGGGAGATGGAGCATCCTGTGAGTGGAGAGTGGCCACAGGCCTTGCTGACTGTGACAGACTGTGAAGGGGCCTAACTCGAAATGCAACTGGGAAGGTGGGCTGGAGGCCTTTATATGCCAGGCTGAATAGTTTGTATTATATGCTAGAGGCAGGAGGAGTGACCTCTGAGCTTTGTCTTAAGAACATCCATTCAGCAGCTGAGTGAGTGGGTTGGAGGGAAGAGGCCAGAGGCAGGAAAACAGAAGGCCATGCATGCATCCAGTGGCAGTAAGATCCTGAACTAGGGAAGGACAAATGTGAGAGATGTCATGGAGAAAGGTGTGCCTGCCCAGGCTTGGAAGTGGTCAGATCCTTCACGCAGCTGATAGATTTAGAGAGGGTAACACACACACCAGCATCTCCTCACTATGGACCCCATAGCAGGAATCCTGTCATCAGTCGACCGTCCCTGCCACTGGGTAGCTCCAAGAGAGCCACTCATTTCTTCCAACACCAAGTTTTTGGCTTAGTGTTTGTTGAATGAAGACTCACTGAATTAATCTGTAGCAATACGTGTACCAGCAGCACAATGGAGAGAACCTTGGTTTCCATTCCCTTCATTCCAGTTAATGTATTTTTCCTTCCGCAGTACAAAGCAGCTACACTAAAGTCTATTGGAACTGGACAAGATCTCAAAGAAGAACACCCCTGGATTGACTACACCCCGCCTTCCTTGATCACACTGCTGTTCACGGACCTTGGGGTGCTGACGCCCTCGGCAGTCAGCGATGAACTCATCAAGCTTTACCTCTAGCTCCCAGTCCTCTGACCATCAGATTTACCAAAAGCACAGGGCGATGACCCAAGACAAAGTGGAGTAAATAAAACTTCCAGGCTTCACGGACTATTTCAATCCAACAAGCATTACGTGTACTATATGCTTTCCTGCGTAAGACCTCGTGTACAGTTATCCCTTCCACCTCACAACTTTCCCCATCAAAGTTGCAATATGTAGCAGGTTGGTATAGGTAATTAAATGGGAAGTTTGGGGGAGTTTTGTGGAAGCTGCAGACAACACTCAAAAGCCAGCAGAGGACCCAGATTTTACAGTAAGGTACCGTAGACACCCCATAAAAGAAAAAGACGAAATTCAGACTTCTCTGGTATGAAGGGAAGTTTACTCTGATTTTCTAGATCGCCGGAGTGCCACACCCCTAACCCCTGAAATGTGGAAGAGATAGCTTCTGAAGGCATGTGATCTTGTCTAAATCAAGACCATCATTATAAATTTCAATATTCTTTAGAGTATGTAAATGAAGAAATTCAGGAAATACATTTTTTAATAAAAGTTTAAGTATATAGAGGCAAATCCTCAAGTCCTATTTTTGCTTATTCAAGGCCTATCTAAATTAAACTTGTACTTTCCCTTCACTCTCGAAGCAAATTGCACTTTAAGAATTAATAATAGCTAGTACTTAAACAGTGCTGTTTTACAAAATGCTTTATATGTGTCTTTCAATCTCATTTGATTAATTCTAGTACTGTACTCTGAGGTAGACAGGTTAAGTGACTTGCCATGGGTCTACCAAAACTATCTGAGGCTGCATTTGAACTCTTGTCTTTTGATTCTGGTCCAACACTCTACCCACTGTGCCTTCTAGTTTGATTCCTACATACAAGTTCCTGAAATTGTGTTGGGGCAGAGAGTCATGTTGGAAGGCATGGAGGATGAAGCCAGTTCGGCCATCTCCGAGCTAGAAAGTGGTTTGGCTATAGATTAATGTTATATTAAACTTTCTGGTAGACTGGTGCCTAATTACAGTTTCCTAAACTGTAAAATAGATATGAGAAATTCCCAAAGGAAGTAAAATTCCTCATTAAAGATGACTAGATAAGCTATATATGATAATACCTACCTCCCGGGGGTGTTGTGAAGCTCAAATGAGACAATGTTTGTGAACAGTTTGCAAACCTGAAAGCCCCACATAAATGCTATTATTATAATATTTAATAATTCCTCAAGATATAAACAAAACTCAAGTGGAACTTAAGATGGGATGGCCCTATATCCTTTAATCTCCCCATACATGTGCCCATGACTGATGAAGGCCCACCTCAACGGACAGGACAAAATCCAGTTCCCAAGTTTTACTTCAGGTGGCAGACACAAAGCACAGCTGTCAGGGTCAGTGCTGATTCTGCACTTTACAAAGAGCCCAGGCACAAATGCTGTAAACTCCATGCAGAAGGATCCATTTTCACTGAACCACTAGGATTCATGTCTTATTTTTTACCTCCAGATAAAGAGGTCTTCAGGAATAAAAACTTGAGTTCTGTAGCTAAGAAAGTCATAAATTTCCTCTAAATCAAGGGTCCTGAAGGCATTTTGTGTCAGGTTCCGCCTTTCAGAATGTTTTGAAATGCATAAAATACAGAAAATTACAAAGGAAATCAATCGTGAAATGGCTATCAAAATACTAAGTTCACAGACCCCTGGTTAAGAACCCTGCACTAAGCAAAATTTAAAGCACTAAACTTACTTTTAGGAAAGTTACTTTGGATAAAACTGGCAACTTTTTAAACAGCACCGAAAAATTTTAGTGTTACAAGTAAATAAACTGCAAAAGGAAGCCATAAAGCCCTCTGTGCAGTACTTTGCTTTGTTAATGTACAATCTTGCCACGTTGAGTAATAGCACATGAAACCATTCAGGTCAAGATAAATGATTTCCCTAAATGAAAGTACTCCAGAAGAACTGTCCCTGGGAAAAGTGGTTTACCTTTTTGATTCTTCAAATATTCACCTTCAAAACAAAATTACCCCATGTAGAACCCACCTATAGCATATGAACCCAGCAGCAATGTCCACAAAGGAAGCCAAATTCCTGGCTAAAGGTTATAGGAAAACTATATGACTTAATAGCTGACGATCAAGTGTTATCACCTTTATTTCTTAAACTAGCTCCAAGAAAGCTGTAGAAAAATGGTCTTTTTAAAATAAATAAATCAGCGCTTATTTACACACAAAAATGTTGGTGCCCCTTGGTCAGACTGAGAAGGTGGAGGCAGAAATGAGATCCCTTGGGGATGTGATTCATGGCCTCTTCTAGGCAAACATAGCAGCTTCTGCAGAAAGGATATCGACCAAGATTTCCACTTGGGGCAGGAACAGAACAGTTGTGTCCCGTTCCTTCTCACCATCACCCCCAGTACAGGGTCACTTCACCAGGCCCTTCCCTGAATCTGATAGAGATTGGACCCTCCACTGATGCTGCACCCACCACATGGCCCAAGATGAGTCAGCCGTCATCACCTTCCAGATCTGAGGACCCCAGATCCTTGCCTCTGCCACCTGCCAGCAACCTCTTCTCAAACTCCTCTTCACTCATTTTGCCCTTTTTTAGCTTTTTCAGCAGCCTTGTATCATTGAGCAGCTCTTGCATGTCTTCATCTTCAATATCAAAATCCTGGAAGCAGAAAGAGCCAACGATGGTTAGTTAAATTCCTGGCAACATAAATGCATGGTAGAAGCAAGTGGCTTAGACATTTTTAAAGGTTTATGGATGCCCCCTGCTTGGCATGGCATGGCCTCTTTCCATGCTATCCCACTACCAATCATACCGCCCCCACCCCCAACACACACCTAAAACTCTTCCTTTTAACAAAAACAGACCAAAGTGGATGCAATGTTCCACAACACCCCAGAGTTCCCCCCTTTTCTCTACTGAGATGAAGGAAGTATGTTTCCTCCCCCATCTTCCAAAACTAATATTGGTCCCAAAGACTCATTTTTAAAAATTATACGTGCATGCCCCTCAAAAACTGTAATTACTTGCTCATCAAATTATATTTAATTTGCTCACCACAAAAATAATTACTAGAAACCAGTCACCAAAATGTAAAAAGTGGCAAAAGTTTTAAGCCCTTACCTCCATCTGTCCAAATGACTTCTGTTTTTAAGACCACTTAGAAGCATACTTTGTATTTACTCAGGGATTCAAAGGTGAATTTACACGTGACTTAACCAAAAGAAAGTTGTATACTTTACCTCTTCTCTTTTCCTCTTTTCAATCATTTTTTTCTTCTTTTCCTTCTTGGCTTTCTGCTTTGACCAGGCTTTGTTCTTGATAAATTTCTTTCTCCCTTCATTCTCTTTTTTTTCTTTTCTTTGTTGCTCTAGAAATTTCTGTCTCTGTTTCTCTCTGTTTTTATCTTTAAATGCAATCGTGTCTGTATCAATAGTAACAGGCACAAAATCCGGAAACTGTTTTCCCCTTAGCTCTGGCATCTTGGGCATCCGTAATAGGGCAAAACCTCGGGCAAGACTGGCAAAATCTAGATCTAAATGATTTAAAAATCAGCGTTAGTCACAATCAGAAAAAAAAACAACTTGTACCTTGATAGAATTAGTTAGCTGGGGGTTTTTTTTATGAAAATAAAGATTTTAATGTTTTTGGAGAAAGTAAAATACTTTATACTTTTTTACAAACTACTAAAATCTGAGTATCAGTATGTCTGCAAAATTCAGTGGCCAGTAACTTCTATTTCACGAGGAAGCCGGTGTAGCAGTGGCTAGTTTTGGGCCTAGGGTCGACTTTAACTCCAGCCTCAGACACTAACCAGCTGTGTGACCTCCGCCTCAGCTTCCTCACCTGTAGCATGGGGATAATGACAGCACTCACGTCACAGGACTGTTGTGAGGGTCAAATGAGATAATCTTTGTAAAGCCCCAAGCCCAGCGCCTGCACACAGTAGGTGCTGAATAAATGTTGCTGTTGCTGTTATTGGTGTGGCCTATTGAAACTCAAGACCCAAGGATACGTTTTCTTAACAATGCCAAAAGTATCAATACCAACATGCAGGGTACTAACTTAACACAACAGCAATATTTTGGAAAATAGTGGATATGTGAGGTGGGAGCAAAAATTAGCCAATGGCAAAAGTTCACCTTTTAATCGGAAGATGAGATTACATTCGTGCTTTGCATAGGCCTGGACACAAGATACAAAAGCTTTCATCCCCTTCTCAAACACTGCTCGGTCTGCCAGAGCCATTGACTTTAGCTGGGGGAGAAGGTCAGCAGGGTTCTTCTGTGACTTCATCTCCTGCAGGGGACACTGCAAAAATCACGGCCTTCAATACTGGGCCTGAATCCCATAAACTGTCTCTAGCGCCCGCAGTAACCCCCCCCCACCCCCCGCAGCTGTCATTAGTGAACTTGGAGCATTCACCCAGACAACACCATCACAGAATTTAGAGCTGAAAGGGACACAGGCCATCTAGTCCAAACCCCTCATTTATTTTTTTTTTAAATACACAGAACCATTCCTTTTATTTAATTAAATTTTTTTTAATTAGCAAGCATTTTTTCATTCTCCCTCTCACTACCCTCTCCAAAAAAAACCTCCAAACCCAAAGGCCTATAAAATATGCATAATCAAGCAAAACAAATCCACTGGCTATGCCCAACTGGTCAATGTGCCTTATGCTGCCCCTGGTTCCTTGTCTTTCTGTTGGGAGGTGCGTTCCCCCCACGCCCACGTCATACATGAGAGGAGCAGAAGGGGCCTGCCCCAACAGAATTCATGTTCATGTTCCCTATGTGATGGTCCCCCAGCTCTGACATTCCATGTTCTAATGGCCTTCCCCACACTATGGACATTCTCTTCTCTCCACTTCCTCCCTTTCCTCTTTGCTCCTGATCCTCCTACATTTGGAATGTCCCCCTGCGCCCACTCTCTTCCTCCCTTAGTGAATCCCTGCCCAGCCTTTGAAGCCCAATCCAAAGTGGCCTGTCACCCTCCCACTCCAGGAAGCCTGTCTTGAACCCTGAGGCCATCGTGACCTTCACGCCCCACGCCCCAGACCTCATCTGGGCTCTGCTGTTTTGTAACGGAAGCTACATTATTCCGTACTGGGCCAGTCATCTGTGTAAGTGCCCTATTCCCCAAAGGACTGTAAGCTCAGTGGAGGCCAGGCTGTCCCAGAATGACAGGACTAGAGATGTAGAGCTGGAGGGACCTCAGAGTCCACCAAGCCCAACTCTCCCTCATTTTACAAATGAGGAAACTAAGGCTGAGGTGATGGAACTTGCCTTGGTCACACAGCTAGGAAGGGTCAGAGCAGAATTTGAACCCAGGTCTTCTAAATCCAAGTTCAGCACTGGATCCTGTATGCTGCACATTTCAATAAGATGAAAGGGACTAACTACAACCTTAAATCTCAAAAACCAGCTGAATGTTTCATTTTCTCTGTAAGTTCAGAGCAGAACGGGGCTTTAGACATATTCAGCTCACTCATTCCACAGAAATGAAGGCGTTGAGAGGCTAACGCAGGGACTTGGCCAAAGTCCCAGCCACTCAGGGCAGAGCCCTCTCCCACCCCCAATCCCGAACTCCTCCCTTACCGGTCTCTTCCCCATCATGTCACTGAGTGTTGGAGGAAAAGAGAAGACAACTTACTTTTTGGTTGATGGAGAGGAAGTTGACATAGGACTCTTCCATGGGAAGCAGGAACACAAGTGCGCTGCCAGCATGGCCGATCCGTGCTGTGCGCCCACAGCGATGCACAAATGCACTGTGAGCGAAGAACAGGGGAGAAGATGCAGTGAGCAGCCCCAGAAAAACAAGAGCAATGTGAGGGAAAGCCGTCTGAGTGTGGAGGCCAGTCTCGGTCCCAAAGACAAGACTGAGGAATGGGGGGGGGAGAGGGGAGGGAGGGAGGCTCTGCCCCTACAGACTCCAGAACAGGCTGCATCCCTCCAAGGCTTTTTTGCTTAAACTCCTCCCACAGCAGTAACATGCCTTCTGTGAGCTGCAGTGCAGAAGAAGCCAAAGCTGAGGGATGAGGACACACAACGAGGTGAAATCAATGCTAAATTCTGTGCTGTGAGCACCAATCTGAGAAAGTTACTGATAACAATAAGGAAAACTGGTAAGAGGACATTTTCCTATTAATCAAAAGAGAAGCTCCATAGATCAGGCCACATTGAGCCCTCATATGTAAGTAACCCTCTGGCCACACAGCACTGGGAAGAGGGGCAGGGTCCTGGAGGCAGGAGGACCTAGGTTCAAATACCTTACACTTACTAGCTGTGGGACCCTGGGCTGACTTAATCACTGTAAAACACCTCTCGAAGTTAGAGATAGGTGGCAATCAGCATCAGCGTTGGGAATTCTGACAGTAACAATTGTCTAGACCACCACAGGTCTTGGACACATGTGGGACAGGGCTCAGTGGTGAAGAGAACACTCCCCAATGACCAAACTTCCTTGACCCACACAAGTGTGGGCCACTTACGAGTCTCTGAGCTGCCCGGAGGCCCCAAGAAGTGTGGCCGGCATGTGCAGGTGGCAGGCTCTGAACTCAGGGCTTCCTAAGTCTGAGGTCAACCCTCTAACCACTGCACCACTCATGACATCAATACCAATTCTTTTTAAAGCAACATTATTGCCAAATAGTATGCTTACAAACTGCTTTCACAGCCATTATCAGAAAGAACATGTTGTACCTTGCATTGCTAGGTGGGTCATACTGCAAAACCCAATTTACTTCGGGAATGTCTATTCCCCGGGCCATCACATCAGTGCACACTAAAATACCACTGTGAAATTGAAAAAAGAAAGTATTTATTACAATTAAAAGTTAACTAGCTTCATTATCACCAAATAGTACTTAGTGAGTATTTTATTCTACAAGAATCTGTGTTAAGAACATGTAGTGATAGAAACATCTGTCAGAATTAACTGTGTGTAAGATGGGACCAAAAGCAAGGTGAATAGAAAAACTGTATTTTCTAATCCCAAGAGAAGCCTGACTGCATATATAGTATCTTCAAAGCCTGGCATACAAACAGGATGTATGATTCTCTACATTTGGGGGGGGCCTTTCCTCTGAAAATCTCAAGTATCTGACAAAATTTATTGCTCCAACGGCACAAAATCTGATTAAAATATCCAACTCCCATTGAAAATGTGGATCAAAGGCAAAATGTAGTATTCATTCCTCTACAGTGTGGACACACGACATGCATGCTGAAGGGCCAAATACAGCATACGTAAAGTTTTTAGCAAAAACCTTTTCTCACCTAATTAGGGAGCTTAACTGCTTACCTACGACTTGGCACATAACTAACTACAACCAGGCGTCAAGCCTCAATTAAATAATAATTGTAAAAAGTCGTCATGGAGCCTACACACATGGTAACTGATCATGCAACTTAATATCTGGAAAAAACACAGATGCCTCTGCTCTTCCAGTCATTCAAAGACAAGAGTGACGTTTTTCTTCCTCAAATTAAACAGTGCTATCCAGTGTGTGGCAGTACCCTCAAGCCCAGAAAGTCAACTATTTTTCAATGTCCAAGCTGCCAAGGTGTAAGACCTACCCCGTGGGCAGCCACAGCAAGAGCACATTCGGCTGGAAGGAGCCTGCCATGCAGCGGAAATGAGCAGGACCTTGTAACACAATGTTCTCGTTCCACCACAACTGACTTCAATGTTCTGTGTCTTTTCTGCCCCCAAGACCAAGTGAAATCTGGCAAGAAGCAAACGTACCTTTGCAGCTTGCGAAACTCCATAAATATCTTATTGCGTTTATATTTCATCTTCCCATGAATGCACATTATTTTTACATTCTTAACCAGGGCCTCCAGAGCCTTCCCATAATATTCCACACAGGCACAGGTACTGTGGGGACCAAAAAAAAAAAACAAACACCTAAAATCTCAGCACAATCTGTGCTCCCAGAGTCTTTGAAATAAAACTGGCAGGGGAGGGAAGCTACCAAGAGATAAGATAAACCTACTCTCAATTGTCATTTTTCAAACTTAAAAATTTTCAAAATAAATAACAGAGGAATGACAGAAGTATTAAAAGACTCTTCCTAATGATGAGAGAGTGGCAAATACAACACAGTCCCCAACACCAATCTGCAGAACTTGGCCTCTTGGGTCAAGGGGTTAAAGTCCTTTGATGACAAATATGTTTTGTATGAGTTAAAACACTAAGCTTTTGGTCTCCACAGCCAAGATCTATAGGTAGGGAAGTCGTAATGTCTTCTAGTCAAAGTTCCTGACTTCCAAATAGGAGGCTGCCTAAACTAAAATGCTAACTTACCACCACCAAAATAATACCTTATATATGCACGTTTTAGTTTTCAAAGCACTTTCTCACACATTATATTATCTGATTTTCTCGCTAACATATTAACATTCTCATTTTACTAATGAGGAAACTGAGGCCCAGAGATATTAAGTGATTCTTCTCTTAAGATAGGGGTGAGGAACCTGTGGCTTCTGTGAAGTTTGGATTCAGTCAAAGGGCCACACTTGAGGTCCCGGGGGCAACATGTGGCCTGAAAGCCGAAGGTTCCCCATTCCTGCCTTATGTGGCCAATATGATGGCAAAGCCAGGACTAAAATCAAATGCCTCCCAATCAGGTGCCTTTCTTACTCTGCCATAAGGCCCGATTCCAGGTCTGGCTTTTTTCTTTTTATTTCCTCCACCTAAACAGCTCCTTCACCTTGTTGTTTAGTCACTTTTAGTCATGTCGAACTTTTCCTGACCCCATTTAGGGTTTTCTTGGCAGAGATACTGGAGCAGTTTCCCATTTCTTTCACCAGCTCATTTTGCAGATGAGGAAACTGAGACAAACAAAGTTAAGTGACTCATCCAAGGTCAAACATCTAGTAAGTGTCTGAAGCCACACTGAACTCAAGAAGATGAGTCTTCTTGACTCCAGGCCTAGTCCCCCATCCACTGCACCACCTAGCTGCCCTTACCCTACTAAAAGAAGATTAACTTGAGATTCTCCAAAAATAGCTACTGCTGCTGACCTCCAGAAAACAATGCACTCTGGTGATGGGATGACAAGTGATGAAGAAGTGCATGTACCACACTTTCATAACCACAGCTGGGTTTGAGCCAAGAGAATAAAGGCAAAGCCTGGACAAACTTGTTCCTGGTTTCCATTTTGAAACCAGGGCCAATACTATTGTGGAGAGAATCCAAAGAGACTGGAAGCCTGGGAACACTTATGCATGCACCTTGTACCAAGAACAATATTTTGCTGGATCACTCCAAGCACTTTCCCCAGTCCCAAGGGAGCCCAAGAACTATACCTGAAGAACACCAGGTGTTTCTCCTGCTTATGATTTCGGAGAAAATGCACAAGTTGATTAAACTTCTCATCTGCTCTGCATACCTGCACAGTAACAAAGGAGTGAAAGCTAAAAGGTATGAAAAATTTTCAAAAGACAACTTTGAACATGGTACAGTAAAAAGAGTCCCAACTGAGGAGTCAGCCTATCAAAGGACAAACAGCACCTGCCACCGAGAGGTGGGCCCTTTCTCATCCCTGAGCCTCAACGTCCTCATCTGTAAAATGGGATCACAATCCCCGCACTGTCTGCTTCACAGGGCCATTGTGGGAAAAGGCTTTGAACACCTTGAGAGGCTACAAAAATGCAAGTTAATTTTTACAACATGCTCTACATCGTATTTTTCAGTCCCAGAACACAGATTTGAAGGAAACTGATTCACTCATTCACTGGATATTTTGGCTGGAATGATAATCAGCCATTTCCTTAGAGGCACAGACTCCAGGCTACCACTGTTGATCAAAGTGAAATTAAAGCACAGGATCACAGCGTGGAAAGGGGCATCATGGACTTCAAATACATCCTCCAGGGTCCATGTGTAACTGCACCAAAATTTTAATAAGTGCTCAAAAAAAACAAGTGTGAAGTTTCTGTTCGTAGTACATAACAGAATCACAGGATCTCAGCACAGCAAGGGACCGCAGAGACCACATCAGCTACCTCATCCCTGACCAAGAATCACCTTCCTCAAAACTCTGATGCACCCACCCAACCCTTCCAAGGTGGCCCATCCTACTTTTAGATAGCTCTGATTCGGAGAAAGTTTTTCCTGAAAACGAGCTTCCATTTGCCTCAAAGAAATGTCACTCCTGACTGGGGTCAAGGAAAACTAGTGTTACCTGTTTGTACAACAGGCCTTCAAATACTGGAAGAGAGATGGGAATAGGGAACACTTTGATGTTGAGGGGATGGGGGAAGAATCTGAAATGCTACATCTCACTTATATCACATCCCCTCTTCCGCCTCCCCCATCTCCACTAAAATGGTAACTCAGGATATTTGGTGAACAAATGAATAAATGAACGAGTGAGAAGGATTGAAAAGCAGAGGTGTTGGCACGCATCTCCAAAGAAAGCCAACAGGGGGAGCTGCAGGATCTAAATCAAACATTTGCCAAGAAGAATATCATCTTTCTGACCTAGAGATCTAATTTCCCAAAAACCTTTCCACTGTCTAGCCAGGAAAACAAAAACTTATGGGAAAGCAAACTGTAAATCCTACCTATCCCCAGAGGCCAGACCCATATTCAAAATAATATTTATCCTGCCATGCAGAATCATCTGAAATGTCACTCAAAGTTTCCTTGTGACAGACTACAGATGAGAAGTCAGGTCTTTCCCTGCCAGAACGTGTGGAGGCTTCTAGTCTTCCTTTAAGCAAGCACTTAAATATACGGGGGCAAAGACTTCATCTGGAAATAGCGCCCAGGCACGGATGGTTAATTACTGCCTGCACCCAGTAGGCAGACAATAAAGAAATACTGGCTGAATGAGTCAAAGAAAACATCCTGTGCTACAAAGAGTCATTAGGTTCTCAGTTCTTTAACAAAGTAACATTCTAAACAATGGCTACAGGTCCCAGACTGCAGGTCTCGTTTCCAGGGCACAATAAGCCAATTCTACAATAGCTCTCATCTATCAATGGTGAGTCCCTAGAACCTTTCTAAGAGAAATCAAGGGGTCCCTTGACAAAGCCTGGCAACTCCTCACCATGTAGTAGTTCTGCAGGCGGCTGGGAGTCTTCTGGGTGCTGGTGGCTGCCACCCCTTTCTCTTTCACTGAAATGCGGACGGGATTCCGAAGCCCGGCCCTTACCAGGTTCTCAACCTCTTGAGTTTGAGTGGCAGAGAAGAGGCCTGTTCTCCTCTGCTTTGGCAAAAATTCCAGAATGGTATTTATACTGGTAATAGAGACAAAAAAGTAAGTACCCAGGACAACACGATGAAGCAGTAATACTTCTGACAGGGTGAAAGATGCTTTAAGAAAGATTAAAAAAATTCAATCCCAGGAGACAAAGAAAGAGTTGAGACCAAAATTTCACAGGAGGATACAAAGCATCAGGCAATCCGAAGAAACCGTGTCCTGATATTGTTTTAAAATGACCAGAGGACTTAGCCAAAAATCAAGTGAGAAAAAAAGAAGGCTCATCCAGAGTGGTTCTGCCCAAAGTACCTTGCTTCAAACCCCATATCCAGAAGGCGGTCTGCTTCATCCAACACCAGCACGTCAAGGGACTTCACACAATTTGCCAAATCCAACCCTTCTGCCTTTCTCCTGAACATGTCCTCCAAGCGGCCTGGAGTGGCAACTACGATGTTCCCACTTGGGAAAGAAAAATAAAGGGGGCCCTTTCTTGACTTCTCTAGCATTCATCAGTATGACCAAAGATTCAAAGAATTTCATATGCCCAAATATGCATCTAAGCCCCAGTTAAAAAGAATGATCAGTCTAAGATTCATTATCAAACAAAGCATGCCAAAAGGGTAAATCTGGACTACAAAAGTGGTGGGACAGTGAAGGGGGAGAAAGTGGGAAGAGGACTGATGGGAAAAGGAATTCAAGTCCTCCCTTTTTGTCTCAATGATCCTGAGAGGGGACTCATCTTCAGGGCATTAAAGAAAGGTGGCAAAATAAAAACTCAAAAGGGAAACTGGTCTGGGGATCAAATCCCTGAGACAAAAAGAGACCAGGGAAGAGGCAAGCTGGCCACAGCAAAGGGAGTGCTCAGGTCTCCTTCATCATATGAGGCAGCAGCCCCTCCTACGTGCAGAGCTACGAAGTGAAATTAAAGGAGAAAGCAAGCCAACTCACCCCTGTTCTTTGAACCTCTCAACATCTTCTCCTGGGTTCCTACCACCAATTAAAAGAATCTGGCTAAAATAAGAAACAAGACTCAGCAAATCAGGCACAATAAGAGTCTGTGCTTAACTAAAAGTGTAAACATGATGTACCTAAATTGTGGGAAGTGCTTAGAAAAATGTAGCAGCACTTCATTGATCTGGATGGCAAGCTCTCTTGTGGGTGTGATGATGATGGCTCCGACCTACACAGCAGGAAAAATTTCAATGACTTCACACACAACACAGAATTAATAACTGACAGGTCTGTGGCATTTTGAAGTTGTAAAGCACTTGAAGCATGTTACCCCCATCTGACCTTCATGACAACCCAGTGGGATGAGGCCACAGCTTGGATCATGCCCATTTTATAGATGAGCAAATGAAGGTTAAGTGACCCACCCAGGATCACACAGCCAGTGAGAATCCCGGCCGTGTCTTCCTACATCGTTCTCAACTACCTCACCAATTCTCAGCATCGACTCTTCTCACAAATCAGTCAAAATTCATGCTAAAGGAAACTATCATAATGGGGGAACTCACAAGGACCGCGCATATCACTGCTCCGAGCGGCTGCTGTGACTCATAGCGTTCCATTTATTATTATGTTTAGGCTTCCTACATTCAGTACAATTTAATTCAACGTGATTTACTAAGCTTCAGTGTGTAGAACGTAATGCTGGCTGCACACGTGGAATTCACAGTCCAGTAGAGGGACCCAGGACACACACACAAAATAATACAAAGAGAGCACTGGAGCAGAACCAAACTGAGGGTTATGTGAGGACACAACACACCTGCAGCAGCACTGACAGCATCTAAGCTAAGGACTGATGGTGACCAATGACACAAGCATCATTTTACCTGCATTTTTTTTAACTTCTCTTCCCTCCTCAGCAGAACCTGCAGGATGGGAATGACAAAGGCCAGTGTTTTGCCGCTACCTGTGACCTATATATAGAACAAAGAGGTTTTAGTCAAAGGTCTTTTCCCTATTGTAAAAAACCTGAGTAAAGATGGACAGTGATTTCAAAGCATACTCACAGCTTCTGCAGCTACATCTTTGTTTTTCATAAAGAGAGGGATGGTCGCAGACTAGAGAAAAAGAAGAAAGAGACCATTTAAACACTGAACAACCTTAGAGGTGAAAAGGCAGTTTTAGAGATCACCTCATCAAGTGCCCCACCAAGGTCAAAGAGAGGCCAAAGGTGATCAGATCACCTCCCTTCCAATCAAGAGTCACTGTCACTCTGTGAGGAAAGACCCATCCTATGGTCTACCAGGCTGTTTCTCCAAAGGAAACCTGGTCATGAGGGACCTGGGAATGCCCCAGTGCCCCATCTTCTCTGAAGGAGCTGGCTGGCTTCAGCTCCCACCCCTGCTCACCTGGTTAACTAACTAGACAAGCAAAAGAGGGCAGGAGGAGGAGGGGGGCAGGTGAGGGTCTGCCACTAAGTCACCTATCACTTTGATTTTCTGGGCCTCAGTTTGTAAAATCTAAAATCTGTAAAATGAGGGGACTGGATTAAATGTTCTTTAAGGACTCTACTAGCTCAAGAATCCTATGACACCACAGTAGTTAACTAGCTGTGTAACCTCCCTTCTGGGACCTCAGTTTCCTTATGGCAAAATGAGGAGGGAGAGAGACACAGAACATGAGAGCTGAAGGAAATTAGGGGTTATCAAAATTACAGACTGTCCATCACTCTCTTCTGCTTGATACTCTCTCCGCTCTGGTTTTCTGTGACACTGTTCCCTCTAGATTCTCCTCAAAGGATCCAATGAGGTATGCGTATGATGGGGTGCTTGTGCTTGGACCCCAATTCCAAGATCACATTTCTCCCTAACTTCAAAACACTACCCCTGAGAGTTTTCTCCCCCGCCGGAGGACACGATGCCTAATCATAACTCATGAATGGGCCCTAGGAAGACAAACTACCTTTCCTTGTCACAAAAACAAGCTGACCTCTCTTGTCAAAACAGGACTATCTTGTAACCACAGAATTATCATGTATTTTTTTTGAATTTTTTTTTTAATTACCATGTATTGATTCCCAAAGTTATCATGTTCAATCCAGAAGTCAAGCTATGATATGGTCATCAACTCTCAAAACTATCTTGCTACAGATGTAACAGACCAAAAACACACCAAAAACACACCCCTGAGAAACCCCTTCCCCGGTTTGCAGAAGTGAACGACGCCTGTGACCAAGGCTGTTAGTTTTCCCCTAATTAGCATGTTTGCTTTTCCTATAGAAGCTTTAGCATCATTCCCGTTAGGCTTCGACTTCCTTGAGGAGTCTGCCCGCTCCAACAGTATAACAATAAATCTCGGCCACCTTGACTTAAAGAACGCTTGAGTCCGTGAATTCATTCCAGACGACCCCGTCCAGTGCTCCGGTCCTCCAGGGGTCCCTGGACCTCTCAAACCCCCCTCATGACATACACCGGTTACCCTGGCGCCTGGCACACAGTAAGTACTAAATAGGTGTCTGCTCCTCACCACCTCCCCTCCCCAGGTCCTTGGGCTTCATGGGCGATGCCTCCCAGCTCTTCCCACCTTCGGGTGCCAGGACTTTATCTAGGTCACTGAGGAGCCGCGTTAAACGAGTCCCAATGCCGGATTCGACAGATGAGAAAACTCAGGCCCAGAGTAGGAAGAGGACTTTGTGCTCCATCACGCATCTGACCCACGAAGCCACACCAAACGCGCTTTACGGGCGAAGGCTGCACGGCATGGGGCACGGACACTGACCGGGGCCAAGGTCCCGGACCTCTGGGCGTCCCCGGCATCGGCGAGCGGTCCGCCTTTCCGCGAGGGGATCACCCCGGGGCGGGGGACAGGGATCCCCGGAAAAGCAGCCTGCTCGGGCCTCTCCTTCCCCCATCAGTCCTCCCCGGGACGGGCTTCCCTTCTCTTCCCCGCCCTCACCGACCTGCACCGGTGTCATGCGGGGGAAGCCGAGCTCGCGCAGAGCTGCCAGCACCCGCGGGTGCAGCGGCACCGGCAGCGTCTCCCAGGCGCCTTCCGTCACCTGCTCCATCCCGCCCCACCGCAGCCGCAGCTCCGTGAACTCCGCAATAGACCACTCTTCCCCACAGTCGGCCGCGACCCACATCCGCTTCCGGAGAGTGCGCCTTCGGACGACTCCGCGAAGCGCGGCGCACCCAGAACCAAGGTTCCGGGCCGGAGGCCGGGGGACCAGGCGGCCGGGGTCGGGGGTGGGGGGGAGGGGGTTGACGTTGCGCGCCTGCGCAGAGCCTCCCAGTGCCGGCTGCGGCTTAACGAGCTGGCTGGGGCGGAGGCACGAGGTCTGAAGTGTACCCCGCCCCCAGCCTCTGCTGCCACCGGGGGCTGCTCGGTTCCGGACCTCCTGGGGTCGTGCAGTGGCAGAAGCCAACCAAAATAAGACGTCCCCCTAGTTACTAAGGGACTTCATGCTGTCCCCGGAATTCAGCCCGGGCCGGGTATGCAGGGGCTATAAAACCGCGCTCAGGGAGAGTTCAAGTCCAGCTTCTGATATGGATTTGCTGTGTGCGCTTTGGAAGGTCGTTTAACGTCAGCCTCATTTAACCTTGATCCCCGGTAAAACGGAGTCAGTAGCAGCCCTGCCTCCCCGACGTGGGAGGATCCTAAGAGTTAACACCGAAAGCACTTAGCAACGCTTAAAGCGCGGTATTCAAGTCTGCCGTTACAATTAACGTCTTGGTGCCTCAGGCTTATTGTGCGAAACTAAGCTTACCAACAGCAGAAGAGCGTTTTCTCTGCTACTATAAACCACAGGTTGGGATCAAAATTCAATTCCACGAACATTTATTAAGCTGAGACAAAATAGAAACATTCTGGGGAGGGAGTAGGACAAAAAGGCAGAGCACCTGGGTCTGGACAAGGCTCAGCTCTCTTGCTTCCAACCTGTGAGACTTTCAGCAAGACAGCGCTTTGCAGATTCTCTGCGTTGCAATGAATCCGAGTTCAGCCAGACCAACCCGTTCCCAGCTTGGCTTGAAGACCTCCAGTGAGGGGGGAAACCCTCTGCCTCCCAAGCAGCCCATTTCCCCTCCAAAGAAGTTGGACAGAAGTTTTTCCTTTGCTCCAATGGTATCCGTGATCTCGTAGGCTGCAGATGCAAATCGCAGCCAACACACAAGCTGGTCCTGGGCGACTCTACTCAACCTCTTCTCTAAATCCACCCAAGTGTAAGGGTTGGAGTGGGGCTCCCTGGATCCTTTGGGGTTCCTTCCAATGGAACACAGGCACAGGATTCAACCCTCCCTCTTACCCTGAGACCAGCCTATCCATTTGTTCCATACACCTCCAATTCCCTTATTATCACTCCTGGTTTACCAGGGGGTGCAGCCTGCTCACACGTTCACCACTGACCTTTCGACTCTCTATCTTCAGTCTCAGTCTATTGGCTGCTTCCCCGCTGCCAACAAACATGCCCACATCTCCCCCATCATCAAAAAACCCTCCTTGAACTATCGATTCCCACTATTGTCCTATACCTCTGCTGCCTTTGCAAGTCTACAGTGGGTGCCTCCACTTTCTCTTCCCACTCTTAACTCCTTGCAGTCCGGCTTCTGACCTGCTCTCCAAAGTTACTAATGATCTCTTAGTTGCCAAATCCAACGGCAGACGTTTTCTCAACCCTTATACTTCATGACCTCTCAGGCACCCTCTGACACTCTCAGTAAGCCTCTTCTAAGTATTTGACACCACTCTTTGCTGATTCTCCTACCTACCAGACCACTCCATCCCGATCCTAATTCAGGCCTCGCCCACTGACCATGGGTGCCCTACTACTCGGCACTTGATCTCATTAACTCCCATGATTCAATGATCTTTTTTATACTGATGATTCTCCAACTATTAAACTCACTGTCCCAAAACAGAATTTATCATCTTTCCCCAAAACTCTCCCCTTCCAAACTTCCCATTACTACCAAGGGCACCGCCATCCTCCCGGATTTCCAGGATCAAAACCTGGGTGTAATCCTTGTCCCCTCACTCTCACCCCCAAATCCAATGTGCTGCTGAGGCCCATCAATCTTGCCCTTGTGACATCTCTCAAAAACACCCCTCTCTCTCCTCTGATACCTTACACCCTCAGTGCAGGCCCTCATCTCATGCCCGGACCACAGCTGCTGCTGGACCTCTGCTTGCCTCCAGGCTCTCCCCACACACCCATCCTACTCAGCTGTCAGTGATTTTCCCAAATGCAGGTCGGACCAAGTCACCGCCTCCCCACACCTCCCCCCAACTACTCCCCTGGTCCCTATCCCTCCTGCCTAAACTTTCACCCCTTCTGCCGGCTCACACGTGCAGTTCAGACGGAGCTGGCAATCCACTTCATCTTTTTTCTCCCTCTGGGGCTGTGCCCCTCAATCGGTAAAGGAAAGATGTGGACTACATGACCTTGTCTGCTTCTAAAAACAGGTGTGGGTGATCCTGAGCAAGTGACAACCTGTCCAAACCTGCTTCCTCATGTATGAAATGGGAGCGCTAACTCTGGCACTGCTTACCTCACAGGGAAGGCTGCTCTATAGAAAGCACTTTGATAGCTGTCAAAGGGGACACAGAGGAGTCAGCAGCCCTTGGCCTCTATAATCTAGGACCCTAGGATCCATTTCCCCTACTACTTCTGCAGCTGTCTCACTGGCACATCTAGGCAGGTGACAAGAGATCTTCCATCACAGCTCTTCTTCCACCATCAAGAACATGTGATAACAGGCGGGATCAGCCCCAAGTGAGCAAAGCACAGAGGGAAGGCCACTGGCCATAGGTCACAGCTGCCTGGCCAAGGAAGTGTCCTTCCTTGGGCCCCAGGTCTGCCCAGTGACCCGTGCCACCCCCGGGAGTACCCAATCCAGACAGTAAGACGTAAAGCAAATCAGCAGTTGTACAAAGAACACAGTGAGGGGACCTTCAAGTCTGAATCCCTCATCTTTCTTGTCATAGGTACATCTAAACTCTCTGGGTCTTTTGTCATTTGTAAGCTGGAGCTGGACCAGACAACTTCTGAGGAACCTTCAAGTTCAAAATCTATTACTTCTTTGGTGATTCTTTGATCCGAAAAAGACTAATATAATAATAACGTAGAAAACAGTGTATTATACAAAGCTAATTAGTGAAGATTCTGGACCTCCAGACTGCCCTGGGGTTGAATCTTTGCTGTGCCACTTATATAACCAATAGGACCTTAAGCTAAAGCTATGCACACTGGGTCTCAATGTCTGCCCTCACGTGTAAAGTGAAGAAGTTGGAGCAAACTTGAAGATCTATTGCAGTCCTAAGCTTATCATTCTGATTTCCACCCAGGATAATCAATCCAGGATTTCCTTGCACACTTAATATGGATTCTGGTAGTTCCTAATATCTAGGTGACACACGGTGCAGTGGATAGAGCACTAGGCCAGGAGTCAGAAGACCCGAGTTCAAATCTGGCCTCAGACACTTACTAGCTGTGACCCCGGGCAAGTCACAGCTCCCTTAATTGTAAAATGAAGAAAACAACACTTACCTCCCAGGATTGTTGTGAGACCAGATTAGGTATCTGTAAAGTGTTCAAAACAGCTCACACACTGTAGGTGCTTAATAAATGCAATTATCCCCTCCCTTATAGATCAATGTCCCAAATAGGTCTGTTTATTCTGTAAAATAGCCTTCCAAGCCAATTTTTACAGGACAAGGGTTCCAAAGGCAAGCTTCAAAAGGGCGAAGGAAGATGGCTACCTAGAAGGATGAACAAATAGAAAGGGAGGCACACGTACTGCATCCTCTACTCGACTAGTAGCTGGAATGGTTACAGTTCCATATTCTCAAGCCATTAATTTACAGGCATAACTTCTAAGACAAACTATATCCAGCTTATAAACACTCTGCAAAAATTCCAACTTTTACAGCAGCTACCCTGACTCAAAGACCACTAAAATTTGAAGTTCGGTAATGGTCAAATGACGGCATTTGTCAAGTCCACCATCTCTAAATATGCCCTTTGAGGATCCAATTTCATCAGTTGAGTAAATTGCTGAGCTACTGGAGACCATGACCCTGCTATGACATGGACCTTCATGAAAAGTGGCTGTGATCACTCTATAACAACTGAGGCCCTCTCTCAAGTGAAGCTGGTCCTTGGAGAACATAGTTCCTATGGCTCAACCCTGAAGTCGTTCCAGCCTGATGGATCTGCCAGAACTGGAACTCCACTGCTATCACCTGCAGAACCCAGGGCCACAACCAGAGCCCCAAGGAGACACTAGAGGCGGGTGGGATTAACAGCATCAATAAATAACAACCTCAGATACTAAGGATTCTTTTTTTTTTTTAAAGAACTGTTTATTTACTGGACCTGGGTCAAATTAGATACACATCCAATTTTTAATTTACATTGGTGAATTTAAATTTTGAAGTGTTTTTACACGCAATAAAATTGGCATTCAACAGTTACACTAAGGTGAAAAAATTCTCACCTTATTAATAAACTGCTGCAAGTATTTTGCCCAAAGTCAAAAAACTTTTTACTCTGAACATGAAAACCTGTAACAAATTTTAAATTAATAGTACAAAACTCGTTACTTGTAGTTTTCCCCCTTGCAAAGATCAAAAAAAGTACAAGTAACTAATATACATCAGTCACAACATAATCCTTGATCAGCCCCACACCATAAACAGATGCTTCAATTTTCAACCCATCATCAGAGACCAAGAAAAAGTCATTTTTCATACAAAACAAAATTCACATGTGCCTAAAATGAAAGACAAGGAGAAGAAAAAAACAATAACTCTAGTACTGAGAATTATGCTCAGTCCTCTTTAGCTAGACAGTGGCCCCAAATGCCACTGTTTCTGACCAAATAAATGGTGGCTCTGTAATTGCAGTAACATCCAAGAGCGAACTTTAACCCTTTGGCATCAGGAATCCAGATTTTCCCAACTTAGATTGACATATACCTTTTAAATGCCAACACAGAGGTGAGGGAAAGAGCTGGACATGCCAGCTAAAAAAGACTAATTCACTACCAATTGCTGAAAACAGCCTCCAACCTTGGTTTGACACGTCACAAGTGTCAGGCAGAAACCAAAACTGCTTGTTAAGCCACTTGTTCTATACTTTAATACAGATGGCTGGGTCCTGGGGTCTAACCTCAAGAACATTCCCATTTTCTTCAGGGGAGAATAAAGTTTGTGGGTTTATCAAATAAAAACTACTCTAAGTGAAATACAAGTATCCAGTTATGATGGCGTGTGCCCCAAAGTCAATGGTTCTGTCCATTACTAGCAGGACAGTTTTTGATGATTTAATCTGTGGTTCCTTAGAACTTCACAGAACTGAATTTTTTTTTGCTGCAGGTTTACAGATCCAAAGACATGTACAATCATTTTTAATAAAAGACTGTATTTGCCTCAGTGCTGTGTTATGAACAAACTGTATTTCATTGTGAAAACCAAAGAAAAACAGGACAAACAAATGTGACTAGATCACACTTCATTTATGGTGTTGGAGCTCTGGAATGCCCTGTGTGTTGGAGGCAGATTTCAAATGAGAAGTTAAACCAATTATGTGTCAAAGTTGTCAGGACAGCCTTGCTAAGAAGGTATGTTTTCAAAACCTAGTCGTGAGGAAGAAAGAGAAGCAATGAGTGTATAGTTCAGAAAACAAAAGCTTAGAAACTATGTGACATCGTTGTGACCAAGATGTTTGGTAAACAGTGAACTGGGAGTTTGGGACCATCAGGAAAAGCCTTCTCAGACAACCCTTCGGACTTCAAAAAATCTCTTCAGGTAGTAGATCTGTCCCAATGTCATGGCAACTAATACGAGAGCTTCAAAGAAGGACCAGAGGACCACTCTGCTGTTTGTGTTGTCATTGACTGTTTGGGAGCAAAAAAGAACAAGAAATCATTGAATTTTTAAAAAGAGGCATCATCAACGGTCCAGATTTTTATAGTCAACAATAATATACTAGAAAAGGACTGAGAAAAACACGGGCTTTTGTGTTTTTCCTCCAGCCACTCAACAAACTTGATTTGGTAGATCCTTAGACTGTTAAGAGGGATCATCTTCATTTTACAGAAAGGGAAACTGAGACTCAGAGGGAGAGGATTAGGCAAGAAAAAGCCTATTCTAAAGCCAAGAACCCTGGAAGCCAAAGAGATGCTGGAGGCAGAGACAGACAGATGTGTCCACATGCCTGCTGCACTGGAGAGAAAGGATTAATAATCTCCAGAGTTCCTACATCCTTGGAGAACAGCCTCCAGCGAGTGACCAAGGAGGTTACAGAAACCACTGCAAATGACCCTCCCCACAACACCGTGAAACAGGTAGAACACGTTTCTTTTCTCAGATCGAATCCTCATCAATCTCATTTCTTAGAGGATGCTTGGCTGGAGAGCAGGATAGGGGTGACAGTCCTCACCAACAGGGAACACACTATATTTTCCAGGTTTTGCCAACTCCAGTCTCAGGTCTGTGAGAGAACAGGGAAAACTCTACAGGGGAGAAAGGTACCTCTGCCCAGCCAGTGCTCTGTAGCCACAGGCACAAAAGTGTTACCCAGATGACCTTAACTTTTCATGGGAGGTGAAGATGACACAGTTGAAAAGATATTCAAGCTGTTGAAATCCAAGGAACTACTAGACATCCGTCCCTTACTCCAGCCCCCACAAATGAGGGGAGGCTTGCCAGAGTTACAGCTTCCACTTACTTGCTCTGTGTATTCTCTCCCGGACTTCCATGTATTCCTGTTCATGTTTTACCGCGGTCATCGCCACAGCGAGCTCATTAATCATCTCTTCCAGCTTGTTTTGATGAGCTAGTGCGAGAAGGGTGGAAAGAACAGTAAGGACAGACTTCTTTCTGATAGCGAGAAAGAACGGGGGCTTACAAAATTAGAAAATACTTTTCCTGAAAAGGTCAGGAGAGCCACACAACTTCAAGAACACTTTGAACCTTTCTACATCTCATCTTGGAAAAGGGCTAAACTTTCCCAAGGATGACTTAATCTTCACAGTCTGTCCTAAAGTAGACATTCAGATGAAAGAAATCTCTTTGAACCAGTAAAGGAGGGAATCACATTACAAAATGCTTACCAATAGAAGGCTCTCACAACTGATTTCTTCCTTTGATTTTGTGGATTTGTTTTTAAGTGGATGTTAGAGGGCCAACAAAAGAAGGCAAAGAAAAGGAAAAGGATTCAATGGGGAGTGTAACAACCCTAATATTACAGAATCCAAGTAAATCTTAACTTTTTTGGCAACTGCTTTTCAATGAAAGGCAAAAAAAAAAATACTTAAGATTCCAGAATATATTATCAGTATGTTTTTGCAACAAAGTTAAATACCCTCCACACCTTAAAAGTTTCAGTATCAACTTGTAAGCAACAGAAACAGAACATTTAAAGTTAAGAGCTATCTCTAATCAGAGCAAAAAACTATGCTATGGACCATCTGGGGAAGACTAATGATGCCCCTCACATTCCTCTGTAATATTCAAAGTAGCCATTTTAATACAGTGGATAATAACCAATACTTAAACACAGAGATAGGTTCTTAGGGGTATAAAGATTTAAAGCCAGGTACACCTTTGATCAAGAATGAACACAGAGTATATGTATTAACATCAGTTCTGAAAGGAAAAAACTACTCGCTTCCAGGTAGTGCGATTATATGACAACAACCAGTGAAGTAAAAAAAACCACTACTTTAAAAAATGAGCATTTTGGGGGAGTCTCTGGATAGAAATGTAAGATCCAACAGGATAGAGCTTGGATGCCCAATCACCCTAACAGGATAGGAAAGACAATAGATAATAAATGTGTTGTTAGAGGGGCAGATGCCAGCCACTTAATAATGGTGGAGCTGGACTATAAATCAGATCCTTCTCGAAGGCTTTGCTCAAAGAGTCCAGTGCACTACATGGAACCTTTAAGGGCAAGGCTTGATTTGGCAGCTACCATTCATTGCCATTAACAAGCAAAAGCAAGGGTTTTAGCTCTTATGTTAAAGGATTATTTGAGAACAATTCACTGTTCACATTCATCAGCCAACATATCCAAACTATTCACACAGGGCCATCTTCCAGAAGATGGAGAGGAAAGATAAAGACCTTCAAACCCATACCTCTCACTGGAGATTAGACAGTCCTGAACCATGAAAATAAAAAATAAGGTTCTGAAGAGCGACAGTCTGCTACTATATGACAAATACAATCACTCAACTAATACTGACCTTCAAGAGATCCAAACGAGACATTTCACCCTTGTCATGACCTCTTGCTACTTCTACTGATTACTCCATAACAGAGCAAAGGCTACCATGCTAATATTTTGAGACATGCTGAAAAAACACCAGCTTATGCCTAAGATTGTATCACATGCAAAGTAATTTTCCATCAGAATGAAAGCCTTAGTTGCCAACAGATTGGTTTCTGCCCCCCATCTAATGGCACCAGGTCCACTCTGGGCTTCATCGCTGGGTGGCTCATGGTTAAGAGTAGATTTTTGCCACCGCACCAAAACACAGCTGTAGAAGGGGCTCTATAAGATGTATAAAGACATATCAAACACCTGGGCTTATATTTCTTATTCACCCAGGCCTAACCCAGGTTAAGAGGAAACAAATTTTAATTATGTTAGAGCAAGCCCATAAAACTTCACACGCATCTTATCTTCATTAAAGCGGCAAGTCAAACTTCAATCAGGTTGTAAACTAACTGGTTTGTATCTACTTACACCTCTCTTATTAATCTCAAAGAAACAAAATAAAACACTAATAAATAATAAATGATTTATGTTCCAAATAATATAATTTAAAACAAATTCAAAGATGTGTGACTATGTCTGTTAATAAAAAAAAAAATCTCCCTACAAAATCACTTAGATCTAATTATGTATAGGGTTTTCTTTTTTTAATTTAAAGGAAAAAAAGAGAGGGAAAAACATTCTCATGCCAACAAACTGAGGTTAGAAAAAAAGAGAAGCACAAATTAGACATTAGTCAATGAATGTATGCAAAAGACAGGAGGCTAATGAGCTGTCAAAAAGCAATCCACGTACCATCCCAGGTATCTCCTCCACCTAAAGAAAAGCGGAAGAGATAAACACAGGCGCCCAAAA
The DNA here is from genome assembly GCF_011100635.1 of Trichosurus vulpecula. NCBI lineage: Eukaryota > Metazoa > Chordata > Mammalia > Diprotodontia > Phalangeridae > Trichosurus > Trichosurus vulpecula. The sequence goes on along the minus strand of NC_050573.1, from coordinate 38,093,799 downwards.
AAGAGCTGCAGATAAACTAGGCATTTATACAATGGCAAACAAAAAGGTCAGACCAGTATTAGCACAGTAATGGAAGAACAAATAATCCAAAAGTATCCTACATGGTGATAACAACGACAAAAACTGATTACATGGAACTGACCAGAAAAAAAAACTGGCTTTCAAAATGCAAATTCCCTGCTGAGGGGGAATAAGATTTAATAACTAAGCTATTAATATAATTTCTGCTACTTCACAAAATACCCATTCCAATTAGGGGTGTTGAAAAGAACATCAAAGAAGACTTAACCAAGAGTTCTATTTAGATGGGCAAAAAAGGTTTGCTAAGCAAGTCCGGCTGTCCCCCAAACAAAGGAGCATCATGTCAACATTCTCTTTCAAGGGTTCTCCGCACCTTCTGTTTCCATGTCTTGGCCCTTTGGAGCTTCTCCAATATCAATAGTGAACATCACTATCTTGGGAGTCATGGTGGACATTCTGTTGCTAAAACAAAACTTGTAAGTTCCATCCATGTGAGCTGCAAAAGTATATTTCCCACTGGACTCTCTGTCTCCTTTATAGATTCCTTTATTATCAGGTCCTGTAATCTGGAGTGGGAAAGAAACAAAGCAATATGCCCTGAAACAAGTTTCAAATTCATAAATCATCAAAGTAATAATAGTCTGACTGGTGGGAAATCTACTAAGAAAACAGAACGCACAAGACAACATTTGCTTTGCTATCATCTCCCAAAGTAAATCGTAGGATCAGAGAGAGTTGAAAGGGACTTGGGATAAAATCTAATCCAACCCCTTAATTTTACAAAGGAGCAAACTGAGGCCGGGAGACCAAGTGTACTGCCCAAGGTCACAACTTCAGTAAGTTAGCAGAGCAGAATGTGACCTAAGGTTTCCTGACTCTAAATCCCAATATTCTTTCTCCTCTACCACACTTTGAAGTAGTACCACAGGCTAACAAGATCATGCCCTGGAGCCCAAATGACTTGCTCCTCTCTGGGATGCAGATTCATTACCTGTAAAATGAAGCATTTATAAATAAATATGCAAATAAATAAATAAATAATTCTAAGGTCTCTTCCACTTCTAAATCTGGGATTTCACAACTGTTTCCCCAACTAGATTGTCTGCCCAACTGAGACCCATTTCTCATACCTTCTTGCATCAACACTTCAACCTGCATTTATTAAGGATGTAGGGGCACTGGATAGGAAAACAAAACAGAAAAGATTCACAGCTTTCAAGAAGCTGACATTCTACTGGAAAGATAAAATGTAGAGCAGACAAGTACATACAAGATAACATGAGGAGGGAGAGAAAACTAACAACTGGAAAATCAAAAAAAGATTTCCATAAGATGCAGCAACTGGGATGTAACTTGAAGCTAAGGACCCCAAGCACCAGAAGTGGTATGGGCAGCAAACCAGTACAAACCATCTGAGGTGGGAGATGAAATGGATCAGGGAAGGCTAGTCTGGTTGCAACAGGGGCAAAAGGGTAGAGATGCAAATTAAGCCTGAAAAGGCAAGGTGAAGCCAGACTGTGAAGAACCTGAAAGTGTACATTTTATCCTTGAGGCAAAAGGGAGCCATGAAAGATTCTTGAGCAGGAGTGATGCAGTCAAACCTGACTTTTAGGAAGATAATTTCTGCAGCTGTATGGAGAAGTAAAGGGAGCTAGGTGACACGGTGCACAGAGAGCTGGGCCTGGAGTCAGGAAGACCTGAGTTCAAATCCAGTCCCAGACATTCCCTAGCTGTGTGACCCTGGGTGAGTCACTTCACCTCTGTCTGCATCAGTTTCCCCATCTAATAGGAATAATACTGGCCCCTACCTCCCAGGCTTGTTTCAAGGATCAAATGAGATAATATTTGTAAAGCAAAGGGCCTGGCACATACAAGGTGCTATAGAAATGCTTGAAGCTATTATTATTAAAACAGATGGACCAGAAGAGAGACTGGAAGCAAGGTAAAGAGTCAAGAGGTCTTGAACAAGGATAGCAGTGGTGTGACCAGATAGAAGGGGACAAATGCAAGGTGCCTAACAAACAGAACAGGCACTTAATGTCTGCTACTAACAGCAATGAGAAAGCCCAAGGAAACTTTTTAAAAAAGAAGGTAAAGAAAGATTATAGCCAGTTATATATTGCTGACAGTTTTCTTAATGCAGCAGTCACTATGATCATTAATGCTAAAGAGTAAGTAAATCGTTATTTTTCAATTGCTTTAAGGCACCTAAGTTTAAAGACAGTTTAAACTGCCAAAACAGAGTGCCCCGGGCATTAACAATTTCTAGATTTTTGTGGACTTGTGAGGTTAGTCTCACTGTCTGATGTTCCTGTTCTGGTGACTATAGAAGGTATAACCTTCAATTCTCACTACCTGTGATCATTTATGACCCTTTGGTGCTAAATTAAAACCCCTAACCACACTTTTAAGGGGAGAAATTAGTCCTTTACTTTAAAAGCGCAAGTTTTTTGGAAACCATTTCTTAGTTCCTTCAGCAGCTTCCCCAGAACACTCTCAAGGTAGCTTATCTGCTACAGGAGGAGAGAACAAACCCGGGGCCTCCGGCTGTTAAAGCTACCCAGCAAGGGCCAGAGCCCAGTGGCCAGACCGCATCAGGTCCCTACGCGGTGATGGTGGCCGGCAGCCCCGGTCTCCTGCCCCTCCAGCCTCTCCCACAAAGCAGCAGCTGTCCCCCGGCTCCCCTCCAGTCTGGCCCGGGACGCCGTCCTGGCACGAGCTCCTCGCACATGGCTTCTGCACAAAGCTCGGCGTCGGGTTACAGTGTCGGGGGTCACTGGGCAGGGACCCTACAGAATCCCAGCGGGCAGGGCCTGGGCATCGAGGCCAGCCCCCGGACTGTATAAAGAAGGAAACTGAGGCTGGAAAAGTGCAGTGACTTCCACAAGGTCACAAAGACGATCGGGGCTGCGCTCGGTCTTTCCAAGAATCCTGGCCTTAGTCTGGAAAGGAGCCCAGGGAGGGAAACAATGTGGGCCTGGGCATGGGGAGCGGGGGGCAAGCCTCTGCCACACACACCCCCCCAAACTTTAAGCGGGACCTCACCCTTGAGAGGGGAGGACAGTGTGGAGGAGGTGAGAAGGAAAGAAGGGAAGAGAGGAGAGATTGGGGAAGGAAATGGAGAAAAAAGAGAAGAGGGAAAGGAGGGGACGGGGGGAGGGGAAAAGAGGAGGAAGGAGAGAAGGGACGGGGCAGAGGGAAGAGGAGGTAAAGTGGTCGGAAAGGGACCGACACGACCGGCCACACCTGGGCATCCCCGGGCCGCCCGAGCTGGGGCCTAACCCACCCCACGCTCCGGCGAGGTCGGACCTGACAGGTAGGGAAACTGAGAACCCAAGAGGCGACTTCCGGGAGGGGGGTCACCCAGTCCCAAGCTGGACCTCGCCCCCCCCCCCCCAAGCCCCCGGCCCCTTCCTCGGCGCGCTCCTGCCCTCGGGCGCGCGCACCGCCCCTGCCCCTCCCCCGCCCCGCCCCGCGCGCGCGCACCTCCACGTCGATGTCCAGGAAGCCGCCCTCGGCCACCTCGAAGATGAGGCCCATCTTGGTGCCCGAGGTGACCCGCTCGAAGAAGCACTCCTCCGCGTGCGCGTCGATGCTAACGAAGTAGCCCGAGGCCGTGGCCAGAAGCGCGGCCAGCAGCGTCAGCACCTCCGGGAGCGTCACCATGGCGTGCGAGCGGGCACGGGGCCTGGCGGGGGACGGGGACTAGGGCCGGGACTGCGGCCTCCTCAGCCGCCGTCGCCGCCGCCTCCTCCTCAGCCTCCGCCTCTTCCGGTTGCTACCACCCCGGGCGGGAGGGGGCACTGATGCGGGAGTCGCCGATTGGCCGGCCGGCGCCACTGCCACGTAACGGCCGCACGGTGGCCGCCGAGGGCCATCCGGGCCCCGCCCTCCCCGCGCTGCAGACGGCGGCACCGAGGGGACAAAACGCGCTCTCCGGCCTTCGTGGAAGCCCGTGTCTGGTTCCTGGAGGGCGCGCGCGGGCGGGAAGGCGGGGTCTAACTGAGCGGGCTCGAGGCTCCTCCTCTACTTGTTGGGACAGTGGGGCCATTCCCGGCTCCTACCCTAAAGCTGCGAAAGACAATGACCCCAGTCTTGGGCGCAGGAAGATCTGGGTTCCGATGTCCCCGCGACCTCACTAGCTGGCTCACCCCGGGCAAGTCCCTTAACCTCTCTGAGCCAGCTTCCTCATCTGTAAAATGGGGTAACAGCGCTCGAAGCACCTGCTTCCTTGTTCTCAGCAGCTGCCAACTTGGTGACCTCATACAAGTCAATTAACCCGAGTGTCATTTTCCACATCTGCTTGCTCTGTGGAAAGCCAATGGAAACGTTACACGTTCTGAATCTGGGGAGCAACACAACTCAGAAGCATTTATTAAGCACCTTCTGTGTGCCAGGCTCGGAACCAGATGCTGGGTGTATATACAAAGAAAAGAGAGGAAACTGTCCGTGCTCTTTGGGAGCATAAAGCACGTCTGCCTAGAAGTACCGTGCACGATACAGATCAGATACAAAGTAACTTCAAGCAATGTGAGAGAAATGTTAGCTGGAGCCCTGAGCAAAGGCTTCGTTAGGAGGAGGTGTCTAGAAGTTAGTGGTCCTATGAGGGGGAGCTGAGCAGAGCACATTCCAGGCACCAGCCAGAAAGGCATGTAGGCAGAAGGTGGAAGGTCCTGTGTCCTGGGGACTGGACTGGAGCCTGCACATCCCCTGAAGCGTTTCCAGCGCTCTTTGGTAACCTGGAGAGAAGCATGGCCCAATGATCAATGAATTTATCCTTTGGTCAGGTCAAGTCAACAAACGCTTATGAAGGACCTACCCTGTGCCGGGCACTGTGCTTAGGATACAAAGAAAGGCCAAAATAAAAAGTCCTTGTTCTCAAGGTGGAATTTTAGTGGGGACTTGAAAGAAGGCAGTGAAGCCAGGAGGCAGAGGTGAGGTGGAAAGAGCAGTCCAGACCTGAGAGATGGCCACACAGAAGCAGGTATTGTGTTTTGCAGTGTTGTACAAAGAACAGCCAGGAGGCCAGTGTCACTGGATCACAGAGTAGGTGAAGGGGAGTAAGGCATAAGAGGACTGGAAAGATTAGGGGGAAGGGGGAGGTTGTAAAGGCCCTTAAGCAAAAATCCAGGAAGATCTGGTCAATAAGCATTTATTAAGCACCTACTGTGCACCAGGCACAGTGCTAATGTTGGGGACACAGAGAAAGACCAAAAAAAAAAAAAGTCCATGCCCTTGAAAAGTTTAAACTCTAATGGAAGACAACTTAAAAGAAACAGACAAGGTGGGAAGAGGAGAGAGAACAATCACAAAAAGCCAGGGAGGAGAGAGTGTCTAGAAGGAGAGTATGGTCAATAGTATAAAATGCTGCTGGGAGTTCAAGAGTAAGAACCCTGAAAAAGTCATTGAATTTACCAGTTAGGAGATCATCGGTAACCTTGGAGACAGGGATTTCAGTGGTGTGGTACCCTCAGAGTCCAGTGGCGAGGAACTGAAAAGTGAGTTCAAGCTAAAAATGTAGATGTACTGAGCCTAGGCAGCTTTTTCTAGGAGTTTGGCTAAAGGAAGAACTACAGCTTCAGCGAACAGTAAAAGTCAAGTGAAAGTTTTTTGTTTTCGAGATTGGGTCTCCCTATCTCACCCAGGCTGGAAGGGCAGCAGCCACTCACAGGCCTGGTCCCACTAATGATCTGTATGGGAACTTTGACCTCCTGTACTTCTTACCTGGGCCAGACTTCCCCTCTTTAAGAAGCCTAGTGGACCCTGCTCCCAGGAGCTCACCATTCTGGTGCCAGACAGCACAGACACCTCATCAGCTTAGTCCACTGCAGCTCAGAACTCCCAAACTCATGTGATCCAACAGATTCAGCCTCCCTGGCAGCAGGGGTTACAAGTCTATGCCATATCTATGAGATTCAGCCTCCCTGGCAGCAGGGGTTACAAGTCTATGCCATACCCAGAGAGAGATTTTTTTCTCTTTGAATAATGAGGATATCTAGGCATATTTATAGGCTGTAGCGAGGGAGCCTGCGGATAAGGAGAGAGTGAAGATTATGGAGAGAGAGTGTGATCATAGCAGCAAGCTCAGAGAAAAAAGAGAAGACCGATATTATGATATAATACATATAGTGAAATATTTAAAGGCCTGTCACATAGAGGAGAGGTGGCATTTGCTTTGCTTGGTCCCACAGGACAAAACTAGAAACAGCAAGTAAAAATGGTAGATAAGTATACTAGAAGTAAATTTTGTCTTCACATGAGGAAAAACTTCCCAACGGGGCTAGCCAAAAGGAAAAGGTGGCATGTTCACCATCACTGTGATCTTCGAGAAGAGAAGTTGAATGACTATTGGTAGAGAACATTTAGAAGAGATTACTTTTCAATTATCGTTTGGACTAGATGGCCCCTGAGATCCTATCCAGCTCTGAGATTGTGTGATCTCGTCTGCTTGTCTTTGAAGAAGTGCTCAAAGGTAGCGTAAAAGGTGGTGTAAGGTATCAGTAAGGAGGAACATTCCAGACAAACATAGATACAGAGAGACAGTCATTCAAGGAAGGAAACAACTTCAGGGAGCATGACCCATTGCAGCAGAGAAGAGAGCCAGCTCTGGACTCATGAGAGAATTAATACTAGCAATCAAAAGTCCAGCTGTGGAGAGGAGCAGATCCTGGGAGCCCAGCTGCCCAACCCACCCAGCAGAGACACTGCACAGAGGGGAGAATGCCATGAGGACTCTACCAGTCCATGGGGCAGCTAGGTGACACAATGGATAAAGTGCTGAGCCTGGACTCAGGAAGACCTGAATTCAAATCCTGCCTCAGACATTAACCGTGTGACCCTGGGCAAGTCACTTACCCTTCAATTTGCTCATCAGTAAAATGGAGATAATGATAGCTGTTGTGAGGATTGTTGTTGTGAGGATCAAGTGAGATAATGATTGCAAAGACTTTAGCACAGTATCTGGCGCATAGCAGGCACCATATAAATGTTAGCTATCATTATTATTACCAGGATGCTGAGGCCCTACAGTTCCAGAGTTAAGAGTGCTTTGGCCACATGTGTTCCCTACATGCGTACCTCACTACCATCATACTCTGTTGCCACTCTTTCAATGAATGTTATGTGTATTCATGGGAGAATGCAACCCAAGTTTATGGAGGGAATGTTTTGTAGCTACTCTCTTTACTATGCCATCATAGTAAAAACCTTTCCTAAGAGTTAATTGTGTCTGCTGGCTGATTGTTAATGGGAAGCACATGGGTGGGGGTGCATGTGCCACCATAGTAGAAGAAATTACCTACAGGGCACCCTAGAATCTGAAGTAGCAGCCACCCTTTGAGGATTCAACCCAAGAATGGAAGTGCAAGTTGGGCAAATGTTTACCTCTCTGTATCACATATACCCTGCTGTTGTTATACTTTATAAGGAATGTCTTGAATGATTCTGATATATGTATTGGTAAAAACATGGTGCATTTTTGACTCTCACTTGTGAAAGTTGAGTTGCTGCCCATTAACAATCTCATTAAGGATGTCTTTGATTTGTATATAGATGATGGTCGTAAAGATTTTGTAGGCACGTAGGTAGACAGCTGTTATTGTTTTCTTGGTCTCTTTTGGGGGACATTAATAAAGTCCAGTATTTTTTCCCCATGCCTTTTGTGTCATTCCCTTCTGAATATTGGTCTTTCAAAGCCCTCACACATGCCATTTCCAGCAAAGATCTCTATATTTACTTGGTCTAATCTGGCTGGTTTCCCATTTTTTTTTCTCCATAGTCCCATTTCTAATTACTTTATATGCACATTGGAGACTGTGATCTTAAGGTCCATGTGTGATGATTCCACTGCCCTTGATGGAAAAAATAATTTGATAAAAATGGGGATTTTTGCAAATCTTTTCCATTTTTTTTCCTGTTTGTAATCCTCTTTACATTTTCATCCTTGAATGCCCTTGGAATAACTTTGTTTAGTCGGATGTCTTGCTCTGCTGTCTTTAAATCTGTTTTAGCCTCAATTTTTCTTTACTTTATGAGACAATATTGCTCATAACTGTCCATCATCCCTCCCTGTAAGGTTTTGCAAGTGACTTAATATTGTAACACCTTTGGCAGCCATCTCTCTCTGTTTGGCAAGGTAAGTTAGATATTTGTTGACTAAGACACTTTCAGTCTTTGTTGGTCTTCTTGTTGTGACAGTCAGTTAATTGGCAGTTGAACTTATGAATGAAATTATTATAGTTGCTGTTAATGTCATTTCTATTATCTAATACCCATTTTTTGTCTTTCAATTACTTATTTAAAATAGTTCAGAATTAAGTTGTTGCAATTGTATGCTATATGTTTCCTCATTATCATTCTTTCTTCTATCATCTTTCTTCTATCATTCTATCTTCTTTTTCTCCTCCTATTCTTCCTTTCTTCCTCTTCCTCCTTTTCCTCCTCTTCTTCTTCTTCTCCTCCTCCTCTTCTTCTTCTTCACCTCCACTTCCTCCTCCTTTTCCTCCTCCTCCTCCTTCAGTAATTCTAATCTTACTTCTTATGAGTAAATGGTGATTATACCCAGAAAGGTGACTCAGGAATAACAAAAGTCTTTTCCTGGTTATTGAAAAGTATTTTGTTTCATTATTTAAAGTGATACCTGGTGCTAACCTTGTCTAGCAAATCGTTTTTCTAAGAAAGGATTCATGATACAGTGGCTCAAAACTTCTGTTTAATCTGCCAGTCTTAGGCCTCTCTCCTTCCTTCCTCCCTCCTGAATCATGCTTTCCCATATATTTCTCCCCATCCTCACCATTCCCCACTTTGACTTTGAAGTCCCTCAGGTATCAGATTATGTGTTGATTCAATATAGACGATATTATCCAGGTGTTGGGTAGAATTTCCCTACCACTTCCATCCTCAGCAATCGGTATTGGCAAAGAAGCTACAATTATTTTCCTGGTGGTCTTTTTTTAAATAATTCTCTTTAATGCTGCAATTTGATGATCAAATTTTTTTTAATTTTTTTTGAGTGGGGAAGACAGGGCAGTTGGGGTTAAGTGACTTGCCCAAGGTCACACAGCTAGTAAGTGTGTCAAGTGTCTGAGGCCAGATTTGAACTCAGGTCCTCCTGACTCCAGGGCTGGTACTCTCCTCACTGCACTACCTAGCTGCCCCTATGATGATCAAAAATACCACAAAATGATGCTTCTTGTTGCTTCTGGGCATATGATAAAACTCACTCTGCCAACTCCTTTTTTTTCACCTCTCTAAGGAGCTCTGGTGAGCCGTACTTCCCTTCAGTGGCACCTTCCTTCTTTCCACCAGTTTAACTTACTGAAAGAATTTAAAGACTGACATGACTACTTCCTCCAGCCATACATCTAGTCATTGTTCACTGGACAAGGACCTTACATTTTGAGTACTAACAGTCAGCTTTATTGATGATCTCTGTGATTGTTAGGACCCTCTAACCTTTCCCACCACTCTTCCACCATCACTGCAGGAGTGGGAAGGGACTGCTGCAGGCTGAGGACCATTTTCTGTGGGGGGAGAGGGTGCCATTGCCAAAACAAATCACCACATAGCCAGCCTATATCATATTAATTTCCTGACATACTGCTCCTATCCTTCCCTACTCCATGAACCTTCTCTTGTAACAAAGATATATAAAAATGAAGAAAGCACGTTGGGAAAACCAACCAAAACATCAATCCTTTCCAGAGAGCCTTTCTTTATAATAAACTTAGCCTCAGAAATATGAGAAAATATACCTCCCTCCTCTCATTAGAGAGGCGGGTAAAGGGTCCATCAACCGGTCAACAGCATTTCTTAAATACTTACTACGTACTAGGCGCCGTGCAGAGTACTGGAGATTTCCACTTAGTCCGTCACCTCCTATCACTCCCCACCAGAAAATTGTTCCTTTGATAGACCAACTTCCATCATATTGTGCTTAATTCTAAAACTCCTCAGCACCTCCAGGACATCTCCAGCAAATCAATGAAAGTGCAGTCCTTCTCATCCCCTCTATCTCCCCTACGGGTGCTCTTCCCCATTAGAATGAAAGCCCCCGGAGGGGAGAGATTGTACAGCATGCTTTTACTTGTATTCCAAGGGCTGACTGCAGCACCAGATATTTAGTAAGAGCTTTATACTGTCATCTCTGTTTCTGTGTCAGATCTCTCTCTCTGTCTCTCTCTCTCTCGTCTCTCTCTCTCTCGTCTCTCTCTCTCTCTCTCTCTCTCACTCTGTCTGTCCCCTCTCTGTCTCTCTCTTCCTCTCTGACTCTGACTCTCTCTCCCCTCTCTCTCTCCTCTATCCTCTCCTCTCTTCTCTCTCTCTCCTCTCTCTCTGTCTCTGTCTCTGTGTCTTCCTCTCTCTGTCTGTCTCCCTCCACCCCCCCTTCCTCTCTTCTTCTCTCCTCTCTCTTTTTGTCTCTCCTGTCTCTCTGTCTCTCATGTCTCCTCTCTCCCTCCCCCCGCTCCAGAAACATAGTTCCTGCCTTCAAGGTAATCCTGCCCAGACCCAGACCTGCCATGTTCCTTCCCTGCCCACTTCATGCTCAGCAGCTGCACCATGCCCATTTACCCCTTCCTTCGCACCCCTTCCACTCCAGGTCTGAAAGCAGAAATAACATTACAAGCGTTCTTGGACAGGACCTGTCCAACACTTGTTCTCTGGCTCCCGTCCCCGGTCTCTGTCCCTAGGGCTCCTCCCTGCCCCTCTCCCCGTTCAGTGTTGTCTTCCTTTGTTAGGATGTAAGCTCATTGAGGGCAGGGATAGTTTTTTACTTTTTTTGCCCTTCTTTGCATCCTCACCGCATAGCAAGGCACTTGACACATAGTAGGTATCATAGGCCAGTTGAACCGAATTCTCCATTTTGGGAGACATTGCTGCTGGAGCTTATATAAACTGTGCAGATCACCCAGTCCGAGGCTCTGGAGCTGGAAGGAACCTTCAACAGCACGCAGTCCAACAACTTTATTTTCTAGATAAGAAAATTCAGAACCAAAATGGTTTAAATGACATGGGTTAAGTCAAGTCAACAGTCATTTATTAAGCACCTACTAAGCGCCGGGCATACAAAGAAAGGCAAGAAACAGTCCCTGCTCTCACAGCGTCCTGCAATGGGAGGGGGGAGACAACCTGCAAAGAGCTGTGTACAAACAACACGGAGACAGTAAGAACTGGACACAATCTCAGAGAGAAGCCGTGAAAATTGAGGACGAGGAAAGGTAAAGCAGAGATTCAAACCCAGGTCCTTAGATTCCAAACCTAACACGATTTCTGCACTACACATGTTTACACTGAAACAAAATGTGACTACGGCTACTTTTCAAAGCACAGCATAGGGGAAAGAGTGTTGGATTTGGATTCCGGAAGACCTGGGTTCAAATCCTGCTTTTTTATCACTAACTCTATGGCTTTGGGCAAATGTAGTTATACTGGTTAGGGGGGAGCCGGCTGTGATGGTGGAGGACTGGGTGTTAGTGGGGATTTTGGCCCAATGTTGGATGGGTAGCTGGGCTTACTCACAGGGGAGGGAGGGGAAGGGAAGGGAGTAAGCATTTGTAGATTGCCTACTATGTACCTCATCTGGAAAATGAGCTGGAGAAGGAAATGGCAAACCACTCCAGTATTGTGGGGTGATGAAGAATCAGACCGGACTGAACAACTGGATCAATCTGCCAGGCGCTGTGCTGTGTGCCTTTATAAATATTTTCCCATTTGATCAGAGCACACTGATGGAACACCGCAATCCCCACCAATACTTTCAATACTCAGTGACCCATGATTCTGTCAGGGCAAGGACCTCTTCCACCCACGAAAATCAAAACTGAGAGGCAATGTCGCTACAGGGCTTGTTTGGAGTCGGGAAGCCCCAAATTCAAATCCCACCACAGACCGGCTGTGTGACCCTGGGCAAGTCCCGGACCTCTCTGGGCCTCAGTTTTCTCATCTGTAGACTCAAAGATCGCTAAGGTCCTCTTCCAGCCCCAAATCTAGGATCCTGGGAAACCCCTCTGGGCCTTAGTTGGATCACTTTGATGAGTTTCTGTGGCAAAGAAAAAAAAAACAATTAAAAAATCATCTGCTGGGGACCAAATGTAGCAATGAGCCTGAAGGAACTTAGCCAGGCTGGGGCTCAGCCCATTGGCAGGGCCTTCCATAGCTTGTGCTCTGCTGGCCTGGCTTTGCGGAATCATTAGACGCAGGGCCGGAAGGCAGCTTGAAGCTCATTCATTCTCATCCAACACCTGCATTTTACCGCTGAGGAAACAAGTCTAGAAAAGTGAAGAGACAGGGCCAAAGTCACACAGGCAGCGGAGCTGGGATTTGAAGTCATCTTGGGTTTGTGGTTCAATCTTATATATTCAGAGAAGGAAAACAAAGGGGGAGGAGCGAGCGAGGGGCCCCAGCTCACCTAGCTGAGCTTTATTACCATGCATTCATAATTCAATAGAATGTCTCCGGGGATGGGGGAAAGGCACTAGTTCTCTTGCTCTCACCCCTTCAGGGGGAGACTTGAATAGTCTTGTCATGATCTGTGGATAGAAAGAAAAGAGACCAAATGAATGGAGTCACTGCCTTTTAAAAGTTAATGGCCGTCACAGGAATGTTCATACCCTTTGACCCAGCAGTACCACTTCTAGGGTTGTATCCCAAAGAAATCACACAAGCGGGAAAAGGACCCATATGTACAAGGATATTTATAGCGGCTCTTTTTGTGGTAGCCAAGAATTGGAAATCAAAGGGATGCCCATCAATTGGGAAATGGCTGAACAAGCTGTGGTATATGAAGGTAATGGAATACTATTGTGCCATAAGAAATGGGGATGATACGGACTTCGTAACAACCTGGAAAAACCTACACGACATAATGCTGAGTGAGCGGAGCAGAGCCAGGAGAACATTGTACACAACCACAGACATATGGATTCCGTGAGGACCAACCCTGACATACTTCGCTCTTCTCAGTAACACAAGGTGCAAGGACAACTCCAGGGGACTCACGATGGAGAATGCTATCTACATCCAGAAAAAGAACTATGAAGTTTGAATGCAGATTGAGGCACACTTCATGCTCGCCTTTTTCTCTTCTCTTTTATTTTTGTTTTTGGGTTGGTTTTTTTTTTGGTTCTGTTTCTTCTTTCTCATGATTCATTCCATTGGTCATAATTCTTCTCCGCAACTTGACTAGTGTATAAATTAAATTCAATGCGAAAAAAAAGAATATATACTAATCTGCAAAAAAAAAAAAAAAAAAAAAAGTTAATGGCCGTAGGAGCTGGTTTGGAAGCAAGACCTATCATTAGACTGCTGGCAAACCAGATTCAAATGTATTTTGAAATATTTAACAAAATACATAAAAATACAGTATAACAAAGATAATGCTAATATGTGGTTTTCTAAGTCAATATGGATCCTTATGTAGAGTTTAGCAGCTTCAGTTTCTATTTAAGGTTGATGCTACTTGTCCAAGGGATGCTGCCACTCTTAGAATTCTTGGGCTTGCTTGTCCATCGGTGGCAAATGGTCAGCAGTCAGTGTTGGTAGTGGTATGGAGGGTGATTTCTCCTTCTCCACAGTGATTTCCCCTTGCAATGATGGCTGCAGGGCCTGGGCTAGAAGCAGAGACAGTGGTCTGGAGGACACTGCTATTCCAAAGGCTCTTGAGTTCAGAGTCCTGACATATCCCCATCAGGGCCTGAAGGGAGGTGATGGTTTGACTTCCATGACCCACGTTGCCTCCTGTCTCTCCCTCCGAGTGACCTGTTGCTTCAGCGAGGCTGGCTTGCCTGCCATGTTGGGGGCAGTTGTTTGGCAGTTGATGGGAATGGCCGCCCCCTTCTCCACAGAAGTTGCTTGCCTAGATGATGGTGTTGGGGACTGGGCTAGAGCAGAACTGGTGGTCTAGAGGTGGCTGCTGCTATCTTCAAGGCTATTGGGTGTAGGATCCCGGTTCTCTCTCCATCCAGGTCCCAAGGAAGTGCTGGTTGAGGCGGTAAGTGGTGGTTTGACTTGTCTGGCCACTAGGTGGCCCTACAGTGCACAAAGCGCTGGACCTGGAATCTGGGTTCAACTTCAACTCAGACACTTACTGGCTTCATGACCCTAGGCAAGTCACTGAACCTCTGTTTGCCTCAGTCTCCCCAACTGTAAAATGGGGATAATAATAGCAACTACATTCCAGGGTTGTTTTAGGGATCAAATGATATTTGTAAAAGTGCTTACCACGGTGCCCGGCACACAGTAGGTGCTATATAAATACTTACTTCCCCTCCCCTTCCCTAGTACAAGCTGCTTCCTACTTATAATATTCACATTGTGCTATGAATAACTTTCCCCTGTTCCACCATATGTCTAGCCCCAGAGTCAACCAGCAAGTATTTATTAAATGCCTATTATGTGCTAGGCATTGTGTTAGGTGCTGGAAATATGAGGATGAGGATGAGGATGAAGATAATGATACAGCTAACGTTTGTATGGTGCTTACAACATGCCAGGCACTGCGCTAAACACATTGTTAACTGCAATTTGATCGTCCCAACAACCTTGGGAGGTAGGTCCTATAATTATCCCCATTCTACAGCTGAGGAAACTGAGGCACACAGAGGTTAAATATCTCACCCAGAGTCACACAGTAAGCAGTCCCTGCCCTCAAAAAGTTTACATTCTATGAGGAGAGACAATACGTCCAAATATAAGTATATGCAAAGTAAATACAAATATGAGGCCGATAAACACAAGTCAATTGAGGGGGAAGCACTAGCAGTTGGGGCAGGGGTGGCGATCAAGAAAAGGCTCAAGTAGACGGTTGTGTTTAAGTTGAGGGGAAGTTGGAGGTTCTATGAAGAAGAGGTGAGGAGAGACGGGTAGGGTAATTGAGGCCATCTATGACATCTATTTCCCGGTGGGGCACGCTTCCTGTCCACAGAAATCCACGTATCCCCCAGCTCTCCGTAAGCTTGGGCTTTGCTTCATCCCAGCCCTCAGGCCCATCTTCTCTCCTCCACAATCCCTATAAGGACCCAGTCAGACTCTATAGGGGCCAGGTGACCCCCCCTCTCCCAGCTAAACTTCATCCATTATGGAAATATCTTCTGTACCTCTTCCACGGGTGTCTTGGTACAGTAGGAGGACTAGCTCTATAGTAAGAGAACCTAGGTTCAAATTCCCCCTCTAATATTGGGCCTCAATTTCCTCATCTCTAAAATGAAAGCATCAGACAAGATGACCTCTGAGGTCCCTTTCAGCCCAATATCTATGACCCTATGAACTATTTTTTGCCTCTGATAAAAAAAAGTCCCCCATATATGTTTTAGTGGATGAGAAGAATTACCAAGATTAAACAGAATCTCGAAAGTGCTTTGAGTTCCTGGGGAATAAGCACACTTCAAGAAGCTGTGACTCCATTGTAGCTAACACTGATAAAGTGCTTTGAGGTTTACAAAACAGTTTACATGTGTTACCTCATTTTGTCCTCACAACTACCCAGTGAGGTAGGAAGGGGAAGGAGGGAACAAGCATTTCTTAAGTGCCTCCTATGTGCCAGGCAATATTATCTCATTTGATTCTTAAAACGCTGTGAATTACAATTATTTCCAATTATACAGGTGACAAAGCTAAAAGGTTAAATGACTTGCCCAGGGTCACCCAGCTAATAAGTGTCTGATACTGAATTTGAATTCAAGTCTTCCAGTCTCCAGGCCCATCACTCTATCTGCTGCACCACCTCACTGCCTCTATCCATCAGTGGAGACATTCCCTCCCCTGACATTGATAAAGGAACAAATGACCAACCCTCTCCACCTTCATAAGATGGGCTTTGGGGAGTTTCTGTGGCCCATAAATCTCATCACCTGGTGGCTGACTTTCTGGTGATGAGTGTCTCTGGGCCTGGCTAAAATGGTCCTTAGATAACAGATGAGCAGAGCTCAGGAGGATCCAGCAGACTTGTGTTTTGCTAGAGTAGATTTGGAGCTTGTTAATCAACTGAGTGGCAGCTAGTTGGTACCATAGGGCATAGAGCACCAGACCTGCAGTCTGACTTATCTTCCTCAGTTTGCCTCAGGCACTTCCTAGCTGTGTGACCCTGGGCAAGTCACTTCACCCTGTTGGCCTCAGTTTCCTTATCTGTAAAATGAGCTGCAGAAGAAAATGGCAAACAACTCCAGTATCTTTACTAAGAAAACACCAAATTGGGTAATGAAGAGTTGGATATGACTGAAAAAAACAAATGAATCAGACAAATCAAACAAAGCCTGACCCCAAGACATCTCCATGCCCCAGTGCAGCATCATAAGATGTCTACTGAAGCACGAAAGGGAGCAGCATAGGGTAGTAGAAGGTATTCCAGACCTGGAATCAAGGGCCCTCAGTTGGAATGCCACCCCTCATACTTACTAGCTTTGTGACTATGGGCCAGTCACTAGTCTTTTCATCTGCAAAATGGAGGTGATAAGCCTCCCACTCCTGATCTTCCTGGGTTATTGGGAAGAAAGGGTTCTGAAAACTGGAAACCCTACGGAAGTGTGAGCTGAGTCCTTATCATGACTTGTAAAATGAATGTGAACAGTTTCATCCATCTGTTGCTTAGCTGCTAAATAAACAGAAGAGCAACGCTGGGATTAGACAACAGGGAGAAATGGCGAGAGCAGAGGTTATTTTCAGACTTAATCACATTCCAGAACCTGTCAGAGTTTTTCTAAGACAAATTAACCTTTCAGAGTACAAGTGCCAGACGTGTCATGAATTGCCAAGGACATCTCTTATTTTAACCCCAAAGTAAGTCAAGGGGAAGAAGAGGAATAAACATTTATACAATGCCTACTATGTGCAAGGCACTATGCTAACTAAGTGCTTTATAAATATCATCTTATTTGAACCTCACAGCCACTCTGGGAAGTGGTTCTATGATTATCCCCATTTTACAGTTGAGCAAACTGAGGCAAACAGAGGTTAAGTGACTTGCCTTGGATCACACAGCTAATAAGTATCTGAGATTAGATTTGAACCCAGGTCTTCCAGACTCCAGGGCTGGAGCTCTATCCACTGCACCTACCTGTACCTAAAGCACTATATAAATGACAATCATTGTCATCATCATCATTATTTCTTGTAGCTGTATCCCCAGCCCTAGTCCAGTGCCTGGCACATACTTGACATTTAATAAATACCTGTCAGTTGACTGACTGATTGATAGATAAGAGTCCAAGGGAGATAACTGAGTCAAAGAGATGTGGGTTGAGTTTTCAAGGGTCACGTAGCTAGCTAGTCAGCATCAGAGGCCAGGCGTGAACTCATGCCTTCCTGATTCCAAGTCTAGCACACTCTCAAATAAACCAAGCTAACTCTAATTTTTTGGAAGAGAAAATTAAATGAAAATGTTTTACTAGGCTTAATTCTCTTTCCTACCTCTCCCTACACCTACAACTCCATCACAGACACACACAGGATCGTATGATCTAGTAGGAAAGTGAGAGTCACCAGATAAGTAGACAGGTGGATGGATGGATGAATAGATAGATAGACAGACAGATAGATAAGCAGATAGGCAAATAGCTAGACAGACAGACAGATAAATAGATATATAGATTGATAGATAGCATATAGACGGATGGATGGTTGGATAGATGGATGGATAGGTAGTTGGATGAATGGATAGAGAGACAGACAGACAGATAGACAGACAGGCAAATAGGTAGGTGGGTAGTTGATATAAATAGAGCTAGATAGATAGACAGACAAGTGAATAGATAGGTAGATGGATAGTTGCTAAGAAAGAAGTAGATAGACATAGGTAGATGGATAGTTGATAGAAATAGAGATGGATGGGTAGATGGAGGGATGGATGGATAGATAGATGGATGGATAGGTAGTTGGATGAATGGATAGATAGATGGATGGATAGGTAGGTGGGTAGTTGGTAGAAATAAAGAGGGATGACCACATAGGTAGAAGGATGAATACATAGATGGATGGTTAGAGCACATATTAAATGCACACTTTGGCCAGGCACTGTGCTAAGTACTGGGGATATAAGTAGAAGAAAATAAGATTATCTCTACTATCAAGTAACTTACAGTCTACTTGGGAAGATAGCACATAAAGGGGATCTGGAGAGCTAGGGCTTCAGCAAAGGGTGTAGGGAATGGTTACTCCCTAGGGCAGGGTTTTCCTTTTGCTATTGTATCCCCAGTATCTGGCACCAGTAGGTGCTTACTAAGTGTCTGTTGAATTATATAGAATCTTTCATCTCCCCACCTGGTCCCAGTGGCTCATTTGATTAAAATTAGGTACCTAAGGAGGCCCAAGTCAGGGGATTGGAATAGTCAGCTAGCTCTGGTTCATAGGATTTAAAGCTAGAAGGAACCTCAAAAATGATCTAGTCCAAACCCCTCATTTTATAGATGAGGAATCTGAGACCTAGAGCTGAAGGAGCCTGCCCAAGTAAATAGCAGAGTCAACATTTGAACTCGGGCCTTCTGGCTCCAGATTCTGCCCTCTTTCCACTGAAACACTGGTTCTCGTTCCTGATTACAGACACTGGCCCCTCATCCTGACTCTCCTCTTTGGTGGCCAAGGGAGTTGAATGAGAAAATGCAGAGACCCCAAGATGGCACACCGTGGAGAAAATGGCTTGCTAGGGCACATGGTGCTCTTGGGACCCAGACCCACCATTGCTTGAGGGAACTCCTCTGTCTGGTGACCAGGCAGGCACATTTCTGCTGCACTGATCAGAATGATCTTCCACGAGATGCAGTGGAAAGAAACCTGATTTGGACTCAGAGGCTCAGAGGGGCTTGAGCCCCAGCTCTAACATTACCTGTGTAACCATGGGCAAGTCACTGCCCCTCTCTGGGCCTCAGTTTCTTCATCTGTACAATAAAGAGGTTGGATTTGAAAATCTCTGAAGTCCTTTAAATCCTACATTATTCTTCCCTGTTATGAAATGATTTCCAAGGTATCTCCCCTTTACAAGATCATTCTCTTGAGAGGCAGTGTAGTGCAGTGGATAGAGCACTGGCCCTCAAGTCAGGAAGAGCTTTCATCTCAGCCTCTGTATGCCCCTGGGCAATTCACTTAACCTTTCTGGGTCTCAGTTTCCCCATCAGTAAAACAAGAGGGTTGGACACAACGACATCTAAGGTCTCTTTCAGTTTAAATCTATGATCTTATTCATTCTTATTATTAAATGTATTATCGATTCTCTATTTGGCAATGTTTCACTACCTGGACCCCACACACCCGTCACCTGAACAATTGCCAAGTTCACAACCAACGACAGAGAGTCAAGGATGACATGCTACAGGAAGCTTGTGTAATTGGGACCCCCACCCTACTTCATGTAAGGGACAAGGTGCCCAATCCACTGATCTCACTCAGACTCCTTAGACCAAGTGTAGAGAGTCTTTCAAAGCCATTTGATAGAATGAAATTATGCCAGGCAGGACGTCTGTTTCAAATGGCTGAGAGATTTCGTTACTCCCTTTGAGTCCTATGTAAAGGCTTTGAGTTTTATCTGGAATCAGAGAGTGACAGTGAGAGTGTTCCAGTATACCCTGGAGGAGTAAAAATAGGACTAAGCTGTGGAAAAGAAGATACCAGGGAGGCTGCCTTGACCTACAGGCAACTCAGAGCAGAGATCTGGGCTGAAGAACCTCTTAAGAAAAAGTCTACCTTCTCCCAATTTCCCCTCCCAGGGCTTGCTATCCTCAGGTACCATAATATAATCTGATGTTTCATTATCCAAACATTTCTAGTAAAATAAATTAGTTTGTTTTAACCAAAAAATGGCCAGGGCTTAACTAGAGACATAAATATGAAGTTAGGCAGAGAGCCTAAACTGTGCCTAATAAACATTAGGAATTCTCCTGAGTGGGGGCTCGGAGTCATTGTGATTGAACTTACAGCTTTTCATCTAAAATGAACATTGTAAAGCCAAAAAGGAGGGAGCCATGTGGCACTTAGGGCAGCTAGGTGGTGCTGTGGATAGAGTGCCACGCCTGGAGGCAGGAACACCTGAGTTCCAATCCAGTCTCAGATACTTACCAGCTGTGTGACCCTAGGCAAGTCACTTAATCCTGTTTGTCTCAGTTTCCTCATCTGTAAGATGAGCTGGAGATGAAATGACAAATCAATGTCTTTGCCAAGAAAATCCCAAATGGGGTCACGATGAGTCAGACACAGCTGAAAACAACTCAACAACAGCAACATGGAGTTTAGGGGCCATTTTATTACCCCTAGGCTTAAAGCAGGATAATTTTTCTAACAGAGTATTACATTTATGTCTTACTATACTGTAACCTTCCAATTAGCTTAGAACGTAAGCTCCTTGAAGGTAGAGCCTATTTTTGTCCAGAACCTAGCAGAACACCTGGCACATAGTAGGCACTTCATAGATGATTTTTTTTAGTGGAATGGAATGAAATGGAATTGGAAGAGCTAGCCAGGATAGTGGATTAATCTGACTTATACTGGGTCATGTGGAAGAAAGAGCCCTGTTGTGCTTGGCCCCATAGGACAGAACCAGGAGCAATTGGTGGAGGTTTAAAGAGACAAAAGTAAGCTCTATTTCAGGAAAGACTTCCTAACAATAGGGACCATCCTAAAGTAAAATGGACTACAATAACAGGGTCTACAGGTGGTGGCTGGACAGCCATTTGTTGGTAAGTTATAGTGGAGATTCTTTTCAAGTATTATTAAATGTATTCTTGATTCTCCACTTGGCAATGTTTCGCCACCTGGACCCTACACACCCGTCACCTGAACAACTGCCAAGTTCACAACCAACGACAGAGAGTCAAGGATAACATACTGCAGGAAGCTTGTGTAATTAGATGGCCACTGAGGTTCCTTCCAATTCTCAAATTCTGTGATTCTGTGAAAATGGACAAATGAACAAATGGACAAAAACTCCCTAGACAATTCATAAGCAGGGTCTATTTGTAGTTTTCTTTACTAGCTTGCGACTTTGGGCACATTATCTCTCCTCTTTGGACTTCATCATCTATAAAGACAGGGACATTCTAATTACGGGCTTGGTGAAATTGAGAGAAGCTGACCAGTAAGGCTTCATCTTGTTTCAATGTGGGTGGATTTTAAGAGGTTCATCACTCCCAAGTCATTATCAGGGACAAAATAAAAGCTGCAATAGTGAATATGTAAAGGGATTTTCTCCTCACAGGTGCCTCTTAGAATTCTTACGTTAGCTTTTCTGGTCCCCATCTTCTCCGCGGCGGAAGCAGGACTAGCGTGCCACCATGCAGCTGTTTGTCTGCCCGCAGGCTCTGCATACCCTCAAGGTGACCAGGCAGGAGACCGTAGCCCAGATCAAGGCCCATGTGGCATCTCTGGAGGGCATCACCCCGAGGATCAGGTCCTGCTTCTAGGGGGCTCCCCACTGGAGGACGAAGCTGTCTTGGGGCAGTGTGGGGTGGAGCCCCTGTCCACCCTGGAAGTGGCTGGCCGCATGCTAGGAGGTAAAGTCCATGGCTCTCTGGCCTGAGTTGGAAAAGTGAGGGGTCAGACTCCCAAGGTGGCCAAGCGGGAGAAGAAGAAGACTGGGCATGCTAAGAGGAGGACACAGTACAACCGACACTTTGTCAATGTAGTGCCCACCTTTGGAAAGAAGGAGGGCCCCAATGCCAACTCCTCATCCCCTGGTACTTTCTGTACCCAATAAAGCTGCTATGATGCTAAAAAAAAAAAGAAAAGAAAAAGAATTCTTAGGTTAATCAAGACTCAGCTTAGGAAGACATTCCTACTCCTCTAGGTTTTTGGTATTTCTGCCTTCCTTCCCTCCTCAAATTATATTGCACTTATTTATCTGTAAATGTTACATTCCCTTTCCTCTACTCCCTATCCCCTGCCCCAAAGTAATATATAAGTTCCAAGATGGGAAGGGGATAGGGACTATTTTTCATTTTGTTTGTAGCATGCTGTCTGGGGCCACTGATCCAATCCATGATAGCAGGTTGGGGTCCCCAGAGGATGGAAGACTACTTTCCCCTTAAGGGGTCTAGGAAAAATTGTGAGGGATTATGGCTTTCTAGTACTGCTGCTCATGAGCCCCCACTGGTGTGCTTCCCATTATCAGCCAGTGACTTCAATTAGTCTTTAGAAAAGACACAGTAAGAACAGCAGTTATAAAAATATTCCCTTCAAATTGTAAACACACTCTCCCTTGCACACAAAAGGTTCCTAGGAACACTGCTCAAACTTATAGTAAAAGGACAATGAGGAACATGTATACAAAATGTGTGTAGCACCATCCATTCTGGATATCTCATAGCTCCCAGCTTCTAGAAGTCTTTTTCTCTCTTTGTAGAATCATTTAGGGGTCTGCTGAACTCTGAAAATTGGTACCATTTTAAGATATATAGCTGGGACTTCTCTCTGTGTCACAAGGGATTAGAAAGCGTTTAATAAATGCTTTTTCATTCACAAATGCATTCATTTTATTCATTACTTGCCTCAAAAGGTTGTTGTTGGGGTTGGTAAACTAGAAAATCTTGTGTAAATGTCAGCTATTATCTGACACTATGTAGCATTCCCAATGTTGGTCTAATATTCCAATGCTCCACTAAAGTATTGGTAATGCCTTCTGATAACTCTGGGTTCATAAGATCTGTGTAAACGTTGGAGTTAGAAGGGAATTTTGAGATCATATGATCAATCCCTCATTTTAGAGACAAGGAAACTGAAGAGGTTGTACAGATCCAGCAACTTGTCCCATAAATAGTAAGCAGCAGATCCAGGATTCAAACACAAATCTTTGGACTCTAAATTCCACTAAATGCTTGTTAACTGACTGACCATACCAAGCTGTTTCACAGAGGCTATGCCATCAGAGGAAAAAGTTTTGGCAAGTCCTGCAAAGACAGAAAGGTTCAGAGTACTGAATGGCCAGAGACTGCAGGACCAGCTAAGGTAAATTGGAAGAAGTTCATCATCAGGTTAGCCATGGTGGGGGTTGCGGTTTTGGAGACATCAAATCTTGAAGACCATCTAGCGAGTTAACAAATCCTGGTCTGTATCAATTCAACAAGAATTTTTAAAAATTGTTATTGATATCTATTATTCTGAATCCCATCCCCCTCTTCTACCCAACAAGTCGTTCCTTATAACAAAACAAAACAAAAAGCAGTTCAGCAAAACTAACATGTCTACTGCATTGACAATGTATGCAACATTCCTTACTTGCAGTCCCCCACTTCTGTAATGAATGTCTCTTCTTCAGGGACAATCTTGGTCATAATTAAACAGTGTGTTCAGTTTTGTTTTGTTCTTTCCATTCACATTGTTATAGTCATTACGTATTTGGTTTTCCTTGTTTCCTTTCCTTCATTTTGCATCAGTTCATAGAACTCTTTCTATGTTTCTCTGAATTCACATTCATTGTTTCTTTTCTTTTTTCATGCCAGACCTATGATTTCACTGGTATAGGGGACTTCTAGTAAGGAAACTGCCTCTGCCAATGCAGATCACCACCTGTTCTGGAATGGAGATTCTTTTCATGTATAGATTGTAGTAAATGGCTCAGAGGTCCCTTCCAATTCTAAATCAGATGATTCCATGAGTACCACACCAATGAAATGACAGGTCTTTGACCACATAAAATAGACCATTTTTTAAAAATGGAAATTAAAAGACAGAAAACAAAAACAAGAAGTTAAAACTAACCATAGGAAGTGAGGTTCCTGGGCCCGTCCAGGATCTGTTTGTATGACATACACACCGAACAACCGACAGTGGCCTTTCTGGGGCCACATGTGGCTTTTCAGGACCCTGTGGTCTGTCTTTCAGGAAGTAGGGACTTCTCTATTATTCACAATCACAGC
Source organism: Trichosurus vulpecula (assembly GCF_011100635.1). Classification (NCBI taxonomy): domain Eukaryota; kingdom Metazoa; phylum Chordata; class Mammalia; order Diprotodontia; family Phalangeridae; genus Trichosurus; species Trichosurus vulpecula. Next base: position 38,069,950 of record NC_050573.1, on the reverse strand, counting down.
TTTCAGCCCAACTTGCCTTAACAAAAGGAGCATTTGTTCTTCCTCCTCTTCTTTCCTCCAACTGCCCAGTGGACAGAGCAACATGGCTGCTCAAAGGGCTTGGATGAGCTGGGAAGTCACCAATTACAAGCTTCTACCCTACCTTCTAACGCATCCTAAAGACCTCCAGGTCTCATCCGCTGCCCTGACAATATGCCCTCCAGATCCTCGGAACTATTATGCGACCTGCTAGTACACTATTAGGATTTCCAGGCTTTTCCATCCTCTCTATAGCTAAAATTTTCTATGTTGTCTTTCTCATTTATCTCACCTGGGACTCTGCTTTTTCATACTGGAAGCCACATTATTTTGTACTGGGTGAGTCATCTGTGTGTATGTCCTGTTCCCCAAATGGAAGGATTGTAAGTTTGGTAGAGGCCAGGGTAGTCCCAGCATGACAGGGCCATAGATTTAGAGCTGAGGAGACTTCAGAGTTCACCAAGTCCAACTCCTTCACTTAGGCCCAGAGTGGCGTGGTGGTCTTTCCCAGGGTGACCCAGCCAGGATGTTTCATATGCAGGACTACCCAGATCTTCCTGACTCCAAGTCCGGAGCTCTTACCCTATGCCATGCTGCCTTCTCTATGCTTTGTGTCTTTCCTCTTTTACCTCCCAAGGTGACCCACATACATTCTGTGCTTCACAAAAGTTAACTAGTCACAGCAGTGGATAGCATGCTAGACTTTGGAATCAGGAAGTTTATTGCTCATTTGTCTCAGTTGTGTCTGATTCTTTGTGACCCCATTTGGGGTTTTCTCGGCAAACATACTGGAGTACTTTTGCCATTTCCTTCTCCAGCTCATTTTACACTTGAGGAAATGGAAGAAAACAGGGTTAAGTGATTGGGCCAGAGTGGGCCAGCTAGCAAGTGTCTAAGGCCAGGTTTGGACTTGGGTCCTCCTGACTCCAGCTCCAGTGCCCTATCCACTGCCTTACCTAGCTGTCCCAAGTCAGGAAGACTTAAGTTCAAATTCCCAGGTGAGATCTGGGGCGTGGGGAGGTGGGAGGAGGTCATGACAGCCTCAGGGATCAGGACAGGCTTCCTGGAGTAGGAGGGTGACAGGCCACTTTGGATTGGGCTTCAAAGGGTGGGCAGGAAGAGAGCGGGCACAGGGGGACATTCCACATGTAGGAAGAGTGGAAAGAATGAGGCAGAATACCACCTGGTGTGTGTGTGTGTGTGTGTGTGTGTGTGTGTGTGTGTGTGTGTGTATGGCAGTTCAAGGAGGGTGAAACTAAGATGGAATCCAGTTTGGCTAGAGTGTATAGTGCATGGATGGGTGCAGATGGACAGAAATGTGGGATGAAGGATGAAGGATGGGCCCAGATTGCTCTTGAACATTCTGCTGGACATTTATACCTGGATATTCTACCGTTATCTCCAACTTAAGTCTCTTCACACCTTCCCAGCCTTTGTTAATGGTGCTGTCATTCTCCTGGTCACCACACATTCTGGCCGAGTGATGCTGGGAAAATCATTTCACCTCTCCTGGGCCTCAGTTTCCCCATCTGTCAAATGAAGTCACTGGATTAAATGATCTTTAAGGTCTCTTCTAACTCTGGCTCTATGATCCTCTAATAATCCCCTCTTCCTCCCCCATATACAGTCAGCCACTGTCTGTCTGTCATTTCTCTTGATATAGGATTCCTACGTGTTTCCTCTCCATGTCCATTGCTGCCACCCTAGGCCAGGCCTGTCATGTTATAATTACAGCTATGACTTTAGGATACATTGAGTCCAATCTCCTTATCATATAGATGAGGAAACCGAGGTCCAAGACGTTAAGAGACTGGCCCAGTATCCATTCACTCATTGAACAAGCATTAAGTGCCTACTATTAAGCGCTACCTAATCATAGCAGGGGAAAAAACTGGAGAAGGAAATGGCCAACCACTCTAATATCTTTACCAAGAAATCCCCATGGACAGTATTGATGCGTTATCATTCCCTATTGTTAAAAAATATTACCAGACACTATGGTTATGAAGAGTCAGACACAACTGAATGACTGAACAACCACCACAGGAAACCAGAGACTTCTCATCATGCGTGCTGCCTCTGCCCCTTCCCCCTACCTGACACTGCCTCTGGCCTCCGGAGTCCACACTCTCTGCCTCTGTCCTGAGGCTGAGCTATCCTGATTTGTAACTGAGTCCAAACTCATCTGACATCTCATATACAGAATGATAGGTCAGCTATTGCCCCGCCTTGCTAGGGCCAAGGTGCCCTTACCCTTCCCAATCATCCATCTTCCCCGCCCCAACTTTCCAATGTGCCTCCATGTGTTTTCATTCTTCAATTGAAAATAAGCTTCCTGAGGGCAGGGACTTTCTAGGTAGCATATATTTATAACCCCAATGCTTTGCACAGTTCCTGGCACATAGCAGGTACTTAATAAATGCTCTATTGAATGACCTAGTTCTACAGTCTAGCTTGCTTCACTTCCCATCCAGCCACAAGAAATCAGGTCATATCATCTGTCCTGCTGAGTGCCTCTCCATATACCTCCCTCCTCTTATTCTACTGAAAAAAGGATGACAGTAGCCTCTGGCTCCACTCACCTTCCTACAACTACCCACACCAAATCGGGGAGTCCCCAACATGGATCATTTCCCCCACTTAACATGTAAGCAATCTATTCACTTTTACATTTGCATCTTTGATGCCTAATATGCAGTAGGTACTTAATAAATGCATTTTCATTCATTCATTCATGCATGCATGCACTAGGTACTATGTAAGACACTGGTGATACAAAGGGGAAAAAATGAAAGTCTACACCCTCAGAGAACTTACAGTCTATTGGAATCATAGGCTTAGAGATTTAGAGGTGGATAGGACCTTAGAATACATTGAGTACAATCTCCTTTCTTTTTAGATATAGATTGGGAAATGAGGCCCAGAGAGGTTGAGAGACTGGCCCAGAATCACACAGCCAGCAAGTGTCTGAAGTGGGATTTGAACTCTGATCTTGCTGACTCCACTATCCACCAAACTATGGCTCCCCATTGCTTCCTTCCCCCTAGATTCCCTGGAGACATGGCATGTGAACCTGCTGGACCAGCTGACCAGTGTTCAGGTTCAAATTACAAGGTGCCCTGCTCCTATCCATCCTCAGCTGCCAAGGTGATTTTTCTAAAATATAGGTTTCACCACGGCACTCCCCTCGTTCAGTGAGCTCCAGAGGCCCCCTGCTATCTCCAGGATCAAACATAAATCCCCTGTCTGGCATTTAAATCTCTTTTTGATGTTGCCTCTTCTTGCCATTGTGCTCTTCTTAACACCTCACACCCAGCTACCCTGGCCCCCTTGCTGTTTCTAGAATATGAGGCTTCGCTATGCTTGGGCTGCCCCCCATGCCTGGAATGCTCTCCCTCCTCACATGCAACACTTAATTTTCCTGGCTTCCTTCAAGACTCAGTTCAAACCCCACATCCTGCTGGAGCCTTTCGTGGTGCTCCTGCCTTGCCTTCCCCCCTCCTTCCACTCCTCCCATACATTCTATGTACCTAGTCATTTACATGTTATCTCTCTCATTAGACTGTCAGCTCCTTGAAGACAGAGACGGCTTTTTCCCTTTTTGTATCCCCGGCCCTCAGCACAGTGCCTGACATACAGTAAGCACTTAATAGATGCTTGCTGCTCGAAGTGAATGACATATAATAATATCATTTATCTGACCCTTTACAATTTGCAAAGCACTTTATGCAGTCTCATTTGATTCTCACAACAAACAAACCTGTGAAACAGGTATTATAAAACCAAGGAGGAAACTGAGGCATGGAGCAATTAAGTGACTTGCCCAGGGTCATAAAGCTATTAAGAGCCTAAGGCAGGATTCGGATTCAGGTGTTCTTGACTCTTAAGTCCCACACTCTCTCCACCGCACCACCTAGGGACCATGGGAGACAAGGGAGGCTTAACCAAATCTGAGCTGTTTGCTGAATGATAAATAGCCAGGTTCAGGTGGAAGTCATTAGGCCTGGGCCTTTTCTGATAGCTCTGAAGTGGTAGAGCTTCATAGAGCATAGCTGGCTCTGTGCCTTCAGTGGCCTTCCCTTAGAGGCCCCTCTAGGACCTCAATGACATCAAATGCACATGGCTGTGATGCGTAGACCCTCAGCCCAGAGCCTCTTCCAAAGGAACCCTTCCCCAAAGAAAGTCTGGATGGAAAAGTTGCAATGATACCTCCATGATATGATTTGGGACAATCCTTTGCAAGTCACCTGTGGAGAAGCAGAAATATGAGACATGAACTTATGTCATCCTTGGGGTGGGGATCTGTACAGGCAAAAGATACCTGTTGGAAAAGGAGGGATTGGGACACTCTCAAGGTCTCTCTGAAGAACTGTGGAATCGATTGTGAGACAAGGAGGACACTGGCACAGGACCACCCAGCATTATGTGCCAACATCAAAGATGGCGCCGTGTTCCATGAGCAAAGCAGAATTGCAGTAGCTCAAAAGAAACGTGAGATGTAGAAATGAAGAGACATCTCCACTCCAAATGTTCACATGGAATATTTGTGTCTAACCTGTGGTAGAGCCTTCTGAGCTCACAGTGATCTGATCAGCCCCAGTCAGACTCGTGGTACCTTGACCCCAACATGGTGATATCATTTTGGCCCTCTTCAAGCACAAAGAACAACAGCCATACTAATCTTCTCTAGTCCCTTAAACTAGGGGTCCAGTCCTATTCAACCCTGGGCAAGCACGACTCTGGTCTTCCTTTTTTAACCTATAAAATGGAGGTCCCACTAAATCTACCACAGGGGTGGGGAGCCTGAGGCCTCAAGGCCACTCTGGCCTTCTAGGTCCTTGGGTGTGGCCTTTTGACTGAGTCCAAGTTTTACAGAACAAATCCTTTTATTAAGGAGATTTGTTCTATGAAGTTTGGATTCAGTCAAAGGGTCGCACTTGAGGACCACATATGGCCTCGAGGCTGCAGGCTCCACACCCCTGACCAGCTTCTTGGGATTGTGATTCAACCAATGAATCAGTGACTCAATCAAAATTAATTAAGCACCTACTATGAATGAGTGAATGAAAAAGAAATTACAAAGAGTTTACTCTGTGCCAAGCACGGGAGATACGAACAGAAAAACAAGACCAGTCCCTGTCACCGAGGGACTCACTTTATAGTTGGATCAAATGAGATCACATGAGCAGCACTTGACTCCAAACGCTAATTACTAATCATAACTCCCATTTATATAGCGCATTAAAGCTCGCAAAGAGCTTGTGAGAGTTCCCCTGAGATCAACACGTCTGCTTTCTCTGAGTTACCTTGCCAAGCAGGTGCACTGGACACAGAATAAGCCTGGTGGCTGAAAGAAGCCACTCAGAAGCCTGCAGTGAGCCAAAGTCTTGCTCACTCCCAGATGCTTTTTGCTGGTGTTCACTGGCTGACCTTCATGAGCTATGCTGGTCTCCCCTGCCCCCCCCCCCCAAAAAAAACCCCAACTGGCCCAATCCAGTCTTGCAGTCAGTCTTCTTGCAAAACATCCTGCTTCCCTGTCCTGCCTGTTCCTGGGAAACACCATCCATCCTTTACCCTCCCCCTCCCTAAACCTCTCCTTTGTGGTTTTCAAGCATTAATTGCTCCAGCCTCTTCTGGGTTGTGGGCTCTTTTGTTCTTTGTACTGGGGGCGTCGGCACTAGTGTCTGATTTTCCTCCTAATAAAACTTCTCTAATTTCAACTCAGCTTGGACTCCTCTGCATTTTGAGGGGTGGGCTTTGCCTGGTTGACATGCCTTACAAATATTCTCTCATTTGATCTTCACAACAACCCTGAGAGGCAGTATTATCCCCATTTTACAGATGGGGAAACTGAGGCAGATGAGGGTTAAGCGATTTGCCTGGGGTCATATAGCTAGTATTTGAGACTAGATTTGAACTCTATTCTTCCTGACCAGGTCCAGTGCTCGGTCCACCGCACCATATTACTAATTGGGAGAGACAACACGGAGGAGAGTTCAGCACATGCCTGGAATTCTCAGCTCCCTCCTCACTTTCACCTCTGAGGATCTCCGGCTCCTTCAGGGCTCAGCTCAGGCACCTCTTCCTTCCTACATCAGGACTCTCCAGTACTCCCTTAGTGATTAATGAATGCCCTCCACTCATTACTTTGTATTTACTGTAAATGTACTTTGTGTCGATTTGTCTATTACAAATTGTAAAACCTAGGCCCCGCCCCCTCTTGACTGTAAGCTCTTTAAGGACAGGCAATCTTTTCCTTTATGTATCAGAGCACCTGCCATGGTACTTTGCATATAGCAGGAACTTAAGAAATACTTATGAGCTGGGTCTGGAGTCAGAAAGACCCGAGTTCAAATGTAGCCTCAGACACTGTGTAACCTTGGGTAAATCACTTATTTGCTTCAGTTTCCTCATGTGCAATATGGGAATCATGCAGCGCCTCCCTCTCAGAGTTGTTGTGAGGCTTAAACGAGATACTCGTAAAGTACCTGCCACATCAACGGGGCTCTATCACCAATGATTAAGCACCGGCCCTGACTGCAAAGCCAAGCTCGCTCCTTCGAATACTACGCAGCACCCACCGATCACTCACATTACAGTCACAATATTTGTCTCTATGCCCTCCGCACAGACAGGGATCTCCATGAGGGTAGGGGTCAACATTTCTTCTTTGTGTATCCTGCCCCTCTGCCCACCACAGAATGGACTATTTCCTGTTGAATGGACTTGATTCCTGGAGAATATGACTCTCCTGTGCTGACTTTAGAATCCCCAGAACAAGCGTTCCTCCTCCACCTGTCCCGGGGCCGTACTTATAAGGAGCCGAAGTCCCTCGAGGTGCAGTGAGCTCATTTCGGAGACGGCGCCAGAGAGCCGCCCAGTAAGAACTTGTTTGGGGGCGGGGAGGAAGCTGTGGGATACGGCATCTGGAGGAACCCGGGATGTGTAAGGAGACGGGGGTGTGGATCTCAGACACTTTCTACATTTAAAGGGCCTGGTGAAATCATGCTTCTTTTCGGGCTCTCGTTTGTTTGAAGGGGAGGGATGGGGGAGAAAGGTCCGGAAAGAGTGGGTGGGGAATGCATCTCCTTTAGCCTTCTCTCTCGGGGGGAAGACTCTCCCCGCCCCCAATAGGGTAGGGCTGGGCCGGGCTAAGCTAAGACAGCCGGCCCTAGCACCGCCTCCCGCGCCCTCTCGAGGGGCAGCATCCATACCCCCTACCACCCCGCCCCACCCCGGGCCGCGCCCCTCTCCTTCCTCTCCGCCCCCCCCCCCCCGCCCCTGCATCCAGGCGTCCACTCCGCCGCCTCGCCGCCTATCCCCCCCTCTCAAAGTTCCCCGGAGCAGCTGAGGCCCCTCCCCTCGGGAAAGGGGTGTGGGCCGAGGGCTGGCTGGGAGCGACCCTCGCGCAGAAGTGTTTCCGAGGGCAGCCCTGACCGCGGCTCGGCTATCCCGTCCACTCCGGCCCGCACGCATTCCCAACTTGGGAGCCTCTGCAGGCCTGCGCACGCACGCACCCCTCCCTCCTCCTGCTCCCCCTCCTCCTCCTCCTCCTCCTCTTCCCAGCTTTGTGACAGCCTCCAGTGATAGGAACGGCGGAGCCGGGAGAGAGAGGGAGAGACCCAGAGAAAGAGGGAGGAGGGGAAAGGGAGAGAGAGAGAGAGAGAGAAAGGGAAGGCAAAGGAGAGAGGAGAGGGAAGGAGCGCATCGGAGGGGGGCTGCAGCAGCCCCAGCCATCGTCCTCCTCCTCCTTTTCCTCCTCCTCCTGCTACTGCCGCTACCACCTCCGGGCCTGGCTCCGGCCTCGGATGCCCGGGTGAGCTGCCCGGAGGAGCCTACGGGCCGGGGCCGGGGTCGGGGAGGACCGCGAGCAGCGACGCTCCCCGCTTGGCTCCCCGCGGAGTGGCCGCAAGTTTGCAAGTTGGGCTAGTTCAGGGCTGGGGGAGGGGGTGGGCTGCGCGCGCCGCCTAGGAGGGGAGGGGGAGCCCCCGGCCCCGGCTCCTCTAGCCCGAGATCCCCAGCCCCCGGCCCAGATCCCCCGACTCTCCGGCCATGGAGGACGGCGGCGGGGGCCCCGAGGCGGCGTCCGTGCTGGAGAAGAACGTGGCCGAGCTGACCGTGATGGACGTGTACGACATCGCCTCGCTGGTGGGCCACGAGTTCGAGCGGGTCATTGATCAGCACGGCTGCGAGGCCATCGGGCGCCTCATGCCCAAGGTGGTTCGGGTGCTGGAGATCCTCGAGGTGCTGGTGAGCCGACACCACGTCAGCCCGGAGCTGGACGAGCTGCGCCTGGAGCTGGACCGGCTCCGCCTCGAGAGGATGGACCGGATCGAGAAGGAGAGAAAGCATCAAAAGGTGCCCCAGGGGAGGGGAGGGGAAGGGTGGGGGCGCCGGGGGCGGAGGCGGAGACGGAGCAGAGAGGAGGAGGCTGGAGGAGAGCAAGCTGGGGAAAAGGAAGGAAATCCTGGGGGGAAAGCGAGGCTCGAAGTAGGTGGAGAAGAAAAACCCGGCTCGGAATGGGAAGCCCTGGTTCAGAGCCCACTGGCCCCGTGACCTTGGGCGAGTCTTTTTCCTTCCCGAAGTTCAGAAGTTGAATAAGGTGGTCAGTAGGTGGTAGAATGCTGGACCTGCAATCAGGGAGACCTTGGATGCCAATCACGCTTAACAGCCCTGCGATTTTGGGCAAGTCCTTCCCTCTGAGCCTCAGTTTACTCATTTCTGAAACAAGGAGTTAGATTAGATGATCTATACTTGATGGAGTGCTGGACTTGGAGTCAAGGAGACCCGGGTTCAAATTGTACTTACTTGATGACCTTGGGCAAGAGTCCTTTCTCCCTTCTGGGCCTCAGTTTACTTGTCTGCCAAATGGAGTTGGATTAGATGATCTCTTAAGACCCTGGCATGTCTCCTTACTCTAGAAGGCATAGGAGCCTGGAGGGGAGGGAAGGAAGGAGGGCTTGGAGAAAGGGGAGTCAGCAGTTTGGGGAGGGTGTCAGGTGGTTTTGGGGACAGAGACCTAGAGAACTCAGGGGAGTGAGAACTTGGAAAGTGAGGAATGAGGAAAGGAGGAGCCAAAAGAGGGAGTGGAAGGAAAAAAATCATCTTTTTCCTGTGGAGTTTATCACATGTAAGCCAGTGATGTAATTAAAACAGAAAACTCTTGGGGGATCCCTAGCCAGATGGAGTCCAGCAGTTCCACCAGGGCATGGCTCTGGGGCAAGGTCCACCCATTCCTCTATCTCCTTTCCATCTCTCAGCTCCAACTCAAACTTCCTGACCCGTTCAGAGAACTTGCATCCCCAGGACCTTTCCCTGTCCCAACCAAAGGGTAGCCAGAGAGACAGCCCCTATGACTCAGGGCTAATCTTTTGGGATAGTTTCCTTTTTATGAATTTGACAAGAAAGAGGAGGTTATCTGTGGAAGACTTCCCATACCCCCTTGCTCACTGTGTCCTCCTCCAATCCATTGGGTTTTTCGGATCAGAACCAGAGACAGACAGACCAGGGTAGTCCCCCAGCAGAGATAGGAGTGCAGCCTGGGAGCCAGGGAAGAAGGAAGTGGGGAGACATGTGGTTTCCTGCCATGGCTTGAGGCCAGTGGCACTTCAGACAGGCCCTTTCAGCCCTACACCTTTCCTGGGGGAGCAGGGAGAAAATCAGAGGAAACTCCTTTTGGAGAAGAGCTCTGAGTACTTGGGTTAGCAGGCCTGCCCCTGATTTGCTGTGTGACTTTGGGAAGGTCACTTGGCTCATCTGAATAGGAGGGTCTCCAGCTCTTGGGAAATCTGCTGGGCTGGTTTCTTGCAGTATTTTTAAAAGCTGTTTTCATAGCAGAGCGGGTCATGTGTTTCTCTGCTTGGATCTTTTTCCTTGCTTGTTGTTGGGTTTATCAGAGAGCTCTGGCTCTTCCCTTAGAACTTTAGGGCCCTTGTTCCCCATGAAGCGCCTTATGGCTCTGCTCCCTGGCAAGCTAAGTCAGGCTTGTTATTCCCAGGAAGGAAACTGGATCCCAAAGAAGAGACCAACTTCGTTGACCAAGGTCACCCCTCAAGTTAGAAGCAGGGCTGAAGTGGAGAATCACTGAAAAGTTATCCATGGAAACTCTGAGAAGACTGGGGCAGGGATGTCTAAAGGACAGGGGTGGCCATCCTCTGGCATGACTGTCATATGCTTGACATGGCCCCATGACGGGCCCCAGACATCTAGGGGACCTTCTAATCCAAATTCCACAGTTTTGTCCCCTTGCTCCAGAATCCCCAGGGGCCGCCAGCTGCCTAGATAGATAGATAGATAGAACTCACACTTCTCAGTCGGGTCTCTAAGGCTAATCACAAGCTTGCTAAAACCTGCCTTTCAGGTTAATTAGTCAGTCAACAAGCATTTGTGCTAGGCAGTGTGCTAAGCACCAGGGTACAGAGAAAGGCTTTCCATTGACCCGTGTTCACCCGACTTAATGTGCTGTCTCTCCTGCCCTGTGCCCTCATGCAGGCCATCTTCTGAGGGCCCCCTCCTTGTCTTTGCCTTTCAGAGGCCTTCATTTCAAGTGTGCCCTCCCCCTTCAGATTTTCCTTGATCTCTGTCTTAATTCTCCTTTGACCCCAACCCCCATCTATGTCATATGTAGCCTTGTATGGAATCTTTCCTTCCCTAACTGGGTCGTTTCCCCCCCCCCCTTTGTATATTTAGTATTGTGCTTAATGACTGTTTTTGAATAGAATTGCATAATGGATTACTGAGACGTTGTTCAGTCGCTGTCAGACTCTTCATGACCCCACTTGGGGTTTTCTTAGCAGAGACAATGGAGTGGTTTGCCATTTCCTTGTCCAGCTCATTTTACAGATAAGAAAACTGAGGCAAACAGGGTGAAGTGCCTTGCCCAGGGTCACACAGCTAGAAAGAGTCTGAGGCTGGATTTGAATTCCTGAAAATGAGGCTTCCTGATGCCAAGCCCAGTGCTCTATCCACTGGGCCACCCAGCTGAGATGGGAGGAGACCAGATGACTTGCCCAACGAGGTGTGGCTGATTAGTCACTGAGTTGGTGCCAGGCCTCTACCTGCCTGTCCTCCAGTTAAACAGAGAAGACTTCCTGAGGAAGTTGAGGGTGGCGGAGAGCACTGGGCTGGCAGACCTGGCTGTGAATACCAGCTCACACTTACCTGACCCAGGGTAGTTTATTAACTTCTCTGATTCTCAGTTCTCTTTCATCTGTAAAATGAGAGAGCCCTCCAGGACCTTCAAAGGGCCTTCTAGGGTCCAAGATGCTCTGATCCCAGACTAATGCTCTTTCTGTTATTCCATGGAATAGCTGGCATCCTGGCCTCTCTGCTTTTTGGCCCTCCTTCTCTGCCCAAACAAGGGGTAGGCCTATGAGTGGTCGCCAACCAAAGGTCTTGCTTTTCCTTCTAATTCTTTCCCAGCTTCTCCCAGTATTTCCCCTCTCTCCAGTGAGCTGGAGGAAGGAAGGAAGGGAGAGAATTTGGGGAGTCTGTCACAAATATATAACAAGCCTTGGGAGATGGCTTGGAGGGAGGTTAAAAGGGAAGCAGCAGGTGATGAGGAGGAGGAAGGAAGGAGGGGTAGATAAAGGACCAGAGACTGAGGGAAGAAAACAGGGAGGGGAATGAGACAATACGACTGGAAAATCAACAAGCATTTATTAAACCCTTACACTGTGCCGCACGCTGTGCTAAGTACTGGGTATATGAAAGCCCAAACAGTCCTACCCTCAGGGTGCTTATAACCTAACTGGGAAACAACACGTCTATAAATGAATATTCAAGATACACCCAGAGAAGGGTTTGAAAGCTCAGTCAGCCTTGGGCCTCTCGGGTACCTCTCTGTCTGATCAGTGTAAACTCCCGGGTATCATCCCAGCCTGTTTCCTCCCTGGAGAGAGAGGCTGCCATGGCTGTTAGTTAAAGACTGAGTTGGGGAGACCTTATAATGAGGTGTGTATCTCTCCTTCAGTATGTCTCTCTCTGTCTCTGTCTTTCTCTCTCTGTCTCCTCTCTCTTTCTCTCCTTCCTCCTCTCTCTCTCTCTCTCTCTCTCTCTCTCTCTCTCTCTCTCTCTCTGTCTCTCTGTCTCTGTCTCTGTCTCTCTCCCTCCCTTCTCCCCTTCCTCTCCCTCTCTCTCTCTTTCTCTCTCTCTCTCTGTGTCTCTCTTTCTCTCTCTTCCTCCTCTCTCTTTCTCTCTCTTCTCTCCTCTCTCCTCTTTCTCTCTGTCTCTCTGTCTCTCCTTCCCCTCTTTTTCTCCTTCCCCCCCTCACTCTCTCTCCCCCTCCCCCCTCTTCCCCCCCATAACAATAGTAATAAGAACAGTGATGATAACAGATAGCATCCATACAGTGAATTAACATATTCCGGGAGGTTTTCATGCGTTATCTCATTTGATGCTCACAGCAACCCTGTGAAGTAAGTGGTATCAATATTCTTATTTTACAGATGAGGAAACTGAGGCAGGGAGAGGTTAAGTTACTTGGCCATCGTCACACAGCTAGTCAATATGTGAGGTAGGGTTTGAACTCAGACCTTCAGCGCTCTGTTAAGGCAGCCTAGGCCCAACCAAAGATGAGTGTTCACTGAACAGCATCCCAGGTCCTGCAGCCACTGGCCCTGATCCCTGTCCTTCCAAAAAGTATCTCTCAGGTAAGGGGAAGGCAAAGATAAAGGTGAGGCTTTGTCAGAAGCGCTACTGCCCGTCCTTCCTCTCAACATCTTCATGGGCCTGAAATCAGGTTCTTCCACTGAAACCTTGCTTGGCAGGGGGTGCCCTGGAGTTCTCCCAGGCTATGCCAAGTGCAGCCTAAGCTCTGACAAGCTTACCAGCATGGAAAGGCTGCCAGGATGGACCCAGACAAAGACAGTAGCTTCACTTGGGAAAGGTCCATTTCCCCTTTGGTGCAGATACCTCCTTCTCCCCCAGTGGCTGTCCTCTCCCTCCCCTTCCACCTCCGTGACCTTGGGCAAGTCACTTAACCCTTCTGGGGACTCACCTATAAAATAAGGAAGCTGGACTAGATGACCTTTGAGATTGCTTTCAACTTCAGTCAAATCGTAGCTCTAGTGACCTTGGGCAAGTTATGTTTGTGGGCCTCAGTTTCTTCATCTGTAAAATGAATTAGCTGGACTCTGAGGTCCTTTCCAGCTCTGGTTCTGTGATCCTCTAGTCTGCCCAAGTCAAAGCAGAGCTACAAGGTGCCTCTATCCTGGAGCCAATGGGGAAGGAGAGGAGCAAAGCTCAGTGCTGGCTGGGGAAGGGGACAGGGCTGCCAGCTGCCTAGGGAGCCCTGGGGGCCTCTGTCGGTGCTGGGCCTGAGCAGCAGCATTTACCCTCTGCCCCTCTGGACCCTATCTCTAGGAGCTAGAGCTTGTGGAGGACGTCTGGCGAGGGGAAGCCCAAGACCTTCTCACGCAGATCGCCCAGTTGCAGGAGGAGAACAAGCAGCTGATGACCAACCTGTCCCATAAGGATGTTAGTTTCACTGAAGAGGACTTCCAGAAGCAGGAAGGTAAGAGGAAGCGACAGAATTGAGAGCTCTGTTGGGTTTCTTTCTCTCGCTACATGTTGTCTTTCTCCATAGAATGTAAGTTCCTTGAGGGCAGGGATGGCTTCATTTTTGTCTCAGTATCGCCAGCATCTTGGAAAGTTCTTGGCACACAGTATGTGCTTATGAAATACTTGCTGAATTGAATCTAATCAGAATAATAACCCTAAATACTGTTTCTCTAGAATGTGAAGGTTTATGGAGCACTTTCCTCATTTGCTGTAGGTACAAGAAGAGAAAACTGAGGCTTGAAGAAGTGGTATAATTAACCCAAGGTCACCTAGCTACTAATTTCCTGAACTAGGAAGCTACAGCTGGTGGCATACTAGATTTAGGGGCAGCTGGGTGGTTCAGTGGGTAGAGTGCTGGGCCTGGAGTCAGAAAGACCTGAGGTCAAATCTGGCCTCAGACACTTGTAGTAGCTGTGTGACCCTGAGCAAGTCACTTCACCCTGTTTGCCTCAGTTTCCTCATCTGTCAAATGAGTTGGAGAAAGAAATGGCAAACCACACCAGTATCGCTGCCAAGAAAAACTCAAAATGGGGTCATGAAGAGTCAGATACAACTGAGGAAGACCAAACAAACAAAAAACATACTAGATTTAGGGCTGAAAGGGAGCTTAGAGAACATCTAGTCCAGTCTCTCGTTTTGCAGGTGAAGAAACTGAGGCTCAGACAGAGGAAATGATGTCACATAGAAAATGAGAGGCAGAAATGGATTCGAACCTGGGTCCTACAAATCTAATGTTCTTTCTGCTGGGCCCTTAGCTTTCTCTAGGTGGTTTTCCACTTCCTCACAGAGGGGACCTTCCCTCCCACCCCCACCCCTCAGGTTCATTTCAGACCCCCCCCCCCAGTCTCGGCAAAATAAGCTTTAGCTCCCACAGGAGAGGCCGATTTGACCTTGTTGAGACTTGTGGGAGAAGGAGATTTGGTTGAGTGTACAGATAAGGAAACTGAGGCACAGAGAGGTCTCTTGGCTAAAGTCATTTACATACCTACCAAAGATAAAGTAGATTTCTCTTCAGGTTGACCGTTGTGGAGATTTTGGAGCTGTCAGAGCTCTGCCCAGGAGTCCTTTTTTCTGGTCTGGATTAGGGGCAGGTAGGAGGGTCTCCTTGCCATTCCCCTCCCCATTCCCCCTAGCCCTCTGCATGTCCTGGAAGATACTGCCAAGTGTCTTTGGTGACCTTGAGTAAGTCTTGTCAAGGGTTATGCAGGAGGGAGCCAGGTGACTCAGAAGGAACGTGGGACACAATCCTGGATCCTGGAGGGCCCTGAGGAGGCTGGGAGCTTTATTACTCACAATTAAAACATCAGCAGGACTAAGAGACTCAGAGATGGTCAGAGGAAGAGAGCAGACCCCACGTTATTGTCTACATTGGCGTGCTAACCCTGGTTAGGGCACAAATGCCCCTCCCACATCCCCAGGAAAGGGGCTGCCAACTTAACAGCCCAGCCAAGCAAACCAACGGGACTGGCAGCCCAGCATATGAGGCCATACAGGCCTACAGGTCCTAGAGAAACCTGGACACAGCTGGGAGCCTTCGAGCTCCTTTCCATTCCCCCGAGGGTGTGGGCACAGAGCAGCAGGCTGGGCCAAAGCAGAAAATGGACCAAGGCGATGATTGGCTTCCATAATCCAGGCCAAGCTCTGTGCTGGGGTATTCTGTAAGGCTGTGGCAGGGCTGAATTCTCCCTCTCACTGAGTGCTGGCTGACCTGCCTCTAGCATAGACACACACACTTACACACATACACAGACACAGACACACACACTCAGAATCTCACATTTACGACGGACCTCAGTGGCCATCTAGTCTAGCCTCTTCCTGAGCTGGAGTCCCCTCTGCACCATTTCCAACAAGAGGAGATCAGTGTCCACTCGAGAACTCCTAAGGCAGCCCACCTACTTTGGGATAGCTCACCCTTCCTTTCGAGGACATGTTTCCTGTTGTTGTTCACTTGTTTCAGTCGTCTCCAGCTCTTCGTGACCCCATTTGGATTTTCTTGGCAAAGATACTAGACTGCTTTGCTGTTTTCTTCTGCAGCTCATTTTACAGATGAGGAAACTGAGGCAAACAGGGTGAAGGGATTTGCCCAGGGTCACCCAGCGAGGAAGTGTCTGAGGCCAGTTCCTCCTGACTCCAGGGCCACCAGTAGAGCCAAACACCTAGTAAGAGTCTGAGATAGAATTCATACCTAGAGCTTCCTGACCCCAGACTCAGAGATCTCTCCACTACAGTTTTCTGTGAAATCAAGTCAAGTGAAGACTTACATGACCTGATGCCGAGCAGAACCAGGAGAACAGTGTACACAGTAACAACCACAGTGTGTGACGACTGAGTTTGAGAGACTTAGCGCTTCTCAGCAATGCAATGATCTAACTGAGACAATTCCAAGGGACTCATGATGGAAAATGCCATCCGTATCCAGAGGAAGAACTGTGGATCTGAATGCTGAGCCAAGCAGACTATTTTCACTTTTTTTTTGTTTTGTTTTTCATGGTTTTTCTTTTTATTCTGATTCTTCTTTCACAACATGACTAATGTAGAAATATGTTTAACATGATTGCACATGTATAACCTATATCAGATTGCTTGCCATCTTGGTGGGGGGGAGAGGAGGAAAAAAAATTGGAACTCAAAATCTTATTAAAAAAACCAAACGTCAAGAACTGTCTTTACATGTAATTGGGAAAATAAAGCATTATTAAAAAAAACAAAGAAATCAAGTCAAGTCACCAAGCATTTATTAAGCACTTACTACATGCCAGGTTTGCCAGGTGCTAAGTTCTGGGGGTACAAATGCGAACCAAAAGGAAGCCAGTCCCTGCCCTCAAGGAGCTTACAGTCTAATGGGAGAAAACCAGGCAGCTGAAAAGGGGAATGGGGAGAAGGAAGGTGCCCTGGCGGGGGCATGGTAGGTAGAGGACATTCAGAAAGTCAGGCATGGAGGCTGGAGAAGAATAAATACATGGCAGACCTGGCTGGGGGGGCTTCCAAAAAGGAGGTCCTGGGAGGAAGCAGCTAATCAAAGGAAGGGGCTCTGGGGGGAGAAGTGAGCTTCCAGGGCAGGAGGATTGTGTGACTTGGGAGAAAAGGTGGAGAGTCAGGAGGGGGGACCTGTAGGGAATAAAGATATGGCTCTGCCTCCCTAGTTCTGACTAGTCCAGTCCCACTTCCCAGTGAGACCCATTCAAGTATTTGACATGGCCTCTTCCTAAGTTCTTACTGCTCAGTCAACAAGCATTTACTGATCCCATATTGTGTGCCAGGCATTGTACTAAGTGCTGGAGGTGCAAAGAAAGGCAAAAAACAGTCCCTGCCACAAGGTGCTTACAGTCTAACCAGGGAGCCCACATACAAACAGGTGCATACAAAATACATTCAGAACAGGATTGTTCTGAAAGAAGCCAGCAGCATCCGAGGGGACGGGAAAGGCCTGTTGGAGAAGATGCACCTTGGGCTGAGTCTGGAAGGAAGTCAGGAAAGCTTAGTGGTGGAGGTAAGAGCCTTTCAGGCAAGGCCTGGCAAGGGAAGGAATAGCGATTGGAAAAGGACTGTTCTGGTCGAAGAACTTCAGGCAGGCCAGTGATCTGCAGTGTAAATATCCCCAGCTCCTTCCACCAGTCCACATGTAGCAAGCATGGTCTGCAGGCCCCTCGCTGTCCCGGGCATCCTCCTCTGGACACTCTCCAGCTTATCACTCCATTCTCCTTCAGGCCAAATGAAAGGTTATTTCAAATTGCATTCACTCAAAGTCCTTAGGACCTTAAAGAAACCCTTAAGTTATTTAGTTTTTTTCCTTATATTATTATATAAAAGCACCACCCTCCCCCAAATTCACACCCATTACTATTTATCAGCTACCTACTAGCAAGCACTTTTTATAAATATTTTTCCAAGTTACATATAAGAACTATTTTTAACATTTATTTTTAAAAATTTTTTTGAGTTCCAGATTTTCTCCCCCTTTCCTGCATCTCACTCCTCCCTGAGACAGTAAGCAATTTGATATAGGTTAAATATGTCCAATCATATAAAACACATTTCCACCTTAGTCATGTTATGAAAGAAGAAACAGAATGAAAGAAAAAAAATGCCTAAAAATAAGGAATCTACATTCAGACTCCATCAGTTCTTTCTCTTGAGGTGTTTGGCATTTTCTCTCATGAGTCCTTTGGAATTGTCTTGGATCATTGTATTTCTGAGAAGAGCTAAGTTATTCATAGTTACTCATCATACAAAGAAACATGAGATGCACAAATTTAGAGAATCCACCCCAAATGTTCATGTGGACTATTTGTGCCCAACCTGTGGTAGAGCCTTCTAAGCTCCTATTGGTCTGATCATCTGCAGTGGGACACACTGTAACTTGGCTCTAACATATGAAGTCATTTTGTTCTTCTTTGAGAACAAAGGACAACACCCAACTGTGTACAATGTTCTGGTTCTGCTCATTTCACTTTGCATCAGTTCATCTAAGTCTTTTCAGGTTTTTCTGAAATCATCCTGCTCATCATTTCTTACAGCACAATGGTATTCCATTAAAATCATATACCACAACTTGTTCAACCATTCCCCAGGTGATGGGCATCCTCTCAATTTGCAATTCTTTGCTACCACAAAAAGAACTGCTTTAAATGTTTTTGTACAAATAGGTCCCTTTTTCCTTTTTTTTTTAATGCCTTTGGGGTACAGGCCTAGCCGTGGTATTCCTGGATCAAAGGGTATATGCACAGCCTTATAGTCCTTTGGGCATAGCTTCAAATTGCTTTCCAGAATGGTTAGATCAGTTCACAACGCCACCAACAGTTAAGCAAACATCTATTAAACACCACTATGTGCTAGGCGGCAGCCAGGTGGCATAGTGAATACAGTGCTGGGTCTGGCATCAAGACGACTCCTCTTCCTGAGTTTAAATCTGGCCTCAGATACCTCCTAACTGTGTGACCCTTAAGCCTCTTTGCCTCATTTTCCTTCTCTGTAAAATGAGCTAAAAAAGGAAATGGCAAATCACTCCAGTATCTTTGCCAAGAAAATCCCAAATGGGGAAGTTGGACTCGACTGAAAATGGCTGAACAACATGTTCTAGGCACTGTGCTAAATTCTGGGGATACAAACAGAAACACGGCCCCTGCCCTCAAGGAGTTTACATTCTAATGGGGGAAGAAAATACCTAAAAGGGAACTGAAAAGTTCCCAGCATGGCTGTTAGGCACTGTGAAGGTAGGGTCCAGATTTGGGATTTCGTTAGTAAAAGGAACTACCAGGTAAAAAAAGAACCCTCCCTACCAATGCAGGTTGGCACTTTCTCTGCAATTTATAATCTTAGGGAGATGCCTAGATCAGTGGTGTCAAACTCATATAGAAACCATACATGAGGGCAGCCTACTGACTTAGAAAACCACATGTTAACGTTACCTATGTTCTACTGTATTTTCATTTTGTTATTATTAATAACTATTTTTATTACTATTTCATTTTAATCTGGTTTAACTGCATTCTGCAACGTGGCCTGAGTGTTTGATAACTCTGGCCAAGATCATTGAGAGGTTAAATGATTTGCTCAGGGTCACAAAACTGGTATATGTCAGAGGGACACCTTGAATCCAGGTTTTTGTAGTATGAAAACTAAGACTAAGGCCCTAGGTACAGGGCCTCAAGTGTGGCCCTTTTTCTGAATCCTTTGGATTCAGAGGTCCTCCCTTGAGGACCTAGAGGGCCACATGTGACCTCAACAAAGTTTGGATTCAGTCAAAGGACCATAGCGGCCTGAAGACCACAGGTTCCCCACCCCTACCCTAGGACTTAGGGCACCCTAGTTCTGGTCACGGCTAGACTGACCCCCAAGGCAATCCACTCCACTTTTGGGTGGCCCTTACTTGGGCCTCTGTTAGGCCCGAACCAGTGCCTCTTTTATAAAAACTAAGAAAGCATTTACATATTCCAAAGCCTTTGGACTAATCTGAAAGAGAACCTGTCAGTCTTTTTTATAGGCTCAATTCCCCAAACACTCCCGGCCCCTTCTCTTCTGATCAGCCCAGGAAGGATTCCGGTTGATCGACCTTGACCAAATTAGGGTGATGCTCAAGGGAAGGAAGAAGTTTTTGATGACTTCAATTAATAGAAGCATCTCTCAAGTTCGCCTTTAACCGCATAGAAAGGAGAATCCTTCAAAGGAGTGATCAAAGAGAGATTGAATAATTTTAGGAACATGATTCTCTGGGGTGTGCTGAAAGGTCAGTGACTGTTATTCTTTCTGATGAAGCAAATTGTTAACTGAACTGTTGCCTAAATTGTGAAGCTTTGCTCAATCTTGACTGTGGGATTTTTGTCAAGAGAGCCATAAATTATAACTCTAAAAGGGCTTGGATAAAAAGAGATTTGGGGAGTTGTGGGGTGGCTCTGTCTGTCTTTGACCCCTCTCTCTCCTAACCTCCACCCTCCCCACCCCAAGCACAATGCTTAGATCCGAATGATCTAAATTAATTTTTTTAATGGTTCAGACAGACTCATGCCTAAACCACAGACAACAGGATTTTCTTCCATAATGACTTTTCACCTATTTTTCCATGTTGTCTCTCACTGTGAGGGATACAAGAGAAAAAGAAACAAGATCCTTTCCCCTGGGAGCATATACTCCAGAGGGGCAGTTAAGTCAGATGACCACCAAATGATCAGATGACAGTAAATAATTGTGGGAGATTGTGTATGATATGGTCTGTAGGTGCTTTAGGAAATCAGAGGAGACACAGATCATAGTGGCCTGGGGCTAATCAAGAGAAAGCTTCCTGGAGACAGTGGAATATAAACACCAGATAGGGCTCAGTAAGACAAGGGGGATCATTTTTGGTGGAAAGTAATAGTCCCTCCTGTGGTCACACTAGTTAATTGCTGGGACACAACTCGGGAGGCTTTTATTTTTGTTGTTCAGTCATTTCAGTCATGTCTGATTCTTCACGACTCCAGCTGGGGTTTTCTTGGCAGAGATACCGGAGTGGTTTGCCATTTCCTCGTCCAGCTCATTGTACAGATGAGGAACCTGAGACACACAGGGTGAAGTGACTTGCCCAGGTTCACACAGTTAGTAAGTGTCTGGGGCCGGATTTAATCTCAGACAGACAAGTCTTTCTGACTCTGTCTACTGTGCAGTAGTCTCTGCCTATGGTCACCCTAGTAAATTGTTAGGCACATAACTCAGGAGACTTCCATGGCTGTGTTACATAGTAGAGGTGACCCAGGAAGCTAACTGCTTAGAGCCCTCTTCTCTGCCTGCTTTAGCCCATCCCCAAAGCTCAGCTCTCTTCAGTATAGGTTAAAGACAGAGATGGAAGGATTCTTAGAGACCATCTAATCCAGTCCTTTATTTTCCTGATGGGGAAACTGAGGTACCAGGAAAAGAAATTACATAGCCAATTAACAGCAGAGCCAGAAGGATCTCCCAGGTTCCCTAACTGCCTGTCCAGGATGATTTCTATGGCATCACTTAATGGAAAGAGGGCTAGATCTGAAGCTGGAGGACCTGAGTTCTAATATCAACTTGGCAATTTGCTACCTGTGTAAGAAGTTACCCACTCTCTGGGACTCAGTTTTCTTCTCTGTAAAATGAGCCAGTTGGACTAGATGAACTCTAAAGTCCCTTCTAGCTGTCGATCTGTGGCCTTGAGCAGGAACGAGTGTATCCAGATCTCCAAGGGGAGACACCCCCGTCCCTAACCAGGAGACAAACACTTGCCCGGTGTCTTCTGGGAAATCTGTACTTCTCCATGGTCATACTGAGAGCCTTTGGAAGTTTTGCCTGATGAGCTAGCATCACGGGCATTTTCCCACCTACTTTATGGAGACTAAACAGCATCACTGTGTGGTAGATAGAGAGCCTCAAAGTCAAGAAGGTTTGGGTTCATGTATTGCCTTTGGCATTGGAGGGCAAATTACTTAACCCACCAGTGCCTCTAGGCAACTTAAGTGCCAACCTGCATTGTTAGAGCAAGCTTCCTCATTGGGGAGACCAGTGAAATCACAGATCCTGGTCCCTAAACCCCTATGGAGTTAATTGCCTTCTGAAGTCAATCTTTCAACTGGTTGCATTCCCTGTTCTCCCACAGAGACTTCTTAGGGTGATCTGCCACCCCCCCCAGGGGACCCAAGGTCATCATCAGGACATCTGACCCAAAGGGGTTGGATGTGGCCATGGCAACCTTTCAGATACTGAGTTCTGCCACCACTAGCTACTGGCCTATGGTATCACTCTGTAGGAGAGGCCTTGGCTTCTGGTCCCAGGGTTACAGAGTTGTGCTAGGCTGTATCTGCAAACGGAGCATGCAGCAAGTTGCCGAGAGAGAGGGAAATGTCACTGGGTACAGTGTTCTGCGGTCTAGCCCCTGCGGGAAGCAGCCTGCCTGGGCTACTTCTGGCTCTCCATCTCGCAGCAGCTCTCAAATGGAGATGCCCGAGCAGATGCCATGCATGCCTTTCCAGGTTATTTTTATTTTGCACAGCAGACTATGAGAACACAGCAAGGACAAAAACAACCTCCTCCTCGAACAACCCCCCATACACACACACACACACACACACACACACACACACACACACACAGCCTGTTTACAGGAACAGACAGGCAGGCAGATGGGCACCCTGGGAGAGGCTAGAACCAGAGAGCAAATGACAGTGCCTGGTGTCAATTTTGGGTAGTTCTGAACAGAGGCCTTGAGGAAGAGATAGATGGTGAAAGACATCAAGAGGTGAAAATGTCTGGCATTTCTCTGCAGGTGGCTGGGTCAGGCCCAAGGGGCCAGTCTCTGGACCCAGGCCTGGAAGCAAATGATCATGTGCTCCCAGGACTTCAGGCTTGGCAGAGGGCAGCCTGTGTGCTATGGGGCTTTGAGGTTATCCAGGGCTGGGGGAAAGCCAAGGAGCCTGAGACCCAGAGCAGTGTTCCAGAGCAGAGTTCCAGAGGGGGAGCATGAGCTGTCCCAGTTATGGGTGCCTTGGAGTTGTTCCCTAAACTTTTCAGAATGTAATAAACATTAATAAATTAATATAATAATAAATGAACAAAAAGCCATTACTACTACCCCTCCTTCAGAATCCATCTGGTCCTCAGGATGACAAGCGGACCAAAAGCACCCTTTGGCTGGTGTGCAGATGATTAGAGTCAGGACAGATGATTGTATTCTAAGAAGCAGTCTGGGGTAGTGAAAAAGAACATCACACCTGAAGTCTGCAGAGACCTGGGTTAGAATCCTGCCTCTGACATGGGGTCATGGGTAAATGGCTTAATCTCTCTGACCCTCAGTTTCCCCATGTGTCAAATGGGAATAATAGTATCTCCAGTACTTCTATTACAGGCATTACATTTTTATCAGTAGGTCTCGTGTGGAGAAAAGACTGATCCCAAGTCAAAAAAAAATAGATTCTGGTCTTGGTTTTGCCACTTACTACTCCTGTTTTCCCCAGTTCATTTATTAAGCACCTACTGTATGCAGAGTGCCGGGCTAGGTACTGGTGGTAATTTTTAAGAGTTTACTTAGGCTGTGGTCTCTGCCCCTCCTGGTAAGTTTCTAAGGCTAGCCATGTGATCTTAAATAAGTCACTGAGTCTCCCTTTCCATTTTACACAAAGTAATCCCTGCCCTGCCTAAGCTTGAGATTGTAGTGAGGCCCAAGAGATAGGTCACAAGCAATCAGCGAGTTCTTATTAGGTGCCTGCTATGTCTCAGGCTCTGGGGATGCATAAACAAAATGGGAAATAGTCCCTGCCTTCAAGAAGCTTAGATTGGGGTGGGGAAGAGGCAATGTATGCATAGAAGTAATTGCAAGACATGTACAAAGTCAATATAAAGTACTTTGGGAGGTATCCTAGCATCTAGGGAGACATCAAGTAGAAAGTTTGTTTGACACACACACACCCCATTGAGGATAGAAATACATTTTACTCCACAGGGAAATAGGAGGGAAAGGGTTCTCCTAGGAGGCTAGCTTAAGGGTGGGATCAGTCCTAAGTAAAACAAACTCTTTAACCAAGGAGATACAAAAATATCTGTAACTCCTTTGGAGGTGGAAAAGCATAAGAATTTGAAGGGGTGCCCTTCAATTGGGTGAACAAGTCATGGTATATAACTGTGAAGGAACACTGTCATCGTGTAAGACATGATGAAAAGAATGGTTTCAGAGAAACCTAAGACTTATATGAACTGACGCAAAGTGAAATGTGCAGAACCAGGAAAACAATTTATACAATAACAACATTATGAAGACAGACAGCTATGAAAGAATTAGGAATTCTGATCAGCATTACAACCAACCAGGATTCCAAAGCATTAATAATGAAACACGCCACCCCTTCTCCTAACGGAGGTGAAGGAATCACGGTATGGAATGAGACATATATGTGGCCAATATGGAATTTTGTTTTGTTTGACTATGTATATTTCATTCTCAATTGGAGGGGAAAGGCAAGGTAGGAGGGAGAGAAACCAGATTTTTGCTGATAGGAAAAAAATACATATGTTTTAAAAAAAAGAAGAAAGGGGGTACTTTAGCCAGCTTTGAAAGACGCAAGGCATTGTAAGAGTCGGAGGAGAAGAAGGAAGTCCTTTCAGCCATGTGCAGAGGTGTGATAGGAGCAAACAGGCAGGTTTGGCTGGATCATAGAGTATAATCTCAGAAGAAGGGCTCTAATCACCCCCTTGTAGACTGATGGATTATCACTCTCCTTACTACCAAGGCAAGGGAGGAGCCAGCTGTGTGGTTCATCTGGACATGTAGAGGACTAGAAGTCAGGAGCCCTGAGTTCTGGTCCCAGCCCTATCGCTCTGTGGCCTCAGTTTCTTTTTCTGTAAAATGAGAGTGATAGGTGATGCCTAACTCTCTTCCTAGCTCCAACATCATGATTCTGTTCAACACAACAAATATTTATTGAGCCTTTATTCAAGTTCCTCTGCTGGAATTCTCTGACTAATGGTTTCCACTTGTTTTGCTGTTGTTCAGTCATTTCAGTCGGGTCTGACTCTTTGTGACCGCATTTGGGGTTTCCTTGGCAGAGACACTGGAGTGGTTTGCCATTTCTTTCTCTAGCCCACTTTACAGATGAGGAAACTGAGGTGAACAGGGATAAGTGACTTGCCCAGGGTCTCACCGCTAGTAAGTATCTGAGGCCAGAAGAGTCCTTTGAACTTTATATGTTATTTCATTTTGTGGCATTTATGTCATTTTATCCTCACAGCAACTTTGTGGGAGATAGAGAGGAAATGGGGTATTTTTCCCGTTTTATAGATAAAGAAATGGAGGCTGAGAAAGCAATTTGCCTTAGCTCTTGGAAACCCTAATAAAAGCTCATTTCATCGGTGCTTCAAGGTTTACAAAGCCCTTTAGCCACAGTGACCCTACAAGGTAATTCAGGAGAGTATTTTTATTCACAGCTTACCTGTGAGGAAACTGAGGCTCGGATGGCCTAAGCCACTTGTCTTGGGTCACACAAGCAGCAAAGATCAGTATTCTTTCTATTAGAAAATGCCTGCCCCTTCCAAATCAATTCATCTCAATTCAGGAAACATATTAAAATGCCTGCTGTATGCGAGGCACTAGGCTAGGTGCTGGCAATTTCCTCGTTTGGGGGGTTGTGCTGGGAGGTGGGGATGGTGCAGACCTGGCATTTCATCAGTTAGAGGAACTCCCAGACTGGAAACTCCCTCCATTGATGCAATTTGACAAATATGTGTGTGTGTGTATGTGTGTATATATGTACACACATACATATGTATGTATATGCACACACACATACATATGTCTGTCACTTCCATTCTTAGTCGCCTGGGGTATTGAGAGGTTGAGGGATTTGTCCAGGATCACCAAACTGTCAGTGCCAGAGGGAAGACTGGAACCTAAGTCTTCTTGACTCCTGGTTGGCCCTCTCTGCACTCACTGTACCATGTTGCTTCATAGGTGCTAAGGAAATTGTTTTTAACTGGCAAAGGTCCAGATTTTTGTTAATTTACTTATTAAAATAGAGTCCATGTTTTATCTTCATGCTGAAAAAAATTAAAACAATTCATATAGAAAGGTTATCATCAACTTGTGGCTTCTGGTGAAGCCACTGAGACCACATTTAATCTTCCCAAGCAGGGTTCGAGGTGTGCAACATGCGTGGAGTCCTTGGAGGAAATAGAAAATCAGTAGCCATTTACTAAGCCCATACTGTGTGCCAGGCACTGGGCATACACATTTCTAAACATGGAACTGATTCTGCCTTCAGCAAACTTATGGGGGTTGGGAGTACAGGGCCCAACATGTACGTACATAGATATACAAGCTATATACAAAACACATACAAAGTAATCTGTAGGGAGAAGGTCCCAGTGATGGGGAGAAGCAGGAAAGATTCTTTTCGGAAGGTATACTTGAGCTGAATCTTGAAGGCACTCAGGGTTTTGGAGGGATGAGGTGAGGAGGAAATGCATGACAGGCAAAGGATAAAAAAGCCAGAGCAAAGGCGCAAAGATGGGAGACAGAAATGAAACAGTGCCTGCCCTCAGGGGCTTATACTCTCCCAGCCCCAAGTGTTTTCTTCACAAGCTGAAATAGATAGAAATTGTTCCCCAGGGAGTGAGCCAAAAAAAGAAAATTGACTGCCATCTGATACTCACACGCACACAGACATACACGCACTCCCCAACTCTGTATGTGTGCCACACATAGACAGCTATAGTGTTCCTCAGCAGCTTGACTATTCCCTCTCTTGCAATACCGACTGGAAAAGGAAGCGTTTGTTTGGATGAAGGAAAGAGCCCAGTATGCCCGAGAGCCTCACATCTCCGATTGCCGGCATCCTTGTTCATTGTTTACAGCCCTTCCTCCTTGGAACTGAGCTCCTCCAAGGGCCTCTGAGTGGGGGAGGGGGACCCCAAAAGGTCAGGCTCTGAAAAGAAGCAAGTCCTCTCCATCCACTTCAGAAAAAAAAAAGCGATCTGGGTGAGCTGTTCCTCCGAGGAAAGCAAGGCATCGAGAAGGAAGTTGCTGTGGCAGGACGAGAGGAGAGAAGAGCCCACATCTTTTGAGAAATAACCCACTTGATGAGCCTGAGAGTGGCAGTCTCCCATTTAATAAGCTTATTATTATGCACTTAAGAAAAACAAACAGAAAATCGGCTCACCTACGGCAAAGGTAGAAGCTGCTCAAGTTCTAAAGAACACTAGAGGCCCTCCCCCCAGCAGCCCCCTCATCCATGTGTGCAGGTGAGACCACCTGTTCTCAGTCATCGGAACACAAGAAACAGCTTGCCTCCCTAGAGTGCTTCTGGGGAGATGGGATCTCCTTCCTGTTTGTCGCAGTCAGATATCTCTTCCAGGAAACCTTCCTGAAACTCATAGAATGAGAGGTGGAAGGAGCCTTATTTTACAGATGAGGAAACTGAGGACTAAAGCAGGTAAGAGACTTGCCCAATGTCACCCAAATAGTAGCACAGCCAGGATTTGGATCCAGGACCTCTGACACCCAATCTACTCATGCTGCTTCCTATATATGCCTCCCCTCCAAGTCAGTGATAATCAGTAAATATTTATTAAGCACCTACTATGTGTCAGGAATCTAGCACTTTGCTTACACTTTTTGCTTAAGTACATTCTGTGTATTGTTTTTATTAGATGTGGCAACTGGGGGCATCTCTCAACTCGAATGTGAGTTTCCACAAAAAAGGCTAGCCTAACTATCTGCAAGGCATACCAGGTCATAACAGGAGCCCCCATCGATGTGTTTACTTTTGCTAGCCAGCCAGGATACAATTAGTTAAAAAATAAAAAGGATTTAATGAAATAATGTAGTAATTAAAGTAGCAATAAAACATTTTTTCCATAAAAATGGGTCACAGTCTCCTAAAAATACACATTTTCTTAGAGAATCAAATAAAAACTACTTGAAATAATAAAAAACTTTAGTAAAGTTGCAGGATATAAAATAAACCCACATAAATCCTTGGCATTACTAACAAAGCCCAACTGCAAGAGATAGAGAGAGAAATTCCATATAAAGTTACTGTATACCCTATAAAATATTTGGGAGTCTGTCTGCCAAGACAGACCCAGGACCTATATGAACACAATTACGAAACACTTCTCATGCAAATAAAGTCTGATCTAAATAAATGGAATAACGTCAGTTGCTTGTGGTTAGGCCAAGCTAATATAATAAAAATGAAAATTTTACCTAAATTAATTTACTTATTAAGTGCCATACCAATCGAACTACCAGAAAATTATTTTACAGAGCTGGATAAAATAATAACAAAATTCATCTGGGAGAACAAGAGGTCTAGAATATCAAGGGAATTAAAGAAAAGAAATGCTAGGGAAGGTAGCCTAGCCAGCCATACCAGATATCAAATTGTACTATAAGGCAGCAGTCATCAAAACTACCTAGTACTGGCTAAGAAACAGAGTGGTGGATTAGCGGAATAGGTTAGGTACATAAGACACAGTAGTCAATGACTACAGCAATCTACTCTTTGGTAAACCGAAAGAATCCAGTTTTGGGCTAAGAATTCACTATTCCACAAAAACTGCTGGGAAAATTGGAAACTGGTATGGCAGAAACTAGACATAGACCAATATCTTACACCATATACCAAAATAAAGTCAAGATGGGTTCATGATTTAGAAATAAAGGCTGATACTATAAGCAGTTTGGGAGAGCAGGGAATAGTTTACCTATCAGATTTATGGGAAAGGGAAGATAACAACAAGAGATAGAGAGCATTACAAAATGCAAAATGGATAATTTTGATTATGTTAAATTAAAAAGTTTTTGTATAAACAAAGCCAATGCAACAAAGATTAGGAGGGAAGCAGAAAATTGGGAGAAAATCTTTACAACCAGTGTTTCTGATAAAGGTCTCATATCTAAAATATACAGGGAACTGGGCCAAATTTATAGGAGTAAAAGCCATTCCCCAAATGAGAAATGGTCAAAGGATATGAACAGGCAGTTTTCAGAGGAAGAAATTAAAGATATCTATAGGCATATGGAAAAATGCTGTAAATCACTATTGATTAGACAAATGCAAATCAAAACAACTCTTAGGTACCACATCTCTCCTGTCAGATTGGCTAACATGACAAAACAGGAAAATCATAAATGCTGGAGTGGATGTGGGACAATTGGAACATTAATACATTGTTGGTGGAGTTGTGACCAGATCCAACCATTCTAGAGAGCAATTTGGAACTATGCACAAAGGCCTATAAAAATGTACATACCCTTTGACCCAGCAATACCACTCTTAGGGCTGTATCCCAAAGAGATCACACAAGTGGGAAAGGGACCTGTATGTACAAAAATATTTATAGCAGCTCTTTTTGTGGTAACAAAGAATTGGAAATCAAGGGGATGCCTATCAATTGGGGAATGGCTGAACAAGTTGTGGTATATGAATGTAATGGAATACTATTGTGCTATAAGAAATGGGGAAGATATGGACTTCAGAATAACCCAGAAGGACCTACATGATATGATGCTGAGTGAGAGGAGCAGAACCAGGAGAACATTGTACACAACCACAGATATATTGATTCTGTGATCATTAACCTTGATAGACTTGGCTCCTCTCAGCAATACAAGGCTCAAAGACAGCTCCAAAGGACTCATGATGGAAAGAGCTATCTACATCGAGAGAAAGAATTATGGAGTCTGAATGCAGATTGAGGCAAACTGTTTGCTCTTCTTTTTTTTCTCTTCTTTTTTGGTTTTGTTTCTTCTCTCTCATGATTCATTCCATTGGCTATAATTCTTCTTTACAACTTGACTATTGTGTGAGTAAGTTTAATGTGAAGGTATATATAGAATCTATATCAGACTACATGCCATCTTGAGGGGGAGGGGAGGGAAGAAAATTTGAAACTCAAGAACATGTAGAACTGAGTGTTGCAAACTAAAAATAAAAAATCTAATTAAAAAAATACACATGCCATCAGTGGGAGGAGTAGGAAAACATAGGGAACATACCTGGAAGGAAGACATGTGGCCAAGGCGCATTTATGGTAGGACAATTTATACCTCTGATATTACATCAGTGCCAGTGTGTTCTACTAGGCATGACATCCCACTGGTCCTGTATGGACCACAGTCTCTCTTGAGTGTGTCTTTGCTTAGTGCGGTTCCTGCTTGATGGCGCTACGATGGTCCTGTGGTCACTGCTAGTCATTATTGGGGTAGCTCCATTGGGCTGTGGACCTTTCTCTCATCTCCCAACTTTCTACCTTCAGCTGGAGTTTTCAGCTGAAAGACTCTCAGTACTGTACAGAAAGAGTCAGCTCTCCCATCACTTTTTGGTTTTAAACCCAGAGGCTTCTCATTCTGCTCTTTTAGTCAGATTAGCAGAAAGGGGGGATAGTAACTTCTCCCATAAGGACTGCTCATCCTCAAAATAATGGACATTTCCTCTCCAAAAGGAAATTCCTTTAGGTCTGCTTTGAAAATACATCTGATGAAGCACAAAAGCTACGCTCATCAGGGAATGTCATTGTCTTATTCCCCCCAGCCATATTTCTGCCTTTTACAATGTGGAGTGTGGTTAGCAGCAAACAGCTTTACATATGGTTATTCAAATATCTGTTCTAGCCTCCTACGAGACTTTAAGTTCCATAGGAACTCAAGGTGAGGGATCATATATTATAATTTCCATGGGGACTTGAGGTCAGGGACCATATCTTATAATTTCCATGGGGATGTGAGAACAAGGGCCATATCTTGGCTAAACTTTGTCCTGAGCACAATACTGTGTATACAGTAGGTGCTTAATGAAGGTTTGATGAATTGGCCACAGATCCCCAGTTGAAGGAAAAGCTGGGGTCCTGGGAATCTTGAGCTCTTATTTTAATCAATCAACAAGCATTAAGGACCAGCTATTATATTCCAGGCACTGTGCCAGGTGTGGAAGACACTAATGCAAAAGCCAAACAGCACCCCCCTCAAGGAGCTTACATTCTAATGGGAGAATAGGATAAGTGTTCGGGGATAAAGGTCTACTTGGATCTTATAGTGATTGGGGTTGCGGGCATCTCCCCTTCTCCCCCGCCCCACTAATAAGAAGGGATCTAAAAGAGCCTCTAGAAGTGGTTGAAGCTTGAGCTGATACTTGAAGGGAATTGGGGGTTGGTTCATAGAGGCAGAGAATTCCAGGCCTCCTGCAAAGGAATAGAGAAGAAACACTGAGTAGTCCAGTTTGGCCACAGCACAGTGTTCCTGATGGGACGTTACCTGTGATCTTCCTGGAAAGACAGGCTGTGGCCAGACTCTGAATGGCTTTAAATATCAGACATAGGGCGGCTGAGTGGTGCCATGGATAGAGCTGAGCCTGGAGTCAGGAAGACCTGAATTCAAATCCAGCTCAGATACTTACTAGCTGTGTGACCCTGGGCAAATCACCCTGTTTGCCTCAGTTTCCTCATCTGTCTAACTAGCTGGAGAAGGAAATGGGAAACCACTCTGTTGTCTTTGGCAAGAAAACCCCAAAATGGGATCACAGGGAGTTGGACACGACTGAAATGACTGAACAACAAACGCCAAAGAAGTTTGTATCTTATCCTGAAGGGAGTGGGAGTCACTGAGGCTTCTTGAGCAAAGGAGTGACATGGGCCAACTTCTCATTAGAAATTTGCTTTTCTCTTCACATTGGTTGTGTTTTAGGGCTTGGGTCTCCCCTAGATTTCTAGATGCTTTAAGGGGGCAGGCTTCTCATAGGGCAACATCCCCAGAGATACAGGAGAGAGAAAAGGCCAATTTCCTCAGGGGATTGATCAAGTCTTCTTCATATCTGCCATTGGGAGGTAAGAGAGCCTCACTCCAGCCTCACTCGCTATCTGGTGGCGCTTCTGACTATAACTCAATTCAAATCAAGAGGTTTTAGTAAGTGATGCTTTTTTCCACCAGATTTGTCTTTTTTTTTCATCAGGGAAAGGAAGTCCCATTGTATATCCTCCCTCCACTGATGTTATTGTTGGGTCATTTCAGTCATGTCAACTCTTTGTGACCCCATTTTGGGATTTTCTTGGCAGAGACACTAGAGTGGTTTGCCATTTCCTTCTCTAGTTCATTTTACACATGAGGAAACCGAGGCAACCAGGGTGAAGTGACTTGCCCAGGGTCACACAGCCAGTAAGTGTCTGAGGCCGGATTTGAACTCAGGTAGAGGAGTCTTCCTGACTCTCTACTGTGCCACCTAGCTGCCAAAGCAAGTATAATAGGCAAGATAATTTATATTGAAAGAGAGAACCAAAGTCCTGTGGGGGCTTAGAGGAGGGAAGAATCCCAGTCATTTGGTGATAAGGGAGTGGGAGGAGTCTGAGTTCTTCTTTAAAACATTTCAGTAGGTGTCTGTAGGCTGGAAGCCATTCCAGGCAGATATTATCATATGCAAAAACAGGGAGGTGGGAAAAAATGGAATATGCCTGGGTAAAAATAAGAAGTCCCGTCAGTCATGTGGTCAATTAGCATTTATTAAGTAGTTAATTAGCATTTATTAAGCATTTGCTGTATTCTAGGCACTATGCTAAGTGCGTGCTAGGCTACAAAGAAAGGCAAAAGACAGTCCCTGCCCTCATGAAGCTCCCAGGCTAATGGAGGAGACACCATGCAAACGAGTACATTCAAACAAGAAATAGTTGGGAGAAATTGGAGATAATCAACAGAGGAATGGAACTAGCATTAAGGGACATCAGGAAAGGCTTCCTGTAGAAGGTGGGATTTTAAGTAGGATTTGGACGAAGCCAGGAGGTAGAAATGAGGAGAGCCAGGAGACAGCCTGAGAGGTGAAAATGCCTGGAGTTGGGAGATGGAATTTGCCATTTGAGGAACAGCAGGGAGGCCAATGTCACTGGATCACCGAGTACATGGGCTAAGGGGGGTAAGGTTTAATGTAGGAAAGGGCAGATTATGGAGGACTTTTAAAAGCCCTCCATAGCCCAGAGGATTTTACATTTGATTCATTAGGCATCAGGGAGCTGCTGGAGTTGATTGGACAATCAGATTCGCACTTCAGGAAAATCACTTTGGGGTCTGAAGGGAGAGTGGATTGGAGTGGGGAGAGCCAGGAGGCAGGCAGATCCCCCAGCAGCTATTGTGATAGTGCAGTGTGAGGTGATGAAGGTCAGCACCAGGGTGGGGGCAGTGTCAGAGGAGAGAAGGGATACACCAGGGGGAAAAGACACCATGCTCAAGCTGGTCCCTGCCACCATCAGTGATTGTTCTATCGGATTTATCCTTCCTGTACCAGGTATGTCTGAGCGGGAGCGGCAAGTGATGAAGAAGCTGAAGGAGGTGGTGGACAAGCAGAGGGATGAGATCCGAGCCAAGGACCGAGAGCTCGGCCTGAAGAACGAGGATGTGGAAGCGGTAAGTAGCAAGGTGCCCACGATCCTGGAGGAGGAGGTCTCAGCAAAGAGGTGGGGAGTGATGCACACCGGGGAAGGCATCCTCGAGGCTTGCTCCACATCTGGGCACCCCTGCACCACCTTGCTTGGCTTCCTTGGGGTCAGAGACCCCACTGTGTCTAAGGTACAATGGGGAAACAGTGTGTTAGCTGATCTTCAGTAAAGGGCAACAGGGCAGCAGACCCCACCACCACCGGCCTTTCCTGAGCGTCCAGGTTGTCCCTAAATTACCTGGTTTTCTATATACTTGGACGTGTGTATGTTGTCTGCCCATGTAGAATATAAGCCCTTGAGGGCAGGGCTTCCTTTGTTTTGGTTTTTGTAGCACCAGTGTCTAGGACAGGGCCTGGCACATAGTAGGTGTATAATAAATATTTGCTTAATTTATTGATTTTTGTTGCATTCCTAGTGCCCATCGCATAATAGGCACTTAATAAATACTTGCTGATTGACCACCTGGTTTTTGTATCTCTAGTGCCTAGCAGACGTCTAACACATAGTAGGCATTTAATAAATGCTTACTCAATGATTGTATCCCCACTGCCTGGCAAACAGTAAGCACTTCGTAAATGCTTGCTGATTGTCTGATTTTTGTATCCCTAGCACCAGACATAAGTCTAACACATAGTAGGCATTTAATGCTTACTCAATGTTTGATTTTTCTTTTTGTATCCCAACTGCCTGGCATTTAGTCAATCCTTAATAAATACCTGCTGATTGATTTTTGTCTTTGTATCTCTCAGTTCCTGGCATAGTGCCTGATACACAGAGCTTAATAAATGCTTGTGCATTCTTCAGCTAGGTGGTGCAGTGGATAGAGCACCATCCTTAGGGTCAGGAAGACCTGAGTTCAAATCCAGCCTCCGACACTTACTATCTGTGTGACCTTAGTCACTTAACCTTGTTTGCCTCAGTTTCTTCATCTGTAAAATGAGCCAGAGAAGGAAATGGCAAACCGCTCCAGTATCTCTGTCAAGAAAACCCCAAGGGGAGTCATGAAGAGTCAGACATGACTGAACAACAAAAAAACTTCCTGACTCCAAGCCTGGTGCTCTATCCACTGCACCACCTAGCCGCACATAGTAGGTGCTCAGGAAATATCTGTTGCTTCATTATTTTTTCCTGAAGAGAGAGAGAAGAGTGGGGTCCAGGTGTGTCCAGTCTAGGGTGTATAGCTGAGCCGGGGCCAAGCTTTCTGCCGCTTAGCAGACGGTGCCAGCCTGTCCTCCGGCGGCCAACGCTTTCCTTTTCCACCCCACGACAGCTGCAGCAGCAGCAGAGCCGACTGATGAAGATCAACCATGATCTGCGGCACCGCATCACCGTGGTGGAGGCTCAGGGCAAGGCCCTGATCGAGCAGAAGGTGGAGCTGGAGGCCTACCTGCAGACCAAGGAGCAGGAGATGGGCAGCATGCGGGCTGAGATCGGCAAGCTCCGGGAGAAGCTGAAGGGGGAACCCAGCCAGAACGGAGAGGAGGAGAGCGAGGTGAGCCGCGGTGGGCCTGGATGGAAGCTGGGCGGGCTGTGGGTAGGCGAGGGGCCTGCTCAAAAAGGCTTCACTCTGCCGGGATGCCAGGATACCATGAGGTGAGCAGGGCAGGGATTATTCTCCCAATGTTACAGATGAGAAAGCTGAGGAAAAGTGGCTGGAATAACTTGCCCAGTATCACACCATGAGTTCAAGGCACAGGACCTCAAATCCCCACATTGTTTCAAATCACTTTTCGGTTTTTTTTTCCCTGTCTTAGATGAAGAACTTTGGGTTGTTCTGTTTTTTTCTGGCTCTTTTGTGTATTTTTTCCCCAAAAAGTTTTATCAACATGTTTTGATATTTGTACCGTAGATATTTCCCCGTACACCTTCTTCCCCCGCTGAAGCTCCATTTTAATAAAGAAAAACATCAGAACACCGATAGTGAGGCTGCCTCTACCTTCTCAAAAGTAGGTGGTGGCCTCCTGGTGTGGAATGGGGCATGCATTATCAGGCATGGCCGATGAAATGATTGCTTTTGTTTGAATATACTCATAGGGTGTCATGGATAGGGTGATGGTCTGGAGAACTCCAGATAGGGAGTGAAGGGATTTGAATTCCAGGGAGGGCAAGGCATTCATTCACCACCCCCCTGGGCCTCAGTTTCCCAGTCTGTAAAGTGAAGAGTTTAGACTAAATGGTTTCCTAGGTCCCTTCTATAACTGGGACAGGGGGAGTCAGGAAGACTTGGGTTCTAATCCTGTCTCAGAGGCTTCCTAGTCACGTGACTCTGGGCAGGCACTTTCTGGACCGCATATCGCCGCTCAGTAAAATGAGCAGGTTGGGTGAGATGATGTCTGAGAAGGACCAGGTCTCACCTCAGATACTCACTAGCCTTGGGGCTCTGGATGAGCCATTTCAGCTCCTGAGGCCTCAGTTTCCCCAACAGTAAGGCTTAGGGGTTTGGCCTCGATGGCCCCAGTGGGCCCCAACCCCAGCTTTAAGTCTGTGACCCTCTGAGTTCTACTGAAGATGGGGAGAGTTGGTGAGAAGTAAAAATGATACATTTTTAAAAGATCATCAATAAGACATTCAAAAAAAGAAAAGAAAGTTAAGCAAAATTGACCAACACCGCAGCCCTGCGATGACATCTAATATCTGGCATTCACACTCCTCCCAAGCTGAGAGGTGAGAAGGTGAGAAGCGTTTTCTCCTTTATCCCTGGAGAGGCTGATGGCTTTTACATCATTCCACTTTCCCCTCAATCCTTGGCTATCCTCCCTGTCCCTCCCTGCCCCGAAGGCTTAGCGTGGTCATCCCCAGTCCCCAGGCCGGGCTGAGGCAGGCTGCTTTGGGTCAGCTCGGGCGCTGGCACAGGTGGCCAGCCCTTGGCAGGGTCCGGGGGTTACAGGACACTTTCCTCCCCTGGCATGTGACTGACACATTAGCACCTGGGATAGGGCTCACTCTGGCCCCCGAAGCATGGGGTATGGCAAGGGGGCTTGCATTACTTTGGGGGGGGGGTGTCAGGATGCTCAGGCTTCTTTTCCCTGCTGCCAGGAATGGTCTTTTGGCTTCTTAGCACCTTGAAACAAACCTGTCTGTCACATGGGGCAAGAAGTGCATCCCTGTAGGGTTGTGCAGGCCTGCATGTGTTTAGAAAAGCAAATGAGGAGGAGACCAGGAAGAAGAGATCTCCATGAATAAGCATTGATTCCAGGGTCTAGTCCTGACTGCTAACAGGCAACACAAGTCATGGGACCCCAGAGCTAAAGCTGGGAGGGACCTCAGAGGCCATCTGGTCTTAACAGGAAACAGAGGCTCAAGTGGTTTTCCCAAGGTCCCACAGCCTCAGAGGTGGCATTTGTACCCAGGCCATCTGACTCCAAAGTCAGTGCTTCCTTCCCCTCTCCTTCCCTCATTTTCCTCATTTGTATAATGAAGATGTGGACTGGGATGATCTACCAGTGGTCTCTTTCAGCCCTGACATCCCTGTTCTGAGGCCCTTCCCAGCTCTGACATTGCATGTTCTAAGGCCCCTCCCAGCCTAACATGCCCTGTTCTAAGGTCCCTCCCAGCTCTGATATTCCATATTCTAAGCATTTCCTGTTCTAAGGCCTTCCCAGCCTTGACATCTCCTGTTCTGAGGCTCCTCCCAGCTCTGACATCCCCTGTTCTAAGGCCCCTCCCAGCTCTGACATTCTAGGTTCAAAGACATTCTATGTCCCTCTTTTCCCCTTGAGTCTCAATATCATTCCAAGGAGACTTGATGTTCATCTTTTATTGGTCTTTGAACAGGAGTTCCTCAGATTCTCAATTTAATTCAGCGAGCATATATTAAGTCCCCATGTGTGTTGAGTATTGAGTTTGCAAATGTAGCCAAGGACAGGCTGCTGGGGGCCCTTTGGTCCTTAGATCTCAGATGCTCTGAGGACTGACCACCTTTTACTGACCAGTCTCTACTCTCCAGAAGCCTCCATTACACCAGGGGGAAATGAGGCAGCCCTCAGTGGTTATAAGGAGACATGAAATGTGTACAGAGGAATTTCAGGGGTGGGAGAACATCAGCATCTGGGACAATCCAAAAAGGCCTCCCTTGAGTTGGGCCTTGAAGGGAGTCTGGGAGCTTTAAGAGGTGGAGGGAGGTCAAGCATATCAGGAGCATCAGAGGACAGTGTGCATGCGGGAGGGCAAGAATAAAGCCCCTTGGACTGTAACACGGAGGAGCTG
This sequence comes from Trichosurus vulpecula, assembly GCF_011100635.1. Lineage (NCBI taxonomy): Eukaryota > Metazoa > Chordata > Mammalia > Diprotodontia > Phalangeridae > Trichosurus > Trichosurus vulpecula. The sequence continues at coordinate 38,032,762 of NC_050573.1, read as the reverse complement.
ACCAGGAGTCATGTGAAATCAGTCTAGAAAGACAAGTTGGATCCAGATTGTGAAGCAGTTTATAAGCTAGACGGGGAAGCTTGTATCCTAGTGGTGACAAGGAGCTGCTGAAGTTTCTTGAGGAGGACAAGGACGTGGTTAGACCTGTCCTATAGGAACACCTGCCTGCACATGTCTGGAGGGAGGATGGATTAGAGAGGGAGGAGAGGAGGCAGGGAGGGGACTTAGGTCATTACCATAGACCAGGTGGCCATAGCAGTAATAACTTTAGATTGGTTTTATTTGTGGTTTGGTTTTGGTTTTCTGGAGGCAGTTGAGGTTAAGTGACTTGCCCAGGGTCACACAGCTAGGTAAGCATCTGAGACCAGATTTGAACACAAGTCCTCCTGACTCCAGGGCCAGCGCTCTACCCACTGCCCCACCTAGCTGCCCTCCCTTTAGGTTTTTAAAAACCATTTTCCTCACTGAAATCACATGAGCTAGACAGTACAGATATTAAGACTCCCATTTTTAGACGATGAAACAGGCAGCTTGGTGGTGCAGTGGGTAGAGCGTCGGCCTTGGAGTCAGGAAGATCTGTGTTTGAATCCTGCCTCAGATAGCTGGGAGACCCTGAGCAAGGCACTTAACTGCTCTCAGCCTCAGTTTCCTCTTCAGTAAAATGGGCATAACAGGGTTATTATGAGGATTAAATGAGATAACTTAAAATATTCTGTAAACCTTAAAGTACTGCACAAATGTTAGCTTTTATTTTGATCATCATCATTAGGTTCATGGAATCAGATGACTTGCTTAGAGCCACATAGCTAGGAAATGTCAGAGTCAGGATTCAAAGCCATGTCTGGGCCAGCACTCTCTGCTACAATACGGCAGCACTAGAGGCTGGACCTGCGATTCCATCAGGATAGGAACCTCCCTCCACCAATGCAGGTTGGGAAAGTTTAAAAAAGTCCTTTTGCCAAGGGAATGATTGGCCCCCTCCTCCCTCAAATTCTCTGTTTCGCATAATCTTTTTTTTTTTTGCCATTTTTTAAAAACTTTTTTTTGAGGCAGTTGGGGTTAAGTGACTTTCCCAGTGTCCCACAGTGAGTATCTTTGGCTGGACTTAAACTTGGGTCCTTCTGACTCCATAGCCAATGCCCTATCCACATACCACCTCACTGCCCCTGTTTTGCATAATCTTGCAGAAGGCATGTCCAAGATCATTTAGTCCAGCCCATACCTGAACAGGAGTTCTCTCTGTCTCATCCCTAACAATATCCTTCTTTAGCCTTGGCTAGAAACCCTCCAGGGAGGGAGAACCCATTACCTCCAAGCCAGCCTATCCATCCCACTTTTGCCCGGTTCTGATTATCAGCAAGTTTTTTCTGACATCAAGCCTCGTTTTGTCTCTCTGCAGCTCCCACCCACAGCTACCATTTCTGCCTTCTAATGCCCAGCAGAACAGTTGGGATCCCTTTTCCATGAGCTAGCCCTTCGGACACCCAGAGCAGCTACCATGACCCTCCTAAGTCTCCTCTTCTCCAAGCTAAGCATCCCCCTATTCCTTCAGCCTTTCCTCTTCTGGCATGAAAGAGGGGCCCTTCCCCATCCTGGCTGTCTTCTGCGAATCCTCTCCAGCTTAAAAGTGTCCTTTCCAAAGTGTCCCATCCCAGAGTAATGACCCCTAGAACAGACCCCAACCCTCCAGGAATATGACCTGACCTAGGTGGAGTCCTGTTGGATCATCCCCTTCCTGGCCCCTCTCCTAACGCCATCTAACTTCACGTTCTTTTTTTTAAAGCCATATTATATTGTTGACTTATATTGTGGTACAAGGCCACTAAAACCCCCAGGATTTTTGCAGATGAATAGCTAACGAGGCCTCCCCATCTTGGACTTGGGAAGTTAATTTTTTTAACCCAGTTGTAAGACTTTACATTTGTCTCTTGTTAGTTTCATCTGATTAGATTTGGCCCAGTGCTTTAGCTTCCTCCCATATCCCTATGTCACCTGTGAATCTGACAGAATTCATGCCTTCATCCAGATCATCGCTAAAAATGTTAAATAGCACAGGTCCCCGGGGCACTTCACTGGAGACCTCCTGCCAAGCTAGCACAGAGCCATTAAAGATTCCTCTTTGGTTCGGGCCATTTAACCAGGGCCAAATCCACCCAAGTGTATTATCTAGCTCCCGGCCCTCCATGTTTTCCACAAGAATAACATGAGAGACTCTGTCAAACGTTTCAATAAAATCTAGGTCAACTGTGTATACAGCATTTCCCTGATCTAGTAACCCTGTCAAAAAAGGAAATGATGTTTGTCTGGGATGGCCCAGACAAATGACGCCATGCTGGATTTTGGTGAGCGCTGGTCTCCTTTCTCACTGTTTACTCCTATCACTTTAAAAATATAGTTTAGAATTTTGCCAGGAATGGAGGTCAAGGTCTGTAGTTTACAGGCCCCATTCTATCTCCATTTGAAAATCAGGAATTGTCCCCTTCTCCTTAGCCTTCAAAGGTCCCTGACTGTGGCTGTTAGGCCACCATGCTAGCTCTTTCAAGACTTGGGATGTAGTTCATCTGCTCCTGGTGACTTTAGTTAATCCTGGGCAGCTCTCTCTCTCTCTCTCTCTCTCTCTCTCTCTCTCTCTCTCTCTCTCCCTCTCTCCCCCTCCCCCCCTCCCCTCTCTCTGTCTTCTCTGTGTCTCTCTCTCTGTCTGTCTCTTTTTCTCCCTTCCCTCCCTTCTTCCTCTCTTTCTCTCTCTGCCTTTCCTCTCCCTCATCTCTCCCTCTGAATCCATCTCTCTGTGTGTCTCTCTATCTCTCTCTTTCTCCCCTCCCTCCCTTTTCACTTTCTCTCTTTCTCTGTTTCTCTCCTCTCTCTGTCTCTCTTCACCTCTCTTGTTTCTGTCTCCCCCCTCTCTCTGCCTCCCTTATCCCTGTCTCTCTCTCTGTCTCTGTCTGTCTGTCACACACGCACACACACACTCACGTACGCACGCACGCACGCACCCTCCCTTGTAACAAAGAGAAACACTTAAGCAAAATATGCTGACACCCTGAGTATGCAGCATTCTGCCCTGGTAGTCCAACACATTTTTATAGGGAGGAGTCCTCTGAAATCAAGATTGGTCATTACTTTAATTGGAATGTGTCCTCTTGGTTCTGCTTCATTCACTTAGCGTCACTCCATATCAGTTAGAGAGAGCCCTTCCAACGGCCTGTGCCCCTCTTCCTGTCTTCCCCTCTTCTCTGTTCAGTTATGGCCTCCAGGCCTTTACACTCGATCCTGATTTTCCCATAAGGAGGATGAGAGCTGTTCCTTCACTGTGTCCAGAGAAGGACAGCCCTTGGAGTGACTCCTGGGAAGGCTGTTTCTCCTGTTATCACCTGTACCTGGGTAAGAAAAGCCTTGTGGGACAGGAATGGGAGGCCTCCCCCGGTGGGGTTGATAACCTGAGCCACCTTTCTACCACTCTAATGGGGTGTAACCGGAGAGCTCTGCCCCAGACTGCTGCTAACGAGGCCTGATTCCCATCTTGGTCATCACACTTTCCCAATCTCGGTTCGTATCAGGCTCAGAGCCCCATCCTCTGTCAGGCTGGTATTGTAGCTCAGCGTAACAGACGGTGTTGGACCTGGAGTCAAGAGGCATGCTCCTGTAGCCTCAGCCCCGCTGCTCCGTGACCTTGGACCAGTCACTTCTTTCTGAGACTCACTTTTCTGGGAAATGAGAGGACTGAATCTGGTAACCTCTAAAGTCCTTTCTCTCCATAACAGAGCCCTTCACTCCTGCCTTTAGGAAGTGTCCTAGTGCCCGGGCCTTCCTTCTCCTTCTCCAGGAGTACCCCTCAGAGAGCCTTAGGTAATCTTAGAAGAAGAGATAGGGTGTCTTACTGAGTCAGAAAGTCCTGGGTTCAAATTCCTCCTCTATACTAGCTCTGTGACCCTGAACAAATCACTTCACCTTTCCGTGACTTAGTTTCCTCATCTGCAAAAAGATAGAGGTAGTGAGTTGGACCCATGACCTATATTGTCTGTGCGTTTATAAGCCAGAATGTGAGAACACGCTCCCTCAACCTCTTTAGAGAAGACTAGAAATGTCCCTCAGATCCCAGGTCATGGCTGGAGGAAGTGCTGGGGGTTAGGCCCCCCTTCAAGCCCTCTTAACCCCCAAGGAAAACCAGTTTGCCCTTGTCAGGGGGTGGATCAGTTGGCAAGAGGGAGCAGTGATGAACTCAGCCCCTTGGATACCTGTGCATGGTCTGGCATGGCATTAGCCCTGGCGACGGCAGGCCTGCTTGGAAATACCTTTAACCCCAGATACGTTCTTCAGGTATGAGATGGGAGGCAGCTGTCCTCTGGGCTCTAATAATGCCTTTTCTTGACCAGCCCCAAGACAGTCTGCTGTCTCTCTGTCTTTCTCTCTCTCTCTCTCCCTCTTCCTCTCTTTCTGTCTCTGTCTCTTTCTTCTCTCTCCCTCCCTTCTACCTCTCTCTCTTCCTCTGTTTCTCTCCTCTTTCAGTCTCTCTCTATTTGTCTTGTTTCTGTCTCTCCCCTCTCTCTTCCTCCCGTATCTTGTAAGGGCACGTTTCTAGGGGTTTGTCCTCCTCTGGGTCTTGTGGATCTGAAAACTGGCCTCCAACTCAGGAAAGCATGGGTTCAAGTCCCATGATGGCTGTGTGATTCTGGGCAAGTCTCTGAAACTTTAAACCCTAAGTAACAGAGCTGTTCCCTACACCAGTGAAAACAAAATGTCCAGGTGAGGAAAGGGTGCCAGGTGCTGGGCACATGAAAGCAAATACAACTAAACCATCCCTGCCCTCAAGGAGCTTACATAGAGGGGGAAAAGATAAGTCAATATGAAATAGACACAAAATAATTTGGATTTAAGTAGATGGTCTGCAGGGGTGGGGGAAACCTATGGCTTTGAGGCCACATATGGCCCTTTAGGTCCTCAAGTGCAGTCCTTTGACTGAATCCGAACTTCACAGGACAAATCCCCTTAAAAGGATGGTAAAACTTGGACTCAGTCAAAAGGCCGCACCCAGGGACCTAGAAGGCCATATATGGCCTCAAGGCCGCAGGTTCCCCACCCCTGGCTAGTGGATGGCTTTGTTTGGCTTAGCTGACATCAGGAAAGACAGACCTGAAGTTCAAGGCCAAGTCTGCCTCTTCTCCAGCAGAGCCCTGCTCTTTGCCCACTGCTGATTTATCTGTCCCCGTAAAGGGAGCCTCTTCCCATCATCCTTCCTTGGAACAGTCTGTCCTTGATCTCAGTCTGAAATGGGAAGAACAGTGTCCCAGCCCCATCCCCAGCCAAAACCCTAGTTCTTCAGCCCCATCTCCACTCAAATTCCTGCCACTCCTGGCATTTTTGCCTCGTAACTTGATAGTCTCCCATTTTTTTTCCCATTCTGGACTCATCTCTCCCTCTTGGAGCTGAACCCTGTAAATGTCAAATCTTCCTCACACCCCTGCTAACACACAGAGGAAGTCTTGGGCAGTTGGGAGCCAGAGGAGCTCTGTTACCAACTACCTTGTGACTTTGGGCAAGTCATTAACTTCTCTGGGCCTCAGTTTCCTTGTCTGTAAAATAAGGGAGTTGGACTAGATGGCCTCTGGTATCCCTTCTTGCTCGAAATCAGTTTGTTCCTCCCTTCTAAGTCTGAATCTCTTCATTTCCGAGCCAGAGGAGGACAGAAACCCCTCCCACATGGCAATGAGACATTTGCCTGTTGGCCAAGGACGGTGACCACACTTGCCATATTTGCCTTTTGGATGGTGCAGATGGAATAGGAGTGACTTGGGCCCCTGACCCCTTGGTCTTGTGGCTTTCTGGAGATGTGTCCAGCCTGTTTGTAGGAAGGAAGCACATCCTCAGACTGACACTCAGAATCACCATTATACTGAATTCTGTTTATTCACCAAAATAAAAATGGCGGGGAAAAGGAAGGGCAGTGCCTACTGTGATTCATAAGAATGATCTGAGTGTGGGCTGGGACCTAGCGACCTATGGCAAGAATGTGAGTGAGTCATAGGAAATCAGATGGCATGGCCAGACATGACCCACCACAAACCAGGTGACGATTTAATACAATCCGATCAACATTTATGAAATACCTATTCAGAGAAACTAGGAAAATTTATCCAGTAGCCACCTATTCATTCATCCATTCATCAAATGTTGATGAGCGCCTCCTATGTTCAAGGCACTATTGGGGTAAGCGTCATTTCAATAAACACTTATTAGATGTCAGCTGTGTGCAAGGTACCATGATAGGTTCTGGTTAGAATGCATCTGGAGTATGGTTTTCAGTTTAGAATATCACATTTTGGGTTTTAGGAAGAATCTTGATAAGCTTGTAAGCATCCAGAGAAAGGCTGTCAGTCTGAAAGCATTTATTAAGCACCTGCTGTGTGCCAGGCATTGTGCTAAGGGCACAGAAAAGAAAACAAACAAAAAAGATCACAGCCCCTGATATATGATAGAAAGCATTCTTGTTCCTGTATAGTCTAGGCTAGAGAGTCTCTGAAATCCCTCTTAAAGTCTGGGACCCTGGTATATATACACAGAGAATTAGGTCCATGGTAATTTGAGGAGGGATATACGACTAAGCCCTGGGATAATCAGGGAAGGTTTCTCCAGGGAGAGGCTAGTTGGGCTGAACTTTGGAGGAAGGTGAAAAGGATGTCCATCCTTGGCTTGGGTACAGAGGCAGTCAGGCATCTTGAAAGCAGAGGCTAGTTTCCTCCTTGTATCTGTATCCCCCCCCTACCCCAGCATAATGCTTTCATGCTGTAGGTGCTTAAATAAATGCATGATGAATAATAAATGCTTGTTTTTGGAAGTTCAGGGAACAGATGGTACTGAGTGTTGGCATAAGACAGGCTAGGTGGGTTTGAGTCAGACTGAAATGTCACAGTGAGGAGTTTGTACCTTCTCCTGAAGGCAGGAGGGTTCTTGGCTCACAGTTTACCTCTCCTTCCCCACTCCTTCCCTCAGAGACTTGAACATACCTATTGATGCTTCCTTAGACACCCCAGCTGCCCAGGTCCTCGGTCTGCTCCATTCCTGTGGCCAGCATGCAGCCACCTCAGCCATCACCCACAATCTTGAGTCATTCCATCTTTCCATATACCTAACAATCCCTCCCCCTGTTCTCCAACCTCACCGTGACCTCTATTATCCCTGCCCCCCAGTTCTTTGCCAGGCTGTTACTCTGCCCTGGCCACAATCTCAACCCCTTGGGGAGCCAACTCAAACCCACCCTATCTCAGATCTCTTGCCTGTCACCCTTGGCCTATTGCTGCTTTTGGCTTCTCAAGCCCCACCACCTACCTCCTTCCCTGCCATTCATGTGCCATAGGGCAAACCTTGAGGAAGTAACAAAACTGTGTTGACTAAGTCCACTCCAAGGTAGTGTTCTGTATTCCTAGCTGGGCCCTCACTGTGGCAAGTTGGCTCCTCAAGCCTCCTGTGGCTCCCCTTCCCCACCCCACCCCCTCAGTTAAGGATCTCGCCCAATACATCACTGGAAAAATGGAGGCTCTTTGCTGTGAGTTCCCCAGCCTCACCTCCTCTTCATCTCACATAACTCAGACATCCTCCTCCACTATCTCCTATGAAGAGGTGGACCTTCCCCCTTGCACATGCAAACCCCGCTACGTGCATCTTTAATCCTGCCTTCTCCAGTAGATCACCCCCTCTGTCACCCCAGGTCTCTCAAGTTTGGTCTCTCCCTATCTGCCAGCTCCTTCCCCGATGCCTTCAAGCCCTCCCACGCCCCCCCCCCATTCTTTAAAAACCCTCCTTTGTCTCTCCTGGCTTAGCTTCTGTCCCTCTAGACTTTGCTACTGAGACTCAAACTTTCAGACCTTCTACCCTGTAGCCTCCTTCTCCCATTTTGAGCTCCTCCTACTGATTTCTATTTCTTCTCTTCTGGGCTAAGTTCTTTGAGAGAGCTGCCTGTACTTACTGTCTTCACTTTCTCTCTTTTCTCTTCTGCACCCTATACATCCTGCTACATCCTGGCTCCCAAATGCATCCATCCGAAATGGCTTTCTCCAAAGATTTTTTTATTGGTTTTTTTTGGGGGGCCCGGCAATTGGGGTTAAGTGACTTGCCCAAGGTCACACAGCTAGTACATGTGTCAAGTGTCTGAGGTCAGGTCCTCCTGACTCCAGGGCCGGTGCTCTACTCACCGCCACCTAGCTGCCCCAAACATGGGTCTCTAAAATGCCAGATCCAATGGCCCTTCCTCAGTCCTCGTCTGTCTTGACCTCTTTGCAGCCTTTGACACTCTTGGTAACCTTCAGCCTTCTTCCTCTTGGTTCTTCTACTGTGCGTACACATCTTTTCAGTCTCCGTTGTTGTTCGGTCATGTCTGACTCTCCTTGACCTTATTTGGGGTTTTCTTGGCCAAGATACTGGAGTGGTTTGACATTTCCTTCTCCAGCTCATTTGACAGATGAGGAAACTGAGGCAAGCAGGGTGAAGTGACCTGCCCAGGACCTTGTATGTATTTTCTGTGTATACCTTGTATGTAAAGACAACTCGTTTGAATATACCTTATACGTGTAGATAACTCTCCAGATGTTGTCTGCTCCTGTAAAATAGGAACTCCTCGAGGTCAGGGACCATCTACTGCCTTTCTTTGTGTTCCAGTGCTTAGCGCAGTGCCTGGCAAATAGTAATAAGTGCTTGATAAAGCATATTCATTGACTGACTGATTGAATACCAAAGGCAACGAACATTTATCAGCTGCTCTGACTCCTGCCTTCAGAGAGCTTTTATTCCAGCTGAGGAGATAACATTCTAAGGTCTCTTCTGTGTCTAACATTCTACAATTCTGTATGGGGTTGTTTTGTTTTCACATGTGATTTTATTAATGTGCAGAACTCCTAGGGTGGTAAGTCTCTCCACTGATGTATATCAGCAGCCCATCCACAACTTGGCATTTTAAAGACAGTTCTTAGGGCACTGAGACATTGTGACGACCATTTTTCCTACATGAATACCTTCTTGGGTTCTTTCTATCTGAATCTTATATACCCAGGGTGATATAAGCTAGTTTGTCTAAGAGGAAGGATTTGAACCCAGGTCTTCCAGACTGTAAAGTCAACCGTCATCCCACTGCCAATCAATCAGTCAGCAGTAGGCAATTATTAAGTGCCTACTATGTGTCCTGCAATCTGTTAGGTGCTGAGTATACAAAGACGAAAATGAAATGGGCCTTCTCCCACATGTGCTGACATTCAATGCCATATTGTCCCTCTGACTGTGTCACAGACATGAAACAATACCAGCCAATAGAAGGGCCCATTGAGGTAGATTCTTAAGTGCTACAGTTCCAAGGAGAGATAACTCCCTGGCAGGGCTAGGCTGGGCTGGTCTCATGGAAGATAGACTCTAACTGGGCTTAGGAAGACAAATACTCCCTCTCTGTGAGCCTGTCCATAACTTCCTTAATAATAAAATAACGATAATAAATAATAGAAAACTTGGTGAATATAATAGGGAAGATGGAAATAATTGTGCTGCTCTTCCACTGTATGAATAGAAGAATCTCAGGATCATGCCACATTTAGGCGTGGCATCAGTAGGAACTTCCTAACAGCAAGAGGTGTCCCAAAGTGCCATCGGTTGGTTGCCTCAGGAGACGGTGGATTTCCCCTTGCTAGAGGTCTTCACACAAAGGCTTGGATGGCCACTTGTCATTGCTGGGGTTGACCTGCCACCAGCTAGGTGATTTAGTGCATAAAAGAAGGGATTCTGTGTCAGCTACAGGTTAGACTAGATTGTCTCTGGGGTCCCTTCCAACTTGGTGACTCGGCGATTCTGTAATAGAATAGAAAGAACCCACGTAGGAAAAATGGCATGATCAAAGGCAGAGCTGTAGTTAAATGCTAAAAATCTGTAGATTCAGAGATCAGTGTGGGTTTATTTGGTTATAGAAGGGCTTTGTGAAGCTGAAATACAAGATAAGTGAGATGGTAAGAGGGGCCTGATGAGTATAAGTCAGCAAGTTCAAACAAAGAATATGCTGAGATATTGGGGTGGGGGGAACTGGTGGGGTGAGCAACTGCCAGTGACTTTGGAAAGCTCATGGAGTAGAGAAGATGTGCCACAGGATAGGAATTGGACGTGTCTTTTTTAGGTTTTCATAAAAAGGAAGTGAAAACAGTCTATATACTAGATACTGGAAATTTGGGAGCAGCTAGGATTTGGGGGCACTGCTAGGTGCAGTGGATAGAGCACTCGTCCTGGAGGCAGGACCAAATCCAGCTTCAGACACTTACTAGGTGTGTGACCTTGGGCAAGTCACTTAACCTGGATTGCCAAAAAGAAAAAAAAACAAAACAAATATGGTAAATTTGAATTCAGTTCCTGGAAAATTCTAGAACCTAAAATTTGTTTGCAGACATTTAGAAATGGAGGCAGTCATCACTGAGAGCCAGTATGGCTTCATCGAGAACAGTTCATGCCAAACTAACCTCATTGTCTTTTATGAGTGGTTTACTAGCCTGACAGATTGAAAGACTGCTGCAGATATCACATTCATGGGTTTTAGCGCAGAATTTGATAAGATTTTTCATTTTACTCTCATGGACAAGATGGAGATATAGAAGTTAGGGGATGGTAAAGGTAAGTGAGTTTAGACCCAGCTGAATGGCTGAGTTCAAAGAGTAGTCACTGATAGTGTTAACTCAGAAAGTATCTAGTTGAGTGTCCTAGGCATCTTTGGTTTTCCCTTTGTTGTTCAACTGGATCATAGCCATGGCTGTTAGAGGTGGAAAGGCTCGGCCCAACACCCCCATTTTACATATGAGAAGAATGAGTCGCAGAGGGACTCTGATTTGCCCAAGGTTACATAAATTTTTTTTCCACTTAATAGTATTTTATTTTTTTCCAATTACATTTTAAGGTAGTTTTCAACATTCATTTTTACTAAGATTTTGAGTTCCAAATTTTTCTCTCTCCCTTCCAATCCTCCTCCCCAAGACAGCAAGCAATCTGATATAGATTATACGTGTACAATCATGTTAAACATTTCCACATTAGTCATGTTGTGAAAGAAGAAACAGAACGAAAGGGAAAAACCACAAGAAAGAAAAAACAAAAACAAAAAAAGGAGAAATAGTGTGCTTCGATCTGCATTCAGACTCCATAGTTCTTTCTCTGGACGTGGATAGCATTTGCCATCATGAGTCTTTTGGAGTTGTCTTAGATCCTTGCATTGCTGAGAAGAGCCAAGTCTGTGAAAGTTAGTTATCACATAATGTGGCTATTACTGTATACAGTGTTCTCCTGGTTCTGCTCACTTCACTCAGCATCAGTTCATGTAAGTCTTTCCAGGTTTTCTGAAATCCACCTGCTCACCATTTCTTGTAGCACAGTAGTATTCCATCACAATCATATACCACAGCTTGTTCAGCCATTCCCCAACTGATGGGCATCCCTTCCATTTCCTGTTCTTGGCCACCACAAAAAAAGCTGCTATAAGTATTTTTGTACATGGGGCATGTAAATTTTTAATAATGACTTGGATGAAGGCATGGAATCCAGGGTTTTCAAATGCACAGTTTTCACAAACCTAGGAAGGAGAGGGTCCAAAAGACCTCATTGGATTTAAATGACTGGCTAAATATGCTGAGATGAAATAGAACAGGAATAAAGGGAAAGTTATATATTGGTTCAAGAAATCAGAAGTATTGGATGGGAATGCTGTATGGCAAGAGAGTAGTTTGTGTATATAAGCTCTGGGAGTAGGGTACTGCAAGCTCAGTATGAGCGAACAGTGTGAAATGGCAGCCCAGAAATGAATTTGAATGTGGGTTACATTAACAGAGGCAGAGTGGTAAATCTCTTAAGAAAAAAAGCTTATAGAGTACTCTAGTATTCAGAGTAAGGGTGGGTAAGATAGCACAGCTATACTCTGCCCTAATCATATCACATCTGGACTATTGTGTTCTGGGTGCCATCTTTTTTTTTTTTTTGGAGTGGGGAAGACAAGGTAATTGGGGTTAAGTGACTTGCCCAAGGTCACACAGCTAGTAAGTGTCAAGTGTCTGAGGCCGGATTTGAACTCAGGTTCTCCTGACTCCAGGGCCAGTTTGCTATTTACTGTACCACCTAGCTGCCCCTGGGTGCCACCTTTTAAGAAGGACCCTGACTCACTGAGCAGGTCAAAAGGCAGATGACCAGGATGAGCACTGGTGACCATACCTAATGAGAATCATTTGCAAGAACTGGGAAGCTTTAGTTAGGAAATCAAAGACTTGAGAGAGAGGGTGGATGGGCTGGCTGTCTTCAGATCTTTGAAGATCTGTCATATTTAAGAGAGATCAAAGATATTTTCTTTTCTTGGCCTCAAAAGGCAAAAGGAGGTTAGAAGCTGAAGAGGGGCATATTTAGATTCCACTTCCTAACAATCAGAACCATCCAAAAGTGGACTAGGCTGTTTGAAGAGGTACAGGGGGCACTATTCCAGGAGGTCTTCAGTCTGAGATGGGGGACATTTGTTCGGGGAGATAAGGACTCACCTAGATATCCGCCTAACCTTTCTAGAATTATAGAGAGGTGTTGTAGAAGGCTTTATTTCTCAAGTGAGGGCTCTCCTAATTCAGAGATTCTTAGGACAGGCCTCAAAGGATTGGAATAAGTGGAGAGGATAGGAGAGAGGACATTTTAGGTAGAAGAAACAACATAAATGCATAGAAATGAGAATGACCGTGGTTTATTCAAGAAAGAGTGAGGAGACTGACCTTGTGTGGTGGGAGACAAGGCAAGGAAAATAGATAGGAATGAATGAGTAATGAATGAATGAAAGAGCTTCCAGGTGTTTCCTGTGTGCCAGGCACTGTGCTAAACACTGAGGATACAAATAACAAAAGACAGTCCTCGGTCCAAGTCACTCACAGATGGTGAATGGGAAAACGGGGCAGTCAATAGACACTCCCTTTCTAGATCTGAACCCGTATCTTCCAGACTCTAGTGTTGGCTCTCTATCCACTACACCATGCGCCTCTGAGGGGGATATGTATATGTGTATACATATGCACACATGTCTATATATATATATATGTACCCACATATACATACATGCACATATTTCTACATATATGTGTGTATATGTGTACACATATATCATATTACATATACATCATGTGTGTGTATATGTATACATACACACAAGTGATATCTCCGGTAGGAAGGAGTCGCACCTGCCTGTATCCCCACTTAGAAGGCAAACGATAGGCCCAGGCTCTGTTGATTTTGATCTTCCGGGAGAAACAGAGCTGAGCCCTTGAGCAGGTAGGTGGCACCCCTGGTTCTTAAAATAGCTCTCTCCCTAAAAGCTGCTAATATCCCGCAGCAGCAGAGCTTTGAAGCCGAGGCTCTGTCAGCATGCAAAGTCTCCGAGCTTTTACAGGCACCGAGGGATGTCATCCGTGTGTGTTTTGCATCCTGCAGACGGAGGTGGGGGGTGAGGAGTACATCCCAGAGTCAGAGAAAGCAGCGATGGAGAAGGACCCGAACCGCCCCCGCTTCACGCTGCAGGAGCTTCGAGACGTGCTGCATGAGAGGAACGAGCTGAAATCCAAGGTGTTCTTCTTGCAAGAAGAGCTTGCTTACTATAAGAGGTGAGCATCCCTACAAAGTGGCTGAGGCCAAGAGAGGGCTCCCTGACAATGCCAAGAACGTTGATTAAGCACCTGCTGTATACAGGGTGCGGTGCTGAGGTGGCTTCTCTGTGTCTGGCAGGCAGGGAGAGAGGGCTCCCTGACAATGCCAAGAATGCTAAATAAGCACCTGCTGTCTGCAGGGCACTGTGGTATGGTACAGACAGAGATGCTTTATTAACTAAGGTATGGTCCCTGCACATACCACTCATCTTCCACGGCCCAGCCCAGATCACAGATTCAGAGCTGAAAGGAACCTTAGACTCCCATAAGTTTTTAGATGAAGAAACAGAGTAGCTAATAGACTTGCCCTGGCTAGTCTGAGGCAGAATTTGAATGCAGGTCCTCCTAACATCAATTAGAATATTTTTTTAAAAGCTTTCCCTGTTCCCCCAACATCTCAACTTCTACTGAACTAAATAGTTACACACTGTTAACCTTGGCAGTAGGACATGTGTTCTAGTTTCTGACGGCTTCCTGGGTGTACATCTGGTTTCCCCTCTTAGACAGTGAGCGACTTAATGTACCCTCTGGATGCCTGACCCCTTATCTCCTCTCCCATGGCAAGTACATCAGTTCAGACCCTCTCCCTTCTGACCTAAACTGAGTTTAGGGGAAAGAACACAGAATTTGGAGCCAGGAGACCTGGGTTCAGATTTCAGCTCTGACCTTGGGCAAAGCAATTCACCCTAATGCCTAAATGGGTCCCTGTCTCTTGCTTTGTAAAATGAAGGGGGGTGGAGTTAATGAACACTAAGGACGCTTCCAGGTCTAAATCCTCTGTTCCTCTTGTCTCCTGATGTTCCTTCTGTGTCTAGTCTCTTCCCTTACCTGTCCTCCACGCTGCCCCATAAATAACCTTCCCAAGAGTTCTGCTGAAATCATGTCCCTCCTCCCCTTGCCTACTTTGGCATTCAAGGCCTTTTACAAACCCACCTTTTCACACTAATTCCCATTCCAGCCCACCTTAATTCTTTTTTCCCTTTCTTGTCTTGGTCCCTCTCCCCTCCCCCATGCTTGGAATAGCTCCACCTCCATCTCTCTGGGTCCGGCTCTTCCCTTCTTCCAAGGCCCTACTCAAATATCACCTTCTCTTTGACCTAGGCCTGACCGTGTACCTTGCCCTCACCCGCCCCTGACAAACATGATCCCTTCTCAGATTTCCCATAAGCCCTTTGTCCTGGACCACTCCTTTGGACCCACTTCACTTTCCCTCATCTCTGCTGTTTGTATACTTGTTTTCCTATTTCATTAGATTGTAAACTCCCTGGGAGCAGGACACATGTCATATCTCCCTTGTCTCCAGAAAGCCAACAGATGATTAATAAATGTGGAATTGAATGAAATACGAAGAGTAGCATTTAACTTTCAAATTTTCATTCATTCATTGAGATGTTTTTTAAATTTAAATTGAAAAAAGAAATACTGATCCTTTTAGTTTCTCACATTTGAGCAAAGGCCTGAAATAAAGAGTTTTATGTATGTTCTCTCCTTCCTTAAACTGTCCAGACCTGGGCTGAGGACACTGGCGCTCCCTGCCCTGATAGCCTCCCCCTCCCCCTACTCCAAAAGCTGTCAGACGTGTGGCCTGTGAGATGGACCAACCTCGGCGGGATCCAGGCTCAGGTCATTCACCAAATGTTTGTTCACATTTTTTCAGCGAGGAAGATGAAGAAGAGAGTCGAACACCCCATCCCACCCCCATCATCCACTCCAAAACATCGCCCCAGCCTGAGTCTGGGATCAAGAGACTGTAAGTGAACCTTTGTGATAGACAGCTTAGCATGCTGTTCTGGGGTTCTAACAAGTAGTCAGCCTCTGCCCTCCTACTCCATCTGAGGCTGGGATTCAGCCTTTTTACTAACCCCAGAAAGCTGAAACATAACCCAAGCAGGGGGCGGGGGGAGATGGTTGGCCTTGCCCTGACCAGTGGTTTGTGTCCATCTGTCCCTGGTTTCCCTCCTTGCCTGGGCACCTGGCTACGGTCAGTGAATGGGAACGGGGGAAGGGAGGCGAGGATTGGAGACTGATGTTCTTCTGACCTGCATGGGCATTGCTGGATGCCTGTTGGCCAAGCATGGGGGAGCTTGAGCTTGGATTAGGGGAGGGCTTGTCTGAGAGCAACTGCCTGTAAGGACCATTAGTAAGCGTGAGGGTTTTTTCATTCATCCTGAAAATAAGAATGCCCTGTTCAGAAATGAAACCTGTAGAGTGGGTACAGGCCCTCTGTGCACATTCATTCATCAGTCAAAAAGCATTTATTAACCACTTCTGGATAGAAAGATAAAAATGGAATTGCCCCCATCCTCAGGGAGTTTACAGTCTATCAGACTCATTCACTCCATATAGACTTAGCCAGCCCCTTTGGCATGGGTACTGTGGGTCCCTGCCTCAGGAGGTGTCTGTTGTCTCTTGATGTTGCCTGGCTCGAGGCTTGGTCATGTCCACCAGGTCCTCCCTGTCCCCAGGCTCCATCCCTTGGCCAGCTCCCTCCACATCAAGCCCCTACAGTGACCTGGAAGCTTCCCTAACCCCCAGGATAGAGAGGAGGCCAGGGAGAAGGGAGGGAAGTGGCCAGAAACGCCCACTCTCCTTTCCCAGAGTGCTGCGGTTGGCACCATCCTTGTGGCAGTGCTGGTTTTCCATGAGATAACTGTGAGAATGAGCTGCCACAGAAGGGCTTTTGATGGGGCCCAAGGCAGGACACTGCTGGCCTTTGTGTCCACCTCTGCTGCTGACTGACAGCTGTGTTTGTGCCACCACGCAAGTGGGGGGGCCTCTCCCCACCCCCATCCTTGGGACAGGAAGAGGGGGACAAAGCAGCCTCATGGAAGGAAACTTGAGGACGAATGAACAGGACTTAAGATTAGTTACAAGCAGGTCTGCCTCGGCCCATCTTCCTGCTTCCCTCTGCTTGTGTCTGATTTCCCCAGGCACTGCTAAGCTCAGGGGCTCGTGGGGAACATTAGTCACACGTGAGTAGAGAGGCCTCCCATCCGCTAATCCTACTTACTGGAGGATGGGCCTGCTGGGCCCCGTCCCAGCTCTGTGCTGTTAGTCAGACCTCTCCAGCCAAACAGCCCCAAACTCTTTCTTCTTCTTCCAGGCTCTCCACTTCTGTCCTTCTAGCTGCCTTTCCTGCCCTCCCTTCCCTTGGTCTCTAGCTGCTGGTCTCAGTGGTAGCTAGTTCCCCATCTACCCAGCTCTCTGAGAGCCAGGGAAATCTCACTCCAAACTGCTGTTAGCAAGGCTGGTGACACTTTTTAATATTCATTTTTTTAAAATTTTGCGTTCTAAATTTTAAAAAACGGAATGTTAAAGATTGTCTTTACATGTAATTTTGGAGAAAATATTATTAAAAGAAAAAAGAAAAGCTGACCACAGAGCATAACAGTGGCACCCAGAGGAAAAAAATCTAAGAATAACAGCACTGCTAAGCTCCCAGGAGGAAAGATTTGGGGTCACCCAGAGAAGGTCAAGAATGGAAAGACTAGTTGACCCCAACTTAATTCTTACTACACATCAAACATCCTGCTCCCTCTCCTTGTCTTCTCTCCCTTCCACACACAGCTGGTGTTTGCCTGAGTAAGGGATAAAGAAGGGGCAAGTGACAGAGGGATTGTAGGAAAAATTGGAGAGCATAGTGATTCAAAAACACTGGGTAGCCAGTCTTGTGCCTTTCAGGCAGGTCCAACCTTTGGAAAACCTCCTACCACCCCAAGCAAAAATGATCTTCCCTTCCCTCTCCCTTATTTGCCATGATCCTGAAATCCTACCATTAGGGCTTCATTTATCTGGGTCTTCCTGATCTGGTAATAATGTAAGTTGTCCACTAAAGCATAGGTGGAAATAAATGATTGTTTGGGTGACGGCAAAGCCCTCCTGGCTAGAGGTCCCTTTGGAAAAGGAGAGCAGAGGGTATTCAAAAGGGTAGAGTCTAGCCTCTCCCTTGGTGAGACTGCACAAAGCCAGGGCAGCAGGGAGCTCGGGGAATCTGTGCTCCCTCTCACGGTTTGTACTGCTGCACCTGCCATTAATTCTACCAAAGGTGGATGAATGAAAAGACATTTTATCAAGGGTTTGCTATGTGAAAAGCACCATGCTAGTCCCTGGGAGTACACGCAGGAAAATGAGCCAGCCCTTTCACAGAAGTGCAGATTGTAGAAGCCCACATTCCAAGAGGGTGGACTCAGCTGCAGGGCAGATTGAAAGGCCTTGCGGTCTTCAGGGTGCGTTGCCAGGCACATGGTCATACATCTTCCTTAATGTTAATTTCCATTGAGACCACATCCATTTCTGATGTGCGACCATATGACAGTACCCAAGGCTTTAGTGTTGACAACCAAAATCTTTCATCCATTGCTCCTGGGCAACATGGTACCTAATGAATTCACAGAGGTAGCTTAAAAGGCCTTGTGTTTCCTACTGTGCAGACATTTTCCAATATTTGCCCTGCTTCTGGAGACCTTTAAATGGAGCTGTGTATACCTGGATAGTCATGGAGAAGTCATGAGGAAGGAATCAGGTTCAAGGTTTGTAGATTGAGGGATGGAAAAGACATTAGAATTACTTTCCAGATGAGGAATCTGGGACCCAAGGCCACACAGTGAGTAGATGGCAGAGCTGAGATTCAAACCCAGGTTCTCTTGATGGGAATCCAGCAGCAATCTTTCTTCTGCATCCTGGTGCCTCCCACATCCTTTCCGGGGGGAAGGGCGGGTAGTTCCAATGGAAAGTTTGTGCCCCTTCCTCAAGAGGGGCCTGCGCCTTTGGGCATTCCAGGGTCGGCCTGTGACTTTCCCCATCACCCAAGGAGACCCTTTAAGCCCTAGCTTACAGATAAATCATGCATGTAACTGAAAAGGAGGATAGCAAGTATAATCCAAAGTCCGAAGAGAATCCAAAACTCTTATTTTATCTAACCCAGTTTAAAAAAAATGAGACACTTTTGGTGAGCAAAACTGATTTGAGTTTCACCTTGAACTTCCCCTTTGGACCCTCTAGACCAGGGGTGGAGAACCTCCTACCTCGAGGCCACATGTGGCCCTCTAGGTCCTCAAGCACAGCCCTTTGACTGAATCCAGACTTCACGGAACAAATCTCCTTAATAAAAGGATTTGCTCTATAAAACTTGGACTCAGTCAAAAGGCCATACCCAAGGACCTAGAAGATGACAGGTTCCCCACCTCTGGCCTAGCTCCTTAGGCCCAATTGCCTTCCTGAGCCTCATTTGTAAAAATGAGGAGGTCAGGCTTGGATGACCTCTAAGGAAGTTCCCTTCCAGTTCAGAAGCCTAAGATTCTACATAAATGTGCCTGGTTTTGTTCAAGTCAACAGATATTCTTAACATTCCATAGATAGGTTTCTGACAGTTTCGTGTAAGCTAAATTTGGGTATGTAAAATGCTATTTGAGGTGAATCTTTTTTCACCATTTTTGAAAGTTTGGGTTTTTATAGAGCAGGTCTGCATATGGTACAAATGGAAGGAGCCCTGGCTCCTTCCTGGAGCCAGGTAACCTGGGTTCAACTCCTGCCTCTGCTATTTACTGCCTGTGTGGCTTTGAATGAGCCATAGGTTCCTCCTCATCTGTCAAATGAGAAGGTTGGACTGGGTGGCCTTTGAGGTCCCTTTCCGTCCTAGGTCTGTAACCAAGAAGTTGTCAGGCTGCCTTTGGAACCCAAGGCACAGATACAGAAATCCCAGGCTTGGGGCAGCCCATGTGAGACAGACACCTGCCTGGCTCTGACCGAGGGAGAGCCTCAGCCTCCTTCCTTCCCTCCTCTTCCCCACCCCTCAGCTCTTTGGGAATCAATCCCCCACCTGTCTTCTCTCTATAACCATCACTGAGGACACCCAGACTATCCCTGGGGGCTCTCCCATGTCTGTCTGTGTGGAGCACGGAGGTGCCTTCTTCTGCCCACCTTTTGACCTTCTCTCTGCCTCTCTGACCAGGATCTTTACAGCCGTAATGCCTATGGTAGCAGCTGGACTGATCCTAGATGACCCCACCCTGCAGCCTGTCCGAAGACTTGTTTCCCTTGTAGGCACATCTGGTTTCTCGGTTTTGTCTTGGGAATGCCTGCTGGGGCTGAGGGGCTGCACTCTGCTGTTTTCTTTGGCCTGGGCTGCCCCTGCATCCTGGCGGCTGTGATGTGATCTCTCGTGTGCCTGTCACAGTGCGCAGTCAGCACGATTCCTCAGAAAATCCTCTGCTGCATCACAAATAATTCTCTTTGTCTCTTCTGTTTCCATTTTAAAACCACCTTATCCATGTTCCAGTCAAGAAGGGCCTTTAAGCCACGGGTCAGTAATTACCAATGCCCACCACGGTTCACCGAGTGTCACTAACACTGCACGTCTGTTCACTCAGCCAGGGCTGCTCTCTTAAAATGCTTTTGTTTTCTGCCACTGAAGCTACTCAGTCCTTCAAAAAAAAAAAGAATAAGAAAGGGCCATGGGGGTAGAGAAAGGGCTCCCATTTGTGGACAGCGTCTCTCCATTTGGATGTGAAGTGCCCCCTCATGCTTACTGGCACTGCTTATGTGTAATAATGAAACACGAGTGTGTTTGGACAGATACGCTTAGGCAAGCGTGCTGGATTTAGAGTCAGAGGGCCTGGGTTCCAGTTCTTTGCCACCACAAAAAGAGCTGCCGTAAATATTTTTGTACACATGGGTCCTTTTACCGCTTGTATGATCTCTTTGGGATATAGCCCTAGAAGTGGTATTGCTGGGTCAAAGGGCATGCACATTTTTATAGCCCTTTGGGGTTCAGATCCCACCAGCTCTGTCTAAATTAGTGTCTGTTGTGACCTTGAACAAATCACTTTTCTCGCCTTAGTTCCCTTTACTGTAAAATGAAGGTGTTGAAGAGCTTAGATGTCCTCAGCAGCCTCTCCCAGCTGTAGTTGGTGATGCCCGTGTTGATATAGAAAAGCTTGACCAGAGCATCATCCAAATCACTCCTTTCTGGGCTAGTAGGCATGGGGCTGCCCTTGAAAAACCAGGTGTTAGTAGACAAACTTCAAGAGCCCTGGTTTGAGGTTCAAAAGAAACTGTCACTAGAAGAAAGTAAGGTCTAGAGGCTTTCAAAGCACGTTCATCTCATTCTCTCATCAACAGAATCAAAGCCCAAACCCTATCCAAGCCACTCTTTTTTTTAAAGTTAGTGTTTTAACTTGTATTTCTGGTTTCTTGTGAGTGCTGAAGCCCAGAATCAGCTCCCCATTTCTGACCTCCAGGCACTGGTTTTCCACATTAGTCCAGACTGGCTGCCTGGGGCCTGGGCTGGCCTAATATTGGTGCTACACAGCGGTCATAACTTTCTGTAAACAAAGGCAATTGGTTTTCATTTTAGTAAATGGGTGCCTAGCAGCATAGGAGCACCGTTTTTTTTTTTTCAAGGCAGTTTTCAAAATTTCAAATGTTTTTGTAATCCATCTTTAGTACTGACATATCACAACAGGGTGGGAAACATCGCCTGAGGAAGTCTTTTAAGGAGATGTCAAGGCCTGAGCTGAACCTGCCCTAATTTTCTAGAGACTTTTGAGAACAGTGTGGGGGAGGGGGGGAGTAGAGAGACAGGGAGGGAGAAAAAGCCCTAACAACAAATCCTCATCCCTGGGGTCAGCTTGGACAACAGTAATACAGGTTGTTTCAGGTTTATTTGCAAAACTGTGACTTGAGATCAAGTCATTTCAACTCTTCAGGCCTTGGTTTTCTCATCTGCAAAATGGGCAGAGGAGGTTTGGACTTTCTGAGGGAGCATGGAGTGAGCAGTAGCAAGAGTGCTGGTTCTGGAGTCAGAGAACTGGGTTTCAATTCCATAGACTTGGTACCTGTGTGACCTTGGGCAGGCCACTTCTGTGGGACTCGGTTTTCTCATCTGTAAAATGAGCCAGACTAAGTGGCTTATTAAGGTCCCTTCCAGGTGGCAGTCTGTGGTCTTATGAGTCCCGTAATATTCAGTGACTATCTGTTCCATCATCCCCAAGTGATCATAGGAAGGTCCCTTAACCTTTCTGGGCCTCTGGGTCTTCATCTGTAAAAGGTTGGAATAGATGGCCCTAAAGCCATGGTTCTGCTAACTGGGGGGCAGGTGGGTCCAAAGGTGGGGCACCTCCATTATTGAATGGATGTAGCTCGTCACTTCCTCTGTAACTGATGGCCCCTAAGACCGTAAGTGGATTTCAATCCCAGGGCTTCTTGACTGCGAGGCCAGCTTCATGTCATAGGGCTGCAGCCTGTGCATGGCTTCAGTGGAAATTCCAGCTCCTAGAGATAAAGGCAATGGGTGAAAGGAACCTAGGTAAATTCGGAGCTCTGTTCCTAACTCCCTGAGACCTTGGACAGGTCACCTGACATAACTCAGCTTCCTCATGTCTGAAATAAGGGTGTTGGACTAAATGTCTCCTGAGGTCCCTTCCGGCCCTGGATCTATGATCCTATAAGATTATTTTAATTAAACTAAGTTTTGCCATTTTGTGAACAAGCTTCTCCTAGTTTCCATTGCAGTAAAAAAGGTCCCCTTCCTACAGTGCAGCTTGAATGACTCATCCTTAGTGCTTCTCCCTAACAGCTCTCCCCACCGTCCCCCCTCTAAACGGGCACTGCCAGCTGGAGTCCCCACTCCCTTCTGTGTGACTGCCCACACCCTTGCCCATGAGCTCCTCTTAGGGGGCTTATTAACAACCATGAATTCTTCAGCCTTTAAAAAAAAAGTCAACCCAGCCCTTGCTGTCCAGTGCTGTGTCTTCTGCCCTTTCTGTGTGGAAGGCTCATTTACCCAATTCTAAGAATGCCATGAATGGGAAGAGTGATGGTCAGCTAGATGCTGAAGATTCATGCTGTGTTGGGGTGTGTCTCACTGTGATGTCACCACCCACCATCCCCCTGGCTTTGAGATGCACCTTCCAAGCTCCAAGTCTTTCTCCCACCAGTTGAAACTGACTTGGTTGCTTTGGCTTGGTTGTGATGTGCACACCTCTGCACAGCATCTGAAGGAGGCATTGGGTAGGTACTGAATTTTCTTTTCCTCCCTCGCTCCCCACCCCCTTCTTCTTTCCCAAAAAGGTTTAGTTTCTTCTCTCGAGACAAAAAGCGCCTGGCCAGCACGCAGAGAAACGTCCACTTCCAGGAATCGTTTGGCCAGTGGGCAGACTCCCACAGAGACGACGGCTACACTGAACAGGGACAGGAAGCGTTGCAGCACCTGTGACTTTCACTCTGCCTGGGCTCGTGACCGGCTTGGCTACGTCTGACCCAGACGGTCAAGGACCAGACCTCACGGCCCCTGGCAGCTCAGACCTCTGCACCTCGTGGTCGTGAATATTTTCAGATGTACTTTCCACCCAGGGACACTGAGACACATGCTGTGTGCTTCGGACACCAGACCTCTAAAAACAGACTCCAGATTCCAAATCATTTGTACCTGGGGGTGGGAATCATGGTTTAGATTGCGTGACTGTGTGACCCTCACGTAGACATACGTAGGTCATGGATTTAATGCCCGGCTAGTCTCTGGTCTGACTTTTGCACTCACTCCGGTAACACAGGCTTCTCTAAACCAAAAACACAGTGTATGGCACCCTGACAGTGGCCAGCACGCTGGCACTGTGTGCAGCTTGGTCTGTGGGTACTCTCTGACCCGTCATGTTTCTGTAATACAGAGGGGTGGGGGGTGGGGGGGATGGGGAAGTGATGGCGGCTCCTTAGTTCTATTGAGGCCATTTTCAAAGTGGCCCAGGCAGAACTCTAACATTTGATCAGGTTCCCCCGGGGCACCTTTTAGCACAGACTCTGGGAGCTCTGTCTCAGGGCAGCATTCACCAGTGGACAACAGGACCCTTCAACCTCACACCTGGAGGCAGCCGTGCAAGAAGCCAGGGTATGGCCATTATACCCTGGGTTTATAGTGCCTAAAGCATGTAGATACTGTGTACGAGGTGAGTGTGCCTTGGGTTTTGCTGAGTTATATGCAGTATTAACCAAACAAAAGACTTGCTAAAAATGATCAATTTTAACATGTGGTTTGGGCATTTTTTCTTGTCATCTTTTTCTTCATGCATGGGAGATAGGAAACTACTCCTTATCCTGCAGAGCCCTCACTGAAGGCGTACAGGGTACTGGGAACCTTGTAGGGAAAGGGTAACCTTGACACAAGATTGGCAAGGCTCCTCCTGCCTTCTCTGGGAGGTTTGAGCTGTGGGGAAGCAAAGACGTCCCATGGCATTGTGTGGCCGCCAGACCCAAGGGGGTGCCTTGGATCTCTGGAAGCCGGATAAAGAGCAAACCATCGGACTCACCAACTTCCTTTCTTTTCTCCCAAGGCTCATAAACTATGTATTTTAGTACCACAATTAAAATTGATAAAAGAATCACTGCTGAAACCAGCACAGTGAAAGCAGTATGCTGGGGTAGGGAAAACACCCACTAGGGAGACCAGGGATCTAGGCCTGTCCTGCCCCTAATGGGCTGGGGGACCACCGGAGAGTTCCCTTACTTTCATTTTCTGGGAAAGGATGGAGGGATGGACAGAATGACTTCCCTGGCCCCTTCCAGCTCTAAAACTATGGGCTGTTACACAAGGTGATTTCAGAGGTAGAGAAATGGGACCTTGGCCACCCCGTTCCTATTTTTAATATAAAGGAACGAATTTCTATTGAAACCCTTGGAGAACAGAGAAATCCTACACTGGTAATTTACTAGGAAAATAGCATGTTCATTTTCTAAAATGGTTTCTAACAGCTGGTGTCTATTTTAACACAGCAGGGCGGTACTGTTCTTTGTGCAAAGTAAAGCTGGAGGAGGAGGTTGGTGCTGTTAGGGTAAAACCTAATAATGGTGCTGGTTTTTAAACCAGCATAGAATAGATAGCTGTGATTCAAGTGACATTTATTAAGCACCGACATTGTGTAAGGCCTTGGAAACAAATCAGACACACTACCTGAAACATTAATTTTAAAAACTTGAATTTTCAGAGTTACAGTTATGGACAATAAGATGCTTATCATGGTCTTTCTTTTTGAAAAGCATCTAAGTATGTCTGGTATGTTAGAGGCAGCTCGGTGGCACAGTGGACAGAGGACTAGGTCCGGGGTCAGGAAGACTCAAGTTCAAATTAGGTCTCACATACTTCCTGGCTGTGTGACCCTGGGTAAGTGACTTACCCTCCATCTGCCTCAGTTTCCACATCTGTAAAATGGAGATAAAAATGGCCCCTACCTCCCAGGGTTGTGGTGAAACTCAAATGAGATATTTGTGAAGTGTTTTACAAATCTTAAAGTACGATATAATGTTAGCTGTTATAGTAGCTTACTTTCAATGTGTGTCTCACAAGTGGGAAGGGAAGGTCAGTTCACCCAGTTTGCTGATGGTCAAGCCCGGAGGGAGGAAGGATAGGAAAGAGGAAGGCTTGGCAGCAGTTTGCTGCACAGGTCACAGTGTGTTAGCATTTCATCGGCTTGGTTCTGCACACTCCTGACTCATTTTGCAGAACTATAAGGAGGCTCGAAATAAGGGAATACTTCATCACTGCTAGAGATGTGTGAAAGTGCAACTGGGGGGGGGGGCAGCTGGGTGGTGCATTAGATAAAGAACCAGCCCTGGAGTTAGGAGGACCTGAGTTCAAATCCAGCCTCAGACACTAGCTGTGTGACCCTGGGCAAGTCACTTAACCCCAACTGCCTCAAAAAAAAGAAAAGAATGTAATAGGCTGTCTTGGTGGTAGAGAGGTCCCCACTACTAGAGGTCTACAAGCCAAGACTGGATAACCTTGTTAGGACATTCTCATTAAGGTTCAAGTTGGTCTAGTGAGCCTCTGAAATTCTATGAAATGTTTTTTTATTAAAAAGACATCAGGTATCTCGTCCTCCTGGGTAAGCCCTTCAGTGGAAGGAATATGACACTGATGAGGAGGGTGTTGGCCTGAAGACAGGGCCTGATTCTACTACTTTATTTGTGCATCCTTAGGAAGGAAGGAAACAAGCACTTCTATGGGTCTACCATGTGTCAGGCCCTATACTAGGATAAGTTGCTTTTTAGACTTAAATTTAGATTTAACAAGCATTTATTAAGCCCCTACTATGTATATGCCAGGTACTCTACTAAGCACTTTACAATTATCTAATTTAACCCTCACAACAACCCAGGGAAATACATAGGTGCTATTATCATCCCCATGTGACAAGAAACAGAGGCTAAATGTCTGGCCCAGGGTCTGAGGCAAGATTCCAATGCTAGGGCTCTATCCAGTTTGCCACTCACCTGCCTCTTCCTCACTCTCCCCATGTGTAAAAGGTACCTTCCAGCTGTAAATCTAGGATCCCACAAGAATCCACATTCAGCTCAGAAGGGGCAGGCTGTCAGCCTGAGGCCAATGAAGACTTTCTTCCTCTTGGCTTCCTTTTGTAGTTAACCCCCTTTGAGACAATCAGGTTAACGCAGGCTGCTGAAATGTCTGGACTGATTTGAAACAAATCTTTATTCATCAGCTGACTGTGTGCAGGGTTCTAGTGATACAAAGATGAGAAGTTTGGACATGGGTGGGCCAAAGACTACAATGGTGTGTCCCCTAATAAAGATAACACAGGTTAGACCAGGAACATGGCAATGGAGAGCTCAGGGGAGAGCCCTAGGAAATCTGAGGCGAGCAAGCCCCCTCTTAGCTGGGCACATAAGGGAAGACTCCATGGAGGTGAGGGCTGAGCCTGGTAGAAAAGAGGAAGAGACAACGTGCACCTGGGCACTGGGCACTCACCAACCGCCAAGCCCACCTGCTCTGCCCGCACAGAGATGCCAAGAGTTAAAAAGTGTCTCTACTTGTGTTTGTCATCCTCTCTCTGCTTTCTAGAGTCTCTTTCCTTGCTTCGGTCTCTTCTCTCCCGGTCTTTTCTCTCTCGGCCCCTGCCCCTCTCCTCTCGGAAGTCCCTCTCTCGCTCCCTCTCATTATCGTCCCAGGCCCTGCTGGCCTCCCTTTCCTGCCGCCTCTTCTCTCTGCTCCTGTCATGGTCTCTGGTCCTCCAGTCCCAGGTCCTGTCTCGGGACCACTCCCTCCTTTCCCTCTGGCCCTCTCCATAGAAGTCACTTTTGAAAACTGGCAAGTTAATGGGTTTTCTAAAAGGCCGGTCCCGTCCACCAAATCTCAGTTGTCCAGATTCTTTTTTTCCACCAAATCCTCCTCCGAGTCTGCGAGGGATCCACCCTTTCAGGATTCTTTCCAGCTCGTAGTCGACAAAGATCTCATGCTGATCAATAACCAGTCCGTTGGCATCCCTGTAGGCTTTTAACAGAGACCGTTCCTCTCTGTACTCGATAAAAGCATAGTGCTTTGAAAAGCCTGTGACCACATCCCGGACCAGCCGCAGCTTCCTGATGTCGCCATATCTGCTGAAGACCTCTTTCAGCTTCTCTTCTGTCGTCTGCAGGCTCAGCCTGCCCACAAAGAGGGTGAGGTGGGGGTCTCCAGACACCCCTTTGTTGGGCACGTAGCGCGCCAGCATCGCCCTCCAGACGGCCCGGTCATGAGGCTCTTCATCGGTACCATCGATGCTCCCAGCCTTGAGAGGATCATACTCTTTGGCGATGGGCATCCACTCATTCATTCTCTAGAAAAGCAGGAGACAGTGAGTGTACTCGGCTTTGATGCACAGCAGCATCGGAGAAGGCCAGAAATTTACCCACACCATTTTGTTGGGCCAACCAGCAAAAATCTGGGTCCCCTGTCTTGGGGTCCCCAGGAACAATTCTGCTACTACAAGTAATAATAATAGTAGGATTTGCAAGTTACTTCAAGTACTTTCACCTGTGATTCTCATCATAGTCCCAAGGGGCAGGAACTGCAGGGATAACAGGATACTGATCTACTCTGCAGACGGGGAAACTGAGGCTCACAGCAGTTACATGACTTGTCCAAGGTGAGATTGAAACCCTGGTTCCTCCTGACTGAGTCTAACCCTCCTTCCACATCATGTCACTGCTTCCCACTTCAGCTGGACAAGCCTACAATGCTGCTGTGATGCCAGAAGGCCATTCCAGCTTGGTATGCTGCTTCTAGAAGAGAGCAGGCTTAGGCCAGCAGCAGTCCTGGGAGGGGGGTTTGGGGGGGCTAGTCGACTCCCTGAAGCTGGGGACTGCTTTCTGCCTCGGAGCAGGAGAATTAATCGCTATGACAATTTCACCCCAGCAAGCCTGCGCTGCAGATGACATTCTTTCAGATACATGGTAATTAATTCATAGGAATCCTTATTGGAATAATAAAGTGCCTGCCAACATTTAAGAACCGCCAATGCTTATGTAACCCCCTAGCAACTCCACAGCCAAAAGTGAAATAGCTTTAAAACGGGTGGCGGGGCCCTCTCCAAAGCAAGCATGACAGGTCTCTGATCTTACCATTCCACCAGCAGCTCTCCCTAGTACGTCCTCAAACCTCACTTTCTCTAGGGCTGTTTCTCCAAAAAAGCCTCTATGGCCTGTCCTCCTTTCACCCCAATCAAACACATGGCCTTTTCTTTTTCCAGCTCTCTACTCTAGTATAAGATAAAACAATTCTGCCCGTATAGACTTAAAGGGTACAGGAGATACTACTTTGTTGAGGGTATTTATTGGGGGGGGGGGTACAATATTGGTTTAAAAGAAGTAACCTAATGCTACAATACAATACTACAAGGCAGTTATGAACAAATTTAAAATACTGACTGGGTTGACTGATAAATCAATGTCTGTAAATGAAATCCTCAGGAGCCTGAAAGCCACTTAATAAAATCTATTTACATTTGATGGCAAAAGAGTTCATCTGTCACATACACCCAATGAGGTAGTGGTGGAGGAGAAAGAACGCTGGAGTTAGGAGGCATGGGTTCGAACTCTGGCCTGGGGAAGTCTTAGGCAAAATTCAGGGAAGGTGGAGAGGCTGGAGGGCCTCCAGAGAGAGCAATAGGCCTCAGCCGTATGAGGATCCAATAAAAGCAGAAGAGATCTGGAGTTCTGCTGCCTGGACAGAAGGCAGACTGATTTTGCTCGGCCCTGGAGGGCATAACCTCAGCAAATGCTGATAGGTAGGTTTCTGCCACCTTGGGAAGCAAAGGGCTCCCACTCTTTGGAGGATTCCAAGCAAAGACTGACCACCATTTGTCTGGAATTAAAGAGAACAAAGTCTTCAAGTACAGATTGGACTCCTGATTCCCTGTACCCACTCTGTGATGGGGCGGGGGGAGAGGAGGCAGGGCAGCATGGACAGGTTCTCAAGACCTTGGTTTCCTCCTTTATAAAATGATTAAATTATAAAGATTAAATTGTAAAATTGGACTAGATTCTGTACAAAGGCCTGGCAGCAAGATGATGGCATGCTCCCAGTATTCAGGCTTGGCAGAGGGGGTCCCTAAGTGTCTTGGTGCCTTTGAGTGTAGCTGGGGCTGGGGAGAGCCAGAGACCCATAGCAAAGTTCCAGGAAACAGAATGAACTGCCTTAACCTGCAATGTTTCTGAGCTGTTGCTCAAACTTTAAAAAGAAAGTAAATATACTGCAGAAAGTCATTACCATCTCTTCTGGTCAGCAGGATGGCAAAGGAAAATAATTGTTGAAAAAGAGAATGAGCTACCACAGAAAGTTTCTGTGGAATCAGGGCTAGACAGACCCTCAGATTATTTAGTCCAAAACCTTTCTTTTACATATGAAGAAACTTAGACCTAAAAAAAATGAGCCTTGCCTAATTTTTTTTTCCAAGTTTGAGTCATGTCCAACTTTCTGTGACCCCATTTGAAGTTTTCTTGGCAAAGATATCAAAATGGTTTCCCATTTCCTTCTGCAGCTCTTTTTACAGATGAGAAACTGAAGCAAACAGGCTTAAGTGCCTTGCCCAGGGTGGCCAGATTTGAGCTCAAAAAGATAAGTCTCTCTGACTCCAGGCCTCGAACTCTGTCCACTGCACCATCTAGCTGCCCTTTTTCTTAAATAATAAAGCCAGAACTGGAACCCAGGTACACTGACCCAAAATCGAGGGCTCCTACTGTTAACACTACTTTCCCTCTGCCATTCCTAGCTCTACCCCCAGGTCCTATGTTCAGCACGCTGTAGGAAGGATTCCCACTCAGTCAGGTGGATGGCCCAGATGACTTCTTAAGTTCCTAAAATGAAGGGGTCTAGGAGATCATCTGTCAACCAAACGAGCATTTATTTAACTCCCACTAACAAGGCGCTCCTTGAGGGCCGGGGACATCTTTTACCTGTCTTTATATCCCCCAATGTCTAGCACAGTGCCTGGAATACATTAAGAGCCCAATAAATTTTTACTGATGGACAGAACAAAATCCAGGAGGTGGGGGCAGGCTGTGAAAAATCGAGATGGAAGAGGGCGGATGCAATGTTGGGGGGGGGGGGGCGGCCAGCAAGCAAAGCTCCATTTGGCTGGAACACGGCACATGAAGCACCGTGCAACGTCTAGAATGCCTGGCTGAAGCCGGGTTGTGTAGGGTGTTAATACCGTCCCCCTCAACCCCCCCCACCCCCCCGAAAAGAAAAGTTTGTATTTGGTCCTAGAGGCAACACTGGGGCTTTTCTAGCTAGGGATAACCAACAGCATAATACGTTTGCTTTTTGGAAATATCGCAGTACCCAACACCCAAGAGCAGCAGAACTTAACAAATATCTGCAGATGGGCTGATGCCTTGGGCAGCTGCGTGGAGGGCAGGCCGACTTAAGGCTGGAACACCAATTAGCAGGCTATTGCAATGATCCAGGTGAGAGGTGATGACGGCCAAGGCATGCGGGTGGCTGTGCACCCGCAAAGAAAGGCAAATAAAAGTCTGGCTCTTTAAATGTCCTCCACAATGCAACAAGCGACCTTTTGTGACCCGCTGGAGTTCTTCCCGTTTGTCCTTAAGCCTCCTCGGCTACGGAAACCCCAGCGTGAAACCACGTGCGTTTCCCGCAGGCTGCTCCCGCCACGCCCTCCGGGTCAGCAACGCGTGCGCACTTCATCCCCTCTAGGGCTCCCCTAGGCCAACCCAGGTAAGGGAGGGCCACCGTTGATGCCGGAACTCCATGGTGGAGCATGCGCAGTAGACCACCATGAAGCCAAGGCGGGAGAGCCACTAGCCAGCGGATCACTAGTAGAAGCCCGGCTTCCTTTCGCAAGCCCGCTCCCAGACAATCTCCTTACCTCGTTTATCCGGGGTCTCAGCCTCGCCAAGTCCCTAAGAGGCTCTCGAGCCGGCTGTGCCTCAGAACCACCCCAGCCCCCGCACCCGGGCTCAAATAGGGCCGCCGCCTTTGCCCATCTCCAACATGGCGGCCAGTGACCACAGAGTCCGCGGCCGTACGGAAACGGCTTCGGGGATGGGGCTGAATGGAGCTGGGGCTGGACGCGCACCTACCTCTCCTCCTTCCTCACACAGCCGGGCCCCTGCTGCCTGAAAGCAGCTGCCACCACTTACTCTGTGCTGGCCAGGTTCGCTCTTTACCGGAGAACTAGGCGAGCCTCCAACTTCCGGGAGGCCGCGTGCGAGACTTGATGTTGGCCGCAGCCGATTTGCCATAAGTTACGGCTTCCCTCCTCCTCCCCCCCCCAAAAAAAAAGTTATGTGTATTGTGCCAGGTTAGTAGATGAATTGTGATACACCTGAAAAGAAGAGGATGTGTAATTTTTCTATCTTTTAAGCAACGAAATAATGTCCTTTTTTTGGTCAAAGTTGGTTTTCGACATAGCGTGCGCTGGAATGTGCCGATTCGAAAGCGCAGTTAGGTTTCCTCCCGCCGGTCCCTCCCCCCGGGAGAACGGTGAACACGTGGAGGAGTGTGTGGACCAAGCTGTGGCTGGACCCGTTAGTCCACGCCCCAGGCTCCTCCCTTGCTGGGAGGGGAGCGGGATGTAAGGGATGGAGAAGGTAGAGCTGGAAGGAAGCTTGGGTCATGTAGTTTTGGACATGGAAAGGACCTTAGCAGTCCGCTAGACCAAGCCATTTTACGGGTGAGGAAATTGAGTTCCAGGGAGGCAAAGCGACTTGTCCAGTGGTTAACGAAGCGGTGTCAGAGCCAAGATTCAAACTCTAGGTTTTAAGATCGTAGAATCAAATCTAAAAGAGAGGTACCTTAGCGGCATCTAGTCCAATCCCAAATGGTCATTCCAGTGTGCAGAGGGTCATCTAGCCCAGCTCACTGACCATCACCATTTCCACCAAAGGACCTCTGGTGTTAAGGGTTGGGAGCAAACAGGCCTTCGACAAGAAATAAGCTCATATAACTGTGCAGCAGTTCTTGATGCTTCAACACACACACAAAAATCAAGGAACAGCAATTGTCTGATCTGCAGCGGATTAGTACAAGAGATGACAGCATTTGAACCCTTTAGGTAATAAAGTAACCGATAAATAGACCTTCTCTCTTCACAAAGGGTAAATGAAACATTTTAAAAATACACAGAAGAGAGCAGAAGAATGTCCAGAAATAGGCAAACGGGACAATTTTGGAATTACAGTAGTACCTTTCAAAAAACCTGGAGTGAAACCTGAAATGACGGTAAAAGAACCAGAGAAAGGCTTCCAGCAGTGAACATTGGCTGAAATCTCTGAAAAAATTGTTAGAAAGATATGGACAAATAACAGAAGGACTGTGATCGGGGTGGGGGAGGGGGTAGTCCTTGAACCTGTGAGAACCATAAATTATTGAATTACCAAAAGAATCATCTAACTTGACAAAGTGAATCAGTGCTGTGGAAAGAGCAGTAGCACATTGGTGATTTGGGAGTTTTCTGAAAATCAGTAATTTTCAGTGTGATGGGATTATTATAACCCAACAGTTGTGATAAGGAAAAATTGAGATAATGTAAGGCAGGTTAGATGGCAAAGTGGATAGTGCTGGGCCTCGAGTCAGGAAGACCTGGGTTCAAATCCAGTCTCAGATGCTTACTAGCTGTGTGACCCTGGGCAGGTCACTTAACTGTTTGCCTCAGTTTCTTCATCTGTCAAATGAGCTGGAGGAGGAAATGGCAAACCACCTCTAGTATCTTTGCCAAAAAAAACCAAAACACCCTGGAGTCTTGTTGTGTCAATTGGACATGACTGAATGACTGAACAAGCAGCAGCAGCAGCAGTAGCAGTAGTAGTAGTAAACATTAGCTACTATACCTCATGGCATACCTCATTTCATTGCACTTCTCAGGTATTCAGTTTTTTGCAAATTGACGGTTTGTGGCAACCCTTGCTTGAAGCAAATCTATTGGCACCATTTTCCAACAGCATTACTCACACTGTGTCTCTGTGTCATATTTGGATAATTCCTGCAATATTTCTAAAATTTTTATTATTATATGGTGTTATGGTGATCTGTGATCAGTGATCTTTGATGTTGGTATTGTAATTGTTTTGGGGGCGCCACGGTCAGTGCTCAAATAAGACTGCAAACTAATCATTAAATGTTGTGTGTGTGTGATCTGACTTCTGAAGGGACTGACAGTTCCCCCCCCCTTTCTCTCTCTCTCTCTCTCTCTCTCTCTCTCTCTCTCTCTCTCTCTCTCTCTCTCTCTCTCTCCCCCCCGTATGTGTCTCTCTCTGTCCCTGTCTCCCTCTCTCTCTCTGTCTCTCTCTGTCTCTCTCTATCTCTGTCTCTCTCTGTGTCTCTGTCTGTGTCTCTGTCTGTGTCTCTGTCTCTCTGTCTGTGTCTCTGTCTTTCTGTCTCCCTCTCTCTCTCCCTCTCTCTCTCTCTCTCTCTCTCTCTCTCTCTCTCTCCCTCTCTCTCTCTCTCTCCCTCTCCCTCTCTCTCTCTCTCTCTCCCTCTCTCTCCCTCTGTATGTGTCTCTCTCTGTCCCTGTCTCCCTCTCTTTCTCTGTCTCTCTCTCTCTATCTCTGTCTCTCTCTGTGTCTCTCTCTGTCCCTGTCTCCCTCTCTCTCTCTGTCTCTCTCTGTCTCTGTCTCTCTCTCTCTCTCTTTCTCTCTCTCTCTCTCTCTCGCCTGTTCCCCAAGACACAACAATACTGAAGAATATTACATAAATTTAGTTAATGAAGCAGCGGCGGGGTTTGAGAGGATTGACTCCAATTTTGAAAGAAGTGCTACTGTGGGTGAAAATGCCATCAAACGGCATCACATACTACAGAGAAATCTTTCACGAAAGGGTCAATCAATGCTGCAAACTTCATTGTCATCTTATTTTAAGAAATTGCCACAGCCACCCCTGCCTTCAGTAAGCACCACCCCTGTCAGTCGGCAGCCATTGACATCAAGGCAATACCCTCCACCAGCAAAAAGATTACAACTCTCTGAGAGCTCAGATGATGGTTAGTTGTTTTTTTTTTAGCAACAAAGTATTTTAATTAAGATGTATACATTATTTCTTCAGACATACTATAGCTCACTTAATAGACTACATTATAGTGTAAATGTAACTTTTATATACACTCGGAAACAAAAATGTAACGTGCTTTATTGCGATATTCACTTTATTGCGGTGGTCTGGAACCGAAAACACAGTGTCTCCAAAGTATGCTTTAAGATTTGCAAGCGAGTGTTTACTAATCAGATGGGGAAAGCTTCTGTGATTTTGTTATGATCACCAAACACGTCTAGTCCGCCTCCCTCCTCTCACAGATAGGAAAAACAAAAGCCCAGAAAAGGAAAATGCCTGGCCTGAAGTCGGAGGAAATTTAGCACCTATTTTTAAACTCAATAACATGAAACCACATTCACTTTCAATCAGTGAATTTAGCACATAATTTGAGAGAAACCTGAGTGGGCTCTGAGCAGTGGGGAACCCTTAGATCTGGAGTCAGAGGTCCCAAATTTCCTAGCAATGTGACGGGCGAATCTCTTCATCTTGGGTCTCAAATGTCCTCTGGCTTAAAATGAACCTAAATCTCTAAAAGTTAAACTACTCTTTTCACACCCCATAATCACTCCATTGTTTCCTTTTGAAATACTAATTAACTGGTTAACCTTTGTTCTCACCTCTTTAGCTCCTCTTTAGCTTTTCAGTCTACAAAGCCTCTCTCCACACCAAAAGGGAAATTATCCTGCTAGGGACCTCACTTAGCCTCTTGGCCTTTGCTTCTCTAATGCTTTTGCCCTATTAATGTGTATTGTGCGCCCAGCCAGACTGAAGGCCAATCAGTGAGCACTTATTTTGTGCCAGAAATCTTGCTAAATGCTGGTGATAAAACAGAAGGCAAAAAATGTCCCTGTTCCTTGAGGGAAGGGAACGTTTTAATAATCATCTCTCTACCCCGATGTCATCAACAGTTGTTTGTCCTTCATTTTCCAAGAGGACCAGTGACATCACAGATGATGTCTTGACTCCTGCATGAATTAGATTTAATCGAGGCAGAGCTGCACAAAGTCATCAGCCTCACTTTCTCTTCCAAAGTCATCGAGGTCCAGTGGCAGGACAAAAGTCAGGACAACTGGCGATGATCTAGGATGCAGTGGGTGACCTTGGCATCTTCAGTGCCTGACCAAGCTGTAAGTGCTCCACAGCGCCTGCTTCAGCTGCCTTCATGACTGTTGGAACAATTTATTCTCATCCGCCCATCCTCCCAGGAAAGTCTTCACAGGTTTGCAGGTAGATATCCCCTAACTCTCACATGGGTTTGAGTCCTGTCAATTACCCTCAGCTTGAAAGACAGTTTTATCGGGGTGTGGCCGATGAGCATGCTACGGCTTTTTGAAGCCACAGGTGGGAGTTGGGTGAATCACGTGGACACCAAAGGTGGGTGAGCAGCTTTGAAGGGGCTCGAAGGCCCTCACAACAGAGACGCTAGTTCTGAATGTGCCATATGCCTCAATATTTTGCATGAGTAGGCATTTCATATATGATGGTTGTAGATCTCCCCAAAGATCTAGAATTTCAGGCAGGGTTGCAAAAAACACAATATTTCTCATTTACTAACATTTACCTACAACGTGCCAAACTGTCTTCTAGGCACTGGGCAGACAAAGACAAAAATGAAAAGATTCCTTACCCTTGAACTTACTGGAGTGAAAAACTTGTTTTCTGACATGATCTCTCTACCAACGGTCTATAATTTAGGATATTATGGGCTAGGAGATTGCCTGAGGCACTCAAAGTCGATTGCACTGTGTCATCCGGCCCCTAAGTGTCAGAGACAGGATATGAATCCGGGTCTTCTTGACCTTGGGGCCAGCACTCTTCCCACTGCACCACACTGCCTCTGTTAGAACAGATAGATAAATGCAAGACAATTTCAGGAGGAAATGAATGCTCGGGATCTGTTATGCATTTGCCTATGGGCAGCACCCACACTGAGAGAAGGCAGGGATTCTGACAGGTGGAGTTGAGGAAAGATCCTGTCCTTAGTACAGTGGAAAGCATGAAACCAAGAATAAAGAGTCCTTGATAGAGTGTCAGGGAACAGCCCAAGCTGGCTGGAACACCAAATGTGTGTGTGGGGGGTGGCGGGGGAAAGCCTGAAGAAGATAGATAAAACCAGATTGGGAAGGGTTGCTCAATGCCAGGTTAAGAAGTTTATATTTTTTCGGTCTTAGAGGTACTAGGGAGCTACTGAGAATTCTGGAGCAGGTGAGAAACCTGCTAAGACCTACTGTTTAGGAAGCTTATTTAGGCAGCTGCCTGAAGGGTGGACTAGAATAGAGAGATTCACAGCTTCGATCTTTGACTTGTGGAGGGGCTCAGGTAAATAGCTCATAATCTTCAAGAACACTAAACAGAGGCACATTAAACAATTTGAGAACAAAGCACCACTAAATACACATCGTAGATAGTAATCACAATAGACAAACAGCAAATAGTGAGTGAAATACACAGACATACAGAAATCCAGGCTCTCACTGAGACAAACAAATGATTCTCCAACCCATGACATCAACAAACAGGACCACAGGCCACAAAGTGTAGTGGAAAGAGAGGGAGACGTTTGGAGTCAGCAAGACCCGAGTTCTAATCCTGCTTGTGAATCAGATATTTATTGTGTGACTGTGGGCAGGTCACCTAACTTTGCTCCAGCCCCATTACCCCATCTGCAAAATGGGGGTAAATGATAGTCTTACTTCCCACGCTTGTTGTGAAGATTAAGGTGGCTCACAAACTTTAAAGACCCATAGGAATAATAATCAACATTTATGTGGCATTCACTGTGTGCCAGGCACTGTGCTAAACACCGGAGACGCAATACATATTACTCTAGGGCCAAAGCATTGGAGAGGCGAAGCCCAAGGTGCTGAGGGAGGTACCTCACAGGGTGATTTTCCTCTTGGTTCGAAGGGAGGCTTTGAAGACTGAATTGATATTATCTCATTGGATCCTCACAGCAGCCCTGGGAGGTAGCTGTTATTATTATCCCCACTTTACAGGTGACAAATCTGAGGCAACCAGAGGTTAAGTGACTTGCCCAGGGTCATTCAGCTAGGAAATGTCTGAGGCTGGATGTCAGCTATTATATGGTTTTGGAGTAAAAGTTTCTTGTATCTAGAGATTCACCCAAAGAAGTCTAACTTTTTTTCCGTTTAAAGCAGGAATCCTTATTTCTTTTTGTGTCATGGACCCCTTGTACAGTCAGTCTACTGAAGCCTAGGGACCCCTTCTCACAATCATGTTTTTAAATAATTGAAGGAAATACTAAATTTCCGTTAGAGTTGAGTGAAAATAAAGGTGCCATTTTCCCGGTCCAAACTCACAGACCCCCTGAAATCTGTTCATCCATGGACCCCAAATTAAAGACCCCTGGTTTAAGGAGATCCTTGTATGTTTGTGTTGGTGTTTTCCAAGGTAAAGGAGAGATATTTGGAATCAGGCAGATCTGAGTTCATTCCACAAGCTTTTATCTCAATGTCTACTGGGTATGGGACACTATACTAGGTACTGCTTCCAACCTATGAGTAAATCCATAATGCCTAGTGCACCTAACTTAAAGGATTGTTGTTCCCAAATACAAGTGAGATAACAGATGGGAAGTACTTTGTAAACTTTACAATGCTTGATAGATGTCCTTTTTTATTAGGAGGTGAGGAGGGAGGTTTTCTTCAAGGGTTGCCAAAGACTTCATCTCTTTGTGGTCTGCTTACTAGTGGTAAGTTTCTCCATACTTAGGAAGGCTGGTCCTCCAGCAGCAGGCACAGTCTGATGCTGCTGGGGGCTTAAAATCTTTCCCCCTGGGAAGGCAGGACCTGCCAAAGCTAACCCTCTGGGGAGAAGAGCAGGGAGCAACCGGGAAAATCTTCCTATATTAGGTGACAGCCTAGAAGAGCCTCAAAAAAAGAGAGGATTTCAATGAGGGAGAGCTAAAGAGGAAGACCCTTCAAGGCAAAGGGTACAGGGCAACATGCCTGGTTACAATATACATGAGGAAAGTAGGGAGGGGCCAGGTTATGAAGCTTTAAATGACAAAGGGCTTCACATTTCTTCCCGGAAGAAACAGAGAGCCACGGAGTTCACTGAGTGGGGATAAGGAGGGGCCACTCAGGAAAATGACACGGTCAGACCTGTGCTTTAGAAAAACCACTTTGAAAGCTGAGTGGAGGATGGTTTGGAGTGGGAAGAGATTTGAGGCAAGGAGACTGAGGGAAACACTTAAATTTGACAAACAGGTTAGATTTTTGCAGGATCAAAAGAAAAATGTTTCTCCAACCTTTACACAGGATTAGCTGTTGCTTAGTCCAGGAGAGAGGTGGTGAGGGCTGAATCTGCCTGAACCAGAGTGATAGCTGTGTGAAAGGAGAGAAGAGGATGCATAGGAGATATTTGAAGGCAGAAATGATAAGATTTGCCAACAGGAGTGAGAGTGGAAGAAGATGCTGAGTGAGGTTGTGTACCTGGATGACAGGGAGGATAGTGGAGTCCTTAGCAGTAACAGGGAAGTTCTCAATTGAAGAGGATGTGAGTTGTGTTTCAGACACGTTGAATTTGAGCTGCCTCCAAGATGCCCAGTTTAAGATGGCCAGTAGGTGGTCAGTGATGCAATACTGGGATGCAGGGAAAAGACTAGATAAGTTGATCTGGGAATCATCTCCATGGAGAAGATAATTGAACCCATAGGAACTGATGAGGTTGCCATCATCTAAGAGAAAAGAAAAGAGGATGCACAGGGCTGTGGGTGTAACACTGCTGGAGATTCAGCAAAGCAGGAATCAGAAAACTAGCAGTGACGCAAGCATCCAGAGAACAGGGTGATGGACAGCGTCAGAGGCTGCAGAGAGGACAAGGAGGATCAGGATTGAGAAAATGTCCTTGGATTTCACAGCTGACTTTGGAGAGAGTTGTCAAAGAAATCAGATACTCAAATGCAAGGGTCAATGAAAAAGTGTTTATTAAGCACTTTCTAATGCCAGGCCCTCAGCTAAGCTCTGGGGACACAAAAAGGCAAAAAACAGTCCCTGCCTTCAAGGGGCTCTCATTCTGATGGGGAGATAACATACAAACAAGATCTGCACAAGGAAATTGGATGTAATCTCAGAAGGAAGGCACGAGTTTTTAAGGGAAAAGCCTTCTTGCTTAAGCCAGCAGATAGAGACAAGGAGGGAGAGAATTCCTGGGATGAGGGACCACATTAAAAATGCCATCAGGACGGGGGGCAGCTAGGTGGCACAGTGAGTAGAGCACTGGCCCTGGAGTCAGGAGGATCTGAGTTCAAATCTAGCCTCAGACACTTGACGCACTAGCTGTGTGACCTTGGGCAAGTCACTTATCCCCAATTGCCCTGCCTCCCCCCCGCAAAAAATAAATAAATAAAAAAGAAAATACCATTGGGAGGCAGAGTGTCTTATTGGAGGAAAGCTTAAGAAAACTGAAAAGACAGGAAGGGGCATGTACTATGTAGGGCTTTAAAGAGCCAAACATAGGATTTCATATTTGATCCTGGGAGTTATAGGGAGCCCCTGGAGTTGGCTGAGTGTGTAGGAAGGTGATCTGGCCAGGCCTACGCTTTAGGAAGACCACTTTGGCAGCCGAATGAAGGATGGACAGGAGCCGGGAGAGGCCTGAGGCAGGCTGATAAACCAGCTGTGGCAATAATCCAGGTGTTTGGGGATAAGAGCCTGCAGGGGGAGAGCAGGGTGGGTCTGGGAAGGAAAGGAGATCTATACAACAGATGTTCTGAATTTGACAGGACTTGGCAATAGATTGGAAATGGGGGGAGGGGTGAGAGTGGGAGGAATCCAGGATGACACCTAGGCTGTGAACCTGAGAGCCCTCAGCAGTAACAGGGATTAGGAAGAGGGAAGGGTTTAGGGGAAAGGATAATGAGCTCAGTTTTGGACATGAGTCTGAGGTGTCTTCCAGTTTAAGATGTCCAGTAAGAAGTTAGAGATGTGACACTGGAAGTCAGGAAGATTAGGGCTGGATAAATAGATCTGAGCATCTTCTTCATAGAGAGATAATCAGTGAATCTGATGGGATCCACAAGCACAACAGTACAGAGGAAGAAGAGACGAGGGCTCAGGAGAGAGCCCTGGAGGACACCCAGCATTCACGGACTCACTTCAATGCAATTCACTTACATGTCATGGCATCACCTCCTTGATGCCATGGTCCTCTTTGAGAATGAAGGACAAACAACAGCAACAGCCTTTTAAAGTTTATCAAAAAGGAGTCGTTGGCACTTACATATAGTGCTTGAAGGTTTGCATAGTACTGTGTATGCTCTTATTTGGTCCTGACAACAACCTTGGGAGGTAAATGCTATTATCATCCCCCATTTTACAGATGAAGAAACTGAGGCAGTTAAATGACTTGCCGGGGGTCACACAATTAATGTGCCTGAGGCAGGATTTGAATTCAGATCTTCCTGACTCCAAATCCAACCCTCTTAACCACAGTTCTGTCTAGATGCTCTAGAAGGGGAAGAGAGATGTAGGACAACAGCCCACAGGGATGGTTAGGTCAAGAGAGGGTCTTTTAAAGGTGGTAGAAACATTGGTGCATTTGAAGGCAACATCTAGGAAGCAACCAGTAGACATCGAAAGATTGAAGATTAGAGAGGAAGTGGAGGTGATATTGGGCACTATCTTCTGGAGAGCATTGAGGGAGGGATCGTAGGTGCATGTAGAGGGGTCTCCTTGGCAGGGAGAAGAGCCACCTCTTCCTGTGAGACAAAAGTGAAGGTCCAAATGAAGGTCATCAGCAGAGAAGGGAGAATTGTAGGGAATGTCATGGGAGATTTGAAGAGGAAAGAGAAGGTTGAAATAGTAGTTATGGAGAGAGAGAGAGTGAACTGATCAGGGCTGAGTACATGGATTTGGGTCCAGCAGGCCTTGCTGAAGTGAGATAACATGAATTTATAATGTACCCAGTCACTGTTTATCCATAAAAAGAGGAAGAGGAACTAGTGACAAGTCAGGTTCCTTATACTTCTAAAATTAGGACCGTAGAAGGAAGCTCCTTAAAAA
Organism: Trichosurus vulpecula; assembly: GCF_011100635.1. Classification (NCBI taxonomy): domain Eukaryota; kingdom Metazoa; phylum Chordata; class Mammalia; order Diprotodontia; family Phalangeridae; genus Trichosurus; species Trichosurus vulpecula. Next base: position 37,991,753 of record NC_050573.1, on the reverse strand, counting down.
TCTTGACCCTGAAACTAACTAGGTCTGTGAACTTGGGTCATTCTCTTGAGAAACAATGTAGCACGGCAGTGTTGTACTCAAAATCAGCAGGACCTGGCTTCTGATCCCACCTCAGGCAGCTGACCTGGCCCCCTCTCAGGCCCCCACCCCGGGGCAGTTTTGGTGGCAGCTTGTGCTTTGCTGCCTTCTGATGTCCTCATGGATTCACTGGCACAGTCCTGCCTCGGTCACTAAGACTTCCCCTTTTTCTGTTAGGTGATCACCGTCATTCAGAGGTTTCTACACAGAAGGCGTGGAGATGTGCATGGTCAAATACTTCTGTATGCCTGGCTTAGCAGGGCACTGAAGCTGCTCCAAAACCGTGGAACGTGCCATGATGAATGGAGCAATCAGAATTAGTGTCTGGTGTCATGGGAAAACAAAAAGAGAGGGCTTGTTTTTAAATGCCAGTTCAATCATAGTGACCCTTCTGGGCCTTTCCATTCTCCCTGGAGCTGAACCTTCCTATACCTGCATTCTTATCTCCCCCACTTACCATGCAGTGTTAGCTATGTGAAAGCAGGGACCCTCTTGCTGTGTGTATCCCTAACTCAGCACTGGAATGAGGGATACACAGACCCTTAGTATATGCCATTAACTTAGTAAATGCTCATTCATTCATTCATTTATACCTTGGTGAGCGTGAGGAAATCACGTGATCACTTTCTACCTCTGTAAACCCATCTCTAAACCCCATTTGTAAAATAAGAGAGTTAAACTGGGTAATCTCTTCCAGACCCAACAAGGCCAAATGCAAGTGGGCTCTTGTCAATTAAACTACCAGCATTTATTAGGCTCCAACTCTGTGCCAGGAGTTAAGGCCCTAGATGAGCAAAGTCAGAAATGAAGCTGTCTCTACATTCAAGGAGGCTACATTCAGTTACGGTAACAACACCCTCCCCCCCCCCACATTTAACAACAATTAGATTATATAAGTTCAGTGAGACAACATAATGGCCCCAGAGTTCCACATCGCTCCCTCCTCTTTGGTTTTAGGGGGTTTATTTTAGATGAAAAAGTAAATTTAATTTAGCTTTATTCTAGATGAAAAGTTAAGAGTGATTGATGCATTAATAAAAGTAAACAGAGTGAAATAGAAATTCATGGTTTTATATTGAATCCTCTTTTTATGTTGTGCTGTGTACATGGAAACTTTGTCTTTTTGTATTTAAGTTCAAAATGAATAAAAATTTTTTAAAAAAGACTGATTGACACAGTTCCTCTGAGACTCCTCTCCCCTTTTAAATAAAGATGTAAAAATAAATAAAAGGTAATTTTGTGTGGGAAGACATGGAGAGGTGGAGGAAATGAAGAAAGACTTCATATAGAAGGTGATGCTTGAGGTATTTTGAAGGAATCTTAGGATTCTAAGAAGCTCAAGGCCAGGAGGAAGGGCATTCCAGGCAAGGCAAACAGCCTGGGCAAAGGAATGGTGGTGAGTAGAGAGTCAAGGGATTGTGGTGTGACTGATTTTTCATTAGGCTGCAAAGGTGAGTTGGAGCCAGGCTATGAAAGGATCATAGGATCATAGCTTTAGACCAAGAAAGGACATTCAGACACTGAATTCGACCCTTCCCCCACCCACCCACCCACACACCCACATCCACACACACACACACACACACACACACACACACACACACACCATAAACTAAAGCCCTGAGAGGTTAAGTGATTTGCCTTGTGTCCCAGGCAAGATTTGAACCCTGGGCCTCCTGACCTATCCACTGTACCACTTTGTTTGGATTTTAAATGCCAAACCATGGAGGTTATATGTGATCTTAGAGGTGACAGGAAGCCACTGGAGTTTATGGAGCATGCCTGTGCTTTATGAAAATTAATTTCGCAGCTGAGTAGGGTGTTCAGAGGGGAGAAACGTGAAGCTAGCTAGGTGATTGCAGTAGACCAGGCTAGAAGTAATGAGGACTAGAACCAGGCGCTGGCTGGGTCAATGGAGAGCAGATATGGAGATAGACTGGGCGAGATTTGATGACTGATTGGATATGGGAGATGAGGAAGAGCCAGGGGTCAGGGCTAACAGTGACATTTCAACCCTGGGTGACTGGAACAATGGTAGTGCCTTCATCAGAATTGGGGAACTTGAAAGAAGGCTGGGTTTGGGGTGGGAGGACAGTGCAGAGCAGTGGACAGTGTTTCGGACTTGGAGTCAGGAGGACACGAGCTCAAATCCTGCCTTAGACAATGACTAGTTCTGTGACCTTGAACAAATTACTTGACTTTTCCCAGCCTCAGTTTCCTCATCAATAAAAATGGGGATGATAATTGGATCCCCCTCAAGGTTACCGAGAGGATCAAATGAGATGTTTGTAAAGGGCTGCACAGTCCTTCAATTTTGGAAATGTGGAGCTTGAGATGGCGATAGGCAGGTGGTGACATGGGACTGAAGCTCAAGAGAGAATGGTGCCAGGTTTCCAGAATCATCTTCATGGAGCTGCCACTGAAACCTCTGAGTGAGAGCTGATGAGATCAGCAAAAGAGAGACCGTAGAGAAAAGAGAAACTTGGAGCAACCTAGAGTTAAGGAGCATGACATGGATAATGATCTAGGAAGGAGACTTGGGGCAGGGAGAGGGGAGGAGAGGGGGAAGAGAGAGTGAGGGAGAGGGAGAGGAGGGGAGAGGAAGCAGAGAGAGAGAACAAGGAGAGAGAGGAGAAGGTAGGAGAGGGAGAGGAGAAGGTAGGAGACAGAAGAAAGAGATAGAGGAGAGAAAGAGATGGAGAGAGAAGACAGGAGAGAGAGAAGGAAGAAATAGAAAGAAGAGATAAAAAGAGAAGGAGAGGAAAGGAAATAGAGGAGAGAAAGAAAGAGGAGAGAGAGCAAAGGAAAGAGAGAGGAGAGAGGTGGAAAGACAGAGAAGAGAGAAAGAGAAAGAGGGGGGAGGAAGAGAGAGAGGGAGGGAAGGGGAGAGAGAGAGAGAGAGAGAGAGAGAGAGAGAAGAAGAAGAAGAAGAAGAAGAAGAAGAAGAAGAAGAAGAAGAAGAAGAAGAAGAAGAAGAAGAAGAAGAAGAAGAAGAAGAAGAAGAAGGAGGAGGAGGAAGAGGAGGAGGAGGAGGAAGAGGAGGAGGAGGAGGAGGAGGAGGAGGAGGAGGAGGGAGGGAGAGACAGAGAGAAATCATAAAAACTAGAGAGGAGAGAGTGTCAAGGAGAGGCTGGTCAAGAAGAATGAGGGATTGAGAAAAGAAGGCTGGTCATATCTTGTCATTAAGAGTCATTTCTTACTTTGCAGAGAGCAGTTTTGGTTGAATGATGAGGTCTGAAAACCACTGGAATTTGATAAATCAGGACCAGAGGTGTGGTCAAAGTATGTGAAACATGCTACCCTTCATATTAAAAGGGAAGTAGCGAAGCTTAGTGGGTTGATGAATGAATCCTTATTCCATTTGTCACTCGACTGAAGTTTCATTAGTCTTAACAATCAAAAATCTGTGTCTCCTGTCAATCTGTCTCCTAAATGCCTCCAGCCTCCTTAATTTTAGGTGATTCAGATTCTGATTTCATAAGAATATAACTTGACTGAAGGGCAAAACACAAATATATTTTCCATTAAGTCACACCTCTGAATTTTACTCATATATACTGTCCCAAACCTATAAAATATAAGCTCCTTTTATTTTTATTTTGGTGTCCCTAGCACCTAACCCAGTAGGTACTTAATAAATGCTTGCTAAATTGAATCAAACTGGACTCATAGAAGAAGGGTTAAAAAATGCCTGTCACAAATTTGTTTTGGGGGAATTGGACAAGCTAGTACTTGCTGTGGATATCGGCTTCTTCCTCCACCAGAAAATATTAGAGCTGGACAAGATGGTCCATAGTGTGCTTCAAGCCCTGATATTCTGTGATATTACTGATTTAGAGGTGGAAAGCGGGGCACAGGTGGGTTAGGTGACTTGCCCAGGGTCACACAGTTAGTGATTTTCTGTGGCAGGATTTGAACTGAGGACTTCCTGACTCTATGTCTCCCACTCTATTAACTGTGTTATCTAGTTGCACACAAATGTGTGAGAATGGATGGCTGGATGGATAGACAGAAAAAGCATTTATTAAACAACTACAATATGTCAGGTACTCCTCCACTAATCCTGATCAAAGTCCCAATCAATCAATCAATCAATAAGCATTTATTAAGCCCCTCATATGTGCTAGGCACTATGCTAAGAACTGGGAGAAACAGAAGAGAAAAGAAAAATTAATCTCAGTCATCAAGGAATTTATATCAAACTCCTCAAGGCAGAGTGCCAAGGCTGAGTAGATCAGCTACAATCCCATGGACTGTAGCACAACAATGCTGTCCATGGGGTTTTCTTGGAAAAGATACTGGAGTGGTTTGCATTTCCTTTTCCAGCTCATTTTCCAGGTGAAGAAACTGAGGTGAACAGGGTTAAGTGACTTGCCCAGGGTCACACAGCTATTAAGTATCTGAGGCCAGATTTGAACTCATGTCTTCATGACTCCAGGCCAGTGTTCTAACCACCGAGTTGCCTCTATTTATTCAGCCTAAGAAGGTACTTTTGGGTATTTAGAAACTGCTAATTGTTAGGTCCACTGCTCTATGTCCAGAGCACTAGACTTAGGGTCAGGAAGACCTGAGTGTGAATCTTACCTAAGATACTTGCTAGTTCTTTGACCCTAGGCAAATCACTCACCCTCTCTCAGCCTCAGTTTCCTCATCTGTAAAACAAATAATTATAATAGCGCCTGGGTAGCTAGGTGCCACAGTGGACAGGAGGTGGCACGCGTGAACCCAGGTCTTCTGAAGAGCTCTTTCCACTCTTCCCCAGGGCCAAGCAGAATGTCTCCAGCAGCTTCATACATTCCAAAGGTTCCCATATTTGTTACCTCCTTGATCCTCTCAACAACTCTGTCAGGTAGCTACTCCAGGTAGCCCTCATTACCTCCATTTTACAGATAAGGAAACCGAGGCTGCAAGCAGTCTTCACATGCAGGCTAGAGGAGCACCTTAATTGGAGATGTAATAGAAGGATCCGGGCGGCTTCTAGGGCATCGTGGGGGCTTGGGATAGAACGCTGGACTTGGAGTCGGGAAGACATGAAGTGAAATCCATCTTCAGAAGCTTACTGGCCACTGAACCTGTCTGCCTCGGTTTCCTCATGAGTAAAAAGGGGGTGATAATAGCAGGGTTGGTGAGAGGATCAAATGAGATGATTTGCAAAGCATTTTGAAAACCTTAAAGTGCTACATAAATGCTAATTGTTATTATGATTGTTAATTATTATTAGATCCAGACCACGCCCTGCGGGACTTCACACTTTCGGCTCCGGATCTCTATTCCCCTGAGCCCAAGTTTCTCTGATTAGGGAATGTCTCCCTCGTCCTCTGGCCACGCCCCTCATCCTCTGGCCACGCCCCTCATCAGTCCTTCTATGTGGACCTTGTACTCCTCTCCAGCAGAAAAGAATGTGTCAATTTCCTTTATGGATAGATAGGTAGGAAAATAGAGTATTTGTTAAGAGCTTGCTTTGCTGTGTGCTAGGCTGCTGAATGAATGAACTAATGAATGAATGAATGCAAAAAGCATTTATTAAGTGCTATGTGCAAAGCATTAAGTGTTGGGGATACAAAAAGAAACAAACAGTTCTTGCTCTCAAGGAGCTCACATTTTAATGGGGAGATGACCATATAGGAGGTTTCAGCTCCACATCAGATGGAAAGATCCCATGGTCTTTAGACCACACATGCAGCAGCAGAGCAGATGGCATTGCCTTTTCTTTAAAGTCATATCCATTAATAAAGCCGAGGCAGTTATGATCCTACTCATGGCCGTGTCTTTCCAAACCAAAACACCAAACTCTGACATAATTCCATTTTTGTATTGTCTCTCCATTAGAATGTAAGCTTCTTGAGAGCAAGGACTATTTCCCACCTGTGTTTACATCCCCAGCACTTAGCACATTGCTTGGCACACAGTAGGCCTTTAATAATTTTTTTTTCTTTCATTCATTCTAAAATTGGAAAAGAGCCTAAAGATTGTCTGATCCAACTGTCTTGCTTTAAAGATGAGCCTGCCTTGATTGATCACTCTTCAGACATTCCCTGTCTCTAGTCCAAGCTTTGCCCCCAAAGCATCTGCCCTTTGACATATCAGAGAATCCCTCTGTCCAGTATGGGTTGGACTCCACGGCCTGTGAGAGCCCTTACAATTCAGAGATTCTGGGCAACAGACCCCACCTATCCAGGCATCTTGTTTATAAAATGAGAGCTTTAGTCTAGACCAGGGGTACTTACCCTGTAACCCATCAACCTTCAAGGGACCTAGTGACATATTTCAAAGGGCATCTGTGAACTTGGGTGGGGAAAAAAAGTCATCTTTATTTTCATTAACTTCTAACCGGAATTTAGCCTTTCCTTCAAATAAAAACAAAAATATGATTCTGAGAAGGGGCCCATGGGCTTCACCTGGACCAAGGGGTCCAGGCTGTTTTGCGTTTCTTTGTCTGGTCAGACTTATTACACGGTAAAGCCTTAATTAAAGTTTTTTCACTCACTGACTCCAGCTCTTCAGATGCTGAGAAGTACCTGCAGGACTGGCTTCCCATCAGAGAAGGGGAGACCAGAATTCCTGGTCAAGGAGGCCTGAAGGGAGGACTTGGTGGCAAGATCCAGAGCAGGAAAGAATCTTAGGGGCCATCTAGCCTAACCCTCCTGGCTGACGGATGAGAAAACTGAGGTCCAGAGATAGCCTTACTTGCTCAGTCACACATTTAGTGAAAAACAGAATAAAGCTGTCATTTTCCAAACACGGCACATTTTTCCACTGCACCTGGTGCCCCTGGTGACGAAAATAACCTCCTCTCCCCCGCAGAAACCCAGATCTCCACGCCTATTTGAAAATAATAATTCAGTAGCTGGTCAGGTCGAGTCTGGGAAGAAAAAAAATTTGCGTCTTCCTCCACCCCCTCACCATGGGAACTCCGGGCCCGCGTCCTTGTTACTAGGCGAGGAGTAGCTCCTCCCCGTCCCTGCTTAGTCTGTAGCAACCCACCACCCCTTGCAGAGGGCTCCGGGGCTGGCAGAGGCGTCCTCAGCCCGGGTCTCATTTCTTTTAGGCCTCTGCATCAGCCATCGGCCAGCCGCATTTTTAGGACCCGCATAGGCCAAACTTCCTTTCCAGATGGGGAGGAGGGGGTGGGGGTGGGGCTGGCTCAGAATCCCCTCCATCTGCCTGGTACCATTCGCACGGGTCTTATCTCTCTAACCCCGGGGCTCGGACTTGGCCAGCTCGGTCAGTTACTTTAGCCAGTTTAACTTTGCTCCTCTCCGCCTCTAGTCCCACCTCTCCGGCCTGCCCTGATTGGTCACTCCTCAGACATCCCACTCCCCGCCCCCCCCCCCAACTCGTGCTTTGTTGCGAGATTCTAAAACCAGAGGAAGGAAGTTGGGTGTAATTGACTAGAAGGAAGGGGTTGTCACTAGCAAAGTCTTTCTCCGGGAGGCCCAGGTCCGTAGGCCTGGAGGACCCGGCGAACCAACAACTGGACAGCCATGGAAAAAAAGCCTTCTCCAGGGAAAGAGGAAGGAGAAGAAGGAGAAGAAGAGGAAGAAGAGGAGACTGGTCCCGAAGGAGCTCTGGGGAAGAATCCATTCCAGCTGACAGCAGAGGATGTCTATGACATCTCCTATGTGGTGGGGAGGGACCTGATGGCCATCACTGGCGACTCCAGGGATGTGGCCACCAGGGTGACCCAGCTCCAGTTTAAAATCGTGAGGATCCTGGAGATGCTGGAGGCCTTGGTGAATGATTGCAACTTGACAGTAGAGGAGCTCAGGATGGAAAGAGACAGCCTTCGAAAGGAGGTGGAGGGGCTCAGGAGTGAGGGGCAGCCCCCAAACACGGAAGAGGTATGTAGGTACCTTTGAATTATCCTGTTTGTTTATTTTTGGGAGGCAGCTGAGTTAAGTGACTTGCCCAGGGTCACACAGCTAGTACGTATCTGAGGTCGAATTTGAACTCAGCTCCTCCCGACTCCAGGGCCTGTGCTCTATCCACTGCATCACCTAGCTGCCCCCATCCCATTGGATTCAACATGTTCTGTGTTCAAGGCTCAAGTAGGGTGACTGGCATGGGGACTGGAGACCAGATCAGAGAAGGATCTGTTGAAGAAACTGAGCATGCTCAGCCTGGAGAAAACTTAGAGATGGGTGAGTGGACACAGGGCAGTCTGTTAGCATCCCCTTTCCAGAAGCAACGTTAGTATGGATGTATCTACTGTTCATAGGGGATAAAGTACCACAAGGATCATTCAGGGCTGATGCCTGGATGGATGGATGGATGGATGGATGGATGGATGGATAGATGGATGGATGCATGGGATGAGAAGCATAGTTGTCCTCAAGTGTATGATGGGAAGAGGACTTTTTCTGCTTGGCCCCAGAGGGCAGAGCTAGCAGTTTTGGGGGAAATTACAGTGAGGGAGATTTTGATTTAACACGAGGGAGAGCTTCTTTAGAGGTATTTAGAAGGGTGATGTATCATCTGATGTGCTGGAGCTCCTCAAATGACCTTAGACAACCACTGTGTGGTCTTGGGCAGTTCACTTCCCTCTCCAGGATCGCAGTACCTTCATCTGTAAAATGAAAGTGTTGGGCTACTTGGTTAGCCATCATGCTCCTTCTGAATCTTCTCTTCTCAAGGCCAGCACCTCTCCCCCATTCCTTTCACTCCTCTTTGCTTAGCAGGCCCCTAACCACATTCAGTAGCCCCTCCAGATTTGCCAGTGTCCTTCCCAAAATATGGTGTCCAGAACTGAGCCCAGCACCCCATAGGTGTTCTGATTGTATGTGTGATAGTAGGTCTTATCCAGCCCTAGCCAGCTTCTGTCAAGAAACACCTGTGACCTTGAAGGGTGTGTTCTTCTAAGCAAACTTCTAACTAGGGATTTTTGTGTCCAGGGCAGGAAGGCCCAGGCTTCCCTCCAACACTGCTAGGAAGGGAAGGAGCCCACTTAAGCTTTGGCGGTTATTCTTTTATTAAAATTTTTCATTCAGGCAAGTACTGTCTGGCTTTTGTATCTGTATCCTCAAGGTCATGCATAGTGCCTGGCACATAGTAAACACTTAATAAATGCTTTTCCATTCATCCATTCATTGCTAATTAGGTGCTAAACTCAGTTGTTTCCCTGAGCTGAAGGACCTGCTATTAGCAACCTCTTAATTTCAGAGCCTTGAAAGAAAGCCCTCATTGAGCCCTACCCTAGTCAGGTCTCTGTGGGGGAAGTCCTGAGTCCGGGCAGTTTATCTGGGAAGGAGAGCTGTGTTAGCTATGTGGCAACACAATAATAGGGCCTTAACTATCTATTTCCTGTGTGGGCAAAGCTGGGCACCCCCATGATACAGCAGATGAGATGCATGTTCTATATTATAGAATGTACATCTGAGGCTGCCTGTCAGGCACTGGCAGGAAATTAGGGTCAGAGAGAGCAGCTCTGTTTATCTGGGCTTTCTGGCCAGCTCATCAAAGAGGCCCTTGGTCATCTTTGCCTGGAAGAGTCTTAAGGTGAAGCCACTAGAGCCTGCATGGGCAGGCTTGTAACTGCTGAAAGTACCTGAGCTAGACAGATTCGCCCAATGTCAAGCTGCTGGGCAGATTCCCAGAGCTCAGAGCTTGGCTCTTCACTCCCCTACCTCTCAAAGCTGAAAAGACAGGGGAAATGTCTCTCCTAGGGTTAGGGAAAAGTGTTCAGCCCTACGCTATACCAGGATTTAGGGTCACAGACCCTCTTGGCTTGGACAGATTTGTAAAACATACTGCTAATTACACTTTTTACATGGCACCTTGTTAAGGTGCTGACTTGGAGAGGGTCCAAATCCCTCAGAGTTAGAAGGGACCTCAACAACCACCCATACTTGATCTAGAATCTTCACTCAAACATCTAACCAATGGTCATCTGCCCAAAGTCCCTTAAGGAAGGGGGACCCACCACCTCCCTGCCATGATCAGCCCATTCCATTTTAGGGGAGCTCCAGTTCTTAGAAAGACTTTTCCTAACATCAAACCTAAATTCACTATAGCCTGTAGTTCCTCCTTCTGCTCTGTGGGGTCAAGCAGAGCAAATCTAATCCATTTTAGACAGGACAGCCTTTCAGAGACTTGAAAGCAGCTATCCTGTCTCCAAGTCTCCCCAGTTAGAATGTGAGCTCTTAGGATGCGCTCAGAAAAACCTGGAAAGACTTTCATGAGCTGAATGTGCTGTGTACAAAGTATTAGTAATCTTGTAGGATGATCAGCTGTGAGTGACTTAGCTATTCTCAGCGATACAGTGATCCAAGACAACTCTGAAGGACTCAGGATGAAAAATGCCGTCCATCCCCAAAGAACCGATGGTGTCCGAATACAGATGGAAGCGTACTTTTTTAAACTCTATTTTTATTGAGTTTTTGGGTCTGTGTTTTCTTTCACAACATGACTGTTGTGGGAATGTTTTGCATGACTATATGTGTATAACCTCTATCGAGTTGCTTGCTTTCTCAGTGAGGGGGCATGGGGAGGGAGGAAGGGAGAGAATTTGGAACTCAAAGGTTTAAAAATAAATGTTAAAAATTGTTTTTACATGTAACTGGGGAAAATAAAATACTAAATTAAAAAAAAAAGAATGTGAGCTCTTTGAAAAGAGGGACTGTCCAGCTTTTCTGTTTGTATCCCCAGTATTTAGCACAGTACTTTGCATACAGTAAGCGCTTAAGAAATTCTTCAGTCATTCATTCCAAGTTAAACATGTCCAGTCTTTTCAACTGATCAATTTACAAGGATTTATTGTGTCCACTATGTTCCAGGCACTGTCCTAGGTGTTGTGGGTACATCAGTTCTTTTTCTGAATGGGGATGGCATTTTCCATCATGAGTCCTTTGGAGTTTCCTTGGATCATTGTGTTGCTGAGAGGAGCGACTTCATTCACAGCTGATCATCGTACAATGTTGCTGTGTACTGTGTACAGTGTTCTCCTGGTTCTGCTTATTTAATTTTGCATCAGTCCGTGTCTTTCCAGGTTTTCCTAAAATCCGCCTCTTCTTTCTTTCTTTCTTTTTTAACATTTAATTTATTATTTATTTTTAACATTCTTTTCTTTTTAAATTTTTAGTTCCAAATTATCTCCCTCCCTCTGAGACTCTCCCACACCCACTGAGGAGACAAGCAAAAATAATGTCTCATTGTTTCTCATAGCATACTAGTATTCCATTACATTTATATACCACAGCTTGTTCAGCTATTCACCAAATGATAGGCATCCCCTCAATTTCCAATTCTTTGCCACCACAAAAAGAGCTGCTATAAATATTTTTGTGCATGTAGGGTACCAAGGCAGATATTAACAGATCTTCTTATGGTATAGACTTGAGGCCTTTGCCATTCTCATTGCCCTCTTGTAGGTGGGTCTCCAATGTCCTTCACTTTTGGAGCAGTGGGCCTGGAGTCAGGAAGACCTGAGTTCAAATCTAGCCTCATACATTTACTAGTTGTGTGGCCCTAGCAAGTCACTTAACCCTGTTTGCCTCAGTTCCTTCAATTGTAAAATAAGAGGCAAAAATAGCAATGACTTCACAGGGTTGTTGTAAAGATCAAATGAGATAATATCAGTAAAGTGCCTGGCATGCAGTAGGTGCTTAATAAATGCTTGTTCCTTTCCCTTCCTTCCTAACTGTAGTGTACTTTAGGGACTTGCCTAAGGTCCCATAAATCAAGATTTGACTCAGGTCCAATGAAGCCAAGGTCAGCCCCCTTGGCACCATCCCACACTGCCTTCTTGCTTCCCTTGGAAGGTGAAATCTATTCCATGGGTTTCGAGTTACATTTAGGAGACAATAAATTGGTCACACAGGAGAAAACACAATCATTTAATCACAGCTCACATTCTCATGGCTCCTTAAGACTTGGAATATTTTACACACATGACCTGATTCGATCTTCACAGTAGTCTTACTAGGTACCTTAGGATAGTCTGTCTACATTTTTATTAATATTTTTGTTTGAAACCATTTACATTTCCCAAGATTACCCTCTTCTAGTAGTGTGCTGGTAAATGTTTAACAATCAGCTTTCATGGGGAAAAAAAAAGTATACAGGACACACATTTAATCTGTGGGGCAGCTAGGTAGTACGGTCAATAGAGCACCATCCCTGGAGTCCAGAGGACCTGAGTTCAAATCCGACCTCAGAGACTTACTAGCTGTGTGACTTTGGGCAAGTCACTTAACCCCGATTGCCCCCGCCCAAAAGAAAAAATGTAATCTCCTTTATTAAACATTTTCACCTTCTGATTCCAGATAACCCACAAAAACAATAAATCAAGCCCTGGTTTGTAACAGTGAAAATTTAACAATCAGCTCTCAGGAGCCATCCAAGCTGGCTTCAGCATACCCTTTTCTTCCCAAAGAACCATGCCCTATAATAAAGAATCAAAAAGAGGGGGAAATTTTTCAGCACAACTAACATATCAAAAAATTCTGATGTTTATATTCTGTATTCTATATTCATTGTCCCCCCACCTCAACAATGAAGTGGGGAGGGGAGCCTTCTCATGGCTCTTCTTTGGAGCCAAGCTTGCTCATTGTCATTTTCTGTGTCAATTTTATTCCCATTTTATAGATGATGTTAAATACCTTAACTGTCCAGAGTACCCACCTAATATGTCTAAGAGGCAGGATTTGAACTTGATTCTTGTGACTCTTTAAGTCTAGCAGGCTAGTCACTGTACTTCACTGCCTTTTTAGACCTTCCCTAGTTCTCAGAGAGTCATTAAACTTGTGGATTATTCAGGCTTTCCTGATACAGACAAACATTTTTAGAATCAAACTTTTTTTGACAGATGAAGAAACTGAGGCAAACAGGGTGAAGTGACTTGCCCAGGGTCTCACCAGCTAGTAAGCATCTAAGGCCGAATTTGAGCTCAGGAATGTGTCTTCCTGACTCCAGGTTGGGCACTCTATGCACTATGGTGCCACCTGGCAGTCCAACAAGCGTTATTACTTCCATTAGAATGTGGTCTCCTTGAAGAAAGGCCTTGTTTCATTTTTGTCTTTATATCCCCAGGGCCTAACATCTTGGTGCCTAATAAATGCTTGTAGACTGGTCGATTCTACTGTGTCAAATGCAGAGAATGTTTTGTTCTGGTGTCAAAGTATAGTTAAAATAATACTCTGAAGAGCCTTTCACCCTTCATTTCTATAAAGATTGCGGATTTAGGGCTCCTAGAATCCCTCAACCCACAGAATGAATGAAGATATCTTTTGGGCTCTCAAAAAAACAGGGTTCCTTCCTTGCTCTCCTCCTCCTCCCCTTCTTCCCTTCCCCCTTCCCTCTTCTACCTTCTCCAGTAAGGGAAGCCAAACCATTTGTATCTTGTTTTACAGGTGAACCCAGGGCCCAACAAAGTGGTGGTGGATCTGACAGATCCCAATCGCCCCCGATTTACGATGCAGGAACTCCGAGATGTGCTGCATGAGAGGAATAAGCTCAAATCCCAGCTGCTGGTGGCTCAGGAAGAGCTCCAGTGCTACAAGAGGTAGGGGTAGTCCAGAGAGGGTGGGGTCAGGGGCCAAGGTTCAGCCTGTGTCCAGGGATCCCTCCTCCTCCTGGACTGGGAACTACTCCCATACCCTTACACAGCTAGGAGCCCTAAATCTGCAATCTTTATAGAAATGAAGGGTAAAAGGCTCTTCAGAGTATTATTTTAACTATACTTTGATACCAGAACAAAACATTCTCTGCATTTGATACAGTAGAATCGACCATACCCTTATACTAGGGTATTGTGACTGAGGCTAAGCCCTAGGGCACCTGAATTTAGAGGGGGTACTGATGGCAGCTTCAGTCTTTCAGCAGTATAAGAATAACTATAGTACTTAGCAAGAATTATTAGTTAAAATAGGAAACTATGAGATGCTAGCTGTCTCCCTGCCGCCTTCATGCCCACCTCTAACAGTTGTCTCCAAGGCCCTCGCCTTCCTAATTCTGCTGTCCTCTGACTCCACCCCAGAATGAATTGCAGGCACATTTAGTGCCACTAACCACAGACACAAGTATGTCTTAAAATACCTGAAGGACTGTCATGTGGAAGGAAGAGGGACTAGATTTGATCTGTTCAGCTCCAGAACTAGTAACAAGCAGTTATTATAAGCATTTATTAAACCCTTACCGTGTGCCATTTGCTGTGCTAAGCATTAGAGATACAACTACAAAGCAAAAAGGACAGTCCCTGCCCTTAAGGAGCTTACATTCTAATGGAGGAAAACAACACACAAAAGGGGAGCTGAAAAGCTGGGGAGGAAAGGGAGAGAAGAAGGTGCCCATGGGGGAATATGGTATTGAAGTCCAGAGAGTCAGAAGCCCGACTGGGAAGGGAGGCATGACTGGCCAGCCAGGGTCCTTCCCCAGGAAACAGTGAGTGGAAGTTAAGGAGAGGCAGAGTCAGTTTCCAAGTCAGGAAAAGTTTGCTAATGAAGTTAGGAAGGAAAATGTATTGGCTTTACAGGTAGTGAGTTTCCCATTACTTGTTGGGGATGGAATAGAGGGGTTTTCTGTTTAGGTACAGTTATCCCTTCCACACTGAGACTTCCCCCATTGTGGTTTCAATATATCACGGGCCGGCATAAGAAATTAAATGGGAATTTTGGGGGAGTTTTGAGGAAGCCACAGATGACATACGAAGACCAACAGATAACATAAAGCCTGTGATTAAATACTTAACCCAAATTTGACAATAAGGTACTGTAAATACCCCATAATGGAAAAAAGAAAAAAAAATCAGACTTCTTCTTTGGTAAGAATTTTATGTGGATTTTCCAGATTGGGGGGGCGGGCACCATGCCCCTAACCTCCATGATATGGAAGGGATAACTGTAGTTTGGGCCAGATGATCACAGAGCTGCCTTCCAACTCTAAGGTTTTGTGATCTCCCAAGTATTGTTGAGGTAACAAGACCACAGTTCGCAAATCTGGGGTTCATATCAGCAGAGAGAATCCTGATTGTTGTTATAAACCATGACAGAGAGAGGCCAGTTGATTGACAGTTGCTTTATTCTGCCCGCTGAGCAAACGCTGAATACAAACACTCTCCTATCCGTAAATCTTGTGTTGGAAACCCCCAAAATGGAGGATAGTGGGTCTTAGAGGTGGGGGCTTACTGACCTCTAGTTGACCTTGGGCAAGCAGGGCAAGGTGGCTTTGTTTTACTGTAGGACAGGCATAGCCAGGTAACTGGGTGGGCAGAACTGCCCATCTTCTGACGAATTAAATGGAGTCACTCATGCATGGAGCAGGAAGGGGCTGGGCCCCTTCCC
Source organism: Trichosurus vulpecula (assembly GCF_011100635.1). Taxonomy (NCBI): domain Eukaryota; kingdom Metazoa; phylum Chordata; class Mammalia; order Diprotodontia; family Phalangeridae; genus Trichosurus; species Trichosurus vulpecula. The sequence goes on along the minus strand of NC_050573.1, from coordinate 37,976,400 downwards.
TTTGCCTCCATAGCACCTAGATGGGAAGAGAGCTACATTTACAGTCAAAGGGCATTGACTTGAATCCAAACTCGGCAGGAATTGGCTAAGTGACTTTGGGTAGTCAGTAACCTTTCTGGGTCTTAGTTTCTTTTATCTGTAAATGGAGGGGATTGGATTGGATGACCTTTAAAGTGCCTTTCAGCTATAAGTCTGTGACTCAAGAGTCAATCAATTGTTTGTTGTTCAGTCTTTTTTCAGTTGTGTCTGACTCTTTGTGACCCCTTTTGGGGTTTTTCTTGGCAGAGATACTGGAGTGGTTTGCCATCTCCTTCTCCAGGTCATTTTACAGATGAGGAAACTAAGGCAAACAGGGTGAAGTGACTTGCCCAAGGTCACAAAGGGTAGTAAGTCTCTGAGGCCGGATTTGAACTAAGGGAGATGAGTTTTCCTGACTCCAGGTTGGACACTCTATGCACTATGGTGACACCTGGCTGCATTGATTAAGGTAGGGTGTTAAGTTCTGGAGATACAAAGAAAGCCAAAAACCAGCCCCTGCCCTCAAAGAATATACATTCTAATGGGGGTGACGATCCAGTATAGAATAGATAAAGACAATCTGAAGTAATAATATCTAGCATTTCGTTAATGCTTTAAGGTTTGTAAAGCACTTTTTATGTGTTACCTTATTTGAGCCTCACAAGCACACTGGGAGGTGGCTGGTAGTATCTCCCACCATGGGGAAACCAAGGGTGGGAGACATTTAGATGCCTGACCAGGGTCACACATTTAGTAGGTATCTGAGGCAGGATTCAAACTCAGGCCTCTCTGACTCCAGGGCCCTGCCCCCATGCCCTCTATCTAACACACCACTGCCTTGCTGCTTACATAAGGGAAGGCATTAGCAACTGGAAGGACTGGGGATGGCCTCCTACAGAAGGTCCAATTTAAGCTGAGCCTTGAACCACAAGGAAGCCAGTTTGACTGGACTCTGGATCATAGAGTTAATGGAGCGGAGTAAGGGTGAGAGGGATAGAAAGCCAGGAAGGGGCTGGGTTATGAAGTTTTAAATGCCAAAGAGGAGTTTATATTTGATCCTGGAGGTGACAACCATTGGGGTTCATTACAATGGAGGCATGGCACGATCAGATCTGTGCCATAAGAAACGACCCTGGCAGCTGAGTGGAAGATGACCTAGAGGCAGGGAGGGGAGTTAGGAGGCTTTGTGAGAAGGGTCTGAGCTAGGGCAGTGACTGAGTGGGGGGAAAGGCATTGTAAAGGTGGAAATGCTAAGATTTGGCCATGGATCCAGATGTGAAATGAGAGAGAATGAGGAATTAAGGATGACATGAAGATTTCAGGCCCGTGGGACAGCTAGGTGGCATAATGGTTAGAGCACCATCTCTGGAATCAGGATGGACCAAAGTTCAAATCCAGCCTCAGACACTAGCTGTGTGACCCTGGGCAAATAACCTCAAAAAAAAAAAACATTTCAGGCTTGGGTTACTTGTAAGATGGTGGTACCCTCAACAGTAATAGGAGAGTTTGGAAGGATAAAAGGGAAAGGGATAGGATGGGGGTAGTTTTGGGGAAAGATAATGAGTTCTGTTTTGGACATGTTGATGGCTAATGTGGAAATATGTTTAACATGGTTGCACATGTATAACCTATATCAGATTTCTTGCTGTCTTATAAAAGTGAGTGTTGAAAACTATCTTTATACGTAATTGGAAAAGTAAAATACTATTTACATAACAAAACCCCCAAATTAGCCGATTTTGGACATGTGGATGCATCCAAGAAGCAGTTGGGTATGACTGTAACCCAGCAGAGACACTCAGGGACTAGGACTAGGACTAGATCTAGAGCTCTAGCAAGCATCTGAATAGGGATAATAATGGAACTCATGAGAGTTAATGAGATCACCAAATGAGGAAGTTTAAAGGGAGAAGAGCCCGCAGAGTCTCAGGGAACACCCAAGGTCAGACTAGACAAGGTCAGTAAAAGTATCAGTCCGAAAGAACCAGCGAAAGGAACAGGACGGGTCAGACAGGAGGAAGACCAGGAGGAAGCAGCGTCTCCAGGTGGAAATGGTGATCAAAGATGCCAAAGCTGCAGAAAGGTCACGGATGATGAGGGTGGAGAAAAGGCCACTGGGTTTGGCCATTACCAGATCATGGGTGACCGGAGAGCCAAGTTTCCATCGAATGGGTGAAACCATGAGCCAGATGGCTGAGCAGAGGCTTTACAGGGCAAAGCAAGGGATAGGAGAGGAAGCAGAAGCAGTGATTATAGCTGGCTTTCTCAAGGAGTTTAGCCATGAAGGAAAGGAGAGATCTAGGAAAATAGCCGGTGGGAATGGTCAAATCAAGCTTTTTAAGGATGGGGGAAAATATATGTTTGGGGAGAGGCTGAAGATAAGTGAGAGGGTGAGGATGAGAGAGGGACAGTCTGCCAGAGAGGTTATAAGGGGATGAGATCACTTGTGCATATATAGGGGTTTGCCTTGGTGAGGAGACGGGGCACATCTCATGAGATGGGGGTGAAGGAGGAGATAGTAGAGCGAGCATCTGAGGGATTTGAGATAAGAAAAGGGCCTCAACTTGACTGCCAGGGTTGGGGAAAGGGGTACATGGTGGGAGCAGTGGAGAAATCAACACAAAGTACTCTTGAAAAATTTGAGAAGAGAGTAGTGTCATCTGGGTCACTGAAGGCTTCACACCTTCACCTGAGCTGAGCCTTGAAGGGATAAAAAAAGATTCTGAAAGATGGAAATGAAGAGGGAATGGGCAAACAACCAGAGGTGGGAGATGACATATCAATTTTGAAGATCAATTAGTTATTCAAGTTTGTCATGATATAGAAAAATGTGTTTGGTGGGAATGGGGCTGGGTCTTCTCAGACAGAGAAGCTTGCACCCAGCCAAGCCAGTTACCCACAGGATTCAGGCCCCAAATTCTTATCACTTTGGAGACTAAACCCTTGAGAGAGGGACATTAACTTCTGTGTGGCTGTGAGAGAATGAGAAGGCAGGTGGCCAGGCCAGGCCTGAGAGGGCTGCTGGGTGCCTGGACAAAACTGTGGAGAGGATGGAGAGTGTAGAAGGGGCGGGAGAAGAGATGGGAAAAATATTTTCCTCTACACCACCCACATTTTTAAGCTGGGTTTGGTTTGTTGAAGTGAACATTCTTCACAGAGAAGTGTCCTCAATTCATGGCTGGGGGTGGGGCTGGACACTGGCTTTGAACTGCCTTTGAAGTTGGGTTACTGAGTAATAAATAGCTCTGTTGAGTGTGTGTGTGTGTGTGTGTGTGTGTGTGTGTGTGTGTGTGTGTGTGTGGAGGGGGTTGGGTGATTTCCCTGGAATGCTGAGAGTTCCCAGTCACATGTCTAATAAGTATCTGAGGCAGGATTTGAACTCGGGTCTTCCCCAATCTAACGCTAACATTCTGTCACCCAGATGCCTCATTAGAGTTGAGAGACCAAATGAGAAGTCACCCATTTCTTTTCTTCCCTTCATCTAGTGGGCTCATCACACCGAATAACAGCCAGGTGGCAAGAAGAGACCCCCAAGCTGTCATCACCAGCACCCCGAACTCAAAAGGAGGCAAACAGGAGAAAACAATCATCAGGAAGCTGTGAGTGACCCACTGACCACCTGACCCCTGGGGCACTGTGGGGAAGCAAAGGCCCAAGGGCCAACCAGCAGAGAACCAGGAAAATGACCAGCCACTTCCTGCCTGCACAGGGAAGCTTGGCAGGGACCATCCACCCTGACAAGGGGTGTTTGGGCCAGGGAGAGATTTCCTGTTCCTCCAGATTCAGAGCTGAATCCAGGTAACAGAGGCTCCCCCACTGGATGGAAGCCTCTTTGGGGGCTGGCCCTGTGATGCATCAGGGTGCAAGCTTCCTTCACCGAGCAGATCAGCAGCCGGTCATGTGCAGCTTACAGGCTTAGAAAGATGGAGGGGGAGGGGGTCTGAGCCCTCAGCCAGCTGCCCAGGTGGGGCCGAGGAAGGGCTTAAACCCAGGTCTCTCAGCTTTCATCCACGACACCCCACAGCCTCCCTAAAGAAAGAGCTCATTCCAAAGGGTCAAAGGGCAATAGGATGGGAAGGATTTCGTAGTCTCAGAGCTGGGGAGTTGTCTGGGCTTCTTATACTTTTCTCTCCTCTGTGCACTGTGACCCCCCAGTATGGTCCTTTTTGCTGCCCTCGTATATGGGACCTCTCTCCCTCTTCACCATGGCTCCCCCTGGCTCCCCCCAGGCTCCCCCTGGCTCCCTCCGCTCCTCCTGGCTTTCTTTAAGATTCTGCTCAGTCCTACCCTGGGCTAATGCCTTCCTCTGAGTTCGCCTAACCCTTACACTGATTAGATCCTGGGTGTATATGGTTTCTTGCGCATTGTCTCCTCCTCCATTAGAAAGCGAGCCCCTTGAGGGTAGGAACAGTGCTCTGACCTTTCTTTATATGGCCAGCACTTAGCAGAATGCCTGGAACATAGTAGGTGTTTAATCAGTTCTTGGTGACTGACTGACCAGTAGGGTTAATAAGACATGTATAGCATCTGCAACATAGTAGGTGCTTCATAAATGCTGTTGATTGATGTATACAAAGAAATACAATAAATGTTGTGACACATACATGAAAAGAATGTAAAATGCTATGAGAGAGTCAGAGAGAGGGGAAAGTGAGAGAGAGAGAAGAGGAATGAGAGAGAAGAGAGAGGGGAGTGATGAGAGAGGGAGGGAGGGAGAGGAGAGAGAGGAGAGAGGGAGAGAGAGAGAGACAGAGACAGAGACAGAGAGAAGAAGAGAGATATGAAGGAAAGGGGAAAGAGGAGGCAGGCAGTGTGGTGCAGTGGATGGAGAGCTGGCCTCAGAGCCACGAGACCTGGTTCAGTTCCTACCTCTGACATCTCTTGGAGCGCTGTATGCCCATGAGATGCTTGGTCCTGCCCCTCTCCCTAGGAGAGCAGCTCAGGGAGGGAGCCCCTTCAGCTTGGCAAACAGAGTAGCCACATTCAGTGAAGGACCTGAGGGCAAATGCATGGAGAAAAGTCACCTGGACCTCCTGGTGAAGGAGAGAGGCCTTGGGGTGGGGAGCATTTCTGGGAAAATTCAGGCAGGGCACAATTGGCTCAGTATTTGGAGGCCCTTTGCCCCAGGGCCCCACTTTGGGCATGGCTGCCCTGACCCCTGTTCTTTTGTCCCAGCTTCTCTTTCAGGGCAGGGAAGCGGACCTGATCCTGAGCCCCTAGGCCTGTGCAGGTGCTGTGGCCAGCTCTGAAGACCTGGAATGCCTTTATTGTGCCATGTGTAGATAATAAGATTTACTGATTTATTTTCCCCTAAAAAAAACATTGAGAAGGAAATATATGATGTTGTTTTCCCCCCCTCTGCTTAATTTCCCCTTGGCTCTCTGTTAAGAGAGACTAGTGGGAAGAAAGAACACTAGATTTTGAGTCAGAGGACCTGGGTTTGAATTTCACCTCAGTGGCTGTGGCGAGGCAGTTCCCCTGCCTGGATCTGAGTTTCTCCAACTGTAGGGGGAGGTACTTGAGCTAAGTGATCCCTACCTCTCTTTCCACTTTAAAGTCCTCAAACCCTCTCTGTTGTCAGACTCTGGAGACCCCACACGCAGAAGGTGGGGTCAGAGCAGATAAAATTGTCCCATGGAACCCACAGGCATGAGAAGGCAGTCTAGAATGATGGAATGAGATCTAGCTCTGGAACTGGAGAAGCTGGATTCGGATCACACCTTGCGGAGTCTGAGGAGCTGGGTTGAAACCCTGCCCACTGATGCTTCCAACCTGCTTGACCTTGGGTGGGTCACTTAGGTCTCAATTTCCTCCCCTGTCGAATGATGGGCCAGTACCCTAGGGCCCGGGCTCCTTTGTCTCTAGAGGCGTGCTGAAGTGCTGCCGATAGGTTTTTGGGTGCTCTGACCAAGTCTTCAGAGGTTCCATTAGGGGGTAGATCATGGCCCAATGACATCGCCCCAGAACTGACCATTTGCTTCCACTTTTAATATAGAAGCTAATTAAAATCAGCATATTCTGATTAAATTCCTAGAGTGTACAGAGGCCTATGGTAGGCATTAGGGGAAAGAAAAACTGGAAAAGACAATGAGCCGTGCCCTTGTGGTGCCAGCAGTGAAAATCATCAGCTAAAAGGAGAACAGGAAAAGTCCATATGAAAAGTATAAATAAATGTTTTCCTACGCATTTTACTGGTTATAGCCTCATAGGACTTTGGGCTGGAAAGAACCGCAGAAGTTACCTTGTCTATCCCACTGATTTTTATAGACAAGGAAACTGAAGCCCAAAATGTTAAATTGACTTACCCAAGGTTACACAGGCGTTAAGTATTAGAGCAAGGATTCGAACCCAGGTCCTTGGACTTGAGAATCTGTGCTCTTTTCCTCTTTACCACCATGGTATTGACTATTTTAATAACTTTCTTTCTAAGGTTTTGTACTGAGATAAATAAAATGACTTTTCTACCTTCTGTAACTCATTTTAAAGGTGGCATTTGTGTTGAATCAGAGGGTGGAAGGTGGGTGAATAAGTGAGTATGGTAAGCTGCCTGTCCGGTGGCTTCAGGAGGGAGGGTCTCCTCTCCTAGACTCTAGGTGACACCTGCATTAGGCACAGATATCTCTTCTCCAGGCCTGATACGGCTCTTCCACAATTTACCTAACCTCTCCTTGATGAGACTGAAGAAGTCCTCTCCTCCATAAAGGGGCAGGGGGGAGGAAGAGCATGAGCCCCAATCAGAGTTGAGAGACCACAGCTCAGGTCATAGCTCAGTCCTGTGCTGGCTGGGGGAGCCAGGGCAAGCTGGCGGAGTGCTCCAAGCCTCAAGTTTCTCCATCTTTGAAATGGGCGTGACCATATTTGTACTAACGACCTCACCGAAAAGCTGTCAGTGCTCAGAAGTGTTCTGAAAGCGATAGTATGGAAATGGGAGATGCCATCATTATTTATAAATCCTCACAAAGGGGGACTTTTTTCTTTTTTATATCTTGCTCCAGAATCCTGAGGGCATCCCCAGCTAGGGCTTGTATTCCCTTCCTTCAGTCCCCATATGTATTATACAATTCTCATCAAAATCTTCATTTGAAAATGATGATGATGATGATGATGCCTCCCTGTGGCATGGTGATTACCCTGTTTGTCAGAGGCTCTGCCAGCAGAGTGGAGGCTACGCCAGGTCCTGCCAAGCCTAGTGTACAGGCCTGATGATGGACTGACTGTGCGTTTGTGGCCCATCTGGGTGGCCTTCTGCTCCTGAGCCTTCCAACCCTCAAATGTCCCTCCACAATGCTGACTACCCACTTCTGCCATTGGTGAGTTCCCTCCAGGGTCACTATTTTGGCGATGGGGTCCAGGCAGGCTGAGTGGTATCCCCCTTCCTGGCTGGTACCTTCTCCATCTCTCCCCTCCCTGACCCTTTCCAGCTCCCTTGTTTATGTCCTGTCTTCCCCATTAGAACAGAAGTTTCTTGAAGGCTGGGGGTCTCTTTCTGGCTGCATCTGTATCCCCAGCAGTTAACAGAGTGGAGCTTAATAAATGCTTGTGGCCTACCAAACTGTCACAGTGACTAGCCTAGCTGAGGCCAGAGAGGGTCATCCCCTGGGCAGACCACAGCATGGTGAATTTTTTAACTTTCGAAGACTGTCTGTTGCAGGGATTCTGAACCTGGGGAGTCTGTGAGCTTATTTTTTAACAAATATTTTGATCACTGTATTTCAATATAATTGGTTTCCTTTGAAATCCTGTGAATTTTATTTTCTAAACTGAAAAACGTTTTTCTGAGAATGAGCTCCTGAGCATTCCCTCAGCCTGGGTTCTTTTCTCGGAGCCAGAGATTGTTCTTGATAAGACCCTTCTTTGCCAAAAAGCTCAGTACTCAATTTGTCTCTCAAAGGTGTGCTGGTAATCACCATACTTCTCCCAACCTCTTGAATCCATCCATGATCTTGCCCCCCAGTTCTGAGATGGCTTCTTCCATTTATACAAATTACCCTCTGATTGATCCTAGCACGAATACAGGTCCTCCCTATTTAGTTCTGACTGATTCAATTGAAAAGTGTTCTCCCGGTCAACACACAGAGCCAACTTCATCCTGACAGATGAAAGAGATGACCTTGGAGAAGGGTGGGAAGTAAAAATTGATGTGATGCGAGCAGAACCAGGAGAATAATTTATACAAGGACAACAACATTGTAATACAAGAAAAACAACTCTGAAAGTCTTAGGAATTCTGATCAAAGGAATGACCAACCATGTCTCCGGAGGACAGAGAGGAAGCATTTGAATCCACCTCCTGGTGCCATTTTTAGGGGGCCATGCCATGTTTTTATAGCCTTCCTCTGCTATCTGCCTTTGCTTCCATCTTCTATAAAATTTTTTTTCTAATTTATTATTTATCTTCTTTTTTAAAAATCTAGTTTGGATGGTGAATCATTTTTAAATTTACCTCAATCTCTTTAGACAAACTCCCCCTATTTCTCTTTATCAGAATTTTTCTTTTTGTGTTTTGAGGATTTCATTCTTGCATGCTTCCTCTTCTGCCAGGGCTGACTTCCTTTTTACCATTTTAGTCCGTGGGATCCTATCTGTGTCTTCTCTGAATCCTCTGACATCTGCTCTCCTCAAATTTAGATTGTGTGTCAGACTATTCTGGGCTTTCCTTTCTTCTACTGCGGACGATGGTCATTTTCCCACAAGTTCCCATAATTTCTACCTAGTTCCTCCTCTTTCATGAGCATCTCATTCAGCATTCTTCTCTTTCCCAACTTGATTGTTCTGAGTTAGTTCAAGGTAATCAATTCAGTAGAGATGATCTCTCCCCATAAAGGTGATCCTAGAGCATTTTGTTAATTATTTCATTAGGATCAGGGATAATTGGTTGATTGGTTGATTGGATCCAGCATCCTTCCTCCCCACCCCTCATCTTCCTTCCTCCCCACCCCTCATCTTCCTTCCTATGTCCCACCTTAGGGATGACAGAGCACACATTTCCCACTAGTATACATGTAACATCCACAGAGCTAGCGGAAATCCCCTAGCATGTCAGGCAGATTCCAGCAAAGATTTACAAGAGGACATGAACAAGAGGTGAACAGTACAAGAATTACCCAGGATAAGAAGGTAGGGAGGGGTTCTAATACGAGTCATTAGAAGCTGTACCCACACCAGGGAGATGAATGAATGAATAAAAAAAGCATTTATTAAGTACTTATTATGTACTAAGCACTGAGGATACAAATACACAATGAAGACAAGTCCCTACCCTCAAGGAGTTTATATTCTAATAGTATTCTAACAATATATTCTAATAATAGGAGAAAACACATCTAAGTGGCCAAGGAAGCCTGTTTTGGTTTAGGAAGCATGGTGAATGGATCCATAGAGCAACTGGTTGACAGATCCTTTACAGAAACAATAGAAAACCTGGACAAATCCAATAAAAGTATAAATAAGAATGAGGCTAAAGATCTGAATAGAATTTTAGAAAAGTTAGATAGACCTCTGGCCACTAGAGAATGGGAATCAATAGGAGCATACATAGTACTTGGTCTTGCGCCATACTTTTAAGAAACTAACCACGTGCTAGAACAGAAAGAATTCATAGAAATACAGAAAAGCATAAATATTAAACACATTCTCTACTGAACACAATGCAATATAAATTATAATCAATAAGAAGAATATGAAGAAGGAATTCAGCCCCAAGTGGAGACTAAATATTAGAATCTTTAAAAAAAACTGTGTAGGTCAAAGAAGTTATATCAACAATAAATAATTTAATCAGAGAAAATGACAATTATGATACAACATACGAAAATTCTTGGGATGCAAAGCAGTCCTTAGTAGAAAAATTTTATCTGTAAACACTTGCATCAACAGAAGCTATTCCCAAAGCAAGGAGTAGAAAATAGTGAGGGGGGGAAAGGGGAAGGTACCATGTGTGGATGGCAAGATGTCAAACCCAGATGGCTGAAAGGATGTGTAAATGGCTTGGCTCCTAATGGCTCCTAAATGACAAAGTCATTATGTACATTCTTAAATGAACAATTAAAAAACCCCTCATAACAAATATCCATAGTCTATCAAAACAAATCCCCACATTGACCATAGCCAAAAACACATGACTCAGTCTACATTTTAGGTTCATCATTGCAGGAGGTGAGTTGGCATGACTAATGTACAATCCTCTGGACTCTGGTTGCACTAATCAAAGTTCTAAAGTCTTTCAAAGTTGTTCTCATCTGCACATTTATTAGTCTTTTCATATTTCTTTCTGTTTTTTTCATTTCTTATAGCTTTCATATACCATAATCTGCTCAATCATTCCACAGTTACTGAGAATGTCATAACCCTGCTTAAAAAACTTCAATACTTTTCCTGTCATCTCTAAGATAAAATACAAACATTGCAGGCTGGCAGTTAACCTTATACAATCTATCTTTTACCTGCCTTTCCAGAATTTCCCTCCCCCCCACTCACTTTTATTTGATCTTTCAAAATTCACTGATATCTTTTGTTTTGCCATCACTCTTGTTTTCAAATACATCCATATTCCTTGAAATAAAGGGAAAAAGCAGTTTGACAAAACTGACGAACACATCGACCAAATCTGATGCTATATAATATATGCAGCGTCCCACACTGAGAGCCCCCCACCTTTGCAAGAAAGAAAGGAGATACTTTTTCTCACCCTCCTCCAGGTCATTAAAATTACACCACATGCATCATCGTGTACATTGTCTCCTTGGTTCTCTTTACTTCACTCAGTATCATTATCAGCCCTCCCTCTCTTAAATCCAATTCACTGGATGGCATCACCTCCTCGATGTCATGGTCCTCTTTGAAAACAAAGGACAAACAACATCAGTTGATATACGTCTTCCAACGATTCTCTGAACTCTTCATACTCATCGTTTCACATAGCACAGTAACATAACATTACCAATCACTGACTTTTATTTATGCTTTTTTTTAAAACATCAGAATCATTTCCCAATATAGCTTGCCCCACATTGAAGCCTCCCTGGTAACAAACTAAAAAAAAAACTGAACCAAACCCAGTCAACAAAGCAACAACTGGTAGCATATGCGACATTCTACCCTCAGTCACTCCTCTGTCTACCAAGAGACATTTTAAAATTGTCCATTGGGGGTTGGGGGTGGGGAAGAGGTATCAGCCAGAGGGAGAAACGCTTATTTTAAAAAATGTGCATAATGACTATGTAAATTAGGACAATTATTAACAACAAATCCCTGATAAATACCTAGAAAAAGAGATCGTCTGGGCCAGCCCTATCATGGTTCTTGGATATTCGAATTGATTTTTGGAATTCCTGCCCTGGGGCATTTTCCTGATAGCGAGTTCCTCTTTTCTCTGGAACAAGATTGATCATTGCCATCATTCTGTTTGATAGCATTCATATCACTGCAGTTGTTTGGTATGTGGATCTCTGGCTTCAATTTTCCTCCTTCTGTATCACTTCACCTACATTTTGCCAAGTTTCTAGTTCCTTGTGTTTGTCACCTCTAATAGTGCAACAACATTGTATTACATTCATCTACGACAATTTGTTTGGTCATTTCCCAGTAGAGGGGTACCCTTGTTGTGTCTAGTTCTTGGCTACCACAGAACGCCCTATTATGAATAATTTTGTATACTTGAGTCCTTTCCATCCACGCTGATGTCCCTGGGGTAAGTGCCCGGGGATGATGTAACTCCTTAAAGGAGTCATCAGGGGTAGAAATAGGGATGAAGATGTGACCGAGACCTGTGATTTTACTGGCAAAGGGCAATCCTTCTACAATGCAGGTCAGCCCTTTTTCTGCAGCTTATGGTCCTAGAGAGGTGCCTGGAGAATTGGGAAGTTAGCCAGGTCACCCAGGGGCCAGACTCAAGCTTAAATCTTCATGGAACCAAGGCCAATTGTCTATTCACCGTGCTGGGGAGCACGTTATGACAATGATGGTCATACACAACTATGTCATCTATCCTCACTGAGAGCTGGAGACTTGAGGAAAACAGCAATGGTATAAAAAGGTAAGACTGGCACATAGCTACACAGCCCCAGGCAAAAGTTCTGAGAGACACCTGTGGTCTTCCAAAGGCACAAACATGTTTCTGTTTCATTAGGGAAGGACTAGGAATTTCTCATATTGAGAAAGTTAAAAAATGGCTCCTCCAGGGTGACAGCAAACACAAGTGGGTGCTGAGCCCTTATGAAAGCAATAGCTGCAAGGGCTGTTATAGGTCAGGGGCTGTGATGCAGGCGCCACACCTGGGCTGCAGGTCCTGTGGGTTACAAGTAGGGCCAGAAATCGGGGAAACTGTGATATCATCTCCAAAGCAGAATATCATCTGGGAATGAATGACCCAAAAAAAAAAAAGGGCATTTTTAAAAGTGCCTATACTATGTGCCAAGATCAGTGTTAGGTGCTGGGGGTACAAATAAAGCAAGACACTCCCTATTCCCAGGGAGCCCGTATCATAGCCATGTAACAGCTGCAGTCTATGGCCAAGTCCAAACACCCTTCCCCTTCCCCAAAAATATAAAAATTGAGATAGAGAAACTTGGGAAAACTTCTATAAAATAGCAGAGTCCAAAAAAACAAAAAAAGAAGCAGAACCACCAGAATGTACACATCAATGATAAAGTTAAAAAAAAACAACAACTAAAAGGCAGTTGAATTCTGGGTAATTGTGGGGGGAAAAACACCAATAACCAAACCTAAACCACTATTAGTCCTGGAGAAAAACAAAACAAATCCATCTCCTCTCAGTGGAGGGAAGGGGATACAAGAGGGCAGGGTGCTGGGAAAATACTGTCCATTTTCATAGGATCCTAGCTGGAAGGAACTTTGGAGGCAATTTGAGGAAACCGAGGAAATGTGTCCTAAGAGCCATGATTTAAATTTAAGAACTTCTGGCTCCAAACTGAGTGCTAGTTTAATGCTGACCACATATTGCTTTTATACAAGAGTTTAGTAATAGGAAGGGTGTAGGAGAGGGGAGTATGGTATAGCCACAAGTAACTGTGACATAAAACTAAAAAGAGAAAGGCATAGAAAGACATCATCAGGTTCCGAATCCAAGGACCCAAGTGTGAGAACCACCTTGGCTACTCACCTGGTACAGGTCATTTTCCTGCGAGTCTCACTTTCATCACCTGAAAATAGGGAGGTGGTAGGATGGATAAAATGACAAACCAGATCTCTTCCTAATTTTCCCCGCTGCCAGCTCTAACATTCTATGATCTTGTGAATCCTAAAGCTTGCTAGGTTTGGTTAAAGAACAAACAGGTGTAAGAAAACTTTCTAAACACCGAGTCAATTCATTTTCAATAGATACCATTCCCCAAGTTTCTATGAAAGCTAGAGAAAAAAAGATAATCACACTTCAGAGTTTCAGTCATCCCTACCCATGGTCTTATAAGAGTTGGAAAAACAAAACAAAATATAGGAGGCAGTTGGCAATAAATATTTTTAATTTTTTATCCTTTTTTTTGTTTTGTTTTTTACAGAGACAAATACTCTTCAAGTCTGCTTTTAAAATTCAAGGCTAAACCACAAACAGGTACAACCAAGACATATAAGCTCACATTGACACACGCCCATCTGATTGATTCTCCAACTCCCTGACGACCAGGGAAGGTGAGGGGAAGACTTTCTTAGGTAGCACCATGACAAACCCCAGGGAAACAGAAAGGAGGAGGGGAGAGCCCTATATGCATCCTCCCCATTTCAGGTTTCCCTGCAGCCAGGGGGGCATACTTGCCAAGGTCATCATTCTGCTCACTCCAGTCCCCTGGCTGTCGACTGAAATGACTGATCAGTTCTGTTCTGTGAGAGGGATAAGCCACCTCCTCCATTTCAGCTGAAGCCAAAAATTCCATCTCCTCTTTCGGCCCTGAGCCTGAAGCCCTTGCCCCCTTGCTCGAGTGCCTAGGACACCTGTGACCATCAGAGGCTGGGCTCCTACTTTGCTCTTTCAAAGAGACTCCTGTTTTAGTTCATAGCTGTATATTCAGGAAAACCACCAGGTTGCCTGATATTATGTGGAAGCAAATCTTGCTGATTCTAACCAGCAAATTAAAAAAAAAAAACAACCCAAACCAAAAAATCAAAAACCAAAACCCAACAAACAAAAAACCAGGTATGTAGGGGGTGATGGAGAAGAGAAAGATGGGAAGATTTCTGGTCCCGCTAGAGAACTCTGTTTTCAAACAGAATAAAGTACCATCTTGAATTTCTTCTACAAGAACTCAGCAACTGGATTCACTTAATAACTTATATACATCTAAGTAGTTATTGTTGAATAAATTCAGTGTTCACATTTCTAGAGAGGATTAAGCCCCGGTATAGGAAGCCCTGCTCTGGGAGGGGAAGTGGGGAAGAAATTCAGAGACTTTTTCCTGCCCGTATCTGGTTGGGTGAGCAGCTGGTGCATATGGGAGGGCGGGTATTGGTACCCCAAATGGGGCAGCCTGAGAGAAGAGCAGTGATGAGTGTGATGAATGGTGGTAGTGGTGTGGGGACAGGAAGCTTTGAAAAGCAAAAGCTGGGGAAAGGGAAGGGACTGGCCTGTTATGAAACATTAAAAATATATATTATATATATATGTACACCTGTCAAGTCATTATTAGGACAAGAAGTTGGAGAACAGGAGAGAAGTTAGGCATGTTCCGTCCCGACCTGCTCCCTAAAGTGGGATGTGGAAAGTCACTGCTATGTAGCCAGAGGCAGTGGGACTACTTAAGTCCACAATTCAGATTTTCATCTCCCTATAAAACCTGCACCGAGTCTTTGACTGCATGCATGGGAAGCCCAGATTTGTCTGTTTGCAAAAACGTACAAAATAACTAGAAATAGAAAAGGTTTTGGTAACCTAAGGCCATCTGCGCAAGCCTGCCAGGGAGGGAACTTGCAGCAGATTTTTTTTTAAATACTACAGTGAAAAGGCATTTTAATAGATTTAAAAACGTCAGAAGTAATCCACTAAGATTAGGTGTAAAAAACCCCCCCCAAAAATGAATTCCCTTCGAGGGGACTTTGTCCAGTGAAGCGCAGGTCAGTGTTTGAGCCACGGGTGGGCTTCCAGGGAAGCTTTGCTACGGTCACCATAGTCATACAGCAGCTCTTCGCCAGCTTTGATGTCCCTCGAGGCGATGAGGATGAGGTGAGGCACGCCGTCAATGTCATGGAGTTTGGTTTGGCAGTTACCACACTTGCTGTGATTGATCAGTCTCCCGAGACGATCTGTTTCTCGAGTGGCATCCACACTGGCATGGCAGTGAGGGCAAGGGGAAAGAGGAAAGAATAGAGGATTAAATTAAAATGATTTTTTTTTTTAAAAAGGGAGGGTTTTTTTTTTTCAGCCAAGTAGGAATCTTTTCTCGCTTTTAACACAGGCTCGGAAAACAAATGTGGGATTTGTTTTAGAAACAACCGAAAAATAAAAGATTGCCCCAGGTAGGTCCAGTGGGCTTCAGAAGAATTCCTCGTTGAGGTGGCCCTGTTGAAAGGCAAGGTCAATTGGCTAAGCTGTTTCTATTCGACTAGTCCAAAGCCAGTTGTTCCACAAGAGAGATGAGATCTGTCTGGAACAGTCTGCATCCTAAAGAAAAGAGAAAGGGCACCTCTACCTCCTCATTCCACAAGGAGGAGTCTTCGCCTGTGACGAGGATGCTGCTGGTGGCTGGCAGTGCCTTGGTCTAATAGGAAATGACCTGAGGCGCTCCAAGGACTGACTTACCAGTAGGTTTTGCTCAGGTACTGAAAATAGTACATGTAGCAGCCTGTTGAAGGATCCTGAGCGTAGAGGGCCTCTCGCTTCTTGGCATCAGTGATCTCAATGAGGTCCCCGTGATACTCTACCACAAACTCTCCTCTTGTAAACTGTTTGGTGGCGATTACTCCTCTGCCTTTGCCATCAATGATATCGATCTGCCGGGAAGTGATGGGAAAAAGGGGATATTGTCAAGACAAGTTAAAAAGTCTGTCCTTCCCCAGGAAAAAACAGAACCACCAAAGACACAAGACAATGGCTGGCATTTGGAATGAGCTGAATGAGAGCAGAGCCTTCTGATATGTGCTCCATCTGCAGACAAGTCCGAGTGTTACTGAGAGTCCCACCATGGGGCTGGTGTTGGGGAAGAGGATGATGACTCTCCTAGGCAAAGGGGCTTCCTAACAATTCACATGTCTCATCATCTTATGTATTAATCTAATGAAAGATAGCCCACAGGGATCTATGTTCAGTCTTATATCTGGCTTTCAAACAACCAGCTTCATGAGGGCAAGATGAGGGGTGATGGTGGTCATGTGACCAGAGTCCTTACTCTAAACAGCCTGAGGATTTTAGTGGACTGCAGGATAACAGCTAATACCATCGAGGGAGGCAGAGTGTCTGCAGCCAGGGAGATGGGAGTCCTGGGTCCTCAGACCACATCTAGAACATGGTGTGTAGTTTTAGGAAGGACATGTTGCAAATATAAGCTGGGGAGCACCTGGGGACAGGTGAGCAAGCTTGAAGAAGGGCCTAGAAATCACACCACCCTCAGACTAGCTTGTTCACCCAGGAGAAGAGAAAGCTGTATTCAAGTAGCTAAGGGGCTGCGTCCTAAAAGAGCTTGCTCCCTGTGCTCCAGAGACAGAAATGCTGAACGTAAAGTATTTAGTAAACCTTCAAGTGATGAAACTGAGGAGCAAAGGGCAGAGGTTTGTATGCAAATGATTCCCAGGTCTGTGTGTGCACAGCCCTAGGCTCTCTCTAGAGCAGGGTCGGACACCACTGAAGGTCCACTGAATGTTTCTAATGAGTTATTCCAAAGGCTATTTTAAACTCAACTTGTCCAAAACAGAACTCGTTCCATTTCCCACCAAATTCTCCTCTTCCCAGCGTCTCTATTTCTACGCCTCACCCAGGTCTGAAAACTTCGGGCCATCCCTAACTTTTCTCTCTCCCTCATACCCTCATATCTTAAAGAGCTGCCAAGTATTGGTGGCTTGTCCTCCTCACATCTGTCCCCTTCTCTCCACTCGCACGGCCCCCTCATCACTGCCTAAAAGCCTCCAGTCCCTCTGCTGATTCCAATAGCAGAGGTCAGACTATGTCTTCTCCCTACTCCCAAAGCTCAGTGACTTCCTTTCTGAACACTAGTGTTCCATTCAAAGCCCTCCACTGGCTGGCTCTAGGAACTGCCAGGCCTGAGGCACATTTCTCGCTTTCATGTACTCTGGCTATCCGCCAGGTTGGCTCCCTGGCTAAAGATCTGCCACCGGATGACTTTCTACTTACTCTCCCCTTCCCTTAGCACAGTCTGTTCCTGATGCCTGGAATGAAGTCACCTTCTTACTTTCCCCAGCAGAAGACCTAGATTGCTTTACAGCCTAGCTCTACAGCCACTTCCTACGTGAGGCCTCTCCTCACCCTCCTGGTTACTGGCACCTCCTCTCTCCCAGAAAAAAAATAAACTGTGTCTGTGTATAGTTTTCATTTAATTGTCTATGTATGGGTTGTACTTCCCCAATAGGACTAGTATTTGACATATAGGCATGGATTCCATTAGCAGAGAGTGTTCCCGGATGATAACTCACTCTCCTGGAGGAGGCTGGCACCTCTTCTGCACCTAACAGTCTTTTAGTGCTTCCTAGAGCCCTAGAAAGTCAAGTGACTTGACCAAGGTTAGTGCGCCCTGGGGTGAGACTTGAACCCAGATCGCTGATGCACCCCGCATACAAGAAAGGCAGAAATAGCCTCTGCCCCAAGTTGCTCCCATTCCTGCCTTGGAGGCCAACTCTTCATCCACCAAGATAGACTCCTTCTTTCTTATCCTAAGAGCTCAGTAAGTTCTTGATGAATGAACAAAAGTGGCCAAGAGGTCCACTGAGGCTTCATGGAAGGAATACAGAGATTGTATTGGGAGGTGAGAGCTTTTTAAAAACCTCAACATTATCACTTCATTGGTCCGGGGAACTCTCAGGGTCAAACTCCCTGTACTCATGTGGAGCTGCACCCAATCCGCAAGTCAAGAGTTTGAGAAAGGTGTCTGGGGGCCAAACAGGAAAATAACTTATCCCTGGTCACACAAGCACTGTGAAGACTAGCTCATATTTCTAGGATGCTTTGAAAAGTGCTTTGATCCATGATCTTATTTGGGTCTCATAAACCTGTGGAGGAAGGTACTCTGATTATCCCTGGGCTATGGAAGGCTAAGTGACTTGTCCAAGGCTATTGGACAGCTACTAAGCATCTGGGGCAGGATTTGCACTCTGGTCTCTGGACTCTAGGCCTAGTCCACACTCTACCTAACTCCCCCACCCCCCGCACCCGCCAACCCTCCAACCCCCTTGCTGGATGTCTCCAAGTGGCAGAATAACTACTGTGGTCAGGGCTGCATCCAGTGGTCTCTGAGGTCACTCCCCATTCTGAGATTCTGTACAGTCTATGCAGGCCTATGCACAACAGGCCAGGGTCTTGCTCTGAGGAAGACACAGGGGTGGCTCCTGATTGCTTTCCTCACTTTGGTCCCCAAATAGGTTCCTCTGCATTTTCTGAGCAACCTGTTTACTGGCAGTTTAAAGTTCACTTTGGACATAATGAAGTTATACCCAGGCAGCCCAAGAGTTGGGCTGAAAGCTTGATGGTACTAATGCAGCCCTTGGTGCTGTCCCCTCCTTGGCCAGTCAGTCAACAAGCATTTATTAAAGTCTTATTCTATTCCAGGCACTGTGTTCAGTATTTGTGATACCAAGAAAGGTAACCTCCGCCCACTCCAAAAAAACCCAGCCAAACACACAAGAAATGGTTCCTGTGCACAAGGAGCTCATGCTCTGGGAGGGGAGACATCTGTAAACCACTGTGTGCACAGAACATACCCAAATGTTCTACACAATCAGAAGTAATCTTGGTAGGAGGGCACTAAGGTGGGGTGAGGTGGATGCAGAAAAGCATCCTGCAGATTTGGGGATCTCAGCCGGGTCTTATAGGAATCCAGAAGGGGAGGGAGGGAAGAGGAGCAGACCCAGCCTGGGAGAAGGTGAGGGAGAAAGCCCGCTAAGGGCAGGCAGGGCACTGTGTGCTGAGAGGGTTAGCAAGACGGATAGTGTCACGGGGGGAAGAAAAGGCACTAGGGATGGTGGGAAGGGACCAGAGTAGGAAGGGCTGGACCTTCTATGGGATCTTAGCAGGAATGGGGAGGCGCTGGAAGTTACTCGTTGACCAAGATGGCAGAATTCATATCGCCTCTTTCTTGAGCACCCGCTGGGCCGACATCCTAAGTGACAATTACAGAATTCTGCAGGTATGGCCTCCACAAAAAGGTCTTCCTACAGGATCCAGTCAGATATTTAGAATCCATTGCTACTTTCTGGTCTGGGAGTAAAGCCACGTCTATGGGAAAAAATTTTGGTAGCCGGTCTCTTACAAAAAAAAACCTGGGACCTGACGGGACAAGAGGAAAGGGGCCCAGATAATGTGCCCTGCAGGGAGACCTGGCAGCCCACCCAGACAGCATCTGCTGTCTCCCAGTGGTTAGCGTCTGCCTTACCTTCATGCCTTCTTCCTTCCCGCTTTCAATTAATTCGTCTAATTTTCTCTTTTCTTCTGACTAGACAGAGACAGAAGGAAAACCACGTGAGTATTTCCTGACCACTCCCTAGTGCATGGTGAAAGGAAGCCAAAGTTTCCTGAGCTGAGCCCACTGTATAAAGGAGTCTTCCTGGAAGGGGAAGGTGAAAGGGAACAAGCATTTATTAAGCACCTACTGTGTGCCAGGCACCATGCTAACAAATTATCATCTCGTTTGAGCCTCACAACAACCTTAGGAGGCAGGTGCTATCATTATCCCCATTCTACAGCTGAGGAAATTGAGGCAAGCAGAAGTCAAGTGACCCATCCAAGGTCATACTGCCAGTAAGCGTCTGAGGCTGGATTTAAACTCAGGCATTCCTGATTCCTAGGCCTGGTGCTCTATCCACTAGGCCACCTACCTGCCTCTACGGCAGTACATGGATCTGGTTCACCATCTCATCTAACCCTCTCCTTTCTTTGGAGGAGGAAGCTTGGGTCTATGGGGTCAAGTGTTCCAGGTCACCCAGGCAGTGATGGAGGAGCAGGGCTCTAAACCCCGTCAAGCCAGCACTTGGTCTAAGCACCTCCTGGACCACACGGCTCCTCCCATGACGCCCCTGATGGAGACAGCAGAGATGGTTTGGGGGAGGCCAGGGATGACCCCAGCCACGCCTGCCATCCCTCAATGCCTTCTCCCAGAGTCTGTCAGAGCCCTTGGCAGTGTGATTACTGAGGTTTTTAGACTGAGTTACTTTCTGCTTGTTGGCCCACGGCAAGCTTTTTCATTCAGCACTTCCTACGGGCTAGGCACTGTGAGCACCCTGCCCGTCCTGTAAAATCATCCTTCAGGAAGGTGGCCTGATGGAGAAATCAATGGGGTTCCAATTCTGCTGTTGACACCTTCTAACTGCCCCTGGGCAGGTCTGGCCTCCAGCTTTCTCCTCCATAAAATGGGCATGCTCCCATTCCATGGGATCACTCTTCTGAGGCCCTAAGTGCAGGGATAGGGGAGCCTCCTGGGCTCCCCGACATACAATCAAGGGCCGTGTTCTCCTCTCGTTCCTTTACATTTACAAGGGTCAGCCTTCCTCTTTGGTGGCTGAAGGTTCCCATCCTGTCCAGGCTGCTCCCTACCTGGCTGTCCTTTCCATACAGGTCTTGGCTTTAAAATCTTCTTCAAGGCTGCTGAACACTTTCAGCCACCATGCCACAGAGAAAGGCCTGCCTGCCAGCCTGGAGCATTCGGATTTGGGGGAGAGGTCCCTTCCGAGAAGGAGGAGAGGTGGGAAGCAGAGGCTGGCTTCAGACACAGGGAAGAATCCAGTTTGCCTACAGCATACATAGGGTATCTTCTGTGGTTTCCCAGCACGTCAATACAGTTCAAGTTTCTTCACCTGGCATTGAAAGCTTGCTCTAGGCTGGCTCCATCTCGCCCAACTCCCCTCCCCAGTGCTCTATGCTCTGGGCCTTTCTTTTGTCCTGGACCCTTGGGCTTCACTCTGGTGAAGGCCCTGGAAGCCTTCTTAGGCTGTTTTTAAATGCAAACAACAAAACACACGGGATGACAACAGCAACCAGTTATACTGAAGTCATATCAAAATATGAAAAAAAAACCCAACCCAACTCCCATACTCCACGTTACGAACTCCTGCCCTCGCCAAACTGGACCATTCTTTGCCCCTCCACGTGGATGGTGCTTTCCCACCTCGGTGCCTTCCTTTGCTCTGGGCCCTCCCTCCTTTTCTGTGCTTGCTGGATTGCTATGTATCCTTGTGTTCAGTCAGGATGCTGCCTTTTCCAGGGAAGTCTTCCAAGTTCCCCTCTAGCTGATCAGGACTGAACCTGGCATGCTGGACCCATGCTCCTGGGCCTCAGGCTATCCGGGTCTGAGCGTCCTCACCTTACTAGGCAGGACGCCCACAGCCTTGGTCCTCAGGGAACTCATCCAAACTGTGCCCTGCACTAAGTAGGCGCTAAACATCTGCTGTATTGATCCCACTGCTTAGATCGGTGCCTGGCACATACTAGCGAGAGAATGTTGGAAAGGCTGCTTGTTGGAGCCAGACCAAGGACATCACAGAAGCACAAGGACATACACAGAATGTCTGCTCTTGTTCCCATTTCAGAGACCCAGCCTGTAGGCCACAGGGACCCCCCCCCCCCATTCCACTGGGGGCTTCAGGCAGAGGCTGGATCCTTGCTCCTCTGGGATATGATGGAGGGTGTTCTTGGCCAGGTACTAGAGGCACAACAGGACTGTTGAGATGCCTTCCCTCCCTGAGACCTGGTGAAATCCAGCATTATTAGGAAAACTTCTCTATGAAAAATCAGTGATGTTTCACAACATGGTTATTATGGAAGTGTTTCGCATGACTACACATGTATAACCGATACTGAACTGCTTGCCTTCTCAATGCGGGTGGGTGGGGAGGGAGGAAGAGAGAGAATGTGGAACTCAAAGTTTTAAAAACAAAGGTTAAAAATTGTTTTTACATGCTACTGGGAAATAAGATACACAGGCAATGGGGTATAGAAATCTATCTTTCCCTACAGGAAAATAGAAGGGAAGGGGATGATAAGAGAAGGGGGCTGGGTGATAGAGGTGAGGACAGATTGGGGGAAGGGGTAATCAGAATGCATGCTGTCTTGGGGTAGGGGGAGATGTGGGAAGGAAATCTGGAATTCAAAATCTTGTGGAAGTGAATGCTGAAAACCAAAAATAAATTAATTTAAAAAAAGGAAAAAAGAAAAGAAAAATCAGTGATGGAAGCTGGCAGGCAGGCAGGTTTGCCCTGGGCTGGATGATATGGCCTTGGAGCTCTGAGCTAGGCTGGCCCAGTATGCTCAGATCAGGCAGGCCCTGGGTGGCTTTTGGCTGCCCCCTAGCCCTGGAAGGAGGTCCCATTTCTGTATGCCCGCCTATCCCTTACCTGTAGCTCAGCTTTGCTTTTGCGGGAGCTCCGCCTCACGGGATAATAGTCAGTGACTTTGCGATTCTGTTGAGTTTTTCCCTGAGCTCTGTGGGGAAGAAGAGGATGTTGGGGTCAGTACATGAACTCCAAGGTGGCAACGCAACTGGCCAAAGTCATCTTAATCAGAGAAAGCAGACACAAGCGCCTTTTGAAAATGAGGTCCCAAAGGGGCAACCTCCTTATCGGAGTGGCAGGGGAATGCAGCTCATGCTTAGCACTAGACTTGTGAGTTAGGAGACAGTACTCCATACCTGGGGCTAAGTGAACCTTTCTGAGCCTCAGTCTCTTTATCTGTATAATGGGGATGATCCTTATAGTGTCCACCTCACAGAGCTGTTGTGAGATGATGTTAGAAGAGCTTTGTGCATCTTAATGTTTAGGTAAATGTGAGCTAACTAGATCATTCTCTCTCTTTTTTGGAGACAGGGTCTTCCCCAGGCTAGAAGGGCACTCCCAGGTCCAATCGCACTCCTGAGCAGCAGAGAGGTTTTGAAGTGGGCAGATCACCCCTCCTTAGGTAGCCTGACAGCTTCATGCTCTCAGGGGCTCATCATATTAGTGTTAACCTTAATGCAGGCACCCCACTGGCTTCAGCTCTGTGGCAGCTAGAGCCCCTAACGCTGCCCAGAGCAGGGATCACAGGTGGGGGCCACCACATCTGATCCCTAGTATCCTTCCTTTAAAAAGAGGCTTGTTTTGGAAAATCTTTGTCTCCAAATAATTCTTAGCACTCTTTAGAGGTGGTATAACTAGCAAATGATTTTCTTCCTTTGGTTTAACTATTGATAACAATTGTGATGCAAAAAGAAATGGACTGGCATTTAATTAAATTCAACAAATATTTTTTAAAAAAGCCTTGTTGATGTGCTTTGTTCTTGCATCAAAAATATTTACAGCTTATTTCCACTCTGTGAGAGGTCTCTTGTAATGAAATAAAAGTTAAGTAAAACCAATAATATAGTGAATTCATCTAAAAATGCAGCAACACTCACATCTGCAGCACCCCTCACCTCTCAATTTTAAGAAATGAAGTGAAATTCCTTTTCTCTCCTTTCCAGTCCCTACCCCACTAGAAAAACAAACAAAACAAAACCAAAACACATTTCTTGCAATAAACATGCATTTTTCTGCTGCTGTTGCTGTCCAACAGGGATCGTTTTGTTTTATCTACGTGTAATCCCAATGCTTGGCATGCAGTAAGGGTTTAATAAATGCTTTCGCATTCAATGAATTCATTTGAGGGCCCTATACCGGCCCTAAGCTGGACTCCATGCTACCCTCCCTGCATCCCCAGCCCCCAAATCTTGCTTTGTCCCTTCTCCCATTTGTGGCCAGGCCCCCCTTTCTGCCATTCTGGTTTGGCTCCACATTCCTGCCCTCCCTACCCTCCTTGCAGCTTCCTGTACACACTGCTACTGTCTCTATGCTCTTCAAGCTGGCTCTTGGAATCCCTGGCTCCTTTCAAGCCTCAGTCCCAAAGCCGTCACCCATGAGAGGCCTTCCCCGGGTCTCCTAGCTGCTGGGGCTGCCTCTTCTAAGGTTACCTCGAATCTGCTTTACACAGACCTTCTATAATCCTAGACGCGTACCTGCTGCTTCCTGTTAGAACAGTCCCTTGAATCCAAGAACCGTCTTCTTTTTGTACTTGTACCCCTAGTACTGAGGCACCTGGCACATAGTAGGTACAACACCTGTACCTGCTATGCAGGTTTCTCCTAAATTGTGCCCCTACACCTCCGGCTGCTGAGCACAGTCCTGTCCTGGCAAAGTCCCTGCAAGCATTTCTAGTCCACGGTTCTCTCCCTCACGCAAGCAAACCTGGAACGTTTCCCGTGCCCTTTGCACTTGCGGGCCTTCCTAACAAACAGCCCTGGCCCACATCTGCTTCTTACACTCATTTCCCCTCTAGTGACACAGGCTTCCTTGGTGGTCTTTCATCTCCAGACTCCACATACTTGCCCTGGTCGTCCCCCACACCTGGAATGCTCTCCCTCCTCATATCCTCCTCCTGGCTTCCTTCCAACGTCAGCCAAAACCTCACCTTCTCCCACAAGTCTTTCTGGGCCCCCTCCCTTGTGGCTTCTGTATGCAGATCAGCCCTCGCTGACCCTGTATCTTCTCTATATTCGGTCATTTGCATGCCGTCTCCCCCATTAGCCTGTAAGCCCCTTGACAGCAGAGACTGTTTTTGTCTTTCTTTGTATCCCCAGCACATAGCACAGTGCCTCGTATACAGTAGGAACTTAATAAATGCTCATGGACTGACTTATCTTACAACCCTATATGGGAGGTGCCATTTGATGAGGAGACAGGACGAGATGACGATTTGTCCAGGGTCCCCCGGGTCTTTACATGCATGCCTGGAATAAAGACTTTGTCCAGGAAGTCCTTCCTGATCCCCTGCCTCCTCATGTGGCTCAGACCGCTGTTTTGGCTCTCCCTGCACCATGCCATGTTCTAGTGCGCAGTACGGTTATCTGTGTCCGTCTCCCCAGCCTACAGAGCTGTGGTCTGCTCCAGCTCTCCCCGCACCGCGCCACGTTATAGTGCGCAGTACGGTTATCTGTGTCCGTCTCCCCAGCCTACAGAGCTGTGGTCTCCTGGAAGGCAAGGGGTGAATTCCCCTTTGGATCCCAAGCTTCCAGGATAGTGTCTGGCACACGAAGCTCCACCTACCACTCTGGCCACCGGGTTCCTCAAAGGTGAAATGGGCCGAGGGACCTACATGCCAGGGTCTTGACTCTTTATTCCCCTCACTCCCTTGGCTTTCAGTAAATGTTCTGGCACTACCATCCAATAGGAAATAAATGGAAGAGTTTGCCATGCAGAGAACCATGAAAAATAGATTAAGAAAGAAGACTGTTTATGAGAAAAAGCTGCCCCCATGCCCAGCTGCTGGGGCTGGAAAGCCCTGCCAGTACAGCAGTGGCAATCTATAAATCTCACAGATGTGAGAAACCATTTGTTGGTGGTACCAAGCAAAGAACCACAGATTCTCCTGCCCCCTAGCCTCTAAGGGTCAACTGCTTGCCACCTAAAAGTACCAGGGATTACAGGAAAACCAACTGCTGCAACAAAGTAATACGGTTAAAAGAGCAATAGTTCTGGAGTCCAAGGGCCTGGGTTCGAATTCTGTCTGCCCTATAACTTCCTATGTGACCTTGGCCAAGGCCCCTCGACTTTCCGGGCCACTTTTTTCGTTCACAAAATGAGCAAGGTGGCCTAGATCAACGGTTCCCAGCCTGAGGATGGAGGGTGGTGCCGCCAAATTATTGTAAGGGCTTATGACTCCACCTGCACAGCAGTTACTGCCATCATGGGTTTCCTAACCAGACACTGAGGAGCACAACCATCATCATATCGGAGGCCTGTGAACATTTCTGATGATCAAAAAGGGTTGTTGTCCTGGGGAAGGCTAAGAACAGATGGACCTGGAGATCCCTCGAGTCCCTGGCTGCCCCCACTGCCCATGAACTGCACACAGTCACATTTTTAGCCAGTGATCCTCTGGGACAGCAACTTGTTGAGGGCCCCTTGAGCCCAAGGGTCTTCCCAAGGGAGGTGGCATCACTTACTTTCTCCTGGAGGCCTGCTTGGTTTTGGGGGGTTTCTTCGGGGCGTGCTTCGCGCTGGCGGCATCAGCAGCGTTGGCGGGCAGCGCCATGGCTTTGGGGTTTCCTGCAGCTATGGATTTGTGGTTTGGAAGGGGCTCCAGAGAATCCCTCCTCAGCTCTTTGCCTTTCTGCTCTTCTGACTTCATAGAGCTCGCCGGGGCATTGCCGCCAATTCTTTTCTCTGTAGACGAAGGGAGGACAAAGACACTGACTTACCCCCAGTGTCCTTCTGGAGAACCTTTCACCTTCTGGAGAAGCCCTCTGCTTCAGACTAACTTGAAAAAGAGGGCACAGGAAGCAGGGCACCTGCCCTCTGTGGCAGCCACATAAGCCCACTACAAGTGAGCCACAAGATGCCACAGGGTCTACACCAATGTAGGAGAGGGGACTGTGCCAGTCAGGGCACAGCTCAGGCTCTGGGCTGCTGGCACAGGCATCAGACCAAGAGTCACCGGTGGTCAGGGCACACTCTTCAGCAAACTGCCATCTCACAATCACAAAAGTCTCTGACCTGCACCTAGGGAAGATGCAGCTGGGCCAGAGCCATAACCTCCATCTTACAGGTGAGGAAACAGAAGCTCAGGTAAGCCTAGTTACTCGCTCAGGGTCACACAGTTCAGAAATGACTGAGCCAGGACTGGAAGTCAACATTCTGTCCTATACACATAGCTGCCTTGGACCCATCTGAGGGCTGTGGCTTAGAACAAAGCTCAGGGCCTCAGAGGGTGGAGCAGAGAAGATGGTAGGGGTGGGGGGGCGGGGAAGTAGGGATGGGACCCAGGGTAGGCAGACAACAGGAACTGCCCCCTCCCCTTTGCCACAGCTGAAGAGCATGTCTACTTGCAGACAATAGGATGTCTCCAATTTATAAACAAGCTATGACTCAAAAGCTCCTTTACAAGCCAGTTCGTTTGGAAGGCTAAACATGTTTTTCCTATAAAAGTCAGGTTAAATGGTCATTTGGAGACCCCACCCCCCACAGCCTCTCCCTCAAGTACCTCCATTCCCCCATAATACTAACATTACTGTTCCTGCTCCATTATGAGTCAACTAGGCTTTTGTGAACAGGTCTGTGAACCTGACCACCACCCTTGTCGTTTCTATGGGGAAAAGAAAAGGGAATATGGCAGGAGGGGAGTCCTTTAGCTTTCTTTGGGAATGAAGGCAAGTTACTCCCTCCCCCTCAAGGAGGTTACTCTCCCCCCTTGGTTTTTTCATTGGTAAAATGAATTCTGTAGACTAGACCAATGGTTCTCAACCTTTTGGTCTCAGGACCCCGTTACACTCTTAAAAACTGAAGACCTTTGCCTCACGGAGCTTTTGTTTATATGGGTTATATCTCTCAATATTTACAGTGTTAGAAATTAAAACATCTAAATATTATGAAAACGGTTTTGACCTGCCAGATGCCCTAAAAGGGTCTCAGTGACCTTACCTAGCTCTGACATCCTATATCCTAAGTGGGCTCCCAGCTCTGCCATTCTGGAGTCTTTAGGCCCCCAGGCCAAGTCTGGTCACTCTCTGTTCTGAGGCTCTCTCAGCTCTGCCATTCTGGGGTTCTTGGGCCCCTAGGCCCAGCCTGGAAACTGTGCTGAGGCTCTCCCAGCCCTGCCATTCTGGGGTCTTTGGGTCCGTAGGCCCAGCCTGGTAACTCTGTTCTGAGGCCCTCTCAGCTCTGCTATTCTGGGGTCCTTAGGCCCCTAGGCCCAGTCTGGTCACTGTCTGTTCTGAGGCCCTCCCAGCCCTGCCATTCTGGGGTCTTTGGGCCCCTAGACCCAGTCTGGTAACTCTGTTCTGTGGTCCTCCCAGCTCTGCCATTCTGGGGTCTTTGGGCCCCTCCCAGCTCTGACATTCTTCGAAACTGGTAAGAAACTTTGTTCTAGTAGCTACTTTCCCATGTGACTGTTACTCCTGTCATGCTGAAATGATAGCTAACATTCCAGACTACAGACCTATTAGTTCTGGATGACGATGGCTTGAAACTGTTCTCAGAACCGAACAGCACTGGCCCTAGGAACTAACTCACTGCTGTGCTGTGGCACTTGTTTGAATTATAAATGAGGAGCAATAAATGGGAATGCCTGGCTTCTGAGGGGACAGGGTTCCCCTACATGGAAAACCTACTATCAATATTCTCATTGAGCCCTTGAAACTCAGAAGAAAGAAAATGTCTGCATTCTTAACCACAACTTAGCCAAGCTTGGTGTGTGTGTGCCCTTTAGAGAACGTGTTTCTTATGATTAAATTGCCCTGAAATTGTGCTGTTTGCCAATCCTTCAGAAGCCCAAGGAAAAGCACTGGATTTGGGAGTCAGTTTGAATCCTACTTGTGAACAATCCCAAGAGTCCTCAGTTTCCTCTTTCGTAAAAGAAGGCGTTTGGATTAGATCCCCAAACCTTCGAGCTCCAAGCCCTATGGTCCGTCTGCAATGGTGGTGGCTGCTGGCTGGCCATCTCCTAGGAAGAAGGAAACAGGGCCATTCCCTCTCTAAGAGGTGGATCTGTCTGAGGCCTAGGCCTGCTTTCCATCCCTATAGATGTGTGTGTAAATGTCAAGAGTCTTTGTAATGGACTAAAATTTCTGGGAGGCTTTTACCTCCCTTTCGGGGCTCAGACAACATTTTAAGTGATGCCTCCTGCTCAGACTGTATGTCCAAATCTCTGATGTTATTACAAACAGATTTCTCTAACTTGGAACTGCTACTTCCATACTTTTGGACTTTTAATTGCACATCAGCCCCACTGTGTTGCAGATTTCTGAGACCGAAAAGGGAGGCCATAGAGAACTACAGGACCCTAGTGGCCATTTAATCCTCCCTCTGCCCAAAGTGTGGACACTAATCCTACGGCAAGTACTACTCTAACCTCCCTCCCAGTGATGGGGAGCTCACTACATTCTGAGGCAGCCCATTCTAAATCTGACTGGTTCTGACTCTTCAGAAGTTCTTCTCACAAATCGACCTAGTGGTGTTTGAACCTAACGGTTCTCTAGGTCAGTAAGTCTAATTCTTCTTTCTACAAAACAGCTCTTCAATTATGTCTAATTCTCAGGTGGCCTTGTTTGAATCTTCTTACTATCCTATTTATTTCTCCTGGACGTGCTCCAGAAGACATCCATCAATGTCTCTCCTAAACCACAGCACCCGGCTTTGAACCCCATACTCTGGCTATGACCAAGCTAGAGATCGTCATGTCCCTCCATTAATATTACCTAAGATCCCAAACAGTGCTACCCAAAACAGCCAAATGAAGTTTATCAAAACAGAATGGCCATTAAAAAGCAGGTGGCCCATTACATCATCAACATGGAACTGCAGGGTGGTAGACAGACCAGCCCGAGGACTGGGTTGTAAGTAGCAGTAAGAGCTTTCTCATAACTGCAGCTGGTGTGATGTCCAGCTGGGTATCAGACCAGGAACACCTTCAGAGTCTTACCCTCTCCTTTCTTGTGCAATTCAGTTAAGGCTTTCCCCTGGCATTTGACATCATGATGTGCAACAGAGTTTTCCTCCTGGAGTGGAGGACGAGTTCCAGAGGATCTGTGGGGGCTCATGTAGGAATAGATCTTTGACTGGCCCATAAATACATTCTCCTAAAAAGACACAAATCCATAGTCAAAAAGTAAACCCCAAGGATCAGAGTCAGTAACATCTGGGATACTTTACAAAAGCCAACATACCACTCAAGGGGTTTGGGGGAGGGGGAGCATGGCATGTTATAGTGAGCACTCCCAAGGAAGAAAGACTTCAACTCTTTCCATTGTTAGTTGCTCAGAATTATGCAGTTTCAGAGCATGCAGACTCTTTGAAGACTTTCAAGTAACTGGACTAAGTGGGATGGATTAAAAGTATATCTGAACAGCAGAATAACAAAGTCTATGGACTTCAAAGACCTATGCTTTAATTGGTAGGAAAATTCCCTTCACTTACACAGATAACAACTTCTTCCCAAATCCTTAATAAATGTTTTTCCACAGTTGCTGTGATTGAAAAAAAATCATTACTTAGTGGTCAGCCTTTTGGTGATGAACTTTCTCCCCTATTCTCCAGGTTGGTCCACAGTCGATGGGCTACTTCAGGTGTGGGCCTTAGTAAAAGATCCATTTATTCCAGGGCTAGCTTTCTACTGCTACCAGCTTCGGGGACCTGAGGTCAGTCACTTCCAAGTCTTGGAGGAGGACTGACATGAAGGAAGGTCATTGTAGATGGTCCTAAATAGAACAGGCTGCCGAGCACAGTACCTGGACCACACACTTGGGGGTCATTACATGTCATACATCTGACAGAAATAAAGATGAAGCTCCAAGACTGGAGAACCAGCTTGGGCTGTTTACCTGGGAGCTGGACGTGGACTCCCTGTGCCTGATTTCCATGGTACTGAGTAAGGCCTTGGTGAAAAAGGCCAACTGATCTGGTCCAGCTGGTGAGTCAATATTTACCGAGAGCCCCTGGCATGATAAGCATTAAAGCAGCTCTGACCCACTAACAATTTCTTACATTGGGAGGGCAAAACTGACCATTGTGGGGAAAATTTCTTTAAGCCAACCTTGGGAGGAGGACTTGAGAACTTGGTGAAACATGGGCACCCCATTCTCTGCCATCATAGAAAAAAGGGTGGGGTGTAGCTGAGGAGGCTGAACAGACTCTACTGTTGGCGGAGCTGAGAAATACTGACAGTAAAGCAAAAAATTCCAGTGTGCAGAAATTTTCAGTGTGTAAGGAGTTAAGTCAGAACGATGAAAGATAAGAATACTTTTCTAGGCCATGAACAATAGGAGGAATTTATATGGATGATAATAGGGCAATGATTGCCAGGCAGGAAGTCAATCTGGGCCTTTTAAAAAGGGACATTTTATACTTCTGCCTCTTCCAAACAGCTTTTTCTCTTGGTGGGGGGGAGGGGAGAGAAGTAGGAAGAGAGTATGGGGGCAGGGGAGTGACACAAAGACCGTCCTTAACTTTTACCTGCGAAATGCTAAAGGCAAGTGACAGAGGGTTAGAAGTCACCAGCCCAGGCGCTTAGTCAGCTCTTCCGGGAGGAAGAGAAAGAACAAGTTTGACCATAAAACAGGTTCCCCGGTCCGTGGACCTCTTTCAGCGAACGATCCGCTCCCCCACCCCCCACCCAGGGCCAACGAGCAGAGGGGGCTCCAGAGTTGGTCTTTCTGGGTGCTGCCGTGGGCTTACCAGCACAGAGTGGGTTTGTTCAGAAAGAACTAGGCAGCCCCTTCGGCCGGCCAATAAACAGCAACCACAGACCCCACGAGAAACTCCCGGAGGGGCTGGAGGCTTCCCGGAGGGGGTGCGGGAAGCAGGGGATGAAAGGTCAGCCGGGATAGGGTAGCCGGCTCTGCACGTCCTAGCGGAGGGCGGGGAGCAGGGGCGGGGGCGCCCACGTGGTCACCGCGGGCCCAGCTGGGAGCCGGGGGTGCCGGCTCCCCCGGCCTGGGGCAGCGGGGCGTTGTTCCGAGTGGACTTTCTCGGGGGTGGGGGTGGGGGTGCCATCCTGCGCAGGCGTACGGAGACGGGCCGAGTTCCCCCGGGTCTGGGCGGCTGCCCTCCGTTAACCCCTTCGTGCCTGCAGACCGTCCCCATTAACCCCTCGCAGCCCACGGTCCCACCGCCCCCGGCCGACCTCCTCGGGTGCGGGGGTCCCCAGTTAACCCTTCCTTGGCCGCAGCCCCGGGGTTCGGCTTACCCCGTTGGTCCTGGGCCGCGCCGGGGCCCTTCTGTCCACCGTATCCGGCCCCGGAGCGGGGGCCGCTGCTCCTCCGGCTGGGGTCGCCGCCGCCGCCTCCTCCGCGCGCGTCTTGGACATCTTCTTGCCTGGGGAGAGGGACCGCTCAGGCTCAGGGCGCGGCGGGGCGGGCTGCGGGGCCAAGCGGGCCCGGCGCGGCGCCTCCCACCGCAGCCATGTTTAAAGGGCCCCAGCGCCGGCCCCGCCAGCAAGTGAAAGAGAGAGCAAGCGGCCAAGACGGGGCCACCAAAGCCGGCCGGCCGCGGCGAACGAGGGCGGGCGCGGAGCCGTGCGCCCGGGCGCACCGCCAGCCCGCCCCCTGGGCATGCCGCGCTGCGCCCCCGTGGCTCCGCGCGCGCCCGCTTCGGCGCACCGCCCCAGCCCGCCGGGCCGGGCCCCCAACACACGCCGACCCCCGGCACCCCCCCCATCTCTGTCCCCTCCCCAAGCCTGGCCTGGGCCGCCCACCTCCTCCCGCTAAGCTGGGCCCTTGGGCGGGCACCTGGGAGGAAACCCTTCATCCTATCCATCCCCCTCCACACCCATCCCACCCGAAGGGGTGGAGAGACACAAGGAGGGGAGGGGGTCTTTGGAAAGAGCGCAGCCGAACTAACCGGGGTTCTAGACCCAGCTATGCGTGACCCTGGGTAAGTCGTTAACACTCCCCCGGACTCAGTTTCATCATCTCCAAAATGAGAAGGTTGAACCAGACGATCTCGGAGGGATCCTTCCAGCTCTGACATTCCAGGGTATTCTCTTGTGGCCTGGGGCAGAGCGGAGAATCGGGGACCGACCCCAGCCTGGCTCTAGCCCGTGCTATTAGGGCAGGGAAAAGCAGCATCAGCTCCTCCCAATCTAGCCCATGAAAGGGGGGTGGCGGGGGAGAGGCAGTTAAATACCTTTGGATCATCCTTAAATCTTTCCAAAGGGGAAACGAAATTAGCGAAAGAAGGAAGGAGGAGAGAGGGAAAGAGCATTGTTGACATTACAAATGCCAAAACCAAGATAAGCTGCAAGCCTGGTACCATCAGCGAAATGGCACGCCTACTCTATGGCAGTTTTTCTCAGACAACGGTCCTTGAACCCATCAGAAAAGGACAAGAGAATGGTGGTGAGGGTAAAGGATCACAAACACAAGAACTATGGAGGGATCTTTTTCACGTCTTGGGGGCTTTCCCCAGCAGCCCGTCCTTCCTAACTTTTACTGAATCCACAGGCTGAGGGAGGAAAAGGAGACTGAAAGCTTGGCTTAGAGACCCACTGCTCTAGGGGAGGCTGTCATTCAGTCAAGCTCAACTCTTCCAGACCCCATTTGCAGTTTTCTTGGCAGAGATACTGGAGTGGTTTGCCATTTCCTTCTCCATCTCATTTTACAGATAAGGAAACTGAGGCAAACAGGTTGAAGTGACTTGCTTGCTAGTAAGTGTCTGAGGCTGGATTTGAACCTAGAAAGAGGATTCTTCCTGATTCCAAGCCCACTGCGCCACCTAGCTGTCTCAGGCTGTCATTAACTCCCATATTTTCAATTAGGGTACTGAGGAACTAGCAGGGGTGGGGAACCTGAAGCCTCGAGGCCATATGTGGCTTTCTAGGTCCCTGAGTGCAGCCTTTTGACTGAGTCGAAGTTTTATAGAACACGTCCTTTTATTGAGGCCATTTGTTATGTGAAGTTTGGATTCAGTGAAAGGGCTGCACTTGAGGTCCTCCAGGGCCACATGTGGCCTCCAGGTTGTAGGTTTTCCACCCCTGCTAAGGTCAAAGGCCTCACCCCCAGTCACAAAGGAGGGCCTCTGGTTATTTGGGTAGCAGCATGTTTTTTGATAGCTGCAGCTGAAAAATTCAAGTATTCTTACGGTCACTGGTTAGATATGTCAGCCTATCTAGCAAGGGACGGACATACTGTGCTTCAGTGATAGAAGGTTCATGGCACAGGGCCAAGGAGCCGAAACTGCATATATGATGCTGGGCACACAGGTTTTCTCCTCCCCCCTCCCCATTTTTTGTCACTTTGTATTCAGTATTCAGTACACAGTGTGCAATTTATGCACTAAGTTTCACTGTGGGTGGCTAGTGGATACAAAGAGCCCCATCAGAGTTAGAAGGATTGGACACAGTGACAGTGTGACTCTGGGTGGGTCCTTTTAACCTATAAGGACAAAAAATGTTAGAGCAAGTGAGGATCTGCATTGTGAGAGGGGGTTTTCTACCGTGATGCAATCACAAGTCAATCCAAATCACCAAGTGGGATAACTTTTATCTACCCACTACAGGGTTTCTTCCCCCCAGCTAGACTATATGAGGGCAAGGGGCTTTTTCACGTGTCTCCTCTTCTTACCACCTTATTCCTAGCACAACACAGAAGGCACTTACTTTAATAAACATTTGTTGAATTAACATATAAGAATTCTGTACTAAAGTTGGCCATAGTATACTAACAGGGCAGGTATAAATATAAACTATGGGGTTGGGGGGGAGCTTAGAGCCTTTCCTGGGATGTGTTTAAAAAATGACTTCTGTCTTGTGAAATTAAAAAGAACAAACTTGTGTGAAAAAATATAAGATGTAAGAAAAGATATAAGAAGATACCTCGCCCCCACCTCCCCTTTGTAAAAGTGAGAGGTCTATGGGAATTTTTTCTCTTTCTGCTTTTTCTTTTTTTAATTCTTTGTTCGAAAGGTTGGATCTCTGGGAGATGAAGCAGGAGGGATACAAAGGGAATTCTAGGCGATATAAAAATAAGGTATCAATCCAATCTATTTGAAAAAACCCATACAATGACTTCACTCTAAGAAGCAGGTGTCAATTTTATCATCAGAAAATTATATCATCAGAAAAATTCATGAGATCATGGGTCCTAGAAAGGACCTCAGAAATCTCCATGATCAGTAATAATAATTCATATTGTAATCCCAGTTCAAGCCTGGTACATCCGCATAAGATTCTCATTGGTGGAAAGAATGAAGTTAAGTGACTTCTATGGTTTTTCCATTTACAGTCTGCATTTACAGAGCATTTTCCTCAAAATAACCCTGTGAAGTCAGTGGTCCTAAAACTGCTCCCACTTTACAGAGGAGGAAACAGCTTTAAGAAAGGGAGGAGACAAGCATTTATTAAGCACTTACTATGTACTGGACACTGTGCTAATGTTACAAATATTATCTCATTTATTATTATCCCTTACAAATATCTTATTTGTTCCTCAAAAAAACCCTGGCAGGGGCATACTATTATTTATTCCCATTTTACAGATGAGGAAATCAAGGCAGACAGGTTAAATGATTTGCCATGTATTATATACAGCTGATAAGTAAGTTACTAAGTCTGAGGCCAGATACAAATCCAGGTCTCCATGACTCCAGGCCCAGCCCTCGATCCTCTGAGCCACTTAGTTGTTCACAGAGGTATAGTGACTAGCCCATGGTCACAGAGTGTCACAGCCAGAAAAGAGGACAGTCTCTCTTCTAGTTGGTCCCGTGCTCTCTCTAGTTCACTATGCCTCATCTTAGACCTTGGGGCCAGAATTATCCTAATTATTGAATTAAGAGAGAGAGTCAGTACCACATACAGGAGAGACAAGTTTATAGTGGAAACACATATTTGGCATCTCTTTGAGTACTTACAAACATTTGTAAATGGCAAGGCGACTTTTCTGTGTGATTAAATTAATTTCAATTATTCATTTGACCCCCCTCCACTGCAAAAATAAAAAAGGGTAGTATTACATGAAGATCTAAGCCGACTAAACCTTTTAAATAGTTTACTTTAAATACTTTAAAATACTGAACATTTGAGGATATTTTAACCACAATTTTCTCTGAGTATTTTGTCATAAAGTCCCATAATTTCAAATATTTTATGCCTCATTTTTCCATCTGCAAAGTAGGTATGTCTCACTGGAACATATCCTTCTAAGGTAAATCTGGCAGAATAACAAGGCCAAAAGATATTTACAAAACAACTTGTGTGCCGATCTTGTTCCTTAGCATTTACAGAGTACCCTGCTCACGACATTACTCTATGAAACTGACGAATCAAATGTAATTGTTCCAGTTCAAGAAAGAAAACAGCTTCCTAGCAGTTCCATGACTCACATAGTCTCAAACACCACAACTAAATGCTAAGATTTGACAGAAGTCTCCTGACTCCAAGACCTAAGCTCTTTCCATGAGACTGTACTGCTTCCTTGGGAGCAGAACAGGGATGATTTCCTCTTGAGTACTTCAAGAGGGATCACAGATTTGGAGCTGGAAAGGACCTCAGAGGCCATCTAGTCCAGTTTGTTCAATTTACAGATGGGGAAACTGAGGCACAGAGATTATATAAATTTCCCAAGGTCATGTAGATAGTAAGCAACAGAGTTGAGATTCAAACCGAGGTCTTCAGAGTCCAGGTCCAGAGCTTTTTCCACTGTACCAGGATGAGTACCACAGGACTATAAATTATTAAACTAACAGTAACATGGTGTTTTAGAATGTTTAGAAGAATGCCACAACTGAACAGCTTGAGAAGGTGTCCATTCCCAACTGTCTCAGATGCTGTAAGTCTGCCCTCAGTTGTAGTGTACTTCCTGATTTGAGTTTGGATGTTATGACAACACAAACAGTACTAACGAAGTCACTTCTCAGGACTCCAGTGTGGCTGTAAGCTGCCATAATAATCTGACAATCCTCCCATCACAGTGCTCTGCACATAGTAGGTGGGAAACACTCTTTGAGTTGGATCAATCTCCCATTCTTGACCTGACTCTGTTGGTTACTGGCTGAATGACTTTGGACAGCTCATACATTCATTCATTTATTCTTTCAACAAGTTTATGAGTAGGGGGTGGACTACAGAAGCATGGCAAGTAGGACTGAATTGGACTTCCCTGGACCTCAGGTGGTTTTTTTTCTTTTTGTTGTTGTTCATTAGTTTCAGTCATGTCTGACTATCCATGATCCCATTTGGGGTTTTCTTGGCAGATATAATGGTGTGGTTTGCCATTTCCTTTTCCAGCTCATTTTACAGATGAGGAATCTGAGGCAAGCAGGGTTAAGTGACTTGCCCAGGGTCACACAGCTAGTCATTACTTTGTTGGGATTTGAGCTCAGGAAAATGAGTCTTCCTGATTTCAGGCCCTGCACTCTATTCAGCCACCTAGTTGCCCATGGTTACCTCGGTTTACCTTTCTCTAAAATGAGTGATTTGGTATAAATGATCTCTTAAGATCCCTTCCAACTCTGAAATATTTGTGAAGACACCTCACAAAAAGACTGGAGAAATCCTACAGTGTCTCTAATAAAAAGGAACTTACTTACGGCCATTCCCCAACAAGCAGGAGGGAAGAAGACAGACCTCTGATACAGGACTGCTAGTTTTGCTCCATCAAGACTACCACTTACACACAAGTATGTATATAAAATATCCCCAACAACTCCATTCAACTCAGAACTGTGCTCCAACTGACCTCCTGGGCTAAGTTGGGTGTTTTTATGGAAGAGAAGTGAAAGGGGGGAAGGGGAGAAGCTCTGAGTTTTGTGGCGGAAACAGCATCTGCCTTTGAAATGGAGAACCCAAGGATTCCCTCCTCCGCCTGAGAGCCTGACGATCCGGGTCAAACAAGTCACTTTCCTCTCTTTCAGGGTCAGTTTCCTCTGTCAAAGTGGGGAGGGCTGTAACTAAAGAACTCTCTCAGGTCCCTCCTTGCTCCTCCAGCCTCAGTCTCCTCACTTGTACCATGGCGATAACAACGCTTCCCACCCTCAACTCTAAGGGTAACTGTCAGAAAAGCACCCCCAAAACGTTAATTATTCCCGCCCAATGCCCCCGTCGCCAAAACTCATCCCTGGCCCCCCAGCTGGGGGAAGGGGACACAGATCTCTTCCTGGACCTGAAGGATACTGTAAAAGGAAAAAAAAACTTTTAAGAGGGGGCCCATAGCCGATCCCCCACCCTAAGTTTCAGGCGTGGGGAAGAAGCGTGAGGAAGGGACGAGGTGGGGTGGGGTAAGGGAACTTTGTTCTGCAAGAACGACCACGCGAAGCGCCCCCTCCTCCTCTCCACCCCCAGGCCCCTGCTCCCGACGCCCCAGTCGCCGGGCCAGCTGGCCGGACACCTGGGAAACTACCTCTGGCCATGGCCCGAGACTCGACGGCACCGCCTGGGATCTCCCGGGAAACCGAAGCTTTCGGGAAAAAAAAAAAGTTTGCAACAACGCTGTAGCCAACTGCTCCCCGAAAGCGAAACATAAGTTGCTCCTAATTGGAGCCTGTGGCTGTCTCTCTGGAGAGGCTGCACTATGATAGGCTGCAGCTGGAGTAAGATCCCGCCCCCAGCCTCCCGGAGGGACGGCACTTT
Source organism: Trichosurus vulpecula (assembly GCF_011100635.1). NCBI lineage: Eukaryota > Metazoa > Chordata > Mammalia > Diprotodontia > Phalangeridae > Trichosurus > Trichosurus vulpecula. The sequence goes on along the minus strand of NC_050573.1, from coordinate 37,938,161 downwards.
CTTACAATCGCTTCCTATCCCAGTTGAGGGGGGGGGGAGGGGGGTTTAAATTTACCTTCCCCGCGCGCTGATTGGCTTGGGAGGAGGGAAGCGCGAGCTACGATTGGAAGAACTTAGGCTCCGCCCATCCCCGTGACAAGTTGCTCGCTGTGGGGATGTTTATAGAAGCTCTGCTGCAGCAGCAGCCGACCCAGACGGCGCTGGAGTGAGTGCAGTTAGGAGCTCGTGAGCGCGGGGTCGTCTCCGCCTCCGCCTCCGCCCCCGCCCCCGCCCCCGCCTCCGCCGCGGGGCTAGCGAATGAACGTGGGAGCTCCTGCAGGGTCTTTGCACTTCTGGCCGGAGGCTGCCCTTTGATCCCTTGACTCTTGGCCGGTCTATCTTCGCGACCTGAAGCCTGGTTCGTTTTTTGTTGTTCCTCCGGGGTCTTGTGCAAGGTAAGCACGCATTAATTAGCAATTCCTAAGCACCACTGGATGGAGCGTCTGATGTGGGGAGTGTTTGGGGCAGTTCCTCTCCCCCCGCCCTCCTCTCACTAGAGACTTCAATTGAAAACTGGACCGTATGAGTAGGTCTAGAGGGAATCACCCAGAGCGAAACGTAGAAGTTGCATCGAGGTGGATTTGGGGTACGTGTAAGGAGAAAAAGTTATTGGGCTTGCCCCGAAAGTGGATAGGGGATTGCCTCTGGACTGCCCCTAATCATACTGAGAGGGTCAGAGATCTAGAGCTGGAAGAGGCAAAGGATGGTCATGTGACTTGTCCAAGTTCTACCAAGCCAGATAATGCCTATAGTGGGATTTGAACCCACGTTTTCCGACTCTGGAACACTCGGTGCTTTTTTTCTTAATGTGTTGGAGAGAGGATTCCTTTTCGTGTGTGATTTGGTTTCTGCCACCCATTAGGTACCTTCCAGAAACTCCAAAGGCTCCTTATTAATTCCAGAAAAAAATTACATACTCCTCAGACATTTAAATCCCTTTCCCCCCATTCCTAACTTTCTGATCTTATACGTTAGTCCCTTTTACCCAGTCTTGCCCAGGTGCCGAGGAAGTCTCCCGTGGCTGCCTCCCAAGCCCCCAAATGCTCTCCTTTCTTACCTCTCCTTGGACTCTCCTGGTTTTCTTCGGCACTCCGCTCAACAACCTTAACCTTCTCATAACTACCTGATTTCTCTTCCACCCCACATACTACCAGCTCCTCAAACTATCTTTATTTGGTACACACAGGGTGTCCCAAAAGTCTGGGTGTAGTTTTAAACTTAAATATTCGGGACACCTTATGTCTATATATGTCTGGTAACCTGTGACATATAGACTGGCCATGTCACTTTGGCCAAGTCCCTCACCTTCTCTCTGCTCTAGGCAACTAAGCCTGTCTTTGGCTCATGCCAGTGCTGGTCTGCATTGGTAGAGGGTGTTTCTCTTTAGAGTGTAAAGTCCTTGAGGCCAGGGACTGTCTCAGTTTTCTTTGTGTCTCCAGCCCAATGCCCAGCTGGTCTGGTTTGGCATTGGTAGGAAGGAAAGGAACAAGCACTTATTAAGCATCTTCTGTATGCCAAACACTAAGTGCTGTATAAATGTTATCTCATATGAGCCTCACAACAACCCTGCAGAGTAGGTGCTATTAGGACCCCCATTTTACATTTGAGGAAACTGAGGCAAACCAAGTGTTCCTGGTCACACAGCTTGGAACTGTCTGAGGCTGGATTTGAACTCCAGGCCTGGCACTCTGTGCACTGTGGTGCCCCCTTGCTGGTACAGTGGAATAAGTAGCCATCCTGATGCCCCTGTCCTGGGGTTGTCTTCCCTGGGATGGTGTTTTCAGTCGAAACTTGTCAGTTTCCCAGGATCTGTGCTCTGCACTCAGGAGGTGTTACAGTGTGTCTGTAGACTCTGCTCACTTTCCACTGCTGGGGGGAAGAAGGAGGTGAAGGAAGACCAGAGAGAAATCTGTTTCTTCTGTAAAACGAGAGGCTTGGACTTGAGGGCTTCTGTCATACCCATCTAAAGTTCAAGCCTTCTTTCCTTTCCTGTCCTGTGAACTATAGAAATAGCTGCCAAAGTCATCTCCCTATCTTGAGTTTCTTTCCCCCCCAAATAATGACAGAAAATTGGCAGGGAGAGGTTTGCAAAACTCACATACAGTATGTTCCCTCCCATGTTTGATGCTCATACGGCCTTGTGAGTTAATGTCTCTTGGCATTATTATTCCCATCTTACAGATGAGAAAAGCGAGGCTCAGAGTGGTGAAATGGTTTGTCCTTAATCACAGAACCCTCTGTTGACAAGTCCAAAGCTTTCATCTGCTGAATCCCTCCAGGTTCATTCCACACCCTGCTGTCATGCTATCTGCCTATGACCCCATCTATTCCTAGGCTCTCTGTTCCCCAGGGCAATGACAGCCTTTCCTCTTGTTATAGGTGGTATCTGCTCACAGAAGGCGCTTATTTGTTGTCTCAGTTAACCCTTCATTACCTGTAGCCTTGGTCTTGGAAGGGAGGGCCAACACCCAGGGATCTGTGGGATCTGTGACCAGTGTATCATAGGAGTGGGAAGACTGGTCTGTCCCACCCTCAAAATACAGCGTCACAGCCATGTCCATGGCACTCTACCGAGCCTCCCTTCTCTGTGCTAGAGGAGGGGAGTGTCTGCTCATTGGCACGCTAGTAATCTCAGCTCAGAAATACCACTGGGTAAAATTCTACCCCCACCTTTGAGGGCTGGGAAGGAGCTGGGAAGAAACTGCATCAGGCCCTTGGATGCTCCGGTTCCTTCTATTCATTACTTCCAATTTCCCTTGTCTCTATCTTGTTTGTACATAATCGTTTGCATGTCGTCTCCCCCTTCAGACAGTGAGCTCCTTGAGGGCAGAGCTTCTCTTTCTTTATATGCCTGGCACACAGTAGGAGCTTAATAAATGCTAATCAGCCATTGACATGTAAGCTCCTTGAGGGGAGGGCAAGGAGTATTTCTTTTTTAGTATCCCCAATGCCTGGCACAGTGCCTGGTACACAGTCGGAGCTTAATAAATGCTAATAGACTGAGTCCTGAATGGGAGCATTTCAGGTACCTGGACCTTACCAGGCTGGAGTCCAGGTCCACCATCCCAGGGAGAGTAGGGAGTGCACTCTGCATGTAGAGTCCTAACAAGTGCACTGCCTCTCTTGAAAGACATATGGCTTAGTTCTCCTTTGGAGGAAAATGACTGTCTTACCAGGAACCATATATCCTAGTTCTCAAAGCTACTTCCTGACTTAGGGCTAGAATCGATAATTGCTTACTCCTTTCCCTTTCTCTCTTTGGTGCCCTCAAAGCGGGGAGCACAGAAGAAAAGATCTCCCTGAGACACATCACCAGAACGAGGTCTGGGCCGGCATTCCCCGGGGGGAGACACTGTCCGTGCTGAATGACCACAAGGACTTGTGGGCCTGGCTTAGCTCACGCAGCTATACTTTTTGAGTAGGTGTTGGCCATGATTGTCTGCCCTCAAGGCAGGGAAATAATTTAAACCAAACCGAGTTTAAACCTACTATGTGTCAGGCCCTAGGGATACATAAACAAATAGGACTAAACCTCCTTGGAGTGAATGGAGCAGAGCTAGGTTCCTTTCAGCCTCAGACCATGAACAGCCATGTGACCCTGGGCAAGTCACTTCTATGGGCCTTCCTCTCCTCATCTGTAAAATGAGAGTGTCAGACCCAAGGACCTCTAAGGCCCATTACAGGTGCAGGGGGTGGGGTGGGGGTGGGAGAGAGAGAGTGTGTGAGTGTGTGTGTGTGTGTGTGTGTCTGTGTAAGAATGTGTGACGCTAGAGGGAATCGAGAAAGGCCTCTTGTGTCATGAACCTAGCTCTGGAGCTGGAAGGGGTTTAGAGGTCATCTGGCCCACCTCTCCGAATTTGACAGGTGAGGAAACCAAAGTCAGGGGAGGGTGTAAATTACTACAGGTTACACCGGTAGTATTCCAGAGTTGGACGTGCCACTTGAGCCTTGCAGGGAGCTTGAGCCATCCATTTATTTCAGTGACAGAAGAAAAGCAAACGCAGTGTTCAGAATCTCTGACCTTGATGCCCTAGCCCTAGAATCAGAGGGCAGTTAATCACTTTATAGGCTAAAGCAGTAAGAATTTTGGAAGGACCAGATAAGCTACCTAGGTGACTTGAGAAGAAGGTGCCTCTTGGGGAAAACTTCACTTTCCTCCAAGATAGTTCTCAGTCCTATGAAGTCAGGTTTCTGAAATATGACAGGGTGATTCTGTTAATAAAAATGTTACTTCTTAGAAAATTCTTATTGTAAACTTTTTTGTGATTCAGACTGCTCTTCTGAGGAACTCCCTTGCTCAGTCTGGCTTGTGTTGAGCTGAAAAACAGGTCTCCATCCTTCTAAACATGGAAACCTAGAGAGGGTTTTGGTTGCTGCTGTTCTTGCCACATCGCAGGGTACAGACAAGTTTTGAGAAGACTGCTGTTGTTTACCATTTCGGGGAACAAATCAGTCTGTTGAGCATGGAAAATTGTTTGTTCTTTAAACGGATCCTGCTCTTCAAATCTCTTGGGAGAAGCAACATGGCTTAGTAGTTAGAGTTGGGTAGGGGGAGGCACTAGCTTCATCAGAGAGGCCTTGTGTAGGTAGAAGCTTAACTTTGAAGTAACCTAAAAAAGATCAGTCTAAAAAATTCTTTCCTGATGTTAAAGAGCTGAAAAAAGATTCTGCACACCTACTGTGTGCTGTGTGGCACAACAGGCCCTAAAATAAGAACCTTCTCTGCCCTTGGGGGAGATGGAATGATGCACAAATAAAAGCAGAATTTGGGGGAGAGAAAAGAAAGAGACATCTAGGAGGAGGGGAGGAAGCCCTTTGGAAGACTTTAAGTTGGAGGGGGAGGCCCTGGAAGGGAGCCGGGACTCTTAAGAGTCTCTGGGGTGAGGTGAGGAGGGAGAACATGGAGATCTGAGGGGGAGACAGCATGTGCTGAGATGAGGAATGGAATGGCCAGTTTGGGTGCCGGCCAGTGGTTGGGTGGTTGGGTTGGACTAGAACAGGGAGTGCATAAAGAGAACTAATTCGAGATAAGGGTGTAAAGGCTGAGCTGGATAGGGTCAGAGGGCCTTGAAATGCCAACTGAGGCCTTGGTTAATGGAGCCCTGAAGGCCTACTCTGCAGCCTTCACCTCGCTCTGGGTTCGGAGTCCTTGAGATGTGACCCTGGGCTCTGATGGAAGGGGCCCACCACACCTCTGCTGCCACCTATGGAACAACTATAATAATAATGGTAGTGGTAGCTGGCATTTCTACAGTGCTTTAAGGTTGGCCAAGGGCTTTCTCCATGGGCAGGTAGATGCCAGTATTATGCCCATCGTACAGCTGAGGAAGCAGATTTACGCAGCTGGTAAGTATCTGAGGCAGGATTCTCAGTGCCTTCCTGTGCTACATCCACTCTGCTGCCTCTCACCCTTCCATCGTCAAACAAGGTCATGTTTATAAATTGATTAGTGGTGCCTGGCATGCAGTAGGAGCTTAATGACTGCTTGGTCCTGTCCCTTCCCCTAACTCTGGGAACAGCTGACAGTTCAGACTGTGCATTAGCAGTCATTTTTTCTATGGTTCCACTCCCCACCTGCCTCTGCTCCATCTTGGCCCTGGGACCCTGGGAAAGGGACCCAACGTTTCGGTACCTCCTCCCCGGGCTAAGATTAAAAGTTGCTGATTTTCTTTGCCTTTGGGAGCTTCCTCCCTGGGCATTCTCTGTACCAACAAAGTTACAGGTTGAGCCCCACCCCAGCCAAAAAAAGAGAACATTTTATCATTTGTTGCTTACAAATAAACTACTACATTTCTCTGCCTCACCCTTGACAAATTCTGTTTGAATTACAGTCTGGAGTCACAGATAACCCGGAAGGTAACGGACCCCCCTTCTCCCCTCTCTGTCTCTCCTCCTGCTGGACACTCACTGTTAATCATACGCAGACATGCCGAAGATATAGGTGGATTTATTTAATATTCTGCAGCTCTGCAGAAGTTACCGATTATTTGAATTCATTTTTAGTTGACTCTCTAGAATTCTTGAAGTAGATGATCACCTCTGCAGAAAGCGACCATTTCTCTCCTCTCTCTGCCTTCACTCATTCCCTCGATTTTCTTTCTGTCATTGCCCAAGCTAGTACTTCTAGAACTCTAGCAAATGTAATGTCTGGTAAGGGATCCCATAGTAAGATTAGACAAGGTAGGAAGCCTGCTGGCCAGTAAGCAGTGGTAGGGAGACACCTAAAGGAATTCCCAGGTCAGCTTTCCTGAGGCAGGCCACGTTTGGCTGCCCAAAAGGTATATGAGGCAGTCAGGTGTTGGTGTCTTAGACCCCTGGGCCTGGAGTCAGAAGACCTGCTAGCTGTGGGATCCTGGGCAAGTCACTTTACCTTTGGCTGCCTTGATTTTCTCATCTGTAAAATGGGGATCATAATAGCACCTATTTCCTAGGCTTTTTTTTTTTTAAAAGAATCAAATAATGAGGAGTGGGAGAGACAAGAGGGGATAGAAAACTTGGAACTCAAAAACTTGTGGAACTGAGTGCTGTAAACTAAAAAAAAAAACTAACTTTTTTAAGAAGAATCAAATAATGTGAAACCCTTTGCAAGCCTTAAAGCCTTCTGTAAAAAGCAAACTATTATTACAGAAATACACGGCAACATCATCTGGTCTAAACCAGATCTTTGACTCTGCTTGGTACTTCTTGGCCTCCTAAGAAAAACTACATGTTATCATCTAGGTCCTTTTATGACAACATTAGTGCTAACTAAAGGCTTAAAGAGTTTTGGAACAGCCCGGGCACAACAGAAAGAGCTGTGGAGTGAGAGGACCCAGGTTCAGATTTCACTGCGTGACCAGGCCAAGTCACTCCACATCCCTCAGCCTCAGTTTCCACATTTATAAAATGAACGTATTGGCTTCTTACGATCCCTTTTGGCTCAGATTTGTGATCGTAGCATTTCATCTGAGCGTCACGACAACGCTGTGCCATGAGCACTGTGCATGTTGTTGTCCCCATTTTACAGGTAAGTTAACTGAGGAGCTTTGGGGTGAAGATTAGATTTGAACTCAGCGCTTTCGGAGCCAAGGCCAGGCCTTTTCTCAGCTATAGCCTACTGAACTGCAAAGGAAGGTCACCCGACCTCAGGGGCTAACAGGAGCACCTTTCCACCCAGGCAGCTGTCATGAGAGCCACCCCCACAGCCAGGCGGCGCTGCTCCTGAGCCAACAGGAAGCTTGGCCCTGTCCAGGAATAAATACTTGATCTCAGCTGTTATACCAAAAGCAAGGTTAGGGAGGTTTCTAGAGCCTTAGGCAGGTGTGAAGGATAAGGATAACCAGTGGAGGGAGTTGGCCACCCTCCAGTAAGGAAAAATGAATGTGAAAGATGCCTGGGGTCAGTTTACCCTTTCATCAATTTCTGGTTTTTTTGGTTGAACTTACTGATCACAGCCCATAGTGGGGAGTTGCCTGAGGCCCAGAGGTGTTAAGAGACTTACCCATGGTCACACTGCTAGTGTCAGAGGTCTGACTTAAATCCAGGTCTTCTTCAAAGCCCCAAACCTGCATTCTGGCCACCCTCCCATGCAGCCTCCTTATCCTTTGCCTTTAAAGGATTCAGGTCACCAAATATTTATCAAGCTCCTACTGTGGCCCAAGACACAGACTATGGATACCTTACTTATTACTAGATGGTATACACATTAAACTCTGTCTTCTGTCCCGAATGTTGAGTATTGGTTTGGTCCAGGAGAAAAGAGTTTTCATTTTGCACTCAGTAAGACTGGGGTTGTAATTCCACCCCTGAACAAGTCTTACTTCACTTATAACTCTATAAAATGAAGTCCTATAAGTATTTTTATCTCTTCCAGTGAAAAACAACCACCACAAACTCCTGTAAAGTGCTTTATAAAACACTGACGTGCTAGGTAAATTTCAGGTACCAGCCCCTCGGTCTGGAGGACCAGGGGTCAACTTCTTTTTTTGAAACATGCTGTAAGTGTGACCCTGGGCAAGTCCTTGGCCCTGGTCAATACCATAGGTTGCAACAAGTTACAGAGCAAGCAGTTCGTCAGTTAGCATTTAGCAAGCACTTTCTTGTGCCAAGTGCTAGGAATGGATGCCAAGCAAAGGTGAGCCAGGCACTGGCAGATCCCCGCACACCCTTGCATTGGTTTGCCCAGTACTGCTCATGGCGGAACTCTCAGCTCCCCTCAGGAAGTCATCAAGCCCTGTCTGCCTATCCTCTGTGACTCTTGGTCAAGCCCTCCCCAGAGGTCATCCCAGGGAATCTCCAGACTCCCCACACCCAGGACACCAGGGGAGCACCCTGGCTCTTGTCCCATGCCCAGCCCATCTTCTTTTTCTGTCTTTAATGACATCCTTCACACCGACCTTCATCTTTAGTTCTTAGTTCTGGTATTCCAGATCTTGCTATTATATAGTTATGCCCACAAAATGTTGGGAGTTAAAAGATGGGCTTTTGCTGTTTTAGGAACCTCAGGGTTGGTAAAAAGTGCTTTAAAATTTCCCAAAGGCCGTTCATCTTGCTCTTCTCTTACTTTTCAACTCTAGGTCCATTTGTATAATGTGTACTGGATGGATATGCTGTTGGACAATCTCTGTGGGGGTACCTGCAGATCAGGGTGAAGTCCTTTTGGTCTTTACTTAGAATCAGAGGTGTCAATCTCATCCCCCAGCCTTGGCCTGCAAAACTCCTGAGTACTGAGGAACCTGATTAAAATGTAATTGGGAAAAGTTTTACAAAAGAAATGTGTTCAATGTAGATAACAAGCAACATGTGCCCCAGGGATCTGTTTCTACTTGCGTTTGCCACCACTGGTTTGAATGCTTATGGCTCCCTTCTAGGAGTGTCTTGGAGGGATTGAGCGTCTGAAAGACCTCTCCATCCGCAGGGGATCTCTCCTCAAGTTGGACTCTGGCCCAGAGGCCAACACTTGGTGACCATGCATTTCTCTGTTGCATGCCTTACCCGACTGTTATCCGACGACTGTTATCCAATGGTCATTGAACATGGTTGTTTTTAGTTGTTAGACCTTCTAAGAAATCTTGAATGAACTTGAAATAGGACAAGAGACACTGGTTGTAAAAAAAAAATCAATAAACAATTAACAAATGCGAACCTCTATTCTCTACATCTTTAGGCAGTTGTGAGATGGTAAAGATATGGTCCATTGTGTTATCACCTGGAAAAACCTGCTTGTTTCCTGCTAATACCCTCAATGAACACGCCTTCAATTTGTGTATAGCTAATCTTAAATGATTGTTAATAGTTAATAAATACTTATTATGCATCTGCTATGTGCTAGGCACTGTGCTAAGCTATGGGGATATAAAAAAAGGCAAAAAACAGCCCTTGCCCTCAAGGAGTTCACAATCTAATGTGTCAGACCATAAGCAAACAAATATGCACAAACAAACTATATACTGGATAAACTGGAGATAATTAACAGAGGGAAAGCTCTAGAATTAAGAGGGGCTGGGGAAGGCTTCCTGTAGAAGGTGGGATTTTAGTTGGAACTTAAGTCAGAGCTGTCAGTAGTCCCAAGCAGGGGGAGAGCATTCCAGCATGGTGGATGGCCAGAGAAAATGTCTGGAGCTGGGAGATAGACTGTCTTGTTTGTGGAACAGTCCAGAAGAGAGTGAAGGATTATAGGTGGTTGGTTCTATTTGCATGGTTGCCTTTTTTTAATCAAGGCTTACACTATTTTCTGCCCTTTGGGAGCTTCCTTTCCTTCAGACGCCTTGTAGTTTATTCTCTCCATGCCTTCTCAGTTGTCTTACCTCTCCCATGTCTCCTCTATAGATGCTTGATCCAGTTTGGCTGCTTTTCCCAACTTTCTTTGGTGGCATTTCTACCTCATCTAGCAGCATCCCAGAGGCTGTGATGTTAGGGTCCACGAAACTTGATGGAAAAAATAATTTGTGATAATTGTTTTTTGCAAGTCTTTTGCATTTTTCTTCTGTTTGGAGTGCTTTTTCTGTTTTCATTTTTGAATGAACTTGGGGTGACTTTGCTTAGAGATCTTAGCAAAGCTTTCTTTGGACTGATTTTACCCTCCAGTGCTTCTCCCTGTTTTGAGCCCATATTGCTCATAATTCTTCATCCTTTGTAAGATTTTACAGAGTAGTTTATAGTTTAACCCAGTGTTGCCTTGGGCATTCAGCATTTAGCTGAGCCACCTGTTGGCTAAGGAGCAGGGAGGGCCCAGCAGGCTGTTGGGGGCTGCTCTTCCAGTATTAGTGGCAGGTGATTCTCTTGGTCTCCTAAAAGGTCAGGTGACTGCTAGAAAGTGTCATGTAGCATGCATTCAGCGAGTTGAGTCAGATACTTATTGACTAAGGTGCTTTCTGGCCCCCTTTTGGTCTCCTTGTTGTAGTAATTAATCTGCATTGGTTTGACTTCTGGACGAAATTAATATGGTTGGTATAGATGTCACTTCAGTTGTCCATTTCCCATTTCTGATAAATCTTCTTAAATACACACCATCTCTTTTTCTCATTACTATTTTCTCTTCTTCTTCATAAGTTGAAATCTTAACTCCGACAAGTTGACAGACTTGGGAGCATATCTGTAATAAATATTTTCCTATATTCAAATGTAGACGGTCAGTCTTTGTAATTTGGTATTTGCTGTGTGTAGCACCTACCATGTCTTCTTTGGAGGACAGTGTTTACCATATGGAGATATGAGGCTTTTCTATAATCTACAAGTCTTTGATCTCTTTCATCCCTTTCCCCTAAACTCTGCTGTCGCATATATTTCTCCCCATCATCGCCTTCCCCACCTTTGGATTGAAGTCACTAAGTATTGGAGTGTAGAATGATATTTGGGACAGGCGTGAGAAGTGGGAGATGAGTCTTTTTAAGTTCTTAGTATAGTTTCTCTACCATTGCCCTCAGCAACACTGTGACACTGGCTTCCTGGCTGCTCCCTGAACAAGATATTCCATCTCTCAACTCCAGGCATTCTGAGTGTCCCCCATGCCTGCAGTGCTCTCCGTCCCCTGCTTGGACTACTGACCTAAATTCCCCAGCTTCCTTTAGGTCCCAACTAAAATCCTACCTAATACAGAGAGCCTTCTCCATTCCCTCCTAATTCCAGTGCCTTCCTTCTTTTAATTATTTCCTCTTTATCCTGTATATAGCTTGCTTCCTATAGCTTTGTCTGCCTGTTGTAGACTGTAAGCCCCGTGAGGGCAGAAACGGGCCCCTTTTTGTATCTACAGTACTTAGCATATTGCCCCCATTTTAGGTGCTTAATAAATGTTGATTGATTGAATTCTGCCTCCCTACACTACCAGCTGTGTGACTCTGGGCAAATTTTAATGTTTTTGCACCTTAGCTTCCTTATCTGTAAAATGAAAGAGTGGCCTCTTAACTATATTTGCTGCAGCTCTAAATCAGTGATTCTTCTAATTCTCCAAGTTTCTGCCATGCTCCACTTCTCAGTTTAAGGACCCACCACTATTTTTTACTGCCTTAGAAAAGAGAGTGTAACAGCTACATTGCGCGATGACTGATTTTGTTAGACTTAGCTCTTCTGAGCAATGCAGTGATCTAAGACAGTTTCAAAAGACTCATGATGGAAAATCCTAGCCACATCCAGAGAAAGAACTATGGAGCCTGAATGCAGATTGAAGCAGACTATTTTTTCTCTTTTGTTGTTTTTAATTTTTTCTTTCTCGTGGTTTTTCCCTTTTGTTCTGATTCTTCTTTCACAACATGACTAATGTGGAAATATGTTTAATATGATCATACATGTGTAGCCTTAAAAAAAGGGGAGAGTGTAGTGGTGAAATACTGTACTCATAGTGTATTACTTAATACTTTTTAAGAATCATACTTTTGTCTTCCCAACTAAACTTAGCACAGCGTCTAGCACATTGCAGGAGCTTAATAAATGCTGATTGCTCAGAGACTCTGTATACCTTTTGTTTTTTCTTATCTCCCCTCCCCTACCCCCGCCCTTGCAAGGTACTGGGCACATGGAAAGCTCTAATGTACTTCCTAATTGAGGGAGCTATAGCTTCGTTGATATGCCTAGCATCTTGGACTCTAACTCTAGAGCTAAAATTTTAGGACTAGGGGCCTCTATCATTTTCCAGATGAAGAAGCCAAGGCCTAGGGAGGTCCAATGACAGGTTCTAAGGCTCAGTCCTACAGGGCTCTTGTCTCTTCTCTCACAATTCCCATGGCAACTTCATCTCCTCGAATCTTCTTTATCCAGATGACTCCAAGATCTATATATTTAGTCTTTTCTCCTATTGAACACTTTCAGTTGTGTGCCCTATAGACATTTCAGGCTCATCATGTCCAAAGCAGAAATTGTCATCTGCCCACCAAGCCCACCCTGCTTCTGAACTTCATTGTTTTTGGCCAGGGCACCACCATCTTTCCAGTCACGGAGGTCTGGCTTCCTTTTCTCCCTCGACTAAAACTGGGCAGTTGCCAAGTCCCGGTAAAACTCCTTCTGCATTAACTCTTGCATCTGTGTCTTTCCACTCATCCAGTGGCCACCCTAGTTTGGGGCTCTCCTAATTAGTTAATCTGTGGTCGTGCCTCTGGTCTCTCTCTTCCCCTCTCCAGTCCATCCTCTCAGTGGCTGCCAAAGGAACCTTCCTCCAGCCTCAGATCTGACTTCCTTGTTGAAATGGCACCAGTGGTTGGTTCCCACTTTCCTCTAGGTGGATAAAAGACAAGTTCCTTTGTCTGGTGTTTAAGGCTCCCCCTACTTTCCCATTCACATCTTTGGTCTTACCTCTCTCCACATGACTTCATTTCACCATTCTTATGTTCCCACCTGTTAGGACCTTCTCACTCCAGTTTCCCATCCATGACATTACATCTTCCATCTCCATGACTTCACATAGTCTGATCCCCATACCTGTAAAGTACGCCTTCCTTCTCAACCTCCACCCAGTAGAATCCCTTGCTTTCTTCAAAGCTCAGCTCAATAACAAATGATTTGAGCCATCCTCACATTTGATAGGGCCCTCTCCCCATTGTTTTGTATTTACTTTGTATATTTTGTATTTGTACTAGGGCACATACTGCTTTTCTCTATACAATGTAATCTCTTTGAGGGAAAGGGACTGTTGCCTTTTTTTCTCTGACTTCCTAGTACCTAGCACAGCACAGTCACTGAAATGCTCACTGAATGAATGGTCAAGGTCACAGTGGTAACAAGCACCAAAATTGGCATTCTAGCTCAGAACCTTGGGCTGCTCCTCCTTGAGTGCTGCTTTTCCTTCCCTAGAGCACACAGACCATCCGAAAAACAGCTGGCAGCCAGGGATTTGTGTCTGGATCACTTCTAAACGATTGGAGTTAACATGGGCTTTCAGTTTCTTTATCATCCTCAAGTATTTAGGGAATGCCTCTTTTGGGAAAGGACTTTGAGGAGCACAGTGCTTTGTTCCTGCTATATTCTAAATTATTATTTTTAATTTTCTTCTTTATCAGAACTTAACCCTTAGCAAGACATCCAACATTTCAATATGGTGCAATATATTTGGAGTTCAAATCCCAACCCTGCCATTTATTATGCTAGCTGTGTGACCTTAGGCAAGTCACATAACCTCTGTGAGCCTCAGTTTCCCCTGGGGCCTCTGGTCTAGCTTTAGATCTGTAACCCTATGAATATGCATATAAGAACAGAAAAGAGAATTTTATGAGACTGTGAACTTGTTAGTTTTTTAACCTTTACGTTAAGTTTAGCAAAGTAGGAACAAAAATATCCAACTTGTATCCCTTCTGAACTTTTCTTTTTTAATGTTGCTGTTGATGTTTCATCTTTTTTTTTGTAATTTATTTAATATTTTTAGTTTTCAGCATTGATTTTCACGAGAGTTTGAATTACAAATTTTCTCCCCATTTCTACCCTCCCCCCCACTCCAAGACGGCGTAGGGCAAGATAAATTTTTACGCCCCATTGCCTGTGTATCTTATTTTTTAGTTGCATGCAAAAACTTTTTTTTTGTTTTTCAACATCTGTTTTTAAAACTTTGAGTTCTAAATTCTCTCCCCTCTTCCCTTCCCACCCACCCTCCCTAAGAAGTCAAGCAATTCAACATAGGCCACATGTGTATCATTATGTATAACCCTTCCACAATACTCATGTTGTGAAATACTAGCTATATTTTGCTCCTTCCCAACCCATCCCCCTTTATTGAATTTTCTCCCTTGACCCTGTCCCCTTTCCAAAGTGTTTGGTTTTGATTACCTCCACCCCCATCTGCCCTCCCCTCCATCATCCCCCCCCTTAATTTTTATCTTCTTCCCTCTTCTTTCCTGTGGGGTACGATTCCCCATTGGGTATGTATGGTATTCCCTCCTTAGGCCAAATCTGATGAGAGCAATGTTCACTCATTCCCCCCTCATCCACCCTCTCCCCTCCTCCCACAGAACTGCTTGCTCTTGCCTCCTTTATGCGAGATAATCCACCCCATTCTATCTTTCCTTATCTCCCTCTCTCAGTATGTTCCTCTCTCATCCCTTAATTTGATTTTATTTCTTTTAGATATCTTCCCTTCGTCTTCAACTCACCCTGTGTTCTCTCTCTCTCTCTCTCTCTCTCTCTCTCTCTCTCTCTCTCGCTATATATATATATATATATATATATATATACATACATAGACACATACATACATACACATTCACCCATATATATACATAAACATATATGTATGCATATTCCCTTCACCTACCCTAATACTGAGGTCTCATGAATCATACTCGTCATCGTTCCATGTAGGAATGTCAACAAAACAGTTCACCTTTAGTAAGTTCCTTGCAATTTCTTTTTCTTGTTCTTTTTCTTGATTACCTTTTCATGCTTCTCTTGATTCTTGTGTTTGAAAGTCAAATTTTCTATTCAGTTCTGGTCTTTTCAGTGAGAAAGCTTGAAAGTCCTCTATTTTATTGAAAATCCATATTTTGCCTTGGAGCATGATACTCAGTTTTGCTGGGTAGGTGATTCTAGGTTTTAATCCTAGCTCCATTGACCTCCGGAATATCGTATTCCAAGCCCTTCGATCTCTTAATGTAGAGGCTGCCAGATCTTGGATTATTCTGATTGTGTTTCCACAATACTCAAATTGTTTCTTTCTGGCTGCTTGCAGTATTTTCTCCTTGATCTGGGAGCTCTGGAATTTGGCGACAATATTCCTGGGAGATTTCTTTTGGGGATCTATTTGAGGAGGCGATCAATGGATTCTTTCAATTTCTGTTTTGCCCTGTGGCTCTAGAATATCAGGGCAGTTCTCCTTGATAATTTCTTGAAAGATGATATCTAAGCTCTTTTTTTGATCATGGTTTTCAGGTAGTCCAATAATTTTTAAATTCTCTCTCCTGGATCTATTTTCCAGGTCAGTGGTTTTTCCAATGAGATATTTCACATTGTCTTCCATTTTTTCATTCCTTTGGTTCTGTTTTATAATATCTTGATTTCTCATAAAGTCACTAGCTTCCACTTGCTCCAATCTAATTTTTAAGGTACTATTTTCTTCAGTGGTCTTTTGGACCTCCTTTTCCATTTGGCTAATTCTGCCTTTCAAGGCATTCTTCTCCTCATTGGCTTTTTGGAGCTCTTTTGCCATTTGAGTTAGTCTGTTTTTTAAGGTGTTGTTTTCTTCAGTGTATTTTTCAGTATTTTTTTGGGTCTCCTTTAGCAAGTCATTGACTTGTTTTTCATGGTTTTCTTGCATCCTTCTCATTTCTCTTCCCAATTTTTCCTCTACTTCTCTAACTTGCTTTTCCAACTCCTTTTTGAGTTCTTCCATGGCCTGGGACCAGTTCATGTTTCATCTTTTTCTTTTTTAAAAAATATTACTTTTATTAACCACTAGCATGCCCTCCTTTGTAACCAATAAGTTTAGCCAAGCAAAACAATACCCCCGGTTGGCTGGTCTCATTCTGCATCATCAGACCCTCTTCTTGGCTTAGGAAGTGTGTGGGATTCATCCTGAGTCTTCTGGAGTGCTGCATGGTTACTGCATTTCAGAGTGTGGAAGTCTTGCAAAGTGGGTAAACGACCTGGTTCTCCTTGACTGACTTAACATCAGTAGTTACAGGTCATCCTGTGTTTTCCTTACTATACCATGCTCACTTGGGAGCTATCGTGGTATAACAGAAAAAGCAGAATTCAAATCCTACCTCCATCAGTTACTACTTGTATGGCCTTGACAAACTAGATTACCACTGTGGTCCTAGAGCTGTAGAACTATGATGGTATGGTTATTTCTTGTTGGGGAAAAAGGAAAGGGAACGAGCCTTTATTAATTGCCTATTGTGCGCCAGACAGCTTGTTAAATACTTTCTCATTTGAGTCTCACAACAATGCTGAGAGGTAGGTGGTATTATTGTCCCTAATTTACAGTTTCTTCAACTGAGGCAGATAGCAGTTAAGTAAATTACTAACTTTGAATTGTTTGCCACCAATGCCAATTTTCAAACAATGGCCCCTAATGTTTCTTGTCTCTAGTCTACAGGTGAGATCTATAATGCTTTGGGAGGCCAGAATAATGATGATGATAATAACACGCATTCTTACTGTAACTGACAATTACTTTGCATACATTTTCTCATTTGAGCTTGACCTCACCTGCCTTTGAAGTACGCGTTAGAGGTACTATTATTTCCCAAATTATCCAATATTTATTTGTAAATAGTCTACGGAGACTTATTTATTTACAGGTTGTATGTCTCTCTTTGTGAACTCAAAAAAATATAAGGGCAGAGACTGATCTTTGTTTTTGTGTTTCCAGAGCTTAGTGTGGTTTCTGGCATGTATTTGGAGCTTATTAATTGATCCACATTTTATAGATTTGGAACCTGAGCCTGAGAGAGGTTAAGTGACTGGACCAGGGTCACACAGCTAATAAGTATCTGAGGCTGAATTTGAACCCAGGGGTGATTTCAAATCCAGGGCTACCTATTTGATGCCTCTAATACTAAAATAATCCCTTTGCCACCCCAGATAGAAGATACGTGTTCAATCTATATAATTGCCTACAGTCCATCTCATTCTTTCATCATGTTGTGGTATTGCTTTTCTAATAGAACAGCCTCTGTCATTCTTCGTCCATTTGGAGAGGATCAGGCTACCCCATCAGGCTAAGCAGCAGAAGCCAACATTGGCTCTAGCTTGGCTGAAAACAAACCCAATAAAAAGCTGAGATCTGGAACTGAGGAGCCTTGGGGGCAGAATAAGGAAAAGATTCATTCATTTGGCTGAAGGGCTGCTTTTTTCACCTGGACAAATTGTTTCCTTATCTGTACAGATACAAAAATGTGTAAAGACCAGGTTGGACGAACAGAGATCCTTAACCTGGCATCTAGAACTTGGTTTAGAAAAAGCACTTTTTCCCACTTTTAAGTTTAATCTGTATTATTAACATTTTTCCCTTTTGTGTAATGTCTAGTGTAAACAATCCACAGAACAAGAATATCAAGCCTTAATGTGGAGCGTTTGCTGATCTCTGAGGAGTAAATACTCCCAGTGAAAGTTGTGCACTTATCTTGGGAGCTGGTTCCACCACACTTCTAAAAAACATTTAAATGTTTATTTTGAGTTCTAAGCTCTCCCTCCCTTACAGGGAAGGCAAGAAATACAATATCTGTTATGCATATGAAGTCATGCTGAACATATTTCTACATTAGCCATGTTGCGGAAAAAAAAAAAATAAAGAGGAAAAAATCTAGTTCAATCTACACTCAGTTCATCAGTTCTCTCTTTGGATGTAGACAGCATTTTTCCTCCTGAGTCCTTTGGAATTGTGGATCATTGTATTGATCAAAGTACCTAGGTCTCTCATCATGCAGTGTTGCTGTTACTGTGTACAACGTTCTCCTGGTTCTGCTCACTTCACTTTGCATCAGGTCATATAAGCCTTCCCCAAATTCTTCTGAAACCATCTCCGGTGTCTTTTTTTTTTTTTTTGGAGGGGGGAAGGCAGGGCAATTGAGGTTAAGTGACTTGCCCAAGGTCACACAGCTAGTAAGTATGTCAAGTGTCTGAGGCCAGATTTGAACTCAGGTCCTCCTGACTCTAGGGCTGGTGCTCTATTCACTGTGCCACCTAGCTGCCCCTCCTGTGTCATTTCTTACAGCACAACAGTATTCCATCACAATTTGTTCAGCCATACCCAATTGATGGGCATTCCCTCCATTTCCAATTTTTTGCCACCACAAAAAGAGCCACCATTTATTTATTTATTTGTTTGTTTGTTTGTTTGTTTGTGCACGTGGATCCTTTTTCTTTTTCTTTCATCTCCTTGGGATACAAACCTAGTGGTATTGCTAGTTGAAATGGTATGCATAATTCCAGACTTTCTCCAGAATGGTTGCACTAGTTCATAACTCCAGCAGCAGTACGTTAGTGTACCTGTATTTCCATATGCCTTCGAGCATTTGTCATTTATGACTTTTCTGTCATCTTAGCCAATCTGATGGGTATGCGGTGATACCTCAGAGTTGGTTTAATTTGCATTTCTCTAATTATCATTGATTTAGAGCCCTTTTTTCGTATGACTATTGATAGCTTTCATTTCTTCTGAAAACTGCCTGTTCATATCCTTTGACCATTTATCAGTTGGGGAATGGCTCTTGTGTTTTTTTTTTTATAAATTTGGCTCAGTTCCCTATATATTTGAGAAATGAGACCTTTATCAGAAAAACTTGCTATAAAAATATTTAGGAGGATATTTTTGATAGCTGTCTTTCAGTATAATTGGTTTCCTTTGTAATACTATGTATTTTATTTTATGCATTTAAAGATAATTCTGAGAAGGGGTCCATAGGATTCATCAGGCTGCCCAAGGGATCCAGGACACCAGAAAGATTAAGAGTAGATGATCTTGGATCCCAGATCTTGGGGTTTGGGAGAGCAGTAGCTTTCTACCTGCCCTTCAAGGCTGATAATGTTTGCAGTTTTAACCATAAACACCTGCGGACAACTAAACTCATTGATCTTGTTCATTGCTTTCCAAATTGGGACTTGCCCAGTGAGGGGAGAAGGGTATTAGAGAAGGACGCAGAACACAAAGCAGTGGTCAAAGTTATTGGCTATTTTTGAGTACAACTCCTATATAAGTACATCTGTTGTTTTCAAATAAAACAGTTTCGAATCAAAGTCAATAGAAAGGAGCCTAACACAACAAGTTTGCTCTACTTGACAGCAAATGCAGCCCAGAGTTTGTTTGACACAGGTCATGTGAAAGATCAAATTGGAAGCAACCTATGATGGCCCATGGTGATTCCCAGCCACCACCACCATCAGTCACCCTGGGCTCATGGCACAGGTGGCTGACCATAGCACTACTCAGTGCATTTGAATGGGTCACCTGGAAACACCTTGAAAGTATACATGTAGAAAGACAGAACATTTCTAGAGAAAATTAGATGATTTCAATAAGCAAAAACAAACTTCTTTAAAAAAAAAAACAACTCAGGTCTCTGATGTCAAAAGGATTGTTTCTTTTACAAGCTTGCTTTGTAGAATTGTGAAGTATTTTTTAATCTAACTTGATATGATTAACATTGGTACAACTAAAGAAAATCCAAGATCTCTGAGTATTTATAAGTAGATGAAAACATAGATACAGTTGAAGATATTCATAGTCACATAGCTGACAAATTAACGAAAAGTGATAGTGTGGGAGGAATATGTTGTACTCTGAACTGACAGAGATAAATTGATTTCAGAATGAAATACTGGTCCTCAAGCACTAGTTAAAAAGGGGTGTGTGTGTGTGTGTGTGTGATGGGACTGGGACCCGGGCTTTTTGGCTTGAAGATCAGCCCTCATTCCATGTTGCCTTTCATTGATAACAAAGGTGAAGTAAATTAATTTATAATAAATTTCCTTCTGAAACTTGCCTTTTTAATTGGATAATTTTGGAAATCTGATTGATCTTAATTCAGAGTCTTCAACTTAGTATTTTCCGATTTTAAAAGACACTTGTGGCGCAGCTAGGTGGCACAGTGTGTAGAGCACCGGCCCTGGAGTAAGAAGGACCTGAGTTCAAATCCAGCCTCAGACACTTGACACATGTACTAGCTGTGTGACCTTGGGCAAGTCTCTTAACCCCAATTGCCCTGCCCCCCCCAAAAAAGACACTTGCCTTACACAAGTAAAGAGCTTGTTATAAAGCACTTGAGGCTAGGTTATGGAAAGCTTTTATTTTAAAGACCAGCTACTTCTAAAATATGAATGGCTATGGAACCAGACGGGTGATCCATTTGTTCTGGCTGAATTGGAATGAGATTAGTTTCATAGATTTGTCTAGTGACAGTACATCAAAATAAGCGTTGGGTTTGGGACACGAATAAATAAAGAGCTCTCTAGGGAACATGAGTTTTACTTCTATTCATAACCTTTGTTTAAAACTGGCTCACTCTGAAATTGTTCAGCGTCATTTTCTTTTTTTTCTTTTTTTATAATTTATTTTTAGTTTTCAGTATTCACTTCCATAAGATTTTGAGTTTTAAATTTTCTCCCCCTCCTCCCCAAGACGGCGTGCAATCTGATGTGGGCTCTACGTATACATTCATGTTGAACATTTTCATATCAGTCATGATGTAAAGAAGAATTAGATGTAATGGGAAGAACCATGAGGAAGAAGAAACAAAACAACAAAAGAAAAGGAGAGAAAATTGTCTGCTTCAATCTGTGTTCAGACTTCAGAGTTCTTCCTCTGGGTGTGGATGGCATTTTCCATCATGAGTCTTTTGGGATTGTCTTAAGGTCCTTGCATTGCTGAGAAGAGCCAAGTCTATCAAAGTTAGTCATTGTACAATGTGGTTGTTACTGTGTACAATGTTCTCCTGGTTCTGCTCTCCTCACTCAGCATCAGTTTGTATAAGTCTGAAGTTCCCTGCTCATCATTTCTTACAGCACAATAGTATTCTATTATATTCATATACCACAACTTGTTCAGCTATTCCCCAATTAATGGACATCCCCTCAATTTCCAATTTTCAGCCCCACAAAAAGAGCTGCTATAAATATTTTTGTACACATGGGTCCTTTTCCTGTTTTTATGATCTCTTTGGGATATAGACCTAGAAGTGGTATTGCTGGGTCAAAGGGTACAGTTTTATAGCCCTTTGGGCACAGTTCGAAACTGCTCTCCAGAATGGTTGGATCAGTTCACAGCTCCACCAACAATCAGCATCATTATCTTCACAAACATCCGTATGATAATTTTATTTTGTTGTAGTATTGTAAAAGTGGTATTTGAGTAAAATCCAAACCAAGCATTATTTGCAGAGGTTATCTGATGGAAAATGTTGAGTGCAGCAGTGTGATTTTAAATGAAGAGTGTCCCTTTAGAAACCATCGACTCAGCTTTGTGGGACATGAGGAAGAGTTAGTTAGTATCAGTAAAATACTTGTAAAGCCCTAGAGAAGAATATTTGAATATAACCAGAATTAGCATGCCCTCCTTGAGGACAGGGACTGTCTCCTTTTGTATCCCCAGCATTTAGCACAGCCTGGCACACAGTAGGCACAAAATACATGTTTACCAGATGAATGAATGAATAATATAAATGGCCAGCACTGTCTGGGGGTGACACAGGAAGACAGAGGGCTATGAAGAAGTGACAGATTGTGCCAAAAACTTAACTGTACCTTTATATGTATAATCTCAAGCACCAGTTAGTAGCAGAGCAGCTTGGACTAGTGGATTGAGTGCTGGTTTGAAAGGAAAGAAGGAAGGATGGACAGATGAAAGGAGAGGAGGAAGAAAGGATGGGTAGAAGGAAGAACATTAAGTACTTCCTCTGTGCAGAGCCCTGGGAATACAAAGAAAAGCCAAGGCAGCCAGAGCTCCCATCCTAATTAGGAAGGACACATATGGGCCGTTTCAGGTACCCGCTTGATGGATGGGCCCCTTAGTCTTGGGGGCATTGGCAAGGCAGATGGTAATGCATCTTCTTTACCATCATTTCCATTAATAAAAACATCTTCATTACTGACGATGTTGAGCCATTTGCCAGTACTGAGGACTTTGAGAACTTTCTTCTCCTGTTCTCAGCAGGGTTGCCAGGTAACATCTCCACAAGGAGATGCTGACTCCCAGGGCCAGGCTGGAATCCAGGAACAGGAGTCTGGGGTTCACTGTTATTCTTAGGGTTCTTGGTCTCAGGGTCCCAGCCTGTCTCCACTCCTATCAGTGTGAGCAAGTCACTTAACAGCCTCAGTTTACTCATCTGTAAAATAGGGATGATTACAGCACCTACTTCACTTGGTTTTTATCAGGATCAAATGACATAATATATGTAAAGCACTCTGGTAACTTCAAATGTTAGCCATTCTTATTATGGCTGTTAGCATTAAGGAAAAACAACTCATTATTTTCAAGTCTTGTGTGAAAGACTACCATGGGCTAGTTTAAGATTCTATGCCTTAATTATCATGTGAAGGAAAGCTTCTAACAGAGGTTCCCAAATTTATTTGGCCTATAGCCCCCTTTAAAAAAAAAACTGTTTAACCCCCCCCCCCCTAGAAATCTACTTTCTTTAACCCTTTAATGTTTTTTTTCCCCCTGGAAATTTTTGTCATTTCAAACTACTACCCCACCCCACCCCCATCATTCCGGTGCCTCCCAGGAGGTGGTATCGCCCACTTTTGGGAACTTATGTCTAGAGAGTATTTAATTAAAACCTCATGGAATTAGAAGAGTAATTGAACTTTATTTCTTAAAAGGTAGACAAGAAATTTAAGCCAACATAGGGGGGAAAAGTTCTTTTGCTGATTGATGAACACTGAAGACATTCATTCACGATGAGCTTTGCACGGAAGTGGGACTAAGACCCTGCTCATCCAGCTCTTTCCTTGCTGTAGCCATCTCTTCTAATGTGCAGCTCTCACTGCAGAAGAGTTTGTGGGCTGGTGGGGGATGGGATGGACTCATCAAGGCCACAAGCATTTATTAGATGCCTACTGTGTGGCAGGCAAAAGCAAAATCAGGATCCCTGCCCTCAAGGAACTCACAGTCTAACGGAAGAGTGTGGAGACAACCAGTGAGGTAGACAGGATAAATGCGCCAGGGCGCTTTCTCTGGATCTGTTGGCATTACAAGGCTATGCCCTGCCCATCTTTTAGCCCTTCTCCTTGCTCCATGACTCGCTGCTTCCACTGATCATCACGGGTCTCATTATATTATTTATGCCCTTGCTTCTCAGTCTTCCTTACCAAAGGCTAAGGGAGCCTTAAGGCAAGCCTAAGTGAAAGCGCATTCTTTTGGCTGTCTCATTGTGTGCTGCTGCTGTCTCTGCAGATACTTTTGGAGTTTACAGGCTCGATGCTATATGATTCTGAATTCTCTATTGTCTTGACTTTCTGTGGAAGTCCATCACACTGGGCTCAGACTGCTCTGAATAAACCGTCGGCCAAAGCGAAAAGGAGCTATAGAGAATGGCAACCAAAGGAGAAGTGTGAGGGATGGTGGCAGTGGGAACATTCAGCCGGGCTTCTTCTGAAGCCTGACTCAAGGCCCACAATTCAAGCCAACTATGCTTAGAATCCCAGGAACAAACTTTTTGGTAAAATATGTATACACACACCTATATTATATACCATTGATTTACTCATACCTTTGGAAACTTGGCATTCTCTGAGAGCAAGACTCCAAGAGGAGAACCTGCTGAGTCTATACAAATATGCTTCTCACTCAAAGACAAAGATGACTCTGCTCCTTTGGGGGAGTCTTGAGCCTAGCTGTGTAAAGTGAAAACACACAATTAATGATGAGGAGCAAAGAGACCCAGATCAAGTAAGGTGAGGAAAGGCCCTTGCAGAGGCTATGTAAATGGGAATTCCTCCTTAGTGCCAGTTCAATGCCAGTGAGATTTGGGAGTAGTGTGTGGGGAGGGAGTAATGGACCCTACCCTTTCCCAGAAGTAGGAAGGAGGCACATATAGGGCAGGATGTTGGGCTGTGGTCCCAAGTCAGCTACAGAGGTGAGTTTATGGAACAACAGGAAATCTTCTTTCCCACTCATTTTGGTCGTCTTTGACTTCTTTCTCTACCAAGCCTCCCAGTATACCCATCATCAGGAAAGCTCATCAGTTTGCAAGATTTATTCTGCCTTGGTACTGATTACTCATCAGGGCTCTCTTCCCCTCTAACTGGTGGGGTGGTATTTCTCAACTTCCCTTTAAGATGAGGGGCAGAACAGACATCTCATTTCCTACCTGGCTGCACTGATTTTGGAGTTCTCTGGCTTCTTCATAATATGTGTCTTCCCCTTCCTTTTTTTGATTTCTTTTGTTCGTCTTCTCCCATTCTATTGTAAGCTTCTT
The DNA here is from genome assembly GCF_011100635.1 of Trichosurus vulpecula. NCBI lineage: Eukaryota > Metazoa > Chordata > Mammalia > Diprotodontia > Phalangeridae > Trichosurus > Trichosurus vulpecula. Next base: position 37,913,811 of record NC_050573.1, on the reverse strand, counting down.
GGGGGAAAGAACTATCTTTTTTCCTATTTGTATCTCTAACACTTAGCACAGTGCCTGGCATGTAGTAGGTGCTTAATAAATGTTTATTAACTATGACATTGTAAAGTTCACCCCCCCAAAAAAAAACCCCAACACAACTTAGTTTACTATTGTAGATTCCAAGATAGAAGGATACCATCCTCGATACCATCCAATCCAAACTGGAGCCGAGCAGGAGTTCTCTCTATGATGTGCCAGACCAATGGCAACCTCACCTCCCTCTTCTTGAACCCTAGCAAAGGGACCTCCAGGGACAGTCCATTTCCATGTTTGTTTGGATGGCTCCAACTATTGGAAGGCTTTTCCTGACATCAAGCTTGGATTTGTTTTTGGTTGTTTTGCAAATTTCTCATTGTTCCCAGTTTTGCCCTCATACCACATAGAACAAAACTAAGGGAGCCTCACAGATACTAATCAATACACATTTGTTACAATTAAATTTTATTTTCATGATGAGATGCCTTCTCTCACTCTCCCAAATGATAACCCTCTCCCTCCCTCCACTGAGAAAGCAAGGGAAGAAACCCAATCCTATTACAAACCAGTACAGTCAAGCAAACAAATTCCCACTTTTGGCGACATCCAAAAAATGTCTCATTCTCTCTATCAGGAGGTGGGTAGCATGTTTCATCATGAGTCTTCAGAAATTGTGGGCTGGTCATTGTGTTGATCAGTGTTCTTAAGTCTTTCAAAGTTTTAGCAAGCATTTATTAAATGCCTACTGTATGCTAGATTTGAGAGATACAAAGCCAAAAATGTAAGCTCCTTGAGGGCCGAGACTTTCATTCCATTGAGAAAGAGGAAAAAGAGAGGAGAGAGTGAAAGTGTGTGTCTATTCAAAAGAGGTACAGAAAGCACACATACAAAATAAATACCAGGCAGGAGGAAGAACGCTAGCAGTAGATGGGACCTAGAAAGGCTTTCTGTAGAAGATGGTGCTTAAGCTGAGTTCTGAAGGAAGAGAGGGATGCTGGGAGGCAGAGGTGAGGAAGAAGTACATGCCGAGCGTGGGGGACAAGTGTGCCAAGGGGCAGGGACAGGAGACCGAGCACCTCCATGGGTGGGTGAGCAAGAGAAGAAGCCAGTTTGGCCGAAGTGTTGGGTGTGAGAAGGGTGGGGCTGGCTTCATCTTACAAGGTGGATGAGGTGATGGTTGGGAAAGGCTTAAAATACCTAAGAGAAGAGTTTATATATTCCTTCTATATGGGAAACGGGAAGCCACAGAAGTTTGTGCCTAAGGAAGATCTTGGGCAGCCATGTGGACAGTAGATGAGAGAGGTGTAGAGACGGATCAGGAGGCCATAACAAAGGTCCTGGCAAGAGAGGAGGGCCTGCACTGAGAGTGACAAAGGTACTGTGGATAGGAGAGATGCTGTGGTAGAAACGCCAGGATTTGATGGCTGATTTGGAAATACGGAGTGAGGAAGAGTGAGTGGGGGAATACACATTTTGTATAGCACCTACTATGTGCTAAACTCTTTACAAATGTCTTACTTGATCCTCACAACTCTAGGAGGTAAAATGCTATTATTAATTCCATTCTGCAGATGAAGAAACCAAGGCAGACAGAGGTTAAGGGATTTGCCGAGGATCACACAGCTAGTAAATGTCCAAGGTCAGATAGGAACTCAGGTCTTCCGGACTCCAGGCCCCTGTGCCACCAGCTCCCTCTACAGCAGTACAGGATAATGCCAAGCTTACCACTTTCAAGACTAGAAGCTTTCTATGCCCCCTGCCCCCAAGTTTTTCCTCCCCAGGCTGAACACCTCCAGTTCTTCCAACTAACCCCTGTATATAAGTCTCCAGCTCTCTCACAGTCTTGGTCTTCCTCCTTCTGGCTGCTCCCTTCCGGAGGCCCTGTGTTGTCCATGTCTTTCACAACATGGGGCACCCAGAACTGAAAATACAGTACTCCACATGTCCGACCTAGGGTAGGGACTGACTCCCTTGTTCTGTAAACTATTTGACTAAAAGCAGCCCTAAGATTTACAGTCGTTTAGGTTTTGATTAGCATGCCACAATATTGCCTCATTCAGCTTGCAGTACACTAAAGCCCCCCAGATCTTTTTCACATAAACTGTTTTCTAGCTTATGTTATCTCATCCTACTAGGCTGGGTCCTTGTATTCCCTGTATTGAACTCTCTTAGGATCTTTATTGTCTTTCACCTCTGCCAGCTTTGTTTGTTTTGTAGATTTGCTAAGCATTCCTTTTGCCTTCATCCAAGGTATAGCTCTCCACCTCATCCTCAAAGATAATATGTGGACTTCATGAAAAGACTTGATACCCTTGGTTATTCTGATAGCATTCTACTGATCCACCACCAACTCCATCAAATGACTCTGAAATCATGGTAGCTCTTGGTGTTCAGTTACTTTTTCTATACAATCACAAAGCATCCATTTGATAATAGAGTACAGAATTCTTTCCAAATATTGGTTATACTCACCAGCCTATTTAGTTGGGAGACTCCATCCTTTTCCTTTTTTTTTTTCCTCAGCACCTCTCCATTTTGTTCTCCCCAGCACAGAACTGTCCCCATTTCCTTCACCTCCCAGCTTCTCCTCTCTCCCTTGTTGCTCAAATTGGAAGGTCTGCCTCCGGAACCCAATTTTATCATTCTGCTCTTCATAAACCTATAATAGTCACCTTTAGATAAAGGGGCTCGATCAACAGTCACAGCTGTTCAAAAGGCTCCCAGCTATATAGGCTGGTGAGCCTCTCTTTTCTCCACCGGTCACTCCAAGCCACAATCTGTTTACAGGCAATATTCGATTTAATAATAGCAAGCTAGAATTTATATAATGTCTTGCACGGGAAGCCAGGGACCTTTTCTCAGAATGATTTTAAATGCATAAAATACATAGGATGACAAAGTACATCAATTATGGTGCATTACTGTAAATTGAATACTATATATTTTTAAAGGTCACGGACTGTTGTAGAGGAAATTTTTCTTTAGGCACTAGTTGGATGAGGTCTCATAACAACTTGATTCTAGTCTGGTTTCATTTTTGGAATAAAGAAACCGAAACTATGAAGGGGAGCCGTGTCCCAGGTAAGATGTAGCAAAGCCAGGATTCAAACGCAGATCTTCCAACACCAGCTTAGGGTTGGCATGTCCCGTGCCACTTTTGACATTAGCTAGCCACAAAGGCTGGACGGTCACAGCCCTTGGGAAGCTTCCGTTCATTCTAGCCGGCGGTCGTGGTGGGATCCGACCCCCTTACCCCGGTCTCTTCTGCCTAGGAGGGGTGGGGTACCTCAAAGCATAGGTCCCCAAATAAACTGCCCCGTCTGAAGCACAGCCCACGGGTCTGCTCCCAGCAGGGCACAAGTTCCCGCCAATAGGCCCGGGAAGCGTGGGAACGGAACGACGAGTTCCTCGGTTTTTTAAGTGGAATAGATCTAGAACAGCTGATTCGGGAGCTTGAGGCAGGAGTGCGCCTGCGCACCGACAGACCTTCTCATGGCGCCACGAGCTGTTTGAGACCTTCTTCCCGGCAACACTTTCGAGAGAGCCGGTGGGTGGTAAGAACGTGGTGAAACTAGGAAGGCGAGGTGGGTGTAGGGAATCCTCGCGAGATCTCCTGCTGCATCATCGGAAGTGGAAGCCACGTGACTATCCGAGGCGGCCTTCGCTTGCCCCCCCTCCCCCTTCTCAAAAACGCGCCCCCCCCTTACCGTTCGCCCACCCTTAGGCCGAAGAGATGGACCCATCTGGTTCCGGAGTTCGCTCGGATCCAGCCACTGGTTCCAGGCCGGTGGGATTTGGGGGTTGGGGGACTGGGGGGGGTGAGGGTTCTCGGAGGTGGGGGGGGCATCTTCCCCTTTCCCAGCGGCGAAAGGCGGGGCGAGGAGGGTGGGCGGAGGCCCAGTCGGAAGTCACGTGGAACGGCGTCGGCGCGCGCGCTCCCCCTTCCTGCACCTCCCCACCCCTCGCGGGGCGGGCGGGACGGGAAGGGGGGGGCTGGTGGTGCCGGGGGGGAGGGGGAGGAGGAGGAGGAGGGGCGTCAAGATGGCGGCGGGGAGGTAGGCAGACCCGGACGCAGCCGCCGACGCCGCCGCCTCCGCTCCTGCAGCCTCGCCGCCCCCAAGCCCTCGCAGCCTCCGCGACGCCGCCGGCTCGCCCCGTCCTGAGGAGAAGGTGAGTGCCTTACAGGCTCCGGCTCCCTGCCTGAGGCAGCCTCCCCTGCCTTCCCCTCCCCCAGCCCTCGACGGCGGCTGCGGTTCTTGAGGGGGCCCCCGGGCCTGACGCCGAGATCCGAGAGGCGAGGCACGGCCCGACTTCGGCCGCTCGCCCCTCCTCCTTCCAGGACCCTCGGCGGCCCCGTTCCCCTTCCGGCCACGCCGAGAGGCGCCTGGTCTGCGGCTCGAGGGAGCGGCCGTGCAGAAGAGGAAACTGAGGCACAGCCCGGGGGAGCACAGGCCCCGGTCCCCCGCGCTGCGCCCCCGGCCTGACGCCTGCAGGAAGGGTACGGGCTTGACCTCCTGCTCACCCCTGGCTTTTGCGGTTTTCTTGTCCCTGCCCGGGCGTGGGGGGAAAGGTGGGGGGGGGGGTCGTCGGAGACTCCCTCTTGCCTCGGGGAAAGGCCCGGAGGGATCGGGAGGGAGGTTTGTACGGCTCTCCTGGAGCCGGAGCCTCCTTTCTGCCTCCTTGTCGTGACTGTCAGAAAGGGGGAGCCTCGACACGTGGGGGGCTCTCTCCCGCCGGCTAGGGGCTTGCCAGGTCGGGGGCATCCCTTCTTTCTTCTCCCCTCTGCCCAACCCCGAGGGTCCAGGTGTGGGGAACAGCTGCGCCGGCCGCCTAGACCGGGCCGCCGGGGGCATGCGGACGGGAACATGCCGCTCTCCCGAACCCCGAAACTTCCCCAAATGCTGGGCCCTTCGGGCCGGGGGAGTGGCCCTGGGCGCGTCCGAACGGCCCGGACCCGGGGTGTCTGAAGCCTGTCGATTGTTTCTCTCCTGACCCCGGCGTGCGGCTCCTCCCCCTTGCACCGCCGCTTTGTGCGGGCGCCCAGGCAGGTCCTCCTCTGCCAAGTCCCTGTGAGGGGAGGAACCTTGTTGTAATGGGGGGAGCCTTTCATTTTGGGGTGTGCTTGTTAAGAAAAACAAAACTCGGTAGAATGAAAGGGAAAGAAAACGGGGTCAAAGGAAGCCAGGTTTTTGGCCGTTGAATTCTGCAGCCAATTGTAACTGCACCCGGAAGTTTGTGCTGAACACGTGTTGATGGGGGAAGGTTAGAAGCCTAGCCCCATTGACCTTTAAAAGTTGATTATTAGCAACTTTTTTCAGTAGCTAAGTGTTTAAAAATTCTCGATTTAGCGTTGAAGATGGAGTTCCCAGGAGAGTGAGCCTGGGGGGTCCAGAAAGCTCGGTGTCTCAACACCCTTTAGCCGTGGACCTGAGCAGAAGGGCTGATGGATGCTTTTCTTCGGTTGTCAAAGAAAATTCCCACTGGTTTAGTTATTTAAGTATGTGACCAGAAGTTAAATTGGAAGCTATACTTGTAGGCCGTGTCATGTCAACAAGTATTAAAGGCTTGCTGTGTACCAGGAACTATATAAAACCCTAGGGATACAGAGAAAGTCAAAAACAAAAGTCCTTGATCTCGAGGAACTCAGCATCTGATAGGTTAGACAATGTACAAACAAGATGCTTAAACCTCATGAATTGGAAATCATCAACAAAGGGAAGAATTAAGGGGGATCAAGAGGTTTCTCATCCAAGAAGGTAGGATTTTATCTGGGACTTGAAGGAAGCCAGCAGAGAGGGAGAAAGTTCCAGGTGGGAAATAAGTGGAAATGCCTAGAGTGGAGAAGAAAGTTATTTTAATTCGAGGGAACAATGAGAAGGCCAGTGTCACTAAATAAGGTAGATAAGGTAAGGTCGACTGAAAAGGTAGAAAGGGACCGAGTTCAGAGGGACTTTAAACAGAGGCTATCTCCCTGTTTAAGGACTTGATGCTGATTTTTTTTTTAAACCGAAAGAACTGTATAGAAATTGGTAAACTGCAGTTAGGATTCCTTTCCTCTTAATCGCTATACTCTATTATGGTTTTCTTACTAATGCAAAAATTGTTACTCGGTAGTTCTTTGTGAAGAAAGAAAATGATTAAATCAACCTACATGAGTTTCTAAACCAAGGCTCTCTGGATTAATTTGCGGGGGGGGGGGCGGGGAGCCCTAAATGAGCACAGATTTTTCAAGGGGAGTTGCTTTGTTACTACTTAACACTTTTAAAAAGTTTGATTTCTTTGCTACTACTTGTACTTAAAATAACTTAAAAAGTAATGATTATATACATATGCAACTTAAGTTAGATCCCTTTAAAAAACCTTTATTTAGATGTTGGTTGATTGCAATTAAAATTCTCTAAACATCTCTGCTAATTTGGTTCCTGGAGTGCATTTTTTGACTAATACATTGGTTTTTATGTAGGAAGAGAAAAAGGGGGTGGGGAGGCAATACTGCTGAAAGAATGTGAACATTTATTAGAGTGTTCTTGCGTGTCCTTATCAGTATAATGTCTTGCTTAGTGAGCCAATGGAATTTGAATGTGTGATAAAGAAAGATCAGTGACATAGGTTCCCAATATTTAAGCATATCTTAAACCTTGTTTAATTCCTGTTACGTTTTTTAGGGTAATTGGTGTTTGCACTATTGGTAAGTTTTTTTCCATTAGTAATTATAATCCTTAAAATTCTGGAACTATATAACGTGGGTTCACTTTTTCATATAAATTTTTGCCGAGGACACATATTTCAAGTGTGAGAACAATTTATAAGTATATCTACTCCATTGAGGTGGTTAAAACTTGAGAGACTAACAGGATTGCTCGGAGTGTCATTTTAGGAAAGGAACAGATAAGTACTTTTATCTGTTCAGTTTCTTCTGCCTCTAAAGAGCTGCCTGGTACACAGTAGGTGTTTAATAACTTGGTTAATTAACTAAATTATGAGCATATAAAATTATATACCCTGATGAGTCCTTCATGGGATTCTTAACCATGCTGTATCTGTGCAGAGCAAGATTATAAAGCAGTACAGTGTAAGAAAACATGATTGTTCTTTTAAAGTTTTTAAGTGTGTGGTTTTGTTGCTTATAAAAGTTTTTGCTTGGTGCTTGATTAAGTGACAAGATTCCTGCATATTTAAGAATTTCTGCATCAATTTTCCTTGGGCCCTAATGATTGATTAATGACAAACAGGATACTTCTTTGAAACTCACTTGATTAATCTTTTTAGACATTAAGTGAATGACTACATTGTATAGAATGTAGATTAAAGTTTATTTTGGGTTACCAGCAGATGGTATGCATTGCAATTTGTAGTCTGCGAGATTAAATTTCATCAGTAATATAGAAGAGAGAAGATTAAAAATCTTAATTTTTGGTCTCATGATATTTTCAATCATCATAAGACAGATAACAGGCTATCCAGAAACAGAAGAGAACCTTAACCTTGTTCTTTCAACACATTTCAGTGTAGATGATAGTAATAGCTAATATTTATGTAACTAAGTTTTCAAAGCACTTTACCTATGTTTTCTCATTTTTTAAGAGTAGGAATTATGTTTCACTTCTTGTATAATGATGGTTTTCCATTCTCAGTCATGGTGATTAGCTGGATGCTCCCTACAGAGGGTGGTTCCTAAGCTTTTCCCTCCTTCCCTCCTCTCACCTTCAGTCCCTCTGTGCTGTTTCAGAGCAGCATTGTTAGTTTGTTTCTAATGAAAGGCTTTAGTACTTGTTACAGAGAGGTGGTGGGCCATCAGTCTTTTATTTGTCTTTTTCAGGCTCCTTTTACTGCTTTATAACATCTTTACTGAAGGAAATAAAGACAGTGAAGAGAGGAGGCAAAACTAAAAGCTGCTCAGTTTCTTCTACATGTTCACTCTGGTAGTAGATACAGGGAAGAGACTGAAATTAGTGACTGATATGAGTGAGGTGGCTGTATTCGTTGTGGATAGTGAATCATTGCCTGTGCCCTGCTAACCATAGAGAATTGAAAATTGGTCATTGATTGGTCAGTTGGTCAAATTTGGTCAGTAATCATCAAATTATTTAACAACTTTTCTCGTGAAAAATTGTTAGTGATATCTAAGATATTTGGTATTTCGCTTGTAAATTAAGACCACTTATACACATTAAGTTTCCTGTTTTGGTATATCCGTGGTGAACAAAGCAATAACAACTTTGTAAATTAAAAAAAAATTCTTTTGTAATTAAAACAGACTTGAGGGCATCAAAATGCCTTCATTCAGTTGGAATGCTCTGAACTTAGCACATCGACATAAAGAGGTGTACTAACGTCATTTTGCCTCTTTCCCATTGTCATATATCCCTGCCTGAACCTCAGTCAGACCCAGAATTTATAAATACTGTGTTTTGTAGCAAAATAATAGGGACCTGTGAAATTGTCTACCTTCTGGCTGTGTACTTTTTAGGTTTTTCAAGATTATCAATAGTCAGGATCTTAAGTGACTATATTGTATTGGTTTGCTACACATAAGATTATATAATTAGTTCTAAAGACAATGTAAGTTTTCAGGGTTGGGGTTAGGAGTTGGAAATAGCACTAAAAGCTGAATGGTTTTGGTCACCTTTTTATAGAGCACTCGTAATCGTGAAATATAAAAATCCACATCTCCCTTTGCATACACACTAGGACAGTTCTCTCGCTTGCCATTATTTAGCACACATATTGCATATATGTTGAATGATGTGTTGTGTGGCTTCTATTCATAAACTTGTTTTATTCACAATTTGGAAGAAATAGATTCTAAGTTTTACCTGTTTTACACATGAGGATAAGTAGGGAGAGGTGAATGACTAGTATTTGAATTGTAAACTTAATTGCTAGCCTTTTTTTCCCCAGCCTTCTCTTAACTGTATCCTATTCTGATAGGTTTATTTGTAAAAGAATAAGAAATAATAACTGAAAAAAGACTGGACCTTTGACTAAGAAACAATTTTTTTTTTGTTTCATTAAATATTAATGTCATCTTAGGAAAACCTCACTTGCTGGATCTTTAAAGTATTGGGGTTGCGTCTTTAATAAGGTCCACTTTGAACCATAGATTTTGAAATGGTTTCTGAGTAGGTAGGAATATATTTCTATCAGTTCAGCGTCAAGGATTTAATTTTATGGCATAGTACTGGCAGCTTCCTACCAAGGAGCTGGACTGAGGGCTCCTGCCTCATCTGACCTAACAGTTTGTATTCTTATGCACTTAGCATAACTTGTATTATACACTGTTCATACAGGTTTTTTTCACTTGATTATTTGGTATCAAATGTATGAACAGATAGCTTAAGCAGAAAGCATAGTTGAAAAGAATTTTTAGAAGGGAGAGAATGCCTAGATTTCATCATATATATAATGAAGAATTCGCATATTTCTTGACATTTGAAGATCTGAATGAACTCAGTGGCTGTCAGAGAGTAGGGTCTGAGAATCATCTGTAGTTTTTGAGCTCATCTTTCAAGATGAATGGATCTAGGATCTAATTAATGTGGGTACTCCTCCAGTGATAATTGTAACCCCATCCATGCCTGTGTCTCTCTTAGTATAGTAATAAGTATAAAATACAATGTCTATACTTTTGTTTCTGCCAAATCTCTTAATTTCTAATACCTAATTTAAAAAACAGCTATAATGCCATCAATGTTTTTCTATTAATTTTGGTGAGGTTTTTGGGATGGAGGTGGCATAATGAGTAGTTTGTGGTCCATGGTGGTCCTTGGCCTTGATGAAGTAGTTTGTGTATTGAACAAATTCTTTGGACTAATAACCTCTGACTTAAATCGCCAGGAAACCTGAATGTGGGGATCTGTCAATTATAATTAAATTTTCTTTGTACTTGAGGGAAATAAAAGCACTTGGATGTGTGCTTTACAACAACCATAATATTTTTCTCCCACTTTTTTAAGAAAGTCAAAATAGGTGGTCTCTTTTCTATAGCATATTTCCTTACCCCCACTCCCTTCAGTTTTGTATTTTCTCATCACTCCAATGAAACCATCCCAATGGTTTCTAACATCTCATGGGCAGATTCTGATTTTCTTCCTTTCCACCTTCAGTTATAATTTTTAAAACAAACATTCTGAGGAGGAGTCCGCAAGTTTCACAAGACTGCTAAAGGGGGGTGGGGCTGCAGTGTCCATGACATGAAAAAAGGATAAGAGCCTCTGAACTAAGTGATCTCTTTGCGAACTCAGATAATGATTCCGTGAGGTACAATATAACACAAACAAATTTGTTCCTTTGAATTATATACACATTCCATTAAGCCAAACATAATGTACTTGTCACATTTTCAGTTCTGTAGGAGCAGTTAATATCTGTGCATGACAATTTTAATTAAGACATGTGATCTTCCTGTACAGATTTATCCATCTATTCCAGAGTGAATAGTTAGCAAGCTACTGGCATTTCCGACTCAGTCCCTTTTTTCCAGTCTTTCTTTTTCCTGTCAGTCACCTACACTTCCGATAAGGTATGACTATTCTTTACATCTTTTCTCCCCACCCCCCAGACCTATATTTGTCAAAGAAAGCTGCCACTTCCATCTCAAAGGGGAATTACAAATGGAGATTGTATAAATGGAGACCTTGCAGATTATTTCTGCATGTATGTAGAATTGTAAGATGTGTGGTCCAAAAAGAGTGGTGCATATGTGCATATTCAACATATAAAAACATGTAGATTCACACTATACAGCTTGCCTTTGAATTACAATATGTTGTCGTAGGTGAAAACATAAATGAACAACTCGTGTGCTTTGCCCTCAACCAAGAAAATGACATATGAGAAATGTCCTTTGAAACTGTTCCAGTTCTCTTGGAATTCCAGAGACAGACACCACAATGTTCTTGCCTTTTCTTTGGTCAGATTGACACTCTTGTGCTGCCTGTCACATCACTCCTTCCTCACTTTGATAATCAAGTATTTCCCAGGTTTGAACATTTTACAAAGCACCTCCATCAAGCTAGCTGTAACCAATATGTGAAACATTCTTAAAAGAAAGACTACTAAATACTGCTGACTACCTTGTAACAGTAGTGCCTGTTTAGCTCTATACGCAAATTTCTCATTCAAGCCTCCCAAAATAGCTCTCTGAGGTAAGTACATCTGTTTTACGGATGAGTAAACTGAGGTTTAGAGATTAGCCCAGGGTCACAGAACTAGTCATTGACAAAAGCAGGATTCAGAGCCAGATCCCTTTACATTACAAGTTTAGGACACACAGCAAGCTGCCTCTCTCTGCATCTCCTTTCACTCAATAAGTATTTACTGAGTGTCATTCTGATGCAATGGAAAAACCACATGATTCAGAAGACCTGGTGCTGTCACTTGTCAGCTGTGAAGCCATGGGCAAGTCACCTTCTCCAGATCAGTTTCCTCTTCTGTAAATAAGAGGATTGGATTAAGTCTCTAAAGTCCCTTCCTGATAAGTTGTGAGCTTTTGACCTGCGTGACCTACCCACAACCTATAATATTTGGAAACAAAATTACTAGGAGGATGTAGATGAGAAAAATAATCTTAGGTCATAGAAATACTTCTTGAAGGAATGGTAAATTAAGCTGTTTCTTAAAATAATGAGCATAGGTTGGTAGAAGATGAAGGAAAGATTCAAGGTGGGGATGACCTAAGTAGAAAGCTTGTGTTCCATGGGGACATTGGCAAGGAGAAGAGATATATTGCAATGAAATAGATTTGTGGAATGAAAACAAGTCTACAAAGGTAAAAGAGGGTCAAGGCAAAGGACTTTTTTCTTGGCTGATGAGTTTACATCTGAGAGTGAAAGGGACCATGGGTTTTTGAGACCTACATTCTTCTGGTCACACTCTATTGGCTACAAACCGGAATACCATTGTCTCTGAGGCATTATTATTAGGTAAAAGGTAGTGAATTTAGGCGTTGTTGTTCAGTCGTTTTTTCAGTTGTGTTGGACTCTTTGTGACCCCATTCGGGATTTTTTGCCAAAGATACTGGAGTGGTTTGCCATTTCCTTTGCCAGCTCATTTTTACAGATGAGGAAGCTGAGGCCAAAAGGGTTAAATGACTTGCCCAGGGTCACCTAGCTGGGTAAGTGTCTGAGGCTATATTTGAACTCAGGAAGATGAGTCTTCTTGACTCCAGGACTGGCATTTTATTCCCTGTGCCACCTAGCTGCCCCCATGAATTTAGATAATTATTAAGTAGTGGAAAAGAAGATATAAACAGGATGAAGCTTATTACCAATAATGACTTCCAAGAAACCTGTGACTGGTGGGAGAAGTAGTAGGCTGGTTACATATTGAAAGCAAGTTTTGGAGAAAGGAGAGTTGTCTTTCTGCCTCATTGGGGGAACTCCCTGGGTTAATGTAAGGAAGAGCATGGGCAAGCTTCCCAAAGGCTAGGAGCCTAGAATTAAAGGAAATGCTAAAATTTCCATTGGAGGTTAGTGAAAGATGTATTTATGCCCCAGGTTAACATTCTCGATCCAGACAACATGCATCAGAACAAAAAGCCCCTCCGTGCCATGACTTTTATATGTGTTAGGCACTGTGCTGGGCTTTAGGGACACCAAACCTTGCTTCTTGGTCTTCAGGGGAGGCAGTGTACTTAAAGATTTTTAAAATATAAGATTGGGGGAGCACAAAAGACACAAGCAGCTGGGTTGGATCAGGGGAGGCCTCCCTCCTATAGGTGATCGCGTTAAGTTTTGAAGGAGTCCAAGGATTCTCAGAAGTGGAGTGCATTCTTTTTTCCTTCTGCGTATCTATACTTTTCTTTTGGATCCTTCCTGCCCTTTTCTTTAGAGGCCAGTGCATAGTTCGATCTTTGAAACTCGGGTAATTCTCACAATTTATATTCCCCCATCTTCTTTAATGACTTTACTACCATTTCTTGATCTCTGTACTTCTGTCCTAAGGAATATGCTTGCTGTAACCTAAAGTTAAACTGCATAATCCTTGGCCCCCATACAGTAAGCCTGTTATTTTCCAGTTACTGCTTAGATTGCAACCTATCCCAGGCATAGAGTACCACCTATACAAAGGTAGGGGAGATGAGTTGGGATAGTCAGTGATATATGTGAAGAATAGCAAGAAGGCTTGTTTGATTGACAGAACTGACCAATGGGTCATTTAGTGTTGGCCTGATGACCTCTACTGAGAGGGAAACCCCAGTCTACTTTTATTAAACAGCTCTAATTTTTGGAAATTTTCTTTATAGTTAGCCTAAATTTTCCTCTTCGCATTGTCTTCCTGTTGTTCTGGTTCTGCCCTCTGGGGCCAAGCGTATCAAGTCTAATTCTTCTCCCTGACAGATATTTCAGTATGATTACCTATGCCAATATGACTGGGTGGTTCTGGGCCCACCAGTGGGGTATGTGAGTCAGGAAGCCCAGTGGCCACTGCTGGGTCTGAGAAGGCAGAGAGACTGGGGTGGAGGGAGGACATTGAGTTCCGATGGTTCTCAATAAAATTTGGGCAGTAGAGTGAGGTCCTCACTCTTGGCTTCTCTCACCCTCCCCCCCAAATTGTGTGTGGTTTTGTTTGTTGTTTGTGTTTTAGGGACCCTTATTGCTAATGATAGGGAACCCTTAGACCTATTTGTCCTTTCTCCCTCCTGGGTCCACAGACATCTTTATCTGACCACTCAGTACCACAAACAGGTCTGTTCCTTCTTGTCTCCCCAGCATGTGCAATATTCTGTAGTACATTGTAAAGGTCATCAACTTTGATGATTCCTGTAGAAATTCATCTTCAAACAAATCTGTTATGCTAAAGAGAATTGGAAAGTATAACATCAAAGTGAAGTGTTAATGACATTTTAATGGTTTTCATTGTTTCATTCTAAAGATGGTGGAGCCAGGACAAGACTTGTTGCTAGCTGCTTTGAGTGAAAGTGGAATTAGTCCAAATGATCTTTTTGATATTGATAGTGGAGACCCAGGCCTTGCAACTCCGACACCCACTCCACCTGTTCAGCAGGTAAGAAAATTCTCCAGAACCTCACAAATTTTGTTGTTAATACTTCCTTTCCTTAGTTTAAGACATGATTTTGGAGATTTATATGCAGAAGGAATGCATAGATTTAGAACATCAAAGTTTAAAGCTGCGTAGAAATTTATTTCTAAGTATCCTCATTCTTTCTAGAATTCTCCTAATATTTCTGTTGATTATTTTACTGCATATTTATGAGTAAGAGAAATTGTTTAGACTTTAGTAATATCCACCTAATGGATAGTTGATCCCTACAATATCTTTGTATGTGTACTCTTCTTTAAGAAATTAGATTTATGATTCATGTGTGCATCTTCTCTATAAGCAAAACAAGACTACAAAATTGATATTCAAAGGAACTAATTGGAATTTCCTTCATGATGTCTATATATTGAAGGACTTTGTTTTCAGTTTAAATATAAGGTATTTTGGGGCAGCTAGGTGGCTCAGTGAGTAGAGCACCGGCCCTGGAGTCAGGAGGACCTGAGTTCAAATACGGCCTCAGACGTTGACACGTGTACTAGCTGTGTGACCTTGGGCAAGTCACTTAACCCCAATTGCCCTGCCCCCCAAAAAAACAAACCCCTAAATATAAGGTATTTTAATTTTGGAAAATTATAAGCAACCTCAAAAATACCAAAACTTGCTTGCATTCATTCTTTCTCTCTCTTTTGTCCGCTGCACACATGCTTTCTCCTCTCTCTTCTCTCTCTTTCTGTCTCTCCAGTCAGTGCCACTTAGTGCGTTAGAACTAGGCTTGGACACTGAGGCAACAGTTCCTGTTAAGCAAGAACCAGAGACTGTGTCTACTCCAGCACTGTTAAATGTTAGGGTAAGAACGATCTAGAATTGTGTGTGGTAGCACCAGGGTGTAGGGTTCCGGAAAGAAAGGGGGCCCAATGGTAAATTCAGTTGGTTTAGATACCCTCTCATTTTTCGAGTGTCATACATATCCCCTCACAGAAACACAGTTTTTGTCTAAAGCCACGGTGAGATCCCCGCAGCTCTGCTTAGCAGTGTATGTCACATCTGTGGTTCCATTCAGAAATTCCATTTCTTGGGGCAGTGCCCACGTCAAGACAATGTACAAAGAGAAACTGCTTACATTAGTTAAACTTGAAGCACTCCGGAGTTTGCTTTACATTTCCTCTGACACCTCTTGGAGTGTGCATTAACCAAAGGTGAGAGGTATATGTTCATTGGACTGGGGGGGCGGGTGTTCTGGCAAATGAAAATACAGAATTGTCATTTGTCTTGGTAAATCATTGAGGAACCTTCCTGTCATTTTGTTGTAAAAGACACGGTAATGGAGAAAAGTTGTTGCTGCCATTACTTGCATGAAAGTGCTCATTGAATCCTAGAAACTTGAGAGATAGGTTGGAAAATCTTAACCCTTATCTGTAACTCCACTCTTTGTTCACTCTGTTTTCCAAACCCCAGAATCACATGGTTTCATAATAAAACTCAGATGTAGTTAGTAGTAATTTAATTGTTAATCAGGTATATTTACTTGCCAGAATACTTCGTATTCTTGGGGTGTGTAGTTTTCAGTTTCCTGGGTTCTGCACACCAAGCAGTTGTATATAGAAGCAAATTGAGTGTTGGAATAGAATTGTAGCGCTTTAAGGGACCCCGATGGTGCTGGGGGAAGTGGGTGGTGTGGGGAGTTGTCTGGTCTCAATTCACTTTGTAGGCAAATTACTTTATAAAGCAAATTGGGATCTAGAGAAATTAAGGAAAACAAAACAGATGATGTCGGGGACCTGGCAGCTAAAACAGTCTGCAGAATTTCAAATCATTTCATGGCATTTATCTTAGCGACACATTGAACTAAGTTGTGCCGTCCGTAGTCCCTGACGTTGTTATTGTTTTTTCGTAGCCACAACCGCCATCTACTACAACTTTTGTTCTAAATCAAATAAATCAGCTTCCGACTTTGGGAACCACAATTGTGATGACTAAAACTACACCAGTAACAACTACAAGGCAAACCATAACTTTAACAAAAATTATCCAGACTAGCACAAATACCCGGCCTTCGGTTTCAGCACCAGCAGTCCGTAATGCCTTGACTACCACGCCTTCAAAGGACCAGATCCAGCTGAAAGATCTGCTGAAAAATAATAGTCTTAATGAACTCATGAAACTGAAGCCACCTGCTAACATTGCTCAGCCAGTGGCAACAGCAGCCAGTAAGTTTTCTCATGTTCACTAATTCCTTTCTGATACCTCGGGAGAAAGAGAAATTAAGAATGTCTTTTTGTTTTGGGGGGTTTTTTGGGTTTTTTTTTTTTTTTTGTTTTATGGCCAGATATTAAGAGAATTGGGTGTGGGGAAAGTATTATCTATGTAAATTGGTATGTTGTATACAGAATATATAATTGAAAGATTAAAGTTTTGCTCTAAAATACCTCACTTATCACCAGGAAATTCATTCAGCAGCCATTTATTGAGGCTCTGTATACACTTGCTTTGAGGAATTTCAAAAACCAAAAACCACATCCCAACAACCTGGTCTCTGTCCTCAGAGAGCTTACTCTTTGGTGGAGAGAGAGGTACATGTTTAACTGATAAAAGGTAAAATATGAAAAATGCAGTAAGAAAGCTACAAAGTATCATTCACAGGAGGGAGAGAGTAGTCATGCCTGGGAAAATTGGGGAACATTTCATTTGAGAAGCAGCATGGGAACAGGAAGGAGAGCAAACATTCGGAGTCAAGGAACCCATGTTCTAATACCAGCTCTGCAACTGACCAGCTTTTTTTAACTCCCTTGACTTTTTTGGACCTCAGTTTCCTTATCTGCCAAGTGGAGCTAATACTACTTGAAACATGGTTTCCTAAGTCAGTGTGAGTAGTTGCTGTTCATGGGGAAGATAGTGTTTTCTGGAACCTGAGTTGAAAAGGACCACGAGATCATTTACTTAAATCCAGTCTCTTGAGAACAAGTGGTCACTATATCACCTTTTCTTGAAGACCTATTGTGAAGGAACTTGTTACCTTCCAAAGTAATCCATTCCCTATTTGGACAGCACCAATCATTAATTTCATCTTAAAAGCTCTACAGAAACTCGCTAATGAAACTCTTCTGTGCTAGGGACACTTGCCTTTTAGAATTAGAACACTTCATTGGGAATCATTGTAGTGGATGCTGACTGTCACTGCCGCTGACTATGTAGTAAACTTCTCTTCCATGGAGATAGGGTCATGGGCCTGACTGATCTAGGAAGCAAGGCAGGGGAGAATGGTTCCTCAAGTATGTGGATAATCAGCATTGATTGTAACTATTCTGGGGTGGGGGTGGGAGGGGGCTCTGTGTGCAGACTCTTTCATTTAAAAATGATAGTAGAGGCTTTCTGCTTGTTGGACTCTGTTGAGAAGAGTAGAGCACAGATTGAAGGCATTGAATTTTGGAGTGCTAGTATAGAATGCTAAAAGTCACTGGCTACCGGCTCACTGAAGCAGTTTTGGAAGAGAAGAGACTGGTAAGAAAGGGGCCTAGAAAGCCATTGGAGTGCAATAAGACTAGAAGAAGAAATTGGAAGTGGTATAATCACATAGGTACTAAGAGTTCTTATTTTTACAAAAGTGGGAAAACACTGAATCACAAGTTAAAAATTGAACAAAGCAGTGATTCTGCTGACTCCTACCTGGGCATTCTCAGATTCTTTTCTTTTTCTCACTATATTCTTTCAGTGAAGTGCTTTTCTGTTCTATGACTTCACCTGTCTTTTCTATGCTGGTAATACTGTCAGTTTCTGATAGGACATCTCCACTTAGATGTATATCATCTCAAAGTCAGTATGTACAGAACTAGATTAAAGCTTCCAAATTTTCACTTTCTGTTAAGATACCACCATTCAGTCATTGAGGCTCAAAACTTTGGTGTTATGTTTGACTGCCCCTTACTCAACTCTATATATTTTGTCATTCAGCAAGGCTTGTTCGTAGGATCAGAGAGAATTTAGAGACCATCTAGTCCAATATCCTTGTTTTACAGATGATGAAGCAGGCCCCAGGGTAACTCCAGCACTTGTCCTAGGTTACACACAGGTTAGAAGTAACAGACCTAGGATTCACGTGTCAGCCTCTGTCACTACTCTGACATAAAACCTCAGTTTCAGTCAGGCTGTTCTGCCCAATATTTGTCTATTATCCCTGTCTCAGTTGTTCTTTAGGCCAGGAATGCCCTGTACCCTTCTGTCCTTTCCATCTGTTCTTCTGCCTGTTCTTCAGGACATAGTTCAGTTTTTACCTTTTCCTTCCATAGATATATCAGAGACTATGGATGTATCTGCCTTCTAAATTCAAGTTTAACATTTACCATCACATTGCTTAAGACTCATTTTTGAAACTGCATCAAAGGTTTCCTACTTGTCTCTTTTGTCCTCAATAGCAAGCCCCTATAGGGCCAGAAACCATGTTTTGTATACCTACTTCCCAACACCAAGTGCTTAGCATAGTGAGAATCCAAAGTAGGGGTAGAATGTTGGTATAATTGTTGGTTTGGATTAATTGGTAAATAATGTACTTTAACATCAAATTAGAGATAAAGAAGGTAATCCTTTTAATAGGACGTTGTTACCAGCTCCAAACTTTCCAGTAGAGCCAATATAAATTCTAACTGAATAAAACATCCCTAAGCTATGTATCCCTTCATTTTCTATCCACTTTGCAAATGACTGGAATGTTAAGCAGCACCCCCATCAGCCACCCCAAACAGCATTAATTTATGTGCCTTTGAGATGTTTAAACATTTTCCCTTTGTTTTTTCTTAGCAGTTAAACAAGTCATGACACTGCCCTTTGGTGGGGTGGATAGTGTGCTCGGCCTGAGGTCAGGAAGACTTATCTTCCTGAGTGCAAATCTGTCCTCAGACCATTTCTAGCTGTGTGATCCTGGGCAAGTCACTTCACCCTGTTTTCCTCAGTTACCTCATCTATAAAATGAGCTGGAGGAGGAAATGACAAACCATTCCATTATCTCTGCCAAGAAAACCCCAAATGGGGTCATGAAGAGTCAGACATGACTGAACAACAACTAAACAACCACACTGTCCTTTGATGGGTCTACTGATTTCAAGATCTGGGGTTGGTAAAAGAAACTCTATGAACAGTGACCTGGAGACTTGGTACAAAGGATAAATAAGGCTTCCTTGCTGCCAGAGTCTCTAGGCCTCAATGGGGTCCCAGGTGTTTCCATGGGGAATTGTGAGAGGAGGGGAGGAGAATCAGTTCTCCCGATCCTCATTAGTTCTAACTTAATATTTCTTTTGGCCTAGTGATAGGGGTTAGACCTGTGGTTTCATTGTTACAGGAATAGTAATAACAGCGGCTAGCATTTACATTGTGCTTTCAGGTTTGCAAAGCACTTTTTGTATGTCAACTCCCTTTACCAATGAAGGTCACCTCTGACTGAGAATTTTAGAGGGCTTTGTAGAACAGAGGTATCTAACATGCTGCCCACAGGCCACATGATGCCTGTGCCACTCTGGAGTACCGACCCAAACCAGATTAAAACATAATTGGGAAATACTTGACAGAATTTTTAAAAATACAGTAAAACATAGGTAACACATTGTAAAATTAAGTCAACATTTAGCCCATAGGGTTCCTTCTATATTCTGTATGGTCCCTGTTTCTACTTGAGTTTGATACTACTGGTGTAGAATACTGACAAGTTGAATGACTTGCCCAGGGTCACACACATTTTGTGTGTGTGTGTGTGTGTGTGTGTGTGTGTGTGTGTGTGTGTGTGTGTGTGTGTTTTCAGGTCTTCCTGGCTTCAAGGCCACCTCTGTATCCATGCTGCCATTCTGCCTTAGACTGATGATTGTTTGTATCTGATTTCTGCATCCCATCTATTTATGTCAGGGTACTCTTACTATAGAGTAAAAGGGCAAAAAGAGCACCCTTCAGCATCAGATAGAATTGTTTGAGTCTTACCTCTGAGAAGTAGAGGAGGAAGAAAAAAGTTCCCAAATTTATTTTTTTCTTCCAGAAATAATTGTTTTGCCTCCAAAGGTAGTAAGTACCATCAGTTCAGGTAAGAATGATTCCACTTTGGTGATAACACTGGGTTTGTGGGTTTCTCTTCAACCACTTAGGTGTCTCAAAATAAAATGCTTTTTATATGTGTATTAAATACAGGATTTTGTGTAGTTTTTTTACCCCTTGGTTCATAAACTCTTGTGTCCACATTTTTCTTTTGATTAATTGAGGTTAAAATTGTCATCAAAGTGTTCCTTGGTCCAGTATGTCATGGTATTAAAATTCTAGGGTGTAATTTCTCTAAGAAATAAAGATTGAGAAACTGGTAGTTGTAATGCGATTTTAAGCCTTTGGAGGGGTGAATAAACTTTAGAGTAAAACCATGGAGGAGACAGGTATTAAAAATTGCTCTTTATAACATGCAGTGGCTTTTTTTTTTCTAAAGCTGATGTCAGCAATGGAACAGTCAAGAAAGAACCTTCTAACAAAGAAGTTGCACGAATATGGATAAATGATATCAAAATGAGAAGTTTTTCACCCACTATGGTGAGTTTTCAGGGAATGTCTGGCTATATTTCCTTGGGGATAAGAAACTATATTTAGTCATCGTTTGTTCCCAGCAGACTTCAAAAATGAACAGAGTAAATTATTTTGAGCTGTTTAGCCATTTAATGGGGGGGGGGCGGCGGGTAAGGTTCACTAGAATAGACAGATATTGAGAAAAGGGAGGTGAGCAGTTTGTTCAATATCTTGATTGGCAGGCTGGGGGGAGCTTGGACTTGATGCTTTGAGGAGTAGAGAACCTTGGGCATATTTTGAGCAAGAGAACATGATTGGAATTTCTGTTTTTGACCAAACCTGTGATTGTGATTTCATCTCTTTCAATAAGGAACCTCCTCCCAATGCAGAGGAGCATTTCTACAACTGTTAGTCACAGAAAGCCCCCTAAGGGGGCCTGAAAGGAGCAATGACTTGCCCAGGTCTTACAGAGCCAGTGCATGTGCTGCCTAAAGCCTGAGCTTTGTTCATTGCGCTGCTGCCTCTCTTAACCAAAGACAAAGGCTCCACTGTGAATGTTAGTGAAATAAGACTGGTAGTATGTGTAGGGAATTGAAGGGGGAAAAGACTAGTGGACGTAGACAGGGACGAGGTTTGGTTATTGCAGTAATGTAGACATAATGTGTAATGGGCCAGAACTGTTGTTTTGATAAGGAAACATTAGGAGAAAAAAGGGATTGGAGCAACTTCTTTTATTTTGTTGTTGAGTCATTTCAGTCATGTTCGACTCTTTGTTAGCCCACTTGGTTCATAATACTGGAATGGTTTACCAATTATTTCTCCAGCTCATTTTACAAATGAAGACTAGGGTCACGCAGCTAGAAAATGTCTGAGGCTGGATTTGAACTTGGGTTTTCTTGACTCTAGCCCTGGTATTCTATTTACTGTGCCACCTAGCTGCCCTTCTTTAGTTTATCAAAAGCAATCATCTTTTAAGGGGAGCTATTTGATTTTGTAAACTGGTTGAGAATTTGTAAAGCAGTTTCCTCTCAAAACAGATAAATGATTAGGATGCCAGGAAAAAGCCTATTGTGGATTTCAATTCAAGATGTATCTAAAGCATAATGTCATTTTATCACCCCATATAACAGCGGTTTTCTAAGAGTAGGAACATTCGTCTGTGTGGGATGGAAGGAATTGCCTGTGAGCTGGTCCAAGTGGAGGAAGAGTGGGCTTGGGCCTGCTCTGAGAGTGAGTGTGAAGGACCTGGAATGTAGGTGGGGTCCCAGGCAAAAGCCCTCTATTGCAGAGAAGAGGCAGCTGGATATTGTGGAGAAATCCTCTCTTTGCTACCTTTGAGAAAGTCAACTTGCTGGACTAAATGGGTTAAGTGATGGGAGGGAGTACGGGAGGAGGTAAGGAATACCTGGAATCATTCAGCAAGGAATCTCCATATAAAGAGTATGAGGTTCAGGGATATGAATTAGATTGTCAGAGAGAAAGAGGAGAATGGACAGGATATGAGAGGTTTCATCATGCTGGTAAGATTCTGGTGTTGTTGAAGTTGGGACTTGATGTCTCCAAGAATGAGAACCTGTATTCCTTGAACATTATCAGTGGTCGAGGAAATGAAAACCACTCTTTGATTAGCAAACTTTTTATATTGTAGAAGGTACCAGTGGTTAAAGATGAAGAAGAACCAGAAGAAGAAGATGAAGAAGAAATGGGCCATGCAGAAACCTATGCAGAGTACATGCCAATAAAATGTATGTCTTTCTGGTTTGCCAAAGAATTGGTTTTTCACCAAATGAATTAGAATTAGTTTGAATTTTTTTTTCAGTGATCAACTATCAAATTTCAACTTGGCCACTTGATATTTTTGGTTTGGGGGGTGGGGGCGGGGTTTCTTTGTTTTTGTTTTTAGCTTTTTGCTAAAATCAAATCAATACCTAGATTGGTTAAAGCATGAGTCCATAAAATATCAGAAAGTTTTAGATCATTCCTGTGCATCTACGCATATATTTACTATGTCAAACTTTAAATTGAAGATAAGTATATTGTAAGTGTTTTTAAAGCTTGGCTCTTAGAAGTTTTTAAAATTAAGGCTAATACAGTTTGGATGATAATTTTGCCTTGTTTTGCCATGGAACTGATAGTTACGTGGCTAATAGAACATTGTACAGCAAATAGTATTCTGGTCTTTATTTTCCAGAGCTTTCTTAAGTTAGTTTATAACAGAAAGAGGAAAATAGCTTGTTGTTTGTCCTTGGTCCATGACACGACTGATGTCATTGTAGCAGTTTAGTAGATTGTTGCCAGTTTATCCCCCTTATTAACTAAGATGTCTTTTCAACAATTTTCTATTATTGCATTAATCTTAGGAGATTTGTCATATTTAAATGTCATTCCATAGTAGAAGAAGCAAACATTTATGGATTATGCTCTGTTTCTGAAGAGGTTTCTTAACAGCTAATAAGCTGAAATGCCCTTTGATAGAATTGGTTGCAGTTGTACTTAAAGTTAATACTATTTTTTTTAACAGTAAAAATTGGCCTCAGGCATCCTGATGCAGTAGTGGAAACCAGCTCTTTATCCAGTGTCACACCCCCTGATGTTTGGTATAAAACATCTATATCTGAAGAAAGTATTGATAATGGCTGGTTATCAGCATTACAACTTGAAGCTATTACATATGCAGCCCAGGTATGGTGTAGTACTAGTACTAATTAAAGTCTTCTTTTTATAAGACTTTATACAACATGGTTTTTTGAACTAAAAATAATTGATACTTCTTTAGGGAAATCATTGTGGATCTCATGTTGTCTTAAGATATATTCACTTTTGTATCATTTTAAATAATGAAATGGTCCATTAAATGCCTATTCTCTTTCAGCAACATGAAACATTTCTACCTAATGGAGATCGAGCTGGATTCTTGATAGGTGATGGTGCAGGTGTAGGAAAAGGGAGAACTATAGCTGGAATAATTTATGAGAATTACCTGTTGAGTAGAAAAAGAGCATTATGGTAAGTTTAATGATTGTGCAAATGTGTAATTAGGAAATGTTTGAGCTATGGGCTTTGCTTGAGTTGGGGAGTTCAAGTGTGGTGTGTTTCATTCAAAATTCTTTTAGAATAATGTGATCTCTATTTAACTTGGTGTTTTTCTCCCCCTTTGACAGGTTTAGCGTCTCAAATGATTTAAAATATGATGCTGAAAGAGATTTGAGGGACATTGGAGCAAAAAACATTTCGGTTCATTCATTAAACAAGGTGTGGAAACTTTTTACTATGTACGATTGAGGCAAAACTTTAGGTATGCTTGTGTGAGGAGACTAAAATGCATGCTCTGTGTATATTTGTGTTGTTATTGACCAAGTATTAGTAATTCATTTATTGTAAAATATTTTAATATTTCAAATTTCAAACAGACTAACTGCTTTAGAGTACTTGTATAATTTTGACTATTGTTTGCCTCAAAGATCAGTGGATTTGTCTTGATAGAAATTGTGTATTTTCAGTATCCACAGAATAGCTTTTACTTATAGGTCTAATCTCATGGTAGTGACTGCATACTGCATACAGCAGAAGAATTTTCATGTCTCGATATAGCCCAAAGCAACTGATGACTATTAATTCTTCATCTTGGCCCCACATGCTGCTTGTTGCCCTATACCGTAACAGTTACGCTGATAAAAGTACCTAAAAGTCTGTCTGTGCTAAGGCAGTGGTTAGCAGGTGGCAGATGAAAACTGCATCACATGAGGGGAGCTCTTTGCAGCTGAGCCCTTCTCCTTATTCTGACCGCGCTGTCACCACAAGAAAACCCTCTATATCCACAGCCCAGACCAAACAGCCACATAAATATCCTGCTGCTTTGAGGGGAGAAACATGCATTATACATAAAGCTTGAACCTTTTACCCTCCTTTCCCATTTTCATACCCAGTAAACAGGTGTTATCTTTTTAGAGGTGAGGAAACTTATGACACATTAAGGTTAAGTACCTTATCCGGCATCAAATGGCAGTGCTGGGGCTGTAATATGTGTTCTGGCTCTCATTTGCCCCACTATTGGGTTACACTAAAATTGTTTTACTTTCTTACTATCAGGACTGGACTTCATAGCATCAACCCTAGTATACTGAAATTCCCATAATGAGCAATTAAGATGTCTTGCAAATTTGGTTGTGATTGACCTTTGAACATGTAACTTTTATTTTTAAGCTTAATTTTAAAAATTAATTTTACAAAGGGAAAGCACATTTTGAAAAGAGTACAATAATAGACTTTTATTCTATAATTATCTTAATCTAGTTCTGGCAACGTTTACTTCAGTGTTTTCACATACTTTTAGATTAGTTGGTATATTGAAAGGGTCAGTGAGTGTCAACAAAAGCTTTGAAGACAAATCTCTTAAAAGCCCCAAATGTGTAGCTACCATCTAAAAGTATTGTTTGACTGCTTAACTCATATAATTAGAAAAGAAGACACTATTTGTACTTCTTGTTCTCTTATACCCTGCAGAACTTAGATAAAATTTGAAGAAAATTCCCCTCCTAGACAAAAGTAGTGAAGTGCTGGTTCAGATAAAGTGAACTGTTGCCTAGGCTGAAAGTCACAAGGCCCCTGTTCTAGTTCTACTCCAGTCACTCAGTATGCCTTTAGGCAAGATGTGTAAAAGGGGCTTGATTATCTACACTACCTTCATCTCTGAGTTGGCTTTGAGAATCCAGTGAGATGCTGAATGTTAAAGGATTTCTTGGTTTGTAAAGCTAATTGTGAATAATTATTATCCTTTCTCTTCTAGTTTAAATATGGAAAAATTTCTTCCAAACATAATGGGAGTGTAAAAAAGGGTGTTATTTTTGCCACCTATTCTTCTCTCATTGGCGAAAGTCAGTCTGGTGGCAAATACAAAACAAGATTAAAGCAGCTTCTGCATTGGTGCAGTGATGACTTTGATGGAGTGGTATCCTTTACATGTTGGGGAAAAAAGGGGTGGTGTAAATGGAGAGGTTATTTATGTAAGAGGAATCTTTAAAATAGTATTCCCAAGTAAAATGATGGAAAGGAGAGTGTATATAAGGAGAGTTTCCATTGGTTGTAGAATTGAAGAAATGGCATATTATTCTCTGAAAATATAAGTGTGCATTCTGTAAATATGAGCATATCTTTAGGACAGTCTGATCATGTGAAGAAAAGTAGTTAAGGGACAGCTAGGTGGCGCAGTGAATAGAGCACCGGCCCTGGAGTCGAGAGGATCTGAGTTCAAATGTGGCCTCAGACACTTGACGCACTTACTAGCTACGTGACCCTTGGGCAAGTCACTTAACCCCAATTGTCTGGCCCTTTTTCCAAAAAAAAAAGTCATTAATTTGACTCCCATGTATATGCTACAAGTAAAATGAGATTTGCTAAGCTGTATTTCAGAGGTCTTCAACTTGTACTTGTAGACCTTCTGAGATTTTGAAGAGTTAATTGGTTTGGTATGTTGCCAAGACATCTACACAATCCCCATTGTCACTCTTGCCCAGGCCCCCAAGGCAAGTAGAGAACCTTCATTTAAGTCCCTCCCCAGCCTTTATGTTCCTTCCCTAGGCAAGAACGTAGAGGTTTCAGAGGTTTGGAAAGTATAGCTCCTCCCCCGCCAAGCTTGTGGATCCGATGTTCATGAGGTGCACTTCTTGACTCATTCCTTATAGATAGTATTTGATGAATGCCACAAAGCTAAGAACTTATGTCCTGTTGGTTCTTCCAAGCCAACCAAGACAGGCTTAGCTGTACTAGAACTGCAGAACAAGCTGCCACGAGCCAGAGTGGTTTACGCCAGTGCTACAGGTATGGGTGCATTAACTTACCCCCAGTATGCCTGTTCTTTCTTCTTGCCCGCACACTAACGGTTGGGCATTCGTTTTTTCTCCTTCCTAAAGGTGCTTCTGAACCGAGGAACATGGCCTATATGAACCGGCTTGGAATATGGGGTGAAGGAACCCCGTTTAGAGAATTCAGCGATTTCATTCAAGCTGTAGAGCGAAGGTAAACAGTACAGAGGTTCTACTTTGTCACTTTTAGAAATGAAAACCATTTTCTATTAAGTTTGTACTCTTTTAATGATGTTACTGAGTTACTTTGTATTGGTGTTTTTCAGAGGTGTCGGTGCCATGGAAATAGTTGCTATGGATATGAAGCTGAGAGGCATGTACATCGCCAGGCAGTTGAGCTTTACTGGTGTGACCTTCAAAATTGAAGAAGTTCTTCTTTCCCAGAGCTACGTTAGAATGTATAATAAAGCAGTAAAACTGGTAAGCTTGGCTTTTCCTAGTATTTTTTAAAATTCATGTTTGCTGTTTTAGTCATATTGCTTAGTGTGATAAAAGTCTATTCGCCCACATGATCCCTAAAATTAAGTAGATTTTTTTTTCTTTTTTTAAAAACATGAAATAAAGAAAAGTGCTTGTTGGATAACTGGTTACTGAACCAGTAGCTGATTTTTTTTTTTAAAGAAGCTTTTAAGTTTCCACTTATTCAGTTAACATTTTAAAAACCTATTCGCACCCTTCAGCCCCATAATTGTCCACAGTTTAGAGTATTTTTCCCAGCCAGAAATACATGCATCTGACAAAATGTTATATAAAATAAAATGTGCTTAGAGTCTATGTAAACAAGGACACTATAGAGGAAAAGTTGACTCTGCTTTGTCATTGATTCTTTGGTTATGCATTCAAATGTAACCTGGAAATCTTCAAGGATCTTTATTTGAAAAGCCATTTCTGTTTTCCTGTGCAGTGTGTAAGCTGTTGACATTTCTTCTTATTTAGTGGGTCAGTGCGAGAGAGAGATTTCAGCAAGCCGCTGATCTTATAGATGCAGAGCAACGAATGAAGAAATCTATGTGGGGGCAGTTCTGGTCTGCTCATCAGAGGTTTTTCAAATACCTGTGTATAGCTTCCAAAGTCAAGAGAGTCGTGCAGCTAGCTCGAGAAGAAATCAAGAATGGAAAAGTAAGTTATTGAAAGACTTCAACTAAAAGACCTTGATTTGTATGGCAGAGTTTGTAGTGAAGCTTCATTTTCATCATCTGTGAAATGAAGGGCCAGGACCGAACAGTCTGGAAGGATTCCTTTTGTTTCCTAAGATTGTGGGTGTCTGGGTGGTGCTGAGATTTTTCATATAGTAGGACTTGATTCATTTGTGCTCTGGGAATTTTCTTTAAAACTATAAATAAGTTTCTTGTTATTGTATAATAGTTTTTTGTAAGAAAACGTGTCTATATCAAAAGTTTAACCATGCATTTTCTACCTTTTTTAGCTTTTTATGTTTTACTTAATCTTGTTTCTTCCTCTTTCTAGTGTGTTGTCATTGGTCTGCAGTCAACAGGAGAAGCTCGAACTTTAGAAGCCTTGGAAGAGGGTGGAGGAGAATTAAATGACTTTGTGTCAACAGCCAAGTAATGTTTTTGGTTTTGGGGGACTTGGGGGGGAGTGTTTTGGGAGGGGGGGTGCAGGGCAATTGGGGTTAAGTGACTTTCCCAAGGTCACACAGCTAATAAGTGTGTCACGTGTCTGAGGGCAGATTTGAACTCAGGTCCTCCTGACTCCAGGGCCAGTGCTCTACTCACTGCACCACCTAGCTGCCCCTTTGTTTTTATTTTTTTTTTCTTTTTAATCTATACTTGTATATTTTACTCTAGAATATAGAAGTTTTTCAGTAATTAAATTGGTTTTCTCTAATTTAATATTTGTTCAAATGATCAATAATAATGTTCAAATGTGAAATCTTACAGACTTTTTGATAGCATAACTCAAGATATTAGTATTATTTTGTGATTTAGTATGTTAGACTTCTACACTGTAGAGACCATTAAATAAGTTGCTTTGTTTTCCTGCAGTCTGAGATTATTGTATCAGCAGTGTTCACAGCCTAATGATTCTGGAGCTGCAGGACAGCCATCCTTAACAAAACAAGTAGGCTGCATGTAGTTAGAGTCTGTATGGATACTGAAAGATTATAGGGACAGAGGTGCTCTCTCTCACTGGGCAAACACACAGTGTTTGCGGCATAGCCTCAGTTTTCCAGTTTTATCCAGTTTTACTTACTGATTTTTTGTAAATTGGTTATCAAAGACATTTTCCAAGATTCCAGGAGACCAACCTTGCTTTCTAATTTGTTTGGTAGAGAAGCTGGTGGGAACGCTACAACCTGACAATCCTGCCCTGTCCTGGTAGAGTCTACAAAGCGCCATAGTATAATACACAAATAGCCATTTGAATGCTGTTTCATTTCATTGGAATGGTGTATTAACGCTGAGTCTATGCTTGTTGTTTCTCTTGAGAGTAATATTTTTTTCAACCTTACAATTCAGTACAAAAAAACTTACTGACCACAACTCTTATTTCTCCTGGTAGCAGTTCTGGTATCAAAATTAATGAAATAGTCTTTTCTGGTTGGCAACTCCAGTAGCAAAATTAATAAAATAGTCGTTTCTGGTTTCCGTACATAGCCTCTCTTACCTTGGATAAATGTCATAAAAGTATTTTTGGTGATACTGATTTTATTTATTAAAACTAGTGTGCTTTTTGAATGGAAAACATTACTTGATGCATGAAATATCCCTTTGGGAGAGAATACAATTTCCCTGCTGTATTTTTACCTATTTTCAATGGTTATCATGGTATATTTCGCTTTAGCTTTGTTTAAACTATTTGAATACAAAGGATCAGAATAATTGGTTTACTCTTAGTTTATAAGAAAATCCTAAATGGCATGTTTTTTCCTACTTGGTAAGTGACATGTTATTAGGATATACTAAGTAGAGGGGGCAGCTAGATGGTGCAGTGAGTAGAGCACCAGCCCTGGAGTCAGGAGGACCTGAGTTCAAATGCCGTCTCAGACACTTGACACACTGTGTGACTGTGGGCAAGTCACTTAACCCCAATTGCCCTTCTTCCCCCCCTTCCCCCCAAAAAAAGGATATACTGAGTAGAGTGCAGTTTTTTAATTTTTTTTTTCTGTTCTTTAAACAGGGGGGTATTACAGTCACTCATTGAAAAACACTTTCCAGCTCCAGACAGAAAGAAACTCTTTAGTTTGCTTGGAATTGATTTGACTGCTCAGAGTAACAACAGCTCACCCAGAGATAGTCCTTGTAAGGAGAATAAAATAAAAAAACGGAAAGGTAGGTTTGTGCTCTTCTCTAATGTTTATAGCAATTTGAGCATTGGGAAGTAATAAATAAACTTTAGAACAAGATAGTCCTTAAAATTGGAGCTATTCATAAAGCATCCTTCACAATCTTTCACATCCTTCCTAAACCTCTTAATAATGTACCAACTACATCTTCTTAAAACTTAGCTAAAACTGGACCTGAACCAGTGTCATCCACCTTCCAGTAAAAAATCCAGATTTACTTACTGATTTTTTGTACATTGATTATTGAAGACATTTTCCAAGATTCCAGGAGACCAACCTTGCTTTCTGATTTGTTTGGTAGAGAAGCTGGTGGGAACTCTACAACCTGACAGTCCTGCCCTGTCCTGGTAGAGCCTTCAGAGGTTAAATGATCAAACTAACTGAAGCGCATGGGGGGGTGGGGGGGAGTGAATTCATGTGCCCCACTGTTTTCTGTTGTCTTGTATTGCATCACTTTTGGCAGGGCTTCTATAATGCTAGATAGATCCTGATAGATAGATCCTGATAGTCTAGTCACCAGACAGCCAGGAAGCAAACTTTACCAAGCACCAAAGCAATGGGAAGTCCTCCCAAAGTGCTCAATTTCTGAGTCGCACGTACCCACCATTATTCCTTTTAGTAAGGCAGCATGGCAGTAGTGACTGCTGAGTGTTACTAGCCTTGCAGTCGTGAACATATGAGTTCAGGTTTTCTCTCTGCTGAGTACTAGTTTATGTGACTTTACACAAATCACAACCCCTCACTGTTTCCAGCAACTCTTTAGGTTATAGA
Organism: Trichosurus vulpecula; assembly: GCF_011100635.1. Lineage (NCBI taxonomy): Eukaryota > Metazoa > Chordata > Mammalia > Diprotodontia > Phalangeridae > Trichosurus > Trichosurus vulpecula. The sequence continues at coordinate 37,883,331 of NC_050573.1, read as the reverse complement.
TAATGTAATCTCCATCCCTTGAGGGAGTTTATTGTACCTGTAAAATGACATAGCTCTTTATTCCCCGCTTCCCTACCTGCATTAACAGGTACTTGATTATTGGTCTCAGGTGATATGCAAGATTTTTCCTAACAGATCTTGTTGCCACCTGCGTTAGCAAACATTGTATTCCTCTGCATGTTCACTGGGAAATGAAAATGACTTTATTTTATAGAACTTGCTTTTGTTGAAATATAGTTCTAAATTTTCATCATTTTAAACCAGTCTAGTTTGTTGGACAATTGATAATGATGTTTAGTCCTTCTCAAAATCACTCGTAGGTTATTATTTAGAATTTACTGTTCCTCCCCTTAAGATGAGTAAGTGCTTGGCCTCTTAAGTGGGCTTTTCAGAGAGAAATTTCCATATACCTAGGTGGTTTGGTTGGCACATAAATTTGAATGTAGCTGACTTTAGAGGCTTCTTTGAAAAAATACTTCAGTAAGGCAAATTATCAAGATTCCATTTCTGTACAGGAATACATAGGAGTTGTGTGAGGGTAGAGGCTGTCCTGTTTCAGTCTTTGTGTCCCCAACGCAGAGCTAGGCACATGGGAGATATTTAATGTGGGTTATTATATTCTGACTTCATTTGGGGTAAATCTCCCAAACGTTTTATTTGTTATGGAAAAAATATTTAAAATAATAGTTTCTTAGCATTAAATACTGAATCTGGTGTTGGGGAACTTAAGAAATATTTTTGCCAACTCGTTTTGTTTTATGTAATACAGGGGAAGAAATTAGCAGAGAGGCCAAAAAAGCACGGAAAGTCGGTGGCCTTACTGGAAGCAGTTCTGATGATAGTGGAAGCGAATCCGATGCCTCTGATAATGAAGAAACTGACTATGAGAGCTCAAAAAACATGAGTTCTGGAGATGATGATGATTTCAACCCATTTCGGGATGAATCTAGTGAAGATGATGAAGATGGCAAGTTTTGTTTTCTTAAATCCTTAATACATTTAAAAATAATCATGTTGTTTGAACTTTTTTTTAAAACATAATTTCCTTTGTGCAAGACATTGATGAAATAGGGAGTAAAAGTTGACTCTAAAAAAATAGAGCTTTTACCTGTGGCAATGTGTAAGTAAACCCTTTACCACCCAGCATAGCTTATGTGATGGAGACAGATTTAATTTCATTTAATGTTGAATTGATTTCTTCACTTATATTCAGATCCTTGGTTAATAAGAAAAGACCACAAGAAAAGCAAAGAGAAAAAAAAGAAAAAAAGTATTGATCCAGATTCTATTCAAAGTGCCTTATTAGCGTCAGGACTGGGATCAAAACGACCAAGTTTTTCTTCTACGTCTCTTGTCACTACTCCTAATAATACACAAGGTAAGATTATGATTTCTCTACAGAAGAAGTATATATAGTATTTTAAGTACAATTTTTTAAAAAGCTTAACACTGATTTTGTTAACTTTCTCATATAGCTAATAGTAATAGTAACAGCAACAGCCTTGTAACAAGTCAGGATGCCGTCGAAAGAGCCCAGCAGATGAAGAAAGATTTGTTAGACAAATTGGAAAAATTAGCTGAAGATCTTCCTCCTAATACACTGGATGAACTTATTGATGAGCTGGGTGGCCCGGAGAATGTGGCTGAGGTAATTACACCGCTCTCAAATGAAGCCTCTGTTGTTTTGTCTGTTACAATTTTCGCTTTGAAAGACTTGGAGATTTTTGTCCCTCCTTTGGTAGGGTAGCAGCAAGAGCACTGAGTCTAGAGTGAAGTGGGTAGGATTCCTGCTTCTGTGATGTTGGGCGAGTGGTGATTTCTATCATCTGAGGACCCCTCTCTCCCCCTCTTTTTTTTTTTTTTTTTTTGCAGGGGGAAGGCAGGGCAATTGGGATTAAGTGACTTGCCCAAGGTCACACAGCTAGAAAGTGTGTCAAGTGTCTGAGGTCGGATTTGAATTCAGGTCCTCCTGATTCCAGGCTGGTGCTCTACTCACTGTGCCACCTAGCTGCCTCCCCCCCCCCTTGTCTTTTTTTAAATAAGCTGGGTGACCTCTAATTCCTTTCCATCTTACCTCTTGGTCATATGATAAATACACCATGAGCTCCCTCTAAGTTGATAATTAAATGTATTCTCCCCTGTGGTTAAGAAACTTTTGCTTTGTTCTATGCCTCAATTGAGAAGTAACCACTTTGTACTTCTCCAGATGACTGGCCGAAAGGGAAGAGTAGTGAGCAACGATGACGGAAGCATTTCTTATGAGTCTAGGTCTGAAGCTGACGTGCCTGTGGAAATTCTAAACATCACCGAAAAGCAGAGATTCATGGATGGGAATAAGGCAAGTTTCAAGGAACGTTTAAAGTACTTGGTGTGCACAAAACAAATTACTTTTAAATCTCGGAATAATTTTAACTGGACAAATTTTGCCATTGTAAATATGGCTTGAGTAGCATTGGTAGTTACTTGTTTTTCAGATAATACTGTGATGGAACATTTTTCACATAATCCCTTAAAATCATTTTTATGTCCTTTGGCCTATTTTCATTGTTATACTAAAAACTTAGAACTTGCCCTTTAAGCCAAATGGAATCCAGGACTGACTTCTCCCAAGCCACCTAAAAGCAGGTTACATATAACCCTGTTCACCTTTGTCACTTAAAATTGGTGATCTGATTTAACTGCCTGCTAGAGTCCGTATCAAAAGGACTTGGGTTTGGATCCTGCTTCAGATGTGTGCTAGCTCCATGATCCTAAGCAAGCCACTTTAATCAGTTTCTTTATATATAAAGTAAGGTTTTTTAAAACAGACTTTGTTTAGGTCACTTGGCATACAATATATGGAGTGCTTTGCAAACCTTATGGCACCGGGTTTTTTGGTTTGATTTATTTACATAGGTACATTATCATATCCAAATGCCATTTGCTATGAAGTGCTTTTCACAGTGTTGTAACTGGGTGGCTACTAGACTGTTCCTAGAAAGATCTTCAATCATGGTGACTTTTTTAAAGGTTTAAGATCGTTCAGAACTGATTTCTTCTCCAGTGGATTGCTCCTGTAATTGTTAGACGTGGTTGCTTACAAGAAAATGTGATACCAAAGTTCCTCTTTCTCACACCAAATTAGAGGAGTTTATGTAACATGTATAATATGGACAAAGATGATAATAACTTGGTTTTTTGCAGGGGCAGGGAGGTACATTTGTATATTTTTGTATAACCTGGATAAGAAAAACTACTCCTTTGCTGTTACTTTTAAAACATATTAATTTTTAGTTTAAAGTAGATATGGCAGTTATCAGTTATTTTAATATTCTTTTTCTGAATATGGGACTGATGTATGTCGCTAAATGTAATTTCAAGCAAAGGTTTTATAAATACAACCAAAATTCTTTTGGAGATTTTGAATTTTGTATTTCCTTATTAGGTATTCAGATTGCTGCCATGCTCCTTTTATTTGCAGATTGTTTATATTTTGTGTTCATTTGATCTAGAATATTGCCATTATCTCAGAAGCTGCCAGCTCAGGTATTTCATTACAAGCAGATCGTCGAGCTAAAAATCAGAGGCGGAGAGTACATATGACTTTGGAATTGCCTTGGAGTGCCGATAGAGCAATTCAACAGTTTGGTGAGTTACTGTCGTTTACTTTCAGATAGCATAATAAGGTAATAATTGCACAATTAACTTGGTTCCCTTAATTTTGAAAGAATGTAATTTTAGTTTATGGTTACCTAGTAGATCGATAATTCAGTAGACTGAATCTTCTTTTGGACCCTCAGTCTCCCAGCAGATTGCTACCACCACCATATCCCTACCTCTTCAGCTCATTTCAGATTCCCAGTGAGAAAGGGGATGCAACCAAAGGCTGCATTTTTATTTATTCGAGTAATGGGTTCCTGTTTGGTACTGTTCCTATGTTACACTGGGAGAGTGCACACCCCCGTTGCCCGGCCCGCGTCACTGTGCTGATTAGGTCAGAAACAAGTACATATCCTACTGAATACTAATTCTACTAGAAGCTAAGAATAGACCTAATCGTCTTACCTAGTGAGCAAGATCACTTTTTTTTTTAATGCAGGAAGAACTCATAGATCGAACCAAGTTACTGCTCCAGAATATGTGTTTCTAATTTCTGAATTGGCTGGAGAGCAAAGATTTGCATCTATAGTTGCTAAAAGACTGGAGAGTTTGGTAAGTTGCTGTGAAGTTCCTTTTTGGTGTAATTTAAAGAATATGGTTTCTATATGGCTGACTTCAGTACTAGGAGTTACTGTGCTATGATTTTGAAATTGTGTGTTTTTGGTAGGGGGCGCTCACACATGGTGACCGAAGAGCAACGGAATCTCGAGATTTGAGCAGGTTCAATTTTGATAACAAGGTATGTCTTGCCCGTAGTCTCAGTATTTAAATATTTTTGCCCCTAATTTGAAATAGTATTGTTGTGAATCCCAAAAGTTTCCTCTCACAGAAAATTAGTGAAGCCTACTTAGTGTGAGAAGAATATTTAATTCTTAAAGTAAGTATACTAAGAAAACACATTGATAAACATACATTTTAACTAGTATAAGTGGTAAGAATTTTGTGTTCATTCAGTTGTAGTTCTTGGGGCAATGTAAGAATCTAAATATATTAAAACCGTCCTTTATTTATGCCATATAGACTTGAAATTCTCAAATATTTCTGATTGAGAGCCCACAGTAACATTGTTTTCAAAATCATTTGGAAATTAGTCAGTTTGTACATGCTATATATCTGATTGAGAGACTCAGTATGTCAGACAGCAAAATGCTATTTTTTTATACAGGATGTCAATACTTACAGGTTGTTTTTCCTTTATTTCTTTTCTCTCCAGTATGGTAGAAATGCTTTGGAAATTGTTATGAAATCCATTGTGAACCTAGATTCCCCAATGGTCTCACCACCTCCTGACTATCCAGGAGAATTCTTCAAAGGTAAAATTTTAGATAGAGCAAAATATAGATACAAAAATATAACTTTATTCAAGTTCAAATGAATAAAATTTCTTTAAAGTATTAGCACAGAAATTCCAGGTTAAAGGCTCTCTGATACTATGTCATTCAAATTATACCTGAATAAAAAGCGTTACCCTGCCTTAAAATGAAGAAAACTCGTTCAGATCAGACCTCAGACACTTGCCATCTGTGTGACCCTGGGCAAGTTACGTATCCCCAATTGTCTTCTCCCCAAAATAAAGAAAACTATTTAAGTGAAAATAACAAATAAATTAAAACAAATAAAAATTTTTCCCTAGTTAGTCCGTTCTCTTTGAATTCTAACTGAAACAATTTTGTTTGTACAAAAACCTTTCAAGTGTCTGTAATCAGAATTGTCCATTTGATCTTTTATGGTCATTTCTCTATCATACTTGTTCAAGAACTCTCCTTGTTATCTTGAGTCACTTTTGTTGTCAGGTAAAGTAATTTTGGCATATTGGTATGACACTTGTTGAATTTATGAATTGATTTAGATATTCATAATTTTTATTAGATTAGCACTGCCCAATCACAAGCAGCACATATCTCTTCCTCTATAGAAAGCCTGTTTTATTCTTGTATTAATATAATTCCTATATATTTAATGGTAAGTCTCTCATATTTTGTATATCGTCCATTATGAAAGGAATGTATTTTTGTATCCTTCCACTAAGTTTCTTCGGTAACATACAGAAACCTTGATTTTTGTGGGTTTATTTTGTATCTTACTGAAGTTAAGTTCAGTTAATCTTTACTTGAATTTCCAGGATTCTCTAAATCATCATCATTTGTAAAAGACAATAATCTTTTCTTCCTTGATTAACAATGCTTATTTTCTCCATTACTTTTTATTGTCTCATTGGTATAGCAGGCAATTCTAGGATTTATATCAGATAAAATAGAGTTAACAAGGTCATCTGCTTTGTCCCTTTTCTTATTGGAAAAGCCTCTAAGGTGTCAGCATTGCATTACTTGATCTTCACCCATGTATCTGTTATCTCCCTCTGATTCCTGAATTTCCATACATAAATAGTTTTTTTAATCTATAACATTGCTCTACTGTGTGTGTGTGTGTGTATGTGTGTGTTTAAAATTTCAGTCATTAGGTCTCATTCCATGAATTTTGAGTGATCTCTGTAAGGTCAAGTTTACCTCCATTTCACTGGCTTCTTGATTATTTTTCATATACAGATGTAGAAAGCATGGTTATATGAGGCCATAGATTTTCTTATTAGCTCTTTTCTTGCACATTTTTTCTCTTTTGAACCACTGGGTGTCCATTGTTAATATTCATTGTGTCCCCTCTTATATCAGGTGATGGGTAAGTATACAAAAATGGTTTTCTTTCTTCCCCTTTCTCTTCATTTTGAAACCTGCCGTTTTGACTTCTTCCTGCCCTCTGTTACGTACAGTCCATCCTGGGCCTCATATTTTAAGCTAGACATCAGTACTATAAACACTACTTGTGAAGGTCAACCCTAGTAACATTTTATATTTTCTATAAAAGAATTTTTTCTGAATTACCTCTTTTCTAAATAGGTATATTTATGATTCTGTGTGTTTTACAGAATACCTAGCAATTGTCAAATGTTAGTGCTAGTTGATCTTTGCCCAAATTATGCTTTTATTTTGACATAATTATGAAAATAAAAAAAATCAATGATGTTTTTACTCTGAAATAGTACAGTTATGAATCAAATAATTGTAACACCTCTCAGTTCATTTTACTGTTTTATTATAAGCTGCTTCTTCTAAGCAGGCATATTTGAAATTCCCTAAATAAACTTTGTTGGATGCCATTGGTAGTTTTTTTTTCCCACTTCACTGATATCCCAGTGAATAATCAAAACAAAACCAACACATTGCTCTGTCTGCAAATCTTCTCATTTTGCACAAATATCCTTTCTTCCTGAAAGGTAAGAAACCTACTTCGCTGCCAGCTCTCTGAAGTCACCACTGCTGGTCCCTGCATTGACCACAATAAGCCTTTCGGTGGCCATTACATTATCATGGTCTTCATATAAAATGAACTCCTGTCTCTGCTTACTCTGCATCACTTAGACTCAGCTTTATGAGTTTCATTGAATTTCTCGTATTGTTCTTTTCTTAGGGTACAGTAATTGCTTAGGTTCGTGCCACCCTCTTTTTCAGCCATTCTCTATTCTCTGGGTACCCACTAGACTGCCCCTCCTTAAGTACATGGGCACATTTTAATCCCCAGAGTAAATGGAGTTGTAGTCTATCCCATGATTTGCAAATGAAGAAACCCCATGGAAAGACTCCTGAACAACTGGGTATATGCCAGGCTGGAGAACCAACATTAAAACCCAAGTTTCAGGAGGAGGCCAAATAGGAGCTAATGTGATTATATTTCTCAATTAAGAATCTTAGTATTTTTGCTCAAACATATCAGATTATAACTTCAGAAGTGTAAAGCTTTGACCAAACAAGTAGGTGGAGAATAGAAGATTATGTTGAGAAAATATCAATGACAGTTTTAAAACACAGATGTTAAGTGTAGGTTTCTTCGGATGATTTTTTTGTTAAACTTTTGTTAATCATTTAAATTTTCTCCATTCTTTCTTCTCCCACAGAGCCATCTTTTATTCTCATGTAGCAAAAAATATTTTTAAATAAAAAAGTCCCAAAAAATCAGCAAAACTGAAAAGATGTGGAATATACATGATCAGAATTTTTTAGCGTTCACTTTTTATGAATGTTCTGATAACTTTACATTATTGTAGTCACTGTGTATATTTTCTTAGCTCTGCATCATTTCATGTAGCCCTTTTCATGCTTCTCTGTATTCATTATTTCTTACAAAACAGTAATTAATATTCCATTGTATTCTTGTACCACAGTATCTTTAGCCATTCCCCAATCAGTGGTCATCTGCTTTGTTTCCAGTTCTTTACTATCACAAACAGTGAGTGCTGCAATAAAGATTTTGGCATGTAGGAATACTTGCTTTCAGTGGCTTTAATGTTTTCAAACTAAAATATTAACAGACTTAAACAGGATCCTGTGTGGATGACATTCTGTATCCTGAGTTTACCCTAGAGCTACCAGAGTACAGAAGAACAGACCTTTGTAAATTCTGTGATCATTTTTTCTCTTAGGTATCTAGCCTTTAATATCAAGTGTATTAAGCCAGCTCTTCCCCCCCCCCCCCCTCTCACCCTTTTCCCACCACCACTACCACTTTGCTCCTTGCATGAAATTGAAGCACACAATAGAGCAGTGGTAAATACGGATGACTGTGGTGGTTAGGTAATGGCTTATCAAGAAGGTCACTCAACAGATGTTTATATATTTTATTGTAGATGTCCGACAAGGATTAATAGGTGTGGGCCTTATAAATGTGGAAGACCGCTCTGGAATTTTGACTCTTGATAAAGGTATTCCTCTTGACTTTGTTTATATTTAACTCGTAAATTAGAATTCAGTATTTTAAGTTAATGAATATCTCTGGGAATGAAAAATGTGCATTTGGCAAATGCTGTGGGAGAATCCAAAAACAAACTCTTCTCTTTGTATTCTCTATACACTTAGGGGTGTTCTCATATCCCTAGTTAAAATGTAAGTTTTCTGGTGAATGGGGATTATTTCATTCATTGTTTTTCTATGGGCTGTGAACAAAGGTTGGCATGCTCCATATATTGGAGCATAAGAAGACAGTGCATGTGTATATATGAAGTAGTAGCAGGAAAAAATGCTGAAGTGTGAAATTGTATGGTCCTTTTCATTTGGGCAATTTCAGATGAGAAAAAGATCGTGGAAGTCAGGAAACTATATATGAGAACGGAGCAAGGCTTGGGATGGTCATTGAAAGAAGATGATTAAATGTATATTTTTGTTCCTTATCACTTCAATTAATCGGGGATTTATTGTGACTTCCCTTTCAGATTACAATAACATAGGAAAATTCCTAAATCGTATTTTGGGTATGGAAGTCCACCAGCAGAATGCCTTGTTTCAGTATTTTTCAGACACACTTAATGCAGTCATACAAAATGCCAAAAAGAATGGTAGATATGATATGGGTATTTTAGGTAAGTAGTAAATTCAGAATGAAGTAATTAAATATAGTCATTTATTATTAATCTTTTCTTACATTAATTTTGTGATTCTTTAAAGATCTTGGTTCTGGGGATGAGAAGGTGAGGAAAACAGATGCTAAGAAATTTCTAACACCAGGATATTCAACCTCAGGCCACGTCGAACTGTATACAGTAAGTTTAATATACATGTTCATGTTAAGGTCAAATATGATACTTAGATGAATATCCATTGAAGATTCCATTTATTTTAAATTTATTTAAAACATTAAGTCAGGTATCTCACAGTGATACCTTCATTAGTTTTTACCTTGTTTCTCTTACAGATCAGTGTAGAGAGAGGAATGTCTTGGGAAGAAGCAACTAAGATTTGGGCCGAACAGACAGGACCAGATGATGGCTTTTATTTATCGTTGCAAGTAGGAACCTCTAATAAATGTGAACGACTTTGAGATTTGAGATGGGACCAATTTATTTTCCAGCAATGTAGTTTTTATTGGTTTCTTTAATGTTTTTTAAAACACATTGTACGATACTTTTATGAAACTTCTAACTCCTTTATTTAGCTAACATTCTGTGACAAGGCAAAATATTTATTAAGTGATGACTGTGTAAGCACTTTACTGAGTGAGTACTAGGGATACAAACAAGACGAGAGTCTCTACCCTCAAGGAACTTCCAATCTAATGGGGAAGATAGTACACAAAAAGGAGCTGGAAGGGCCTGGGGGGTGGGGTTAGGACCCAGTGCCTGGGTTTGAGTGTCAAAGTCTAGAAGCTAAGAAGCTCTGCTGTGGGGTGAAGAGGGGGGGAGGCAGAGGGTTTTGGCAGCCCTGGGCTCCTCTAGAGAGAGTCTGTGTCATCCATGGGAAAAGAGATCAGTAGAGCAGAAGGATGTCAGATAAGAGGCCCAGAAGAGAAGGTCACTGTACTCTTAACCACATCAGAATCATCAGATGGAAAACAAGATCCCATCATTTTGTAGATGCCTCTGTTTTCTCTTCATCTTGAAAGTAACTTATAAAAAAGATTTTATTCTGTAGAAGCTGAAGAGGTATAAAAATGATGACAGTGACAGGGCTGGAAGCTGATTGGTTGGAGCTTCACCTCTAAAAGAACAGAGGGGGGGGGGCCATTGCCCCTAGGCTAAGAAGGGAGCTTATTATTCTAGGGCTGGTTAATTACACCTGTGAGGAAACCTCCCCCTCCTCTTCCCCTCCCCCCCACCCCCCCCCCAGGGCAGAGATGAGGGCCTGAGGAAGGATCCAGTCTTGACCCTTTCCAGAAATGATGATGAAAGGGAGTCAAGTTGATACTTTTAATTTTGCGTATAACTCTTTATCTAGTCAGTCAGAAAGAATTTATGTAAGAGTTTATGTGACAAGCACTGTGCTAAGTACAGGAAATACAAAAAAGGACAAAAACAGTCCCTGCTTTCAAGAGGCTCCCATCTCAGGTTCTCAGCTAACATGTAAAGAGTAGAACATTTTATGTATATACTCTGTATAGTGTTCTTGTGTTCTCAAAAGCTATGGTCTTTGCTCCAAGCTAAGACCTGAACAGACTGAGGTTAGATATCGTGAACTTGTTGACACCAGGAGCCTGGCTACCTGGTGATGAAACTTCGGGACCGTGGCAACCCCTGAAACAAATATAAGAAATTGACCTTAGTCTGTGCCCACTTACTTTTGTAGTCACAGTTGCAGGATAGGGACAGTGAATGTTCATAATCCATTTTTAGGCTACAAGAATTTCATTGGGCTTTTGATCCTCTTTGTCCGTTGACTAGCCTGGTGGCCATAATGCTAGAGGAGCTAAATCCTATTAACCTTGTAATTCTTGAAAGAAGTGAAACCAGAAGAATGAGGGAAGTTGTAGTTTGGTGGAAGGTGATTCACAGGTTTCCCTTGGAGAAGTAAAGAAAGGAGTTGGTTTTATCGTATGTCCAAAAGCTTCCAGAAATATTATCAAATGGACCGTTAGGTCACCCCTTCATGCTATGCTAATGATGAGTATTTGCAGAAAGATCACCAAGAGGATCATTGTTGCATATGTCCCAGCGACTCTTGTGAAGAACACAGTGTGAGGATGTTTTGTGACTATAGTCTGCTACTTGTTGCCTGGAATATACATAAGCACAGTCAATACCTTAGTATTAACTGCTTCCTGTTCTAGATTAATGACAGTAACAGTCCTGATCCTAGAAAAGAAAGCAGATGGAGCACCACTCCCTTTTAGTGGAGAGGAGGCCCAGGTCCAGTGTGCAATCCAGCACAGTTGGGTTTGGACTAACTTATCTACTCAGGGTGTTGGAGCATCTGGGTAGTTGGGGGTGATTACAGTATAAGAAACTAAAGGCACAAGTAACATTTCTTTTGAAAGTTATGTGCAGATGCACATGTTTTATATCAATGAAGTTTAAATACAGTGGCTCTTCAGATTTGGCTGCACATGCTTAAGCTGCCTTCAAGGATCAATGATAGTAGACCCAAGTAATTGTGTTATCTCATTAAAATATTTTATTAGAATGATATCTCTTGACTTTTTTATAGATAAGAAATAATAAGAAAACTTCCATCTTGGTGAAAGAAGTGAATCCCAAAAAGAAGCTTTTCTTAGTTTATAGACCAAATACTGGGAAACAGCTTAAATTAGAGACTTTGGCTGATCTGAAAAAGAAGTATAAGAAGGTACTTTTCTTATGTGTATGTCCATGTGTTTATAGACTTTGTAAACTTTCCTATGTAATTTATTTTTTAAATGGCAATTCTGATTTTATTAAAAATGCAAAAGATGATTATCACAAAATGATTGAGATTTTAGAGTTATAGACAACCCAATCCCTCCAAGAATGTTCATTTTTGGGTGGGAGAGAAAAAGGCACAAATACATGGGGAAATTAGGAAAGGCTTCATGTAGAAGGTGTTTGAGCTGTTTTAAAGGAAAATAGAGTATGGTACTATTACCTCATAACTAGGATTTTGCCTTATTTTTACAGGTCACTTCTGATGATGCCCTGGCTCACTGGCTAGATCAGTATAATTCATCTGCAGATACGTGTACTCATGCATATTGGTTAGTATTTATTTGATTTGCAGAATATTTGACCATGTAATGAAAATTTAGTAATGTGGCTGCGTTTATTTTTTTTTTAAAACAAATACTGGTGTCTTTGTTTTGTTAAATAGTTTAAAGTATTAAATATTGATTTTTACAAAGGCAGACTTTTACTTTTTTCTGTTTGTACATTCTCTGTGGTCCTCATGGATTTTTGTACCCAGTGCTCAAATTTCAGCTTATTCTGTTCATGGGGAGTAAACGTATCATCCTATTTTCCAAATTTCCTTTTTGTTTAGATCACTCTTAGGATTTAAACCAAAACTTCTCAGATACAACCCTCCCAGATCTGAATTTTATTATTTAGTGCTTGAGTAAGCAAATTGAATTACAATAGGAATAAAGCACCAGAAGTTCCTAAACTACTATATATTAGATTATATTCTGCTAGATGAGTTGCGTTTTCTAACGTAGGTGAGGAACTACTAGTTCCTCCTAGTAACTCCTTGGCTACTATGTATGATTTGGAATGAATATTCAGTGGCTTCTAATATTCCAATTGTCTTAGCATACCTTTTCTATCTAGGCATCTTGTATGCCCTAAGATTACTTGCTCACTTGGTAGAAGGTGGCCCATTTTGTGAAAAGTGATAGAAAAAAATAGGCCTAATTTTTTTATCTACTCATTACTGGGCAGATGGGTAACATTGACTTGCAGTGAGCAGTACATTTCTTTGGGAAAATGGTACTGTGTTGGGTGTTAGGAAAAGCCTCCAGATTTTACATTTAAAGAAGCTAACCTAAAAATAGGCCTTCTGGTAATAACTTCTGCATTTGTGAATAAACTGAATGCTATATGTAGTTTGACTTCAGTGCTTTTAGCGATCTGAAACTTTGTCATTGTGAATATAAAACATCAACATTTTCTAATCTCTGGTGCCTTGGGCTAGAAGATACTGGTCTTTGAACAAGCCTAACCTCTTAATCTACTATTTGCTGTTAAAATGATATTCAGAGCCCTAGTGTTGAACTTTCTAAGAAGAATGCCCTTTCTATCCGTAAGCTTATTATGCCTTATTAGTCTTTCAATCTTAGCATCTTGATGTGATCCTCTAAAGACATATTAATGTTTTGCCATAGAAGCACTCAATTCTAAACTTGTTGCTGTTTCTGTCTTTGATAATTTGATGGAATATATGTCATCTTCCACTGGAGACTGAAATTGTCTTGTGCCTTTCTGATTTAGTCTTGTCAATAACTGATGTTTTAAATAATATATCACTGGCTTATTATAGTAATAGTTGAAATTGGGAAGCAGCATTTCCTGACAGTGTTAACATTTGGAGTAATGAATGTAAAATTGAAGTGACTAGATGACTAAAGTAGTTAACTAAAAACTTGTTAGCCCCTTTTCAAGGGACCAAGACAAACAAAATAGTGGTTATTTGCTGAGTTTGGATAGAGAATCTAAAATTACAAAGACATATTAATGAGAAAAAGATTTACTGATCCTGAGATAAAGTTATATGTATGAAGTATAAGAAAGGGAGAATGGAGCCAACTGATTGTGGGGTAAGTAGAGATTGTGAATGTGTCTTTGACATTGAAGAATCAGAACATTGTATTAATCTGTTTCCCTCTTTCTTCTTCCCCTCCCCCCAGGAGAGGCAATTGCAAAAAAGCAAGCTTGGGATTAGTTTGTGAAATAGGTCTTCGATGCCGCACCTATTATGTTTTATGTGGTTCGGTACTGAGTGTTTGGACAAAAGTTGAGGGAGTTCTAGCATCTGTCAGTGGCACAAATGTGAAGATGCAGATAGTTCGGCTACGAACAGAGGATGGGCAGCGGATTGTGGGTACGTTTTGTTTATATTGCTTAGTAACCAGTGCTAGTCTAGAAGGTATAAGACAGAACCCATTGCTTTCTGGCTTTTGTTTCTAAAGATAAATTCTATTCTCTAGAGTCAGCATGGGGTACTGGAGAGCGCACTTGCCTCTGAGTCAGAAAGGTCTCCTTTCATTTCTCAACTCTGACACATACTGATTGAGCAAAGACCCTGGGCAAGTCACCTAGCCTCTCTCTGCATCTAGTCCCCTCTCCCTGGTCTTTTTCCCCACTCCCCTGTTCACTGCTAGGAGTTGTGGAAGGAATTCCCTGTTAACAAGTTCTCACAGCAGTGTAGTTGTAGATCCAAGCCACTATAAAAAAAAAAAAGGCCCCCAAAATGTACTTTTTATTTCCAACTAGGTTTTGAAACAACGGACTTGAAATCACAAAAAGCTGAGTTCAAATCTGATCTCAGTCACTAACTTGTTTCAGTTCCAAAGTATGGCTTTTGCATGACTAGACAAACCCTAAGAATTTTTCAAAGCCAACCTCTGGTTTATTTCTAATTACAGGTTTGATCATTCCTGCAAATTGTGTCTCTCCCCTTGTAAATCTTCTGTCAACATCCGACCAGTCCCAGCAACTGGCTGTCCAGCAAAAGCAAATATGGCAGCAGCATCACCCACAGAGCATCACCAATTTGAACAACTTGTAAAGGACAGACTGCAGGTTTTGACATGGGTGTTTCTGGAAAAGCTATCCAAGCATATCATTTGCATAAAAATCAGGGACAGATTCCAAAGAATTTTTTCAGTTGCGCTCTCTCTGGTAATATTTTGGGAATGAGGAGGTACCTGGAAAAGATGGCCAAACTGAGACTCAGCGATGCTGATGGTGGTGCAAATGTCCTTCCCTACATAGGCTTTTCCTCTAGTACTTAACTTCCCATTTGCTTTGACTTTGGGCAAGCAGGGGTGTCTTTTTTTTTTTTTTAAATTCATGAGCTTTTTTTGTTTGTTTTTATTTCTTAAACTAAGACCACAATTTGTGCAAAAATGTGTGGAATTTCCCAAACTGGCTTTACCTTGATTTTGCCCTTCAGCACTCAGGGTTTACGCAGGACATCCATGCCATGGCTGGGCAAGACCTCCCAGGATGCATGTCTTTGAGTCTATAAATAGAGAAAATCTATATTGATTTTTCTTTTCAACATGTAAAACAGGTTTAGAACTAAGCATGAAATGGAAATGGTTGCACATCATGCGTTCGGGTTCTTTCCCAGTTTTTGTTCGGACAGTGCATGTCTTTGAAAGCACGCCGTGAGTAAGATCCCACCAAAGTCAGAGGGCGGAGAGGAACACAACTGTACAGACAGCTCTGCTCAATGCATTTTTATAGGGTTTATACCCAATTGTTGCTTTTCTCCCCTCTTCTCTGAGGCAGTGAGTCCACCACACGTATGCCCTTCTTTGTGATAAAATTCTTAAATTAAAAATTAGTTCATTTTAATGTATTAATAATACTCCTAATGTGCTGCAAAAAACGGCTCAAAGCCTGTTTCTCTCAAGAAGGCATTTTTCCTTAATTGGAGATGGTTATGGAAACTAAGTGCAAATTGACCTCTACCTTGCAAAACAATCCTCTTATTTTTTACTTCATTAATGTAATTTAATTTGTCACTTGTAAGATGAAACCTTACTTGATCTGTAAACTAGGCAGTGGGGAAAACACTTGAGGCTTCTGCTGTATGTGCTCTTTGTTACCCAGTAACTTGAATACTGTTTAATATGTTGTAAGACATTTGTAGAGTTTATCTGGAGCTGTTTAAAATGGTAATGTACAAATGTGAATAGTCACTTATCTATAATATGGGTAAGTTTTGTTTTGCCTATAATAGTAAATGTTTATAACAAGTGAGGGACAATGTTTGTCTATTTTTTTTTTTTTTGCTTGCACAGGTTGCACTATTGAAAACTTTCGAGATTGTATAAACCTGTCCAGAAAGCTGCAAGACACCAAAATCTTGTAGATGTCAAATAAAAGTTATTGTACTAACAAGAAGTGGACTCTTGCTTAGGCAGTCATCCCCTTTAGCAACAGTTTCACTTTGGGCATCCTACAGAAATGGGTTGCCTCAGCACTCCGTATGACTTTCTGTTCCATTGTAAGTAAGCTCTTCCTGCCATAAGGCAGTGATAGGTGGTAGCGCTGACCCGTGCTTTGACAAGGTCAGTTTCCACATTGTTTCTTTTAGTCTTCTGGCATTGACCTGGAGGTGGAGAATTTCTGTCTCATTATAGTTAGGTGCTTCCTGGTGGAAACTGAGTGCAGCCATCTCTTATGGTGCCTGGTGTATTTTCTTTAAGCACATACTTGGTTACCTGGACATTTCATTTGAGTTTGCTTAACATGCCTCCTAATGGTATTAAATTGAGAAGAAGAATCTGCCCTCTCTTTTTTTGCTCACTTATCTGATAGAAGGAGTCTTTGCACTCAAGTGTTCTTCTCTTAGAGCACAAGGAACGTGCTTCTGCCTCCAGTTAGCAGAGAGAAAGATCACCCCACAGGGTGTGAGTACAGCGCCAAAGGGTGATTGGAGATAGAGATTCTGAAATAAACAGCCCCTTCCTGTGGAAAGACGTGAGAAAATAGGTCTCTGCTGGCTTCTGGCCAAATTCCCCAACTTGCTTGCTCTGTGATGGTGGTTTGTAAGTAGATGGTGCTTTCTTCTAAAGCAGCACTAGAAGTCCTTCAGTCTGCAGTTAAATGACTCTATTATTGATGTCTTTAAGTTTGATCTTGGAGTACTTAGTTGCTGAAAGGGGACGTGATTTGTGATAGTGTTTTGATTTCTCTGTAAAATGGGGCATATGTATATACATATACATGTATGTGTGTATATGTATTTATAGTGTCTTTATGTGTGTATACACACACATATTTTAAATGACCAAAATTGTTCCTGAAAATGTCACAGTAGTAGGTAAAAGATAGCCTGACAATTAGTGAGTGATGCTGGAGGTTCTGTATGGGAACCCTTCTCAGTGTGGAAGCATGCAAGACAGAAAACCTTGATTTGGGCACCTGATAACCTTTCTGTTATACTGTAATGATAACCTATTCAGGGAGGTCAACCTCTAAGAGGTGAGGAGGTAGGATCCTAGAGTTAAAAAAGCCCCCTTGGTAAGAAGATTTGATTTCCAAACTCATGAAGTTAATCTGTTTGAGGCCTTAGCCAAAAAAGCTCAGCCTAAGATCAGTCATTTTAGTCTCACATTTTTTAACTAAAGACTTGATGTTTAATCTCATTGGCCTTTTTACCAGCATAATACTGAGTTTTGAAGTGTTTGTGGGGTTTTTTTAAAAGAAAGAAAAAAGAATTATGGTTCAGGATATGTTGGAAAGTCATTTTTGACTTCCAGACTATAGTCCTGCGCAAAAATAATTTTTAGAGGCTTCTTTGTAATTTAGTAGTTAGAATATCAAAATATGCCAACCATTGATTCATATTTAAAAGGATATTAGGAAAATATCTCTAACAAAAACACAGCTTCATTTTCCCCTTTACAACCTTAGCCATCATAAATTGTTTAATTTTCCAAATAATTTCTAGTTATCCAACTCCAGGGATAAGCTCTCAAAACTCAACATTACTTCCCAGCTACTGTTAGAGGCTAGTAACTTCAGGACAAATGAAGGCCACTGCCTTTAAACTGTACAGTAGGGGGTGATTGGAAAGCAGTTGCCAGTAGACAGAAACAGGCTTCCCACCCCAACCATCCTCTGGTCCGGTCCAGAACAGACAGAGCACATATCACTGCTCGGGGCAGTGAGAGGACAAGTGTTCTCTAGCCTTGATTGTTACTTTGGTCTTTGGGCAGGCAGGCTGGGGAGCTGCCACCCTAGTATGAGGCAGAGCCCATTCTTATAGAGGCGAACAGTCCAGGCAAAGAGCCTGGGAGGGAGACAGCCCAGAAACCCTAGGGCCTCACAGATAAACCCCTTGTTTCTGCTTCTCTTCTGTCTTGCTAGGAAGATAGAGATCGTATAAATATGAGCAAAAAGTGGGGGATTCTGTGAATTAAGGGATTGTGCGTTCCCACGGTAGAAAAGCAATTGCTGTTATGCTACTGGAGTGTTAAATATCTGTCTTGATCCTCTCCCCTATGGTCACCTGAGACCCTCAAGGCCAACTGCTATAATAGCTAAAACTTGAAAAAGCTACCAGTCCTCTGGTCAGAATACAGTGTTTTTTAAGGGCACATAAATGAAGGAAACTTGTATCTATAAACATGCAGCTCAAGTTAGCGATGCCTTTCCTG
Organism: Trichosurus vulpecula; assembly: GCF_011100635.1. Lineage (NCBI taxonomy): Eukaryota > Metazoa > Chordata > Mammalia > Diprotodontia > Phalangeridae > Trichosurus > Trichosurus vulpecula. The sequence continues at coordinate 37,865,073 of NC_050573.1, read as the reverse complement.
AGTACCCACCCTTCAGTCCTACCCTCTACTAGATGTGTACAGAACTCTGTATATAGACATGTTGAAAGTTACTGAGTTGAGGAATGTAAATATTTTTTGTAAATGGAGACTTTTTTCCCTTCTAGTTTTGATTTCCCTCTTTCCTTTCCCCTTTCGTCCTATTTATTCACTTGCTGTACTACCGGGCATGGGAGTTTTTTTTAATCTAGAAAAATGTGAGATAGTCTTAGCTGAACTCCATATACTTTAAGATTTCTGTTCTGCATCCTTACTATAGAACTTCAGCTGTTTTCGTGTCTTAATATTTTTAAACATGCCTGTTTTGCATTTTTTGTTTCAAAATTTATACTGTGCAATGCATTGGGGGTGGGGGGGGTGGACTCGTGCAATTTCTGAAACCGTCATCGTATGACTATTTATGCTCCTTTATGTTGATCTTTTGACGCCATTATGAGCTTTGATTCACTCTGTCACAGACTTCATTTTAAGCTCCTCTACCTTCTTTGGTGCATTTTGGAGTGTTCAGATTTCACTCCTAAGCAAATTAGGCTTATTCCTCCAGCCCTTCCACTTCAGCCTCTTGATTCAGTTTTTATATCCCCAGTATGCAGCAATTGAAGGAAAAGGTTGCTGATTCTAAAACCACGCATGGTCCTTTTGTCATCACCATCCTCTTCTATTTCTTTAGGAAATCTCCAGAATCGACACTTTAAACCCTGTGAGTAGTGGGCAGAAATTTGTGGTCACCTTTCATCTGCTTGTGTATGTAGGCATATGTGTTAATTTTTAAAGAATTGAGCTGACAATAAAGTTTGAGTTTTTTGAGAGGCCAAGGGTCATGGCCTATTGTATGTAGTAGCATATTATTGTGCTGTACAGCTGTATATACTAGAGACAAGCCTTAAATTCATGATTTTAAGTGGATTGGTGTAATGAATGGAGTAGTAAGCCATTTGAGGCTGTGTTAGGCATTTCACCTAATGGACCTAGGAACAAATTTATAACTTTATTTAGAACGGAAATGGAGGCATTTGGCATCACCAACCAAAAAAAAAATCTGAAATTGGGTGTTTGTTTTTTGACATTTTGGAATCCTTAAGAGTTTGTCCACACACACACACACACACACACACACACACACACACACACACACACACGAGAGAGAGAGAGAGAGAGAGGAGAGAGAGAGAGAGAGAGAGGAGAGGAGGAGAGAGAGGGAGAGAGAGAGAGAAAAGCAATGCAATGTATTGTTTGGTCTTCCATAGCAAAGTCTCCCGCTGAACAGAGGTTTCAGGCAGTGTGGAATAGGAAACCCTCTTGGTGTAACTGCTAACCTAGATCTTGTGCTGGGGTAATTGGGAGGAGATCAAAAGAAATCACCACCTTGGAAGCGAAACAAGCGTAGTTACCTACACAACATTTTTTCCTGGAAAGAAAATAAGTTTAGCCATTGTTGATGTGTAGCTAGCAAGGGCTTTCATTCATGGCTGGATTTGAAGTACAGCTTGGAATCACAGGTAGCTTTTCTAAATATTGCAAGTACTTCCTGATTTTTGTGGTATTTAGGAAAGCTACCTGTTTTAACAAGTTTGGGCTATTCCTTTTCTTTGTTAAAATTCTTTTACAAATACCTCCAGTGCCTGACCTTGTTTGAACCCATCTTCCTGCTTCCTTCCACTCACAGTACGGTTGAAATCTTGTGTTTGTAGCATCACAAATCACATTTGTGGCAATGTCTGATACCACAACCTACAGCACACTCTCTGCCTTCATTGCAGAATCAAGCAAAGAGGAGACTTGAGAGTGAGAAAAGACATCGTCATTTGAGTTGTCATAGAGGAAAGTGGTAAGGGCAGGAAACCAAACTCCTGGTGGTCCCCCAAGTTCAGGGGTGTCTGCAGCCTAGGGAGCTTTTCACTCCTAAACTTCTGGTGCCGATGTGAAGTGCCCTGAGGCAGCCTTTCTAGCCAAATGCACCCTAGGCAGGAGCTGGGCAGCACTTCTTTCAATAGTATTCTGGCACTGAAGAAGATAAAGAAGCTTGAACTATCTATAATTTGTCTTTCTGACCTTGGCTTTTCTGGGCTGAAAGAACTTTTCATGAGGTACGTACGTCACAGTCTAACTGTTGTGAGAAAAACCATCCATCTTACTGGTTCATAATAAAATGGCTAAACTACTGATGCTTGTCAATGACCAATGATCTACCATCAGCCACGAGAGGTGGGAAGAGATACATGGTATCTCTGCAATAAGACTTGCTGTGGTTCTACCTCCGAGCAAAGGATCCTTTTCATGTAGGCACAGAGCCTCGTTATGATTCCGAAGTGGTGCATCTTGAGACGGCGGGATGGATTCCAAAGATGACTTTCCAACTGAGGCAGATTGTAAATTTTGCTGACTTGTTGTTTTGGTGGTTTGTTGTTACTGGGTTTTTTTTTTTTTAATCACCCTTTTTATATTTCTACTCTGTTTTTGGAATCTGTCATGTAAAGATTCTCACTGTCTTGGTGATGCTGCACTGCTCCATGCAACTTTCTCATGGTGAAACAGTTCTCTGAGTGTCCAGAATCTGCTGTTTGCACCATTTTGATTTTTAACTTGACTACATTGGAATCTCATGCAATAAAAAAAATGTACTGGATGCATTTAGCAGGGTTTTTACTTGTAAAATGAAAAAGATCAACAGTGGGACATTATGGAAATCTGTATTTAGTTTTTTGTTGGGGGCTTTTTTTGTTTTGGGTTTTTTTTGTAAAATTATTAAATTAAACTGGCTAATACTCTGGAGTCTTTGGTGTCTTTTATGAGAGAATAATACAGCAGGAAACCTGTTTTTAGATTTGAAAGTATCCGTAGCATTTCTTAGGAAGGGGTCAGCTGTCTCAGCTATAGTTTGTATCTGCCCAAGCTTGATGAACTGTAGGGAAGTTCATGGAATCATAGGCCCTTCGGTGTTGGAAGGAATCGTGGTGATTCTAGTGATTCCAGATCTCAAGGTGGCAACTAATTCTGAAAGCTGCCTGCTCTTGTTAGATGCATTCTTGGGACTTAAGAGCAATAATTAAATAACTTGAAAAATTAACTAGGAATTATTGTCAAAAACCTTGCAAATGTAAGGTGTTCTATGAGTTCGTTGTAATGACGACAATTTGCTTCAGATTCGGGAAAGTTGAATTCAAGATTGCAATGAATGTCACACTTGAGAATTCTAGGATTGGCTCCAGAATTTCCAAAAATTCAGGAAAACCTAACCTGAGAAATCAGCTTAGAGCAGGAGAGCCTACAGGTGGCAATTAGCTAATGGTACAGCCTTGGTGAAAGAACAGGAATTCCATTTCCACGATGGAGCTTGAAATGGCTTGAAAGGCCATTTTAGGGCTTGTTAATATATAAAAATAGGCATTCCCACAAATGTTCTTATAACTGGACAGAATACTCCAGAGTGGAATCTGACCAGGATAAAGTATGGTGGGAATATTTTCACCACCCTAGTAGATGTTACATTCTTAATGCAGTTTAGCCTAGCCTTTGTTTCGGCAGCCATGTAACACTATTGATTCAATTCGCTAAAATTTATTCCATATTTTTCCAAATGAGTCTTGGAAATAGAAAACCATAGGAAAAACTTACTAGAATTGGGAAATTGCTTTTGTCTCCTGATAATCAAATATTATTAAGAGCTTGCTTACCATGTGCTAGGTATTAAGTTCTGGGCATAAAAAGCAAAAGCAAGTCAATGTTCATTGGCCTCACTGGGTTCTGATGGGGAAGACCATAGTACGTGACTTGAAATGTGCCTATTTCAATACACTGCATTGCTTTCATCCTTGCAGAGTTGTGGAACTGCAAGAGACTTCATCATAGATGGCAAAGTTAATGATGTAGCTTGGGAAGGCAACTTAGATGTGACTCCTCATTTTACAGAGGTTTTACTGAGCGGTTGTGAGTTGTCCTCAGTTCAACTGAATCATACTGAAGACAGTATCCTACGTGGTAGGACGAGGCAGGCCTGGGACAGCCTACCTTGCCTAGAGACTCAAACCAGGAAGTGTCAATGCCATGGCTACACTTGGCTAATCAACAAACATTAACTGAATGCTTTATGGGTTCAGTGCTCCAAGCCACCAAGCAAACAGTCCAGTGGGGGAGATGAGAGAGATCTACCTAAGGGCACCATAGGTTATCTTTTCATGGGGGAGACAAAAAGCTAATTCTTAACAGGCATAGTGATATGAAATCATTGGCAGAGATGACTAAAGCTTGGGGTGTGGAGTAAAAACTTCTTAGAAGCTGATTTGGGCCTTCAAAAGAATCTGGTAGAGAGGACAGACAACAGTTTCAGGTAGGGGGAAGGATGTGCACAAAAGTGTAGCCAGAAATGCATAAGATGTTGATTATGCTTAATATGCCAGGCCAGTACTGCCTGGTGCAGATTTATAAAAATGAAGGCAGGTTTGGAAGACTGGTTAGACCAATATGAAAAGAGAGAGGTCTTACATTGGTGTTTACTAGCTATGTAACCATGGGGAAGGTCTCAGCCTCAATTTGGTTATATGAGAAATAAAGCTATAATAACCTGGAAGAAATAATGTAAGATATAAAATGAAGTAGAAGCTTTGGAGGAAAGAATTTGAAGGAGAATAAATAAGCTTAGGAAAGAAAATGGTAAACTTTACCTGAAAGATGGGACTCCCCCCCCCCAAAAAAAAAATTGGAAGCAATCGATTGATCAATACTTGTGCTGAATAAAGGAATACCTTAGTGTAGAAAGGTGGAAGAAGGGAGTGGAACTTGCTATTTCTTATGATAGGGGTACGTGAAAAGAATACAAACGTGGAGGAAGGGGACAAGTGGGCATCAGATGAACCTCACTCCTACCTGAAACAAACAAATGAGGGCATCATCATACTCAACAGGGAAGGAAGCAAGGATGGGGAGAGGGTAGTTAAGGGTGTGAAGGATACCTGAAAGGGATAGATGCAAGCAAACCAGCTTCCTGACCCTGAAGGGAGGATCTAGGGGGAGAAAGAAAAAGTATTGGAGTCTAAGGGGTGCCTCCTAGACAACTGGGGAATGGCTGGACAAATTGTGCCACGTGAACATAATGGCATATTATTGCTCCATAAGAAATGACCAAAGTGATAATTTTAGGTGGTCACGGTTGTGTGAAGTGAGCAGGGGAACAATAATTTCTATAAGTATAGCAATATTGTGAAGAAAATTGATTTGGAAAGACTAAAGAACTGATAAATGCAATGTCCAACAATGTCTTCAGAGGACTTAGGATGAAGCATGTTACCTACCTCCTGACAGAGATAAGGGGGACAAGGTGCAGAGAAAGATATGTATTTAAGTGAGGGCCTAGAGTCAGCAAGACCTGAGTTCAGATCTGGCCTCAGATACCTGCTGTGTGACTCTTGGCAAGTCACTTAACCTCTGCCTGCCTCAGATTCCCCATCTGTATAATGGGGGTAGTAATAGCACCTACCTTTCAGGGTTGTGTGAGAACAAATGAGATAATTGTAAAAGCACTTAGCACAGTGCCTGGCACATAGCACTACGTAAAGCACTATTTTTATTAATATGCAAGAAAAAGAATGTTTTAACAACCCAGCTAGCAGCTTCGATGGGGGCATAAGATCCCTCCCGGGCTGCCGGGACCCAGGGGGCTGCTGGGAAAGCACAGGTTCTTTTTATCTGCTTAAACAAGGAAAGCACGGTGAAGGGGTTGACCAGCTTACTTTAATCCAGCATTCAGTTAGCATACAGACAACAATCATTGAGTTCAGGGGAAAACGCCAGCATTCAGTTAGCATTCAGTTAGTTCAGGGGAGCATACAGACAAGCATCAACAGACCAAATACAGATTCATTGACTTACTTCAGGGGAAAAAACCAGCACCCTGAGGTTCAAAACATTCGTTTAGTTCGGGGAAAAACCAGTACCTCAAAACCAAAATACAAACAAATTACAAATAACAGACAGACCCAATACAATTCATAGTTACCAACATCTGGGCTCAGCCTGAGAGCAAGGGCTGGCCCAGAGTCACGCTTCCCTGCCGCTGCTCCCATACCAACCGGAAAAGGAAAGAGAGATCTTCAAGCTGTCCTCTCCCCTCTTATAGGGTTTTTGACATCATCAAGTGCCGCCTGAATGACCAGGGCCGATTGGTTCTTGAGTTGGCCCCTCCCCCTAGGGCAGACGTTAACACCTCCCCTCAGCCAGCCCCATGACTGATCACACAGGAAGTTGTCTGCTTCCTGGCATGCTCTCTGGGCTTCCTGCCCTGGGAAGAGCAAGCCACAGCATCCAGAGGCTCAGTGAGGTAAGCTGAGTCATTCAAAGAAAACAAAGGCCATTCTGGCTACACTCCACCCCTCACAATGTTCTAGGATGCACAATCCAATCACAATTTAAATTAAATTATATATCCTAGAACATTGTGATCCAATTACACAGGAAACTAAAACACATCATTCACAATAAAGCAAAACATATCATTCAGTGACATTCCCAAACATTGGTTTATGATTCAAATGCGATCCATCCCTGGATCACAGCAATATAATCTCTTCAATCAATCATCCCCAAAATAATTATTAATAATTCAAATGTCCACCCCTAGATCTTTGTATCCATTACATAGGATCAATAATATAACAATAAAAGAATGTAGCAAGGATAACACAAAATAAGTACTCAGAACACTACAATCATTCCCCCCCACCTCAAACAACTGGGGCTCAAAATCTTGGGGTAAGGGGTGAAGGTCTCATTTTCCATAGCTTCTTCATGCTGAAATTGGACGTAGAGTTGTGCCTGCCCCAAAGAGTCCCATTCCAGAGGTCAGTTCTTTCAGCGAGCTGGCAGGAATTCCAAGAAGCTACATGCTTAGGCAGTCACCAGAAAGTGCAGGGTACTTAAGCCTAAAGGAGACAGAACTAGCAACAAAGTTAACCAAAACAAAGAACAAAAAGAGTAGGCAAGTATGGGCTATTATCCTTCAAATAAAATCATCCAATATCAGAAGCCAAACTCAGGTGGGAAATGTTTCTTTTTAAACGGAACACAATGAGGAAACTAAGCCAAGAGGATCCCACCCTAGATGGAGACTAGGATTGTCCTCCCAGCCTTTCCCCAGATGTACAAGCTTTCCTCCGTTTATCACACGAGGCCACCTTCCCTCCCAGTATGACTTCATCTGGCTTCTGTTTTACCCATACCTTAGCTCCCAACTTTATTCTATCAATGGAGCAAGACCCTTTTGCTCCTGTTTCAAAACTCCATGTACAATACAATCTCAGGACATTGGCCCTTTCAGCACAGTCCTCCAGGGCCAGGCTTATCAGCTTAAGCCCTGGGAGGAAGGGATTATCTCCTGCTCTGGGCCCCTGGGAAACCTCGCCCAGCACTTCCACTCGCCTGTTTTCCTTCAGGCCTTCCTTGCTCCTAAGGCTCCAAAGTACCCGCCTGTTTTCCTTGCTCCTGAGGCTCCACAGAATCATAGCCACCTCGAGTACAAAGAGCAGTCCAAAAACAGGGAAACATTCAACCAACCCAGCACCCCAAAACGCCATGCTCTCTTGTTAAAGCCAGATCCTGACCAAGACTATGCCATATGTTTTAACAACCCAGCTAGCAGCTTCGATGGGGGCATAAGATCCCTCCCGGGCTGCCGGGACCCAGGGGGCTGCTGGGAAAGCACAGGTTCTTTTTATCTGCTTAAACAAGGAAAGCACGGTGAAGGGGTTGACCAGCTTACTTTAATCCAGCATTCAGTTAGCATACAGACAACAATCATTGAGTTCAGGGGAAAACGCCAGCATTCAGTTAGCATTCAGTTAGTTCAGGGGAGCATACAGACAAGCATCAACAGACCAAATACAGATTCATTGACTTACTTCAGGGGAAAAAACCAGCACCCTGAGGTTCAAAACATTCGTTTAGTTCGGGGAAAAACCAGTACCTCAAAACCAAAATACAAACAAATTACAAATAACAGACAGACCCAATACAATTCATAGTTACCAACATCTGGGCTCAGCCTGAGAGCAAGGGCTGGCCCAGAGTCACGCTTCCCTGCCGCTGCTCCCATACCAACCGGAAAAGGAAAGAGAGATCTTCAAGCTGTCCTCTCCCCTCTTATAGGGTTTTTGACATCATCAAGTGCCGCCTGAATGACCAGGGCCGATTGGTTCTTGAGTTGGCCCCTCCCCCTAGGGCAGACGTTAACACCTCCCCTCAGCCAGCCCCATGACTGATCACACAGGAAGTTGTCTGCTTCCTGGCATGCTCTCTGGGCTTCCTGCCCTGGGAAGAGCAAGCCACAGCATCCAGAGGCTCAGTGAGGTAAGCTGAGTCATTCAAAGAAAACAAAGGCCATTCTGGTTACAAAGAATTAATGCAAAAATGCAAGACCAGGAATGACTCCTCACTAAACGAGGGTCAAAGAATATGAAAAAATAGTTCTTGAAAGAACTATGAACAACCATTTAGATAATTGCTCCAAATCGCTAATAAGAAAAACTTCAAATATCTTTCATCTGTCACTTAGCAAATTGCAAAGATGGCAAAAGATGAAATACCCAATGCTTTTGTGGGCATGGAAGAGTAGGCACACATATACTGAAGGAGCTATGAAGTGGTCCAACCATTCTGGAAAATAATTGAAGGTCATGGGAGAAAAGTGCCTCAATTTTTTTTACCCATTGATTCTCCTACTGGGCATATACCCCAATCTATCAAAGAGAGAATTCACATTCACTAAAATATTCATATCAGTACTTCAAAACTGAATATTAAAATGAGTACCCATAGATTGGTGGTTGGCTGAAAAAAAGTGTAGTGTATGAAATAATGAAATATTATTCCAATACTTGAAAGAGTCACTATGAAAAATTAAGGCACTTAAGACTTCTATGAACTGAGTGAAGTAAACCATCAAGAAAACATACACATTGGCTAGAATAATTCAAATGAAAAGGACATTAAAATGAAGCTGGAGACTGAATAATTGTGATGGTCAGTCGACCCCTCCCCCTACACACACCCCTACCAAAAAAATGAGGAAGCACTTCCCCCCTTTTGGTAGAGAGGTGGGAAACTAAGTGTGTGGAACATACGTATTATCAGACAAGGTCATTATGTTTGTTGGTTTTGCTCAAATTACTTTTTGTTGGAGTCTTTTTGAGAGAAGGGAGAAGATACGTATTGAGATGACCGATATAAAAACAAAACATCAGTAAAACATGTTTAAAAGTAAATAAAAGGATAATTAAAATAAAGTAGCCCAGTATGTTCATTAAGCATTAAGTGCTTACTCCTGGCCATATAGCACTTGCTTTGGGGGTGGGGGGTGACATATCAGAGACATTTTATACACACACTCAGATGACAGTAATGAGAGAAAGTAACAGGATGGAAAGAAAAGCATTGCTTGGTTTTACAAGAATAATGTCAGGAGTGCTAAGTTCCTAACGAACTAAAGCAAGTCCAAAAAAGGGTTTTCCCCTATATTGAAGAAAAGGGAAGTTCAAAGAAGGAATAGGACCATGGTAACGTACTACAAAAGATGACTATTAAATTCTTTTCTGCCAAGAGGAATGACTTTTGGACTGGAAAAGACTGGAAAAAATAGCTAATAGGAATTGAAAACCAAGATATAGAAAAGGATAATAGACCATTTTGCTGCATTCAATGAATTCAACCAAGTCCTTGGGTACTGAAAAAAACTGGCAGACATGATTGTTGAGTGACTGTTGATATAAGATGTGGAGAACTATAGAAGGTGGCACTGGACAAAAGAGTAGATATCTTTATTTTTAAAAGAGGAAAGAAAATACAATCTGGGATCTATAGGGAAAGGAGCTTGATCTCAATTCCTGGAAAAATTCTAGAACATGTTTCCAATGGGATCTGACACATTCAAAGAGTACCCTAGAACTCTGGAGGGCAGATATTGCAGACTTGGCTCTGAGAGAGTAAACCAAAGCATATTCTCTCTCTCTCTCTCTCTCTCTCTCTCTCTCTCTCTCTCTCTCTCTCTCTCTCTCTGTCTCTCTCTCTCTCTCTCTCTCTCCCTGTATATATGTATGTATATATTATATATGCATATACACGATATTTATTATTTTATTTTATTTTATATTACACTTTAAGTTCTGAACTATCTCCCTCCCTCCCTATCCTTCACTAGAGAAAGCCACCATTTGACACAGATATACATATACACATGTGTGTGTGTTTAAAGCCATGCTATGCGTACTTCTATTTACCATTTCTTTTTCTGGAGGTGAATAGCACCTTTCTTCATAGGTCCTTTGTAGTCGATTTGAATATAATACTCAGAATAACTCAGTCACTCACAGTTCTTCTCCAAATAATATTGCTGTCATTGTACACAACGTTCTCTCGATTCCGCTCATTTCACTCTTCGTTATTTCATGCAAGTCTTTCTGTGTCTTTCCAAAGTCAACCTGGTCATCATTTCTTAGGGTCACTATATATTATTAAGGAGATAATTAGTGAACATATAGGGAAGAATCACGAATAGAAAAGTATGGCATCATCAAGAACAGGCCGATCTTATTTTCTCTTTTTTCAAAATTGGCCCAAAGAGCATATTAATGGTTCCATGGCCATTTGGATGGAATTCTTCAGATCCTGAAGAATCTGTACTTGGCTCTGTGCAGTTTGTTCCATATTTTTAGGGATAACTTGAATGAAGGCATGGACAGCATCCTTAGCAGATTATCAGAATATGCTAGGCTGGTGGGAGAGAGATAATGCTTAGCTCAGTGCCTGGCACATAGTAGGCACTCAATAAACATTGATTGGATTTGGATTGGATTGGATAGCTAACACATTGGGTGACAGAGCTAGAACTCTGGGTCAAATCTAATAAGACAATATTTAATAGACGTCTTACACATGGATTAAATAATCAAGGAGGGAGACATGGCAAAGCTTGAGTTTAGCCTAAAAAAGAGCTGGGGGGTTTAGAAGGCTTTAGCAAACTACAAGTTGGCTATATGGGAATTAAGAAAATTAACACAGCCTTAGGCTTCTTTAAGAGGATCCAAGAATAAAGCAGTGATGGTCCCACCAGATTCTACCTTGGTTGGACCACATCAGAGGTATTTTGTTCAGTTCTAGACGCCATAGTTTAGTAAGGACATTGTTAAGCTTTGTGTCATCTGTCATGGCTCAGTGGATAGAGGACTGGGCCTGGAGTCAGGAAGACCTAAGTTAAAATCTGGCTTTAGACACTTACTAGCTGTGTGATTTTTGGCAAGTCACTTCACCTCTGCCTCAGTTTCCTCAACTGTTAAATGAGGATGATTATAGCACCTACCTTGAAAGACTGTTGTGAGGATCAAATGAGATAATATTTGCAAAAAGCATTTAGTACAGTGCCTGGCACGTGTGCACTATGTAAATCCTCATTCTCTTTCCTATACCCCACAAGGATGCTGTCCAGGCAACACCAGAATGGCAAAGGTCCTCCTCCCCATACCAAGAACCAAGAATTTTTAAGCTGGAGAAAACTTAGGGAGGACAGCTAAACAGAAGTAAACAGAGTGCCATGGCTTGGCGTTCAGATCTGGCCTCAGACACTTACTAGCTGTGTGACCCTGGGCAATTCATTTCACCCAGTTTATCTCAGTTTCCTCATCTGTAAAATGAGCTGGAGAAGGAAATGGCAGACCATTCCAGCATCTCCGCCAAGAAAACCCCAAATGGGGTCACGAAGAGTTGCACACAACGAAACAACTAAGCCCCAACAACATTGAGTCCCATTCAAGTAACTGAAAGGCTTTGGAAGACAGATTAATCTTGTTCTGCTTGGTCCCATAGGTCAGCACCAGGAGCACTGGGTAGGAGTAGCATGGAGGAAGGTTTAGACTTGATATAAGGAAAAGCCTCCCCATAATGAGAGAGGCCGACCCACGTGGCCTGGGCGGCCTCAGGAGGAAGTGGGCCCCCTCCCCCTCACTGAAGTCGTTCTTCAAGAAGAGACTAGGTGACCACTAGTCATGCCTGTAACAAAGGGGATCATTGTTCAGTGACAGGTCAGACCAGACACCTACTGAAGTGGTTTCCAACTCTGAAATTCTATGGTCTATGACTTCCCACCTTGTCCCGCCCCCCCTCCTGCTTGGAGATTTAATCGTGTGCGGAACCTGTTTCTTTGCTCCTTGCTATGTGTGTTTATTGTATAGCTGGTGTTTGGAGGGAGGGAAACCAAGCATTGGGTGTAAAGTTTGACTCCACCCTTCCTTCCCTGTCCATGAATGATTAGCCATCAGAAGTTCAGCTTGAACCTGAGAATCACATGCTCTAGACTTAACAGTATTTAAAGGAGCAGATAGATATAATTCTGGTCTGATACCTCCTCTCTCTGAAGAGAGCAGGGTGGCCAGGCTTCCAGCCCCAATCTCCTGCTTCTCCTCCTGGCAGGAATTAAAGTCTCGCTTGGAAAAAGGTGCAGAGAGAAGAGGCTAGAGGTGTCTATTCTGCCTCCCTTCGGGCCACACAACACCCTCATGCAACATGTGGGGGATGGTCTCACTACATATGGAACACAAGTTACCAGGGTGGACTCAATAGCACTATGTGTGACCTAGGGAGGTGAATCATCTAACCTTTCTGGGCTTCAGATTCCTTATCTATAAAATGATGGGGTTAGACTCAGTTGATCTCTAAGATGCTTTTGAGTTCTAAATCTCAAATCCTTTGACAGTGGGCAAGTACCTTAACTGCAACAAAGCCCCAATTTCCTCCTCTGTGAAATGTGGATAAGAATACTTCCACAACCTCATAGGGAAGCAGTTTGTAAACTTTCAAACAGTATAGATACCTCATATCTGTGTAATTTATAGCACAGCTGCTAATAACGCTAAATTAGTCATGATTTATTGTGGTTTGGACTTGTGATTTCATTGGTATGGTATGGAAATCCCTGCCCAGGGAGACTGGTCAGTGATGCAGGATCTTAGAGAGTTTCCTGAGGGTGCTGAGAAGTTAGGTGAGTGACCCAAGGTCATACCTCTAGTGGCCAGGCCAGCCGAAAGGAAATTCGAACCCATCATCCTGCCTTCAATGGAACATGTGCCTCTCTTGTACTCCTTCCTTAGTGACAAAGCTATGCGGTCCCTGGAAATAGTCTTTAAAATACCAACAGGTTTTTCGATTATCCTGTAAATAGCTGGTCTGGGCCTAGTTATTTGCATGTTTTCTCCCCCATTGGATTGTTAGATCCTGGAGAACCAGGGTCGATTTGGCTTTTCTTGGTATCCCAAATGCTTAGAATAGTGCCTGGCACATAGTAGGAGATAAATAAACATTTACTAACAGGCTGACTGTTTGTCCTACATGCTTATTTAACACGTTTCTTTCCCCCCGGGCAACCTGGAGTCTCTTCTTTCCACTTGGGTGGGGATGGTGGAATAGCCTCATCCCTCCATGTATCAACCCTGAGTTACGCCTGCCCAGAAGGAGCAAGTCTTGGCTCCATTATCTGCAGGCACTCCCCTCCATGTACTAGTCCGAGGGAGCAGGGCACTTTCTGTTCCTTGCCCCCACACACCTCCACAGCTTTTGTTCTGGCCTTGCTGTTCTCTCTGCCTGGCATGACCTTCCCTCCTTGCTCCCCCTGAGCCATTCCCACCGCCCCCTCTCTCCCTCCTCCTCCTCCCTGTGGGAATAGTCACGTACTCCCTAGAGCCTCCAGAGACTGGTTATCAAGTAAGATAAGTGTTTTTGCAAACCTTAGGGTGCTAGATACAAACCAGCTACTAGTATGCTTTTCTTATATTTTCCTTTATATCCCAGTTATTCTATTTTTCATAGCCGTCACCTACATAACACCTTAAGGATGACTGAGTGCTTTGCATTCACATGTATGAATGAATGAATGAATGAATGAATCAGTGAATGAATGAATCAGTGAATGAAGAGGCATTTATGAAGTACTCACTTTGTGCCAAGCACTGTACTAAAGTGGAAGATTTAAATAGAAAAAAAGTGAGCCGTGCCTGCTCACCAGGAGGGAGGGGGGTGGGGGGGATAAGGGAAAGGGAATAATCGTTTATTAAGCACCTACTATGTGGTAAGCGGCTCTTACAAATAGCTGATCTGATCCTTACAACAACCTGGGCGGGGGTAGATACCATTATTGTGCCCATTTTAAAGCTGAGAAAACTGAGGCAAATACAAGTGAAATGACTTGCCAAGGATCACACAACTAGTGAGTATCTGAGACTGAACCTGAACTCAGGTCTTCCTGACACCAGCCAGCTGCCTCTGAGTTCTTAGAGCTCAGACTAATTTGGAGAGACAACATAGAAAAAAAAGATGGGCTATGGGATGGATGGAAAAACCCAGCAGTTCTAAGAGTGCGGGGGTGGGGGTGATAGCAATGCGAAGGGGTCCTTGGGGTGCAATCAGATAACAGAGTGGGGTCTGGAGGGCATAGAGGCAGGGCAAATGGGAAGGCCTAGAGGATTTCTACAAGACTATTCATTTTGCACATATTCCGTGCATGTGTGTGTGTGTGTGTATAAGTACACACACACACACACATATATAATATATACACACATGTATATGCACACACACATGCACACACATATATGTATATATACACATGTGTATACATACATGCATGCATGCATGCATACATACATATACACACATAATATCTCCCCCCCCCCCGGAATGTAAGCTCCTTGAGGGCAGGTCCTGTTGCGCATCTTTGTTTCTATCCCCATAACACACTATAGTGCCTGGCACATAGTAAATGAGTGCTGAATAAATGCTGATTGACCAGTTGATCCACTGAGGAATGTGCTACAGATATTAACCAGATGATCTGAAAACAGGAAGACCTGGGTTCAACTCAGGCCTCAGACACAAGTTGTGAAATGGAGACAATAAACAGTAGCAGCTCACAGTGTGGTTGTTATGATGATCAAGTGAGATAATGTCTATAAAGCGCTTAGCACATTGTAGGTGCTAAGTAAATGCTTATCCCCTTCCTTTCCCTTCCTCCCTCTCATCTTTCTTCTTTTAAGATCATCAAGGCTTAATAGAACAATTCCCAGGCTTTCTAATATAATTAGACTCCCTCTATGACCTGACCCTGAGATTTCTGCCCTGGTTATTATTCCTCTGCAGCCTTCAGACTGGGCTAGAAGCTGGAACCGAGACCCCACTCACCTGCTCATTGCTTTTGAACATGGTTCTTTTTCGGTGCCCAGGTTACGACCCCTGACTCTCCTTACTCTAGAACATCACTTATAGGCACAGGTCCCCTCTTTGGTTCACTCCAGATCTGTGACCCAGAACTCTAACCTTGTTAGGGACAAGAGTTGCCAGGTGTCACCTTTTCTCACATCCTACACAAGTCTGGGTCTCTCTGCACTGGATCTCGGACCTCTTCTTGCCTTGGTGCATAGACTCTCTTTGCATTGGAATGCTCTGTCCTGGCCAGACCCTGTTCCCTCAATGTCTGCAGACCTCTCTATCTTTCAGTGCTGACCTGGGCTTGAAAAATGACTCTCTGCGATTTTATTCTTGGATTTATCCATCAGGTTTTGTTCTGGTGTGTTTTCTAGAACTGTTTGAAAGAGTGGCCCAAGTCTTCCTCCAGAACTCTGAGAAAGAACGGCCTAGTGGTTAGAGTAGATGGCCTTGGAGTCAGGAAGAACTGGGTTCAAATTACAGCTTCCTTCTAACTCTAAATCTATAAGGTTATCATTACCAGCTGCCTATTGAACACTGCTGACTAGATTTGCTATGTATATCCCAAACTTAACATCTCCGAGAACTTTACATTTTTACATCTGAACCCACTCTTCCTCCAAGCTCCCCTATCTTTGAAGGTATCGTACACTAGGTTTGCAAACTCAGCATCACCCTCCATGATTCTTCCCTCAGAGAGACCTGAATTGAATTTCTTTCTGCAACACTTAGTTGATGTGTGACCCGGGGCACCTCTCTCCACCTTTCTCTGAGCCTCAGTTTCATCATCTGTAACATGAGGGAGTTGATGGCTTTTTTGGTCCTTTCCAGCTCTATAGCTATGTGATAACTCTCTCCTGCATCCATCCCCTTCTTTACATTCAACTCCCACTCTAGGTCCGTGATGATCAGATGCTACTCTCCTGTATGCGAGCACTGTTCCAGCCCATGCACTCTAGGGTCACTCAGTCTCTGTGCCTTTGCCCTGGCTGTCCCCCATTCTGAGATTACTCTCCCTCTTTACCCCTGGCTCTAAGAATCCCAAACTTCCTTAAAAGCTTGCAAGTTATGGCATCACCGTCCTGAAGCCATGGTCCTCTTCGAGAATGACGGACAAAGGATAACAACAACAAACACCGCCTCCTACAGGAAGACAGTCCTGCTCCCTTCAGTCCCTAGTCCGAGTACTTCCTATCTACTTCCTGTGCATAGATTGTAAGCTCCTCGAGGGCAGGGACAATCTTGTGTCTTTTGTTGTAACACTTTAATAAATGTTTGCTGATTGGTTTTGTACTTGATTATCTGTGCTTGTTGTTCAGTCGTTCCAGTCATGTGCGACTCTCGGTGACCCCCGTTTGGGGTTTGGTTTTGTTTTTTTGGCAAAGATACTGGGGTGGTTTGCCATTTCTTTCTCCAACTTATTTTACAGATGAGGAAACTGAGGCAAACTGGGTGAAGTGACATGCCCAAGAGCGCCCAGTTAGTGAGCGTCTGAGGCCAGATTTGAAGTCAAGAACTCCTAACTTTAGGCAGGGCACTCTATCCACTGTATCACCTAGCTGCCCGCATTAATAAATATGTGCACATATTAACAAATAATAATTAATTATATATATATAAACTATAAATAAATAAATAAATGATGAATAATAAATAAACTGACCCATAAGGTTTGCAAAGCATTTTTTTGATTTGATTCTCACAACAACCCTAGGTGGTAGGCGCTATTATTGTCCACACTTTACAGGTAAGGAAACTGAGGCAGATAGAGGTAAAGTGACTTGCCTAGGGCCATACAGCTAATATGTGTCTGAGGCTGGATTTGAACTTAGGTCTTCCTGACTCCGGGTCCAGTACTCTCCCCACTGTGCCAAATACTGGTCTCTGATGATCTCATCAGTTTTCATGGATTTAATTATATTGATGATTCTCAAATCTACTTACACAATCCCAACTTCTCACATTGTCAACTGCCTATTAGGCATCTTGAAATGGATGTTTCATTGGCATCCAAAACTGAACAGTGCCAGGCACTGTGCTAAGTGCTGGTGATAAAAATGCAAGCAAAAGGATAGTCCCCACCCTCAAGGAGTTTCCAGTCTAATGGGGGAGACAACATGTAAGAGGGAGCTGCAAAGGTGGGAGTCTGGTGGCGGTGGAGGAGGGTAGCCAGCAAAGGGGCATGACAGAGAATTCCTGAGTGTAGCCTGGTAAGAAATGGTTAGCTTTGGGCAGCTAGGTGGCGCAGCGAGTACAGCACTGGCTCTGGAGTCAGGAGGACCTGAATTCAAATCCAACCTCAGACATTTGACACACTAGCTGTGTGACCTTGGGCAAGTCACTTAACCCCAATTGCCCTGCCTTCCCCTTTCAAAAACAAACAAACAAGCAAAAGAAATGATGAGCGTCTCTTTACATTTTGCAAATTTCAATCTTGAGCACTTTGAGAGCCTACCTACCGTTCTTCTGAACCACTGAAATCTTCTCTACCAAAATTTAGGATATGTATCAGACAATACTGACCTTCATGTACTTCTCTGTTACAAACTCTAGAAAGGATGAGTCCCTTTCATCCCAAGGTTCCCACCATTTCTACCCCCAGCAAACCATTCTCTATATTTGAGAATCAGATACAGAACAGAAATCCTTCCTTGATGAACCCTTTTGAAGGCAAATCTTACATTGTAGCTACTCTCTACAGCGTCCAGCTTGGTAGATATACATAGGAAGTATTCTTCCTCCCCTTTTCTAGGTTAAAGCCCTTTTGATTAGACTTGTGTAATAATCTCTTGCAAGATAATGGGCAAATACATTCTTACTAATCTTTGGTAGGTTTACTGCGTTGCTGGCTAAGAGTTTATCATTGCTATATTTTAAGATGTGCTTCAGAAATACACATCCCCTGCTCAGATTTCATTTTAACCAGCTATTTACTTCCTAGGTCTGTTTTTCTCTTTCTGTGTCCCTTGCTTTCAATAGAAAGTCACAGAGAAACCATTCTGTGCCCCCATGATCCTCGATTTCTTGGTTAAGATTTCATAAAATTTGGCAATTTCTTCTGGCAATATCATTTGTACCCACATGAATGAATCATCAGAAGCGGATATAAGAATCATTCTTTAAAACTAGTCTTGGAAGTCTCTCTCTCTGTCTTTCTGTGTCCCTCTCTCCTCTCTCTCTCCTGCTGTCTCTGTCTCTCCTCCTTTCTCCTCTCTCTCCGTCTCTCTCTCCTCCTGTCTCTCTCCTCTCTCTCTGTCTCTCTCTGTCTCTCTGTCTCTGTCTCTCTGTCCCTCTCTCTGTCTCTGTCTCTGTCTGTCTCTGTCTCTGTCTCTGTCTCTCTCTCTCTCCCCCAGCTAGTGAGTGTCTGAGACCAGATTTGAACTCAGGAAAATGAGTTTTCCTAACTTTAGGAAAGTTAGGAGGAGAAAGTCAGACTAGCTTCATAGAGAGGTCTGATATCACGGTGACAAATAGTAGTCTCAACAGCCCTAAGCAAGGAGTCACCAACTGTCACCAAATACTGTGTCTTTCTTCCTCTCTAATGTCCCACCTGACAGCACCTGCGCAGTTCCTTTACCATATCTGGGAGGATAAGCATCTCTTTCCACAGAACATCCCTCTCTCTGCTCTGCAAGAAGGATTTCTCCTGATCCAGCCATTCTGGAGAGCACTTCAGAACTATGCCAAAAGGCTATCATACCCTCTGACCCAACAATAGCACTATTAGGTCTGTATCCCAAAGAGACAATAACCACAATAATAAGGGTAGCAAGAATAATAATTAAAAAAGGAAAAGGACCCGTATGTACAAAAATATTGACAGCAGCTCTTTTGGCGGTGATAAAGAATTGGAAATTGAGGGGATGCCCATCAATTGGGGAACGGCTGAACAAGTTGTGGTATATGATTGGAATGGAGTATTATTGTGTTATAAGAAATGGTGAGCAAGATGTTTTCAGGAAAACCTGGGAAGACTTATATGAACTGATGCAAAGTGAAGTGAGCAGAACCCCAGGAGATCATTGTATACAGTTGTGTGAGCAACTGTGAATGACTTAGCTATTCTCAGCAATACAATGATAAAGAACAATTCTAAAGGACTTATGATGAAAAATGCCATCCATCTCCAGAGAAAGAACTGATGAAGTCTGAGGGCAGATTGAGGCATACTTAAAAAAAAAAAAAACCTCTTTATTTTTCTTGTGTTTTTTTTTTTCTTGGTCTGCATCTTTATTTTTAACATAGCTAATATGGATATACATTTTGCATGAATGCACATGTATAACCTGTATCAAATTGCTTGCCTTTTTGAGGAGAGGGGAGAAGAGGGAGGGAGAGAATTTGAAACTCAAAATTTAAACAAAAAATGGATGTTAAAAATTGTTTTTACATGTAATTGGAAGTAAATAAAATTTCAAAAATTTTTAAAAGGAGAGCTTCAACATTTATCTCTGGCTTCAAATGTACAGTAGTTTCTGGTTTCCCCTTCTTCTCTGGGGCACTCTTCCGTCCTCCAACCTCCTGACCCAGGTCAGGATTCTCTCCTCTCTTTTTAGACTCTTTTTTTTACTTTCTCCCATGTTTGTTAAAGCCCTTCTTTTCCTTGTCTAACTTTTAAAAACCAAACCAAAAAAAAAAAAAACAATCCATACATTATCCCTTTATAATCCCCAATGAGGTAGGCTATGGAGACGGGTTGCTCCCCTGTCTTTTCTGGGAGTTAGACACCCGTCTGAATTTGGAACCTAGGTATCAGTCACTTGGGTGTGGCAGATATGGAAACATCCAGCCTGCCATCCAAAGCAGGACAAAATTGACCGTGTTCTCCATACTCCCAGGACTCCATGCCTCAGTCCCTGTCTTCCAGAGTGGGTGTTTACAATTTGTGAGCATCTTCATAGCCTTTCCTGTCATCCTCTAACCCCTTCTCACCTGTTAAACCTTTGGCAGTCTCATCCTGAGCTCCCCTGCCCATTCCTCATAACCCCTGACCTTTGATTTCCTGATACCCTTTTTTCTTCTCTTCTCCCTTTTCCACATTCCTTTCAAATGTCCTACTGTGGTTATCTGCTCTGCCCAGCATTCCTTCTCCCTTTTGGGCATAGTCACCCAATAAAACCATTGCTTCTGGAAAGGGCAGGTGAATAGATTGATTGAATCAACTCATCAGCCCTGGGACTCCCCTGTCCAAAATGCTCCATGGCAATCACTCCTCAATATGTGTTGCATTAGGCTTTTTGAAGGCAGGGACTGTATCATTTCTTCTATTTCTATGCTCAGCTCTTAGCAAAGTGCCTGGCACTCGGTAAGCAATAGATGTTTATTCATTCATTCATTTCCTTCCTTCCTTCATCTCCTCCATTCATTCATTCCTTCATTTCTTTCTCAGGTCATTCTCAAACACTTTCATCTTTCAGATTGAACTCTTCTTCCACCTTCCCCAGAAATTTCCCAAGTTTCTCCCCCTCAATTCCACTCTCTGGCTTTCACAAATCCAAAACCCTCCAAATGAAGAGAACCAGCGTTGGTTCCATTGAGAGAGAAGGTAATAACACAAATCTCTGATACTTCTGGGTTTAAAAGGCACTTTTCTGACTACAACCCGGGGAGGAAGGAAATGAGCATTTATTAAGCACCTACTATATGCCAGGAAAAAAAAGTCCAAGGTCTCCCATTGCATCCTGAATCATCTCTAGTCATCCTGATCTATATCTTGTCACTAGATCCAAATGGCTCTGGAGGAGAGAGTGAGGCTGGTGACTTTGCACAGCCCTGCCTCACTTAAATCCAGTTCACTTGCAAGTCAGGACATCACCTTGCTGATGTCATGGTCCTCTGAGAATGAAGGACAAACAACTCTAAGTGCTAAGTGCTTTACAAATATCTTTTCATTTTATACTCCCAGCAATCCCGGGAGATCAGTGCTATAGCATCCTCATTTTGCTGGGAGAAAACTGAGTCAGAAGTTAATCAACTTGTCCAGGCTCACACAGTTTATAGGGGATCTAAAGCCAAAATAAAACTCAGGTCTCTTCTTGACTACATGACTAAGACTATCCACTGTACCACCCAGCTGCCTCTGAATTATTCCACCTGGGCAGCTAGATGGCGCAGTGAGTAGACCACCGGCCCTGGATTCAGGAGGACCTGAGTTCAAGTGCGACCTCAGATACTTGAGATATTTATTAGCTGTGTGACCTTAGGCAAATCGCTTAACCCCAATTGCCCTGCCTTCCCCCCTCCAAAAGCAACAACAAAAGAAGTATTCCGCTCCCCCCCTCAGAAAAAAAAAGAATTATTCCCATTTGACAGTTAAGGAAACTGAGAGGAAAGTCATTTAAAAGATTATTTGCCCAGGTTCACATAAACAATTAAATGATCAGGGCAGTTCTTCAGGGCTGCTATTGAATTACGGATTGTATTAGAATTCACTGGGAAGCTCCTTACCCTAAAATAGCCACTCTGGTGCCAAAGTGCTTGAAATCCCACCATTAGA
The DNA here is from genome assembly GCF_011100635.1 of Trichosurus vulpecula. Taxonomy (NCBI): domain Eukaryota; kingdom Metazoa; phylum Chordata; class Mammalia; order Diprotodontia; family Phalangeridae; genus Trichosurus; species Trichosurus vulpecula. The sequence continues at coordinate 37,843,328 of NC_050573.1, read as the reverse complement.
GAGTTATGGGTTTGGGTTTAGCATTGCCCTCTCCAGTCTCCTTTCAAAAACGAGGCTATCCCTGGCATTAGTGAGTCAACTAGCATGTTTCAAGTATATACTATATACCAGGGAGAAGCAGCTAGGTGGGTCAGTGGATAGAGTGCTGTGCCTGGAGACAGGAAGACCCGAGTTCGAATGTACCCTTAAGATCCTGGGCAAGTCACCAGAGAAGGAAATGGCAAACCACTATCGCTATCTTTGCTGAGAAAATCCCACAGACAGCACCGGCTTGCAATGATCCACAGGATCAGGAAGCATTAGAAAGGATTGAACACAACAATGTACCAGGGACTGTGTTAAGTGGTGGGCTTACAAAGAGGGGCAAGGACGATCCTTACTCTCCAGAAACTTACAGCATGATGGGAGAGAACGTGCAAACAGCTACTGACGAACAAGATGGAGACAAAATAAAGTGGAGCTGCTCAACAGAGAGAAAGCATTAGCATTGAGGGTATTCAACTAACTTCACTCCGAGGGAGAGATTGGTCAGTACCTGAAGTTCCTGGGTGGGAAAATGGGCAGATTTGGTGAAATCTCCGGAAACCGGTATTTTCCCATTCTACTTTGTTCTTTTTTAAAGTGAAAAGAGGGGTAGAGAAAGTAAGGCCTGGAATCCAGAGGCATCCACCGGGTTAGTCTGCCCTTAGGCCACCTGAGGACCAGCCCCTAGAGATTTGTGTCTTTGTTTTATTCATTGGAAGAGGAAGGAGAAAGGTTTGACTATTTTAAAATTAAAATTGCTTTATTTTTTTGTAAGAGCTGGTCTTTAGGCTGAGGCCCAAGGGAACCAAGGAAGAACCAAGGAAGTAGTTGTGTTTAATTCAATCAACATTTATTAACCCCTTACTATGTGTACTAGGCATTGTGGGTACAAATGTGATAGTTTCTGTATTCGTCAAAGAACGTATAGTCTAGTTGAGGCTAGGGGATGAAACAAGTGCCCAAATCGATCAAATGAGTATAGATGAAATTGATCAAAGTGGTATCTGGAATTCTGTCTCAGAGAAGCTAGAAGAAGAAGAATAGGACAATAACTGGCATTCATACAGTGGTTTAAGGTTTGTCAAGTGTTACTGGCATCGTCTCATTTGAGCTACAAAACCACTCTGTGAAGTAGGCGCTACAAAGACGATTATCCCAATCTTACTGAAGAAGAGACTGAGGTTCAGAGAAATGAAGGGAGCTAGTAAGCGTCAGAAGCAGGATTTGAATCCGGGTCTTTCTATTCCAAGGTCGTGGCTGTTTCCACTAGAGCAGGTTGCCTGAAAATTAGTCACTTAAAATTGATTTCAATGGTTTTGGCATTTTAATTACTAGGCAATATGGTCTAATGGATTGAGAGCCGGCCTTGGAATCAAGATCTCAGTTGGAGGGCCACCTCTGACACCTACTGGGCAAGTCCCTTAACCTCTCATTGCTATAGGGACCCAAGACTGCAAGTTATAGAGAAGGTGCCCACCTGCTGTGGTGGAGGGAGTTTCTTCAACTGGGAGTTCCCTGCCTTGATCATAATCAAAGGGCCAGTGCCAATCACTGTTCCTAAGTAGGGGAAAAAGCACTCGGTGGGAGTGATTAGGTTGATTTGAAGGGGGGGAGGGGGCTGCTTACAAAATTTAATTGTAAATTTCACTCAGTCATTTCTCATCTGCCTCCACAGTTCTCTACTTCCTGTCCCCATCCCTTGGAAAAACACAGTAGAAGAATAAAGTGGGAGAACGGGGGAAAATGAATGATACCCGCTCTCCATTTTAATTCTGTGCCGATGGAAAGAACGCTGAGTTTGGAGTCAGATGACCTGAGTTCTAATCCAGCGGCCGCCGTGTTACCTTGGGCCAGTCATTTTCATCTCCTTGGGCCTCAGTTTCAGCGAGACCACACTTTCGCCTTTCTTTGTAACCCCAGGGTTTAGCACAGCGCCTGGCAAACAGTAACCATTTAATAAGATGCTTGTGGATCGTTCTGTGAAAGGAGAGTGCTGAACTGCATGGCCGATGGGGACCCTTCCAACCTCCAGATGGATGCTCCTATGACTTACGACCCGTGTACTCTGGAAACTCATCGGCCCCCTCTCGGGGACTCAGTTTCCCTTTCTGTAAAACAGGTTGGCCTCTAAGACCCTTGAAGCTCTGAAACTGGGATCTCCCACATTTTTTTCCCAGTGTGGGTTTTGAAAGAGTTAAAAATGGCCATAAAGGAAGATAATATTAATTCTTTACTGAAAAGAAAGAATTAAATTGAAATTTAAAAAAAAGCCCCTCCACCCTCTGACCCTGGTGGCCCCTCCCTCCCCACCCTGCGCAGGAGCTGAAAACCAATTCCCCCAAAAGTTTGCCAAGTTCATCCTCCAGGGGGGGGAGAAATCCTCAGGCTGGTCGCAAAAAATAGAAGGGAAGAAAGGACAGCCTCGGGGCGCGAGGGAGGCGCCGCCGGCGGCCGGGGCGTGCGGGGAGGGGTCGCGGAGGGCGCCCGGCCGCCCGCCTCCGGGCTGCGCCCGCTCCAAACTTTGTGGCTCCCCTTCCCGGGTGATGTATGGAAACTATACTGCATTGTGGGTGTCGGGATAAGGGACGGCCATATTTGCCGGTGCCGGCGGAGCCGTAAACAAAAAGTGGGCTGGGGAGCCAGGGCGCGGAGGCGCTCCGCCGCATCGCGGGACCTGCGGGCACCGGGCGCCGCTCGCCGCCCCGGGCATGTCTTACAAGCCCAACTTGAACGCCCACATGCCGGGCGCGTCCCTGAACCCGGGTAAGTGAGCCCCCGGCCAAGTGCGGGGGAACTTTGGCAGCTGCCCCCGGAGCCCCGCGCGCCCCGGAGCCGGACACAAAGGCGGCGCCGGGGGCCGGGGGGCGCCCCGGCCGGGGTCGGCTTCCCCGCCGCCATGATTCCGGGCGCCGGGCTCCCCCCGCCCCGCGCCGCCCCCCGCAAACTTCCCCCGCCCGCACGGCCGGCCGGCCCCGGGGCTGGGGCGCGGGGCGCGCGGGGAGCCGGCCCGGGGGGCCCCACCGGCGGGCCGCCCGCCGCGCGCTCCGGCTCGCCCGCCCCCGCGGTCCTGCCTGCCCGGCCCCGGCGGCCGATGATCGGGAGCGGGGGGCGGCGGCGGCGGCGGGGCTCCCGCCGAGGATGCCGCCGATGCCGCTGCCCCGGGAGGGGAGGGCGGCTTTTTTTCTCGTCCCCCCCCCTCCTGCTGGAAGCTTTGGGGCGGCTCGGCGAGGGCCCCTGCCGGCGGCTGCGGGGAGCGGCTGCCGGCCGCTCCGCTGACCCGAGTGTGTGTGTGAGTGCGTGTGCGTGTCCGGGTGGGTGGGTGAGCCGGGGGCAGACGGCGCCCGTGCCCGGCAGCTGGAGGAGCCGGGCACGCCGGGACCCCGGCCACGGTGTGTGCGCCGGCCGGTGCGTGGGGAAGGGTCCCGGGTGGGCGCGCGGCCGGGGGTGCGGGAGGGAAGGCGGCGTGGCGGGGGAGCCCGAATGTGTGTGTGAGACTGGATGTGCGTGTGCAAATGGGAAACGGTGAGACGGGGACGGAAAAGTAGATAGTTAAAAAAAGCACGTGTGTGAAAGTGTGAGTGTGTCCGTGTGTGCATGGGGGGATTGTCCAGGAATATGGATGTAGGAGCCAGTGTTCAGGCAGGAAACGGAGGGGGGGGGTGCTGATGGAAGGGGGGGCTGTGTCGTTGGGAGGTGGGACTGGGGCGATGGGTGGTTAGGGTCCCGAGGCCGCGGGGCAGGTATTTTATTCGGGGGGGCAGGCAGTACTTCAGTCTACATTCCTGGGGCTCAGGGTGCTAGGTGAAGACGTTCCATCTCGCCTCCCATGGATTAGGAACCGGCTGATGGTTTCCTGCCCAGGGTTGGCCCAGGGATTCCGGGGGAGGGGGAGTAGGATCGGCAGGGACTGAAAAGTTTGGAGGGTCCCAGGAAGTGGCCCCTTCTGGCCTCCCAAGCGGAGCTCGGGGTGCCCCAGACCAGAGAGGTCCAAGCAGAAGAGGGAGCCGCCAGCCTGCTAGATGCTCCCAAGGAGGGACTTCGGCCTTTCTGGTGCCAGTTTGAATTGGAGAGGGGAGAGGGTGGAACCCCAGAAGTCTGGGTGTGCCTCGGGGAAGCGTCATCCCGGCTGGGGGTTTTCTCCATTCAGGGGGGAAAATGGCAACTCTGGGACTGGGCTCCAGCCCTGCCCCGCCCCCTCGAAGGGGTGAACTCTGACCCTTTATACACCCAGGCTGGGGTGGGGGTAGAATGCCAGGGAGAGAACCGCCTTGGGGGTGGGGGTCGGGGTGGGGATGGAGAGAGCCAAATCCTGGTGCCCAGTGCCGGTGGGGTGGCGTTGTCCCTAGGGATGGTGGGGAGGGGGCTGCCCAGGTCAGCCCCCGTGGTTCCACCAGGTGTGGGCATGCGGTTGAAGGACAAAGAGAAAGTGGCCACCATGTTCCCCTTAAATATTCTTATCACTGAGCTGCTGACCAGCTCCTGTCTCCCCCTAGGAAGACAGAGGTAATAGATTTTTTTTCTTTCTTTGCTGACTCTCATTCAAGGTGTTTTTTTTGGGGGGGGGGTAGCAGTACATACAGGATAATCACCCCCAGTCCTGGCCTTGGTGCCCTGCAGCTGTGCATGGAGAGGGGAAGCAGAGTGGAGGAAGGGTCTTGGCCACCTCCTGCCCCAGCCCTGCTTCCGGATCCCAGGAGCTCCCAGATTCTGTCACTCTGACCTGCACCATTTCCATCTAGGACCTAATGTTTCCTTCTCCTCCCTCTTTGGGTCATTTCCCTTTTACTCTGTGTTGTCAGATGCCTCACAATCCTCAAATGACACTTGTTCTTTTGGGGGGGGGGGGGGGCTGCCTCCTTCTCGCCTGTCCCTGGGGTCTTTCTTGGTCACAATCCCCATTCTTCTCCCCTGCCATCTGCATCCAAGATGGACTCTCTTTTCTCCTCTCCTCTCCTCTCTCCCTCTCCTGTCATTATCCCTCACACACCAGCCCTGCCTCCTGCTAGTAGGAATGCCAGCCCGTGGCCTAAGGCCAAGAGAGTTAGACAAAGCCTGAGTCCTCCCCTCGCTCATCTCACACTCCCAGTGACGTGACTGCAGCTCCAGCTCCAGCTCGGCCCCCTTCCCTTCCCTTCCCTTCCTTTGCTCTTCTCCCTTCCCTTCCCTTCTTTCCCTCTCCCTTCCCTTCCCTTCCCCTCCCTCCCTTCCTTCGCAGCTGCAGCAGCCACCTCCACAGGGGCTCTGCCCCCCTTTCTGGACAGTGCCTGCGTCCTCCCCCCCTGGCTGGGCTGGGAGCAGACCTCCCTCTTGGGAGCCAGCCAGGACCCCAACTGGCCCTGTGGGGGTGGCTGGGAGGCCAGTGCTGGGGCCGGGGCTTTGTTTGGGCCCGAGGGGAAGGGGGGAGCAGGGGGCGGGCACAGCTCTCTCCTGCCCTGAAGATCTGCCTGTCCTTTGCCAACCCCTGTTTGGTTCCTGAGCCCTCCCAGAAATGCTGCGTCTGCCTCACACAGCGCTTCATTGTCTGGTATTTTCCAGAGAGGGCTGACGTGGAGTTCAGGGATTTCTTGGTTTCCACTCTCTTCCCATCTTGACCCCCTCCCTTCCTCCTGCTCCTCCCCCCTCTCAGGTCCCATGGGGTCATTTCTTTTCAATCTGCCTTCAGGCCCGAGTCCCTGGGGAGTGCCCATTGATCATTGTTCTTCGTGTCTCAGCTTCAGGTCAGGGGGCCCCCCAGGAACCGGCATCCTAATGAGGACCAGACAGGGAAAAAAAAGCCAGCCTGTTTGCTGTCCTTTCTGAGGGAGAGAGGATTGTGGGGACTGCTGATGTTAGGTCTGGGGAGAACTCAAAACTTCTCCCTGTCCACTGCCTACCCATCCCCCCATCTGACCTCCCCCAGTCTTGGAAGGCTTCCTGACTTGGGTGAATGGGGGGGGCACAGTCTGGAGAGTGCTAGACTCCACTTCCTTTTAACAATGCAGTGCATAGCCCGCCCCCTGTCCTCTGAGCAGGGAGGGGAGGTGGAGGGAGGGAGGAAGAAGCTGGCTGGTTCTCTGTTACCCGGTCAGTACTGACCCCCTCCACCTGCACAGGGTTGGACAGAGCAGCCCCATCAAGAAGCATTAGGTCCATGGCAAACAGCAAGCATTTCTAAGACTCCTACTATGTGCTAGGCACTATGCCCAGGGCCTGAATTGATGGGGAGGAAGGAACCAGGATTCCTAACTTCCTCCCCTCCCCCCAATCCTGGTAGCCTTTCTCCTGGGACCCTAAGGGATAGACGAGAAGAGAACAGAGGTGAGAAGGAAGGGAGGAGAAGGGGTGGGGAGAAGAGAAGAAAGGAGATGCCACTTTACTACCACCACTACTAGCCTTCCTTCCCCCTTAGGAGAAGCACATCCTGAGACCAGTCACTCCCTCCAGCCACCTGACCCCATTCACACCCCTGCCTCCTGCCCTCCCGCCCTCTCAGAGCAGCAGGGATAAAGCCGGTCCCCAGTTTGACTCAGCCCTGGAATCTGACACTGATGAGAGGTCCCTGGCCATGGCAGAGGGGCTAGTGTGGGGGGTGGAGAAGGAGGAGGGCACCGGGGCTGAGCCCTGGAGCTCATGGGAATTCGTACGCCAGAGTCGGAGCCAGCGATTTCAGGAGAGTCCATCATTCCCTCTCCCTGTGCCCATTCCTAGATGGCTCCCCCTCCTCACTGCCACCTCGTAGAGATGCCTCTTAGGGGCCTCTGTTTGGGTCTCTTAGCTTCCCTGGAAACAGCTCAGGTACCATCTCCCACAGCAGACCTTTGCTGATCTCCTTCCAGTGCCAGCCCCCCCAGTGTATATAGCGCTTACTGTGTACCAGGCACTGTGCTCAGTGCTTTACAGTTACCTCATTTAATCCTTACAACAACCTGGGGTGGGGGCAGGGTGCTATGATTATCCTCATTTTACAGATGAGGGAACTGAGGCAAACAGGGGTTAAGTGACTTGCCACCAGGTATCTGAGGTTGGATTTGAACTTCGGTCCTTCAGACCCCAGGCCCAGTGCTTTATCCAATCTACAACTTAACCACTCCTTAACACACAGTAGGTGCTTCATGGATGCTTGTCTAATGAACGAACAGACACTTTTATAGTCTTTAAAGTTTACAAGCTTTCCTCACAGTAACCTCATGAGGCAAGGTATTAAGTATTATTTATCATCTCTGTTTTTGCCAATGAGGACTCTGGGATATTTAGAATCACGTAGCTAGTGAGTGTCTGAGGTGAGATTCACACGCAGGTCTTTCCACTCCAGACGCTGGAAGACCACCTTTGAAATTCAGAAGGAAAATTCCTTTCTCTGTCCCGGAGGAGAGGTCCCCTGCTCACCAGGCTGCCCTCCACTTGTACTCTGGCTGGCCGGGACGACGGCAGCTCCCTGCCCCCGGACCTTCTGTCCTAGTGTGGGGGAGCACAGTGCCCTAGCGATGAGCCCACAAGATGCCTTTCAGATCAGAGTCCCACCATGTGGATTTAAGAGGAGCAGAGTGGCAAGGCTCCTATTTACCTGGCAGGAGGAATGGGGCCATGGACAGAAAGAGCCTTGCTGTGTGATCTCAAAGAACTCACCCTTTCTGGCTTTAGTTTTCTTATTTGTTTAAGAAAAAAGAAAAGTCAGAGAAAAGAGTGGTCCGAGGAGATGGTCTCTGCAAGTCCCCTCCGATTTCTAACATTTCCTGATCTAGAACTTTTCTCTCTCTCCCCCCGCTCCCTGATTCCACAAGCAGTCAGCCCAGCTTGCCTAGCCAGCCCTGGCACCAGGACCTGCCCTTGGGGCCGAGCCCAGGCTCTGCAGAAGCCGCTGGGTCTGTGTGCCTGGGAGTGGTGTCCGCGTGTGGAGGGCCTGCTGCTGTCTCTCCCGGGTGGCGGCAGCCCGAGGGGGGGGGATATCGCTCCCCCGCCCACCCCGTTTGGGATGTATGTGTGTGCGCGTGCAAAGGCGAGCTGCGGAGGAATAGGTACATTCTCCATGGTTACTGCCGTTTGAGATTCTGCAGGACATCCTTCGCCAGCTGGCTGATGGCCACTCGAGCTCCATTATGGGGGTGCATATGCTCAGGGTAAAGTAGATACAGAGGCTCCCTCCCTGCCTTGCTGTCGACAAGATCCCCCCGATCCTGGACATGGCATTTTGAGGGATGCCGGCTCTGCCTGGGCCAGACTGGGGGGGCCCGAAGGTTAAGGCTGGGCTGTGGGGGGGGGGACTTGGTGGGACCAAAGGGTCAGTCCTTGATGGTGAGCCAGCTTGTTTCAGGACCTGAATTTCATTCAGTGGCCCTGCTTGGGAACAGGCAGGAGGGCCTTCCGGGCTGAGGGTAGAGGAAAGAGTCCACAGACCTGAATTTGAATCTTGCCTCTGCCACTTGACTGCCTGTATGATTTTAAGGCCAGTCATTTTACTGATCAGTCTTGGGCGGGGCCTCAGTTTCCTCTTCCTTAAAAGGGGGGTAGGTGGGACTGGATTTCTCTAAGATCACTTCTAGCTCTCGATACTATGATCCCCTCACTTTCCCAGACTTTGCCTTTCAGTCTTGTGGATTGGGACCTCACTTTCTCTAGGAGGAGATACTGTCAGGGCAGACTGAGGCTGAGAAAGGTTCTAGACCAGGGATGGGGAACCTGCAGCCTCAAGGCTGCATGTGGCCCTCTAGGTCCTCAAGTGTGACCCTTTGACTGAATCCAAACTTCACAAACCAATCCCCTTAGTAAAAGAATGTTCTGTAAAACTGTAAAGACTCAGTCAAAAGGCTGCACCCAAGGGCCTAGAAGGCCACATGTGGCCTTGAGGCTGTAGGTTCCCCACCCCTGTCCTAGACTGACGTCTGAGGAGGACTGAGCCTGCTGTCCCAAGACAGGCCCTTTCCCCCAAGCTGGGGCCCAATGGCTTCCTTCCTGCCCCCTTAGTATGATCTGGGGCTGGGCTCTGGGCTTTCCTGGAAGCTGGTGTGTGTGTGTGTGTGTGTGTGTTCGGGATGATATTAGCTTGGAAAATTGGGTAGGGAATGACAGGGGTGGGAAAGGGGGGATGATGGATGGGGGAATGGTGGGGGAGGGGGAATGATGGGGGGGGGGAGTAATGGAGGTGGGGGAGGGGGGGGAGTATGGGAAGACCAGAGACTTCCATTATGGTGTCCAGGGTCCTCTCTGATAACCCATTCACCACGTTGATACATGAATGACTGTGAGCTTCTCTCAGTAGAATGTAAGCTACATTCCCCCCACACTTTTCTGTCTAGACAGGAAAGAACGTTACCTCTTATCAGGGGAGACTGTATATTTAGAAGGATATTAAAAATGAAGACAATGTAATTTTTTGAGGGGGGGATCAGGAAGGGCTTCATGGAGGCAGCGGCACCTGAGCTGAGCTGTGAAAGATGCTGGGGAGTCTAAGGGATGGGATGGGGGGGGCGGTGCATTCCAGGCATGGGGGAGGCTGGAGATGGAGTCCTGAATGGAATTAACTTGGTCTGGCTGTGGTGGGCTGAGAGAGGCCTCCCCTTCTCCACCCCCTCAGCTCCTCCCGTGTCAGTGCCAGGGCCTGCAGGTGCTGGGGCTCCCTGTGGGGAATGCCGAATGGGGAGGTAGTGGTTACCCCCTCAGGAACCCTTGGTATGGGATGAGTGGCAGCTCCCTGAGGCCTGCTCTTTCAGCCTTCACTGCCAGGCCTGGCTGGGCGCCTGAAAGACTCAGCGCAGGCTGGGACACCCTGGAACAACTCTAAGTCCTGCGGAGCGCCCCATTCAGCCCTGGGCACTACCCTGTAGGAATGATGTAGACAAACTAGAGTTTCTGGAGAACCGTGGGGGAGTGCGAGGGTCCACGACATGGCTTCTCCGCACTCACACTCCCAGCCCCCTTCACCTCCTGCCTTGACAATGGCTATTGCTTCCGATTTGGCCCTCCCCAGTGCATCCTCCACACAGCCGCCATATTGACATTCTGAAAGCGCAGATGTCACTCCCTTACTCAAGAAGCTCCTGTGGCTCCCACTTGGTTCTGTTTGGCATTTAAAAGCCTTTACTGTTTATCTTCAGATCAAATGAGATAATATTTGTAAAGCGCTTGGCACAGTGCTGGGCAAATAGTAAGTGTTTAATAAATACTTGTTTCCTCCTTCCTCTTGTTCAGTTTAGCTCTCCAGATACATTATTCTCTTTTAAATATGTTCCAGACATGTACCTGTCAAATATCCACCTAGCTGTTGGCCATGTACAACATCCCATCTCCTACCTCCACCCCTTTGCACAGGGCTGCCCTGGATGCCTGGAGTGCTCTCCCTCTCCATCTCTGCCTCTTGCAAGCCTTAGCTCCATTCGAGGCTTACTGCTATCCTATACATGGCATTTCTTGATTCTCCCAAAATAGAAGGACTTTGTCCTCTCCTCCAAAGTTACTTTGCATTTACTTCTCTGTGTACCAAGCTGTTTCCTCCCAGTTAATTGAGGGTAGGGCCTGTTGTGTTTTTGACTTTGTGTGCCCTGCACTTTGAATGTAGGAGGTACTTAACACATGCTGATTAAATTGATTTAATTGTGATGATTAAATTCTAGCATGTACAGAGAGAGAGAGAGAGATACACAGAGACAGAGAGAAGGAGAGAGAGAAACAGAGAGGGGGAGAGAGAGAAGAGAGACAGAGACAGAGAGGGGGAGAGAGAGAAGGAGAGAGGAGAGACAAAGGGGGGAGAGAGAGAAGGAGAGAGGAGAAAGAGAGACAGAGACAGAGGGGGAGAGAGAGAGAGGGAGAGAGAGAGACTGAGACAGAGAGAGACAGATGGGGAGAGAGAGAAGGAGAGAGAGACAGGTGGGGGGGAGAGAGAGAAAGAGACAGAGAAGGGGAGAGAGAGAGAGACAGACAGGCAGACAGAGATTGGGGGGTGGGGTAGAGAGAGGGGCAGTCCAAACCCTTCTCCCCACCTGGCAGCCATGCTCAGCAGCTGAGATATTGAGTGACAGGTCCCCACTGAAATGGGACCATCATGGTGTCTGGTGAAGCTGCTGCTAGGCCAGACCTGTAATGTTTTTGCTGGGAGATGGCAGAGGGGAGCCATGTGGTCAATAGGCCTCCCAGCTCTGCTGCCCCCTCCGATGCTTTTCTGGTTCATCTCATTGCAGTTAAAGACAAGGAAGCCCGAGGCCTTGGGAGGGCCAGTAATTTGCCCAAGGTGACGCAGCAGGTTGCCCATGTAAATGCCAGGCTGTTCTTGCCCTCATGGGACACATAGTTCAGTGAAGCAGTTAAGTTGGGCCCAGAACTGAGTGTACCTGCAATGAGTGTGGGGTGAGCCAAGCAGATGCTGGAGGCCCGAGTGGAGGGCGGGGGCAGCAGGGCACTTTGGGAAGAGCATTGTCCTTGGGGCTGGAATTCTGGCTTTGTGACTGAGCAAACTACTTGCTGGCCTGGGTGAGACGAGGGGGTTGGACTGAAAGACCTCTGACCCCGCTTGGCCCTCCAGTCAGTCCCAGGACCTCCCTTGGGGGGACTGGATGAGGTTCCACAGAGAAGGTGGCACCTGAGCTGGGCCTCAGAAGGTGGGTAGGATTTCTCCCCTCTCTGACCATCCTTCTCTCAGATGCCAAGGGGATTCTCCTAGGGTGCAGGTCTGACCCTGGCACATCCTTCTCACCTCCATCTGCTTTTTAGAATCCCTCCTTTCTGTCAAGGTTTATCTCAAGTGCCCCCTTCAGCAGGAGGCCTCTCCTGATTTCTCTGCATCCTCCTCAAAGTTAGACTCTCCCTTCCATAATTGTCTTCTTTAAGAGGTGACCAGGTGGCTCAGTGTCTAGAGTACAGGGGGACCTGAGTTCAAATCCACCCTCAGACGCTCACTAGCTGTGTGATCCTAGGCAAGTCACTTCTCCTTTGCCTCAGTTTACCCATTTGTAAAATAGGGATAATAACAGCACCTACCTCCTAGGGTTGTTGTGAAGCTCAAATGGTATAATTTTTGTAAATCTCTTAGCACATTTCCTGGCACATAGTGGGCACTTCATAAATGCTTATTCCTTCATTCCCCCTATTTTATGTGTATAGATGCATTCATGCATGCATACATGAATACGTAGACACACACCCAGACCTATATAGGTACGAGTCTCTCCCATTGATCGTAAGCTCTTTGAAGGGAGAAACAGCTGTCCTTTGGTGCCGGCACCAAGCACAGAACTTGACCATTGGACGTGCTGATCAAATGCTTTTTGATGGAAGAGTTAACAGAAACAATGAGTGGCTTTCCAGGTTGGGTGGCATGGGCAAAGGTGTGGAGGCAGGAAAGCAAAATGGTTATTCAGGAAGTAGAAAGTAGCCTATTCTTGTGGGAATATAGGATGTGTGGAATGGAGGAATGAAACAGCATTTATTAAATGCTCACTATGTGCCAAGCACTGTGCTGGAGATACAAAAGCATGAGTTCCTCCTTCCTTCCAGGACCTTATATTCTAATGGTGTATATAGCCCAGGGAAGAGCGTCTTAGGGGGCCAGAAGTGGAACAGTTGGGCACCGGTCCAGAGGCAATGATGGTGTTGATTTGAACGGTTTTCAGGACAAAAGGTGGAAATGACAGGGTGGGGTGAGGTGCAGCAGGGCAGGGCTGGCAGAAGCTAGAGAGAGATCAGAGGGTTGAGAGCCAAGGCCCAGCTTTACCTAAGGATGGTCTCTGCAGGGGGGGTTGGGAGGGTAGAACAACAATATGGAAAGTGGCCGGGAGGGCAGAAGAGCAGCCCTGTGGAGGGAGAGAGTGGGGGGTGGGGCTGGAGAGGTAGACTGGGCTCCAATTGGGAGGTGTCTTGAATGTTGCAAAATAAGGCCTTGGGTCTCCGTGGAATGCCTCCCTTAAGGGCAGGAACAGCTAACATTTCTGTAGTGCCTACTGTGTGCCAGGCACAATTTTTATCTCATTTGACCCTTCTAATAGCCCAGGGAGATGGTTATCCCCATTTTACAGGTGAGGAGACTGAGGCAAACAGAGAAGAAGCATCTTACCAGGGGTCACACAGCTAGAAGGGTCTGAGGCCAACTCTGACCTCGGTCAGGTCTTCCTGGCTTCAGGCCCAGCGCTTTATCCACTGAGCCACCTAGCTGTGCCTAGCACAGTGTCCGGCATAGATAGGGTAAGCACTTTAATACATGTTTGTTGAATTTCATTCACTTGGCCCAGTTCAGTAGGTGATAATGAGCACACCGACTTGGGAGTCAAGTGCTTCTCACTTTCCCATCAGGCTCCGTTTCTGCTGCCCATTGAGGCTTTTTCTCATGACTTGATTGCTCTTCCTAGAAACCAATCCGTCTTGGTTGCCTTTTGGGCAAAAAAAAAAAAAATCTTAAATTATTTCCATACATGAATCAGAACATAGAGGATTCTGTAGGAAATTGGGAATCTATTTATTCTACTTGCTTTTTCAAAAAAGGTATATAATAAATTATAAACATTACTTTCAAAACTGCCCTACTTTTCCTGTGCGTTCTTCTTAATTTCTGTTTGCATCTGTACAGTTAAAAAAATGTTACAATGGCCCTCTTTCTTTTTTGGTATCACTATCACACCTCCTCTACATTTCCCTCATAAAACTGAGAAGAAAAAAAGAACCTTTTTAAGCTTAATGAAGCCAAAGGAGTTGACACGGGGGCCATGTCCCAAAATGTTTGTCTCTGTGCCTTGCGTCTACCCCCAACCCCCTCTCAGGGACGTGGGTAACGCGCTTCATCGTGGGTCTCAGATGTAATAATTGAGCATTACACGGATGGAAGTTCTTCAGTCTTCCAAAGTTGGTTTTCTTTAGTGTTTCATTCCTTGGATAAATTGTTCTCCTGGTTCTGCCCACTTTACTCTGTGTCTGTTCATAATACCCAGGATTCTCCGAAATCATCTCATTCATGACTTTTTACAGCACACTTTTATTCCGTTACATTCACAGGCAAATCTGTTCTCTGTCTAAAAGGCAGTGCAATGTATGGCGCCCCTTCCTTTAGATTTGAATCATTTTCCTTATGCCCTCCCCTGCTTCTTTTAGTTAGCCCTTTGGGGATCAGAAAGTTTGTTTTGCTTCCCTCCCTGATGTTATCCTCTCTGTTAACCACCCCCTTTCTATCCTGCCTTGTTTCCGTTAGGTATTTCTACACCAGACTATGTCCATGTGTGTGACTGTGTGTGACCATGTGTGATTGTGTGCGTGTGTGTGCATGCATGTTTAATTTGAGGTTCCTCTGATTTCAGAAGTGAGGTTCCTCCCATGCTTGCTCTTTTCACCCCTTCCACCGTATTTAGATACTCCTCTTCTCCTGCACTGTAGTTATGAAGAATAGCAAGTTCCCTCCCCACCTTCGCTTATTTTCTATACTAGTTTATTCCTTTTAGCCTTCCTTCTTTTTTCCTCTTCAGACCCTCAGAATAGATCCAGTCAACCCCCAGGATTGATATTTTTTTCTTATTTTACTCCCCCAAATGCCCTTTGAAGTGTCCTTTGAGTCCCACACTTGTTTCTTCTCTATTAGTTTAGTATTGCATCGCACAGTTTCTTCCAGTTGCTCAAATAGATTTACCTTTAGATTTCTCTGGACTCTTGTGTTTATATTTCAGAATTCCCACTCAGTTCTGATCTCTTCATCAGAAATGCTTGAAAGGCCTTTTTCCATTCCATTAAAGGTCTATTTTTTTTTAAACCTTGAATGATAGTACTCATGTGTGTAGGGTAAGTTATTCTTGGTTGCCTTTAGGCCTATTCTGTTCCAAGCTCTCTTCTTATTCCTGGTTGAAGCTGCCGGCTCTTGTGTGACCCTGATTGTCTACTTGGTACTTGAATTGCTTATTCCTGGATAGTTAACGGTATTTTTTTTTCTGTGATCTAGGCATTCTGAATTCTCACTGTGACATTCTTAGAACTTTTCCTTTTGGAGTTCCTTTCTTAAGGTGATTGGTGAATTCCTTCCATCCTTACTTTGCCCTAATAGTTCTGAGCAGTTATCATTTATGATTTCTTGAAATGGTGAAGAAAGGCTTTTTTTTAAAAAGAATATTTTTCAGAGAGTACAGTGATTCTTAAATTATTTCTCCTTAATCTGTTTTCTAGTCTTTTGGGTTTGTTCTAATATTCCTCACTGTCTCATGAAGTCATTGATTTCTGATGATTTATTCTAGTTTTCAGAGATTCCATTTCTCAGAAAAAATTTACCTCTTTGTCTTCTAATCTGTTTATTCTTTTAATTCTTTGATCTAGAGCTTTTTTTTTTTTTGCAGGGGGGGAGGGCAGGGTAATTGAGGTTAAATGACTTGCCCAGAGTCACACAGCTAGTAAGTGTTTCAAGTGTCTGAGGCCGGATTTGAACTCAGGTCCTTCTGACTTCAGGGCCAGTGCTCTACTCACTGCACCACCTAACTGCCCCCTGATCTGGAGCTTTTCAAAAATGTTGTCTCCCTCTTGCTTCATTTCTTCCAGGTATTCATGTAGTCCTTATGGAAAGTCCATTTTTTCCTTTTAGTCTATGCTTGAAGTTATATTCCTTTCTTTTTGAGGGATCTATATGTTCATAATAATTTTTAATAGTGGTTGGTGTTTCCTTTGACTTATTTCTTCAGCTTTAGTTCCCAATTAGGTGCTCATTGCTAGGGTCATGGTTCATTCACTGTTGTGCTCTTGGGGCTCACCCTGAGTCCCCCTAGGCTTTTGTACTGACCTCCACCTGGCAAATTCAGCCCCCCTGGATTGTTGAGGCTCATGATCCTGGATATTCAGGACCTTCTCAGTACAGAGTGGGAGGTAATTTAGAACCCTATGGATGTGAACCCTGCACTGGTCACTGCTGGCTATTGTTCCCCAGAAGCTTCCAAGGTCCCCACCCTGGGCCGTTCTTCGGGGAACTTTCTGCTCATGCTGTCTTTGGGCACAGAGCTGTGCAGGCTACACGTGTACTGTCTTCAGAGGGGGGAGATGTTGGCATCGGCTGTGTTGGAGGGGCTGCTTTTCTTATCCCCTTGGGATTCTGGCTGATGCATGATGGCAGAAACTCATTGGATTTTTTTTTAAAAATTCATTCCTTAGTTGCTTTTTAACCACCTTCTGCCAGGAAGTTTTATGGCTTTTGGAGATCATTGTGATTGTTTTGGTCCAGAAATTGGAAAAACATCTGATTTATCATAGTTCTCTTTCTTAATGAGAAGCAGTAATGGTATAGGGAAAGAATGCTGGATTGGGGGTCAAAGGACCCGGATTCAGATCCCACTTCCCTCTTTGACCTTGGACAAGTCCTTTGATCTCCATGGGTCTCAGTATCCTTATCTATAAAACAAGGAAGTTGGACTAGACGCCCTCTAAGGTCCTTTCCCACTGTAGGTTTATGATCTATAAGTCACTTAACCTCTCTGTGCCACAGTTTCTTTATCTGTAAAAATTTTTTTTTCTTTAAGACCAGCCTTAAACCCAAATTACTCTGGCTCTCATTGATTGGCCAATAGTAGGTCCCAGGCCAAGCCCTGTTGGGTCATTTTTGACCAGAAACCCTGAGGGTCTTCCCCTCCCGGATTGATTAAAAAAAAATATTTTTTTGACTAGGTAAAGAGGCCATTCTCTGCATCAAATTATTGAGCCTTAATCACTGAATGGGTGTTGCCTCAGTCAAACTGAGACCTGTTAAAGACCTTAGCTTAAAAGGGCCAGGGTCTCCCACTGAATCTCCAGTCGTCCTGATCCATATCTGGCCACTGGACCCAGATGGCTCCGGAGGAGAAAGTGAGGCCGGTGAGCTTGCACAGCCCTCTTCACTTAATAGATAGGTTTACAGAGGAAACCAATTATATTGAAATTCAGTCATCAAAATAGAAAAAATCAAATTTCTTGACCCCAGGTTAAGAGCTCCTAATAATTTTTGCCTGGTGGTTTTAACTTTTTTTTTTGAAGCAGTTGGGGTTAAGTGACTTGTCCAGGGTCACACAGCTAGTGAGTGTCTGAGGTCAGATTTGAATTCAGGTCCTCCTGACTCGAGGGCTGGGGCTGTATCCCCTGTGCCACCTACCTGTCCTAGTTTTTGCATCCTAAGTAGGAGTTAAGTCAGGTATTGTTAGTGGGAGGTGAGGGCTTGTCAAGCCAGCAGCCTCTAGTATGTTTCAGATCTGTCCAGGAAGCAAAGGCCACTTGTAGATTTCAAAGAAGGAAACTAACCTCAGTTTCGTCATCTGTAAAATCGGGTCTGGGATGCTTATAACCACTTTCTTAGTGAGGCTCTTGTGAGAAAAGCTGTTTTTTTTTTTAAGACTGCACCTATGATTTCACTGGTATTTGAGAAACTCCCAGTGAGGAAGGCTCCCTCTGCTAATGCACATCCGTACTTAATCTCTGGAGAGATTAAGTGACTTGTCCAGGGCCACGCTGCCAGGATGTGTCAGAGTGGGGCTGCTCTGGACTGAGGCCTGCTCTCTATGCCTTGCTGTCTCCCAAGAGAATAGAACACAGGAAATAAACAGATTAGGCCAGAAAAGGAGGGTGGAGTTGGGAGGGGGCGGATGAAGGTAGCCCAGGATTCCAGGCCTCTCCTGGTAATTCTTGTTATCACTTCCCTTCCTTTGAAAGCTGGGAGTGTCCACTCTCCTTCTGCCAGCATGGCGGCTTCCACCCAGTACCGGCAGTTGATCAATGACTACGGACCCCCATCTCTAGGCTACACCCAGGTAAGGCAGGGGTTCTCCTTTACTTTCCTTGTGGGCTATTTCAGGCCTGAGATATGGGAAGTAGAGGGATACAAGGGTAGTCACTGTGCTCTGGGGGATCCTATTCTGCTGCGAGAGAATGACCATAATATCCTCCTTAAAATGGGCTTGTCCTAGGGGAATACCGTAAAGATGGGCATCCCTGCCAGCCCCCAAGGGACCTTGTGATGTAGGCAGAGAGGTGGGCCATAAACTTGTACGGCAGAAGGCACACAAGCCCTTACCCATACCCAACAAGCAAATGTGTCTTACAGTGTGGAGCTGAGGAGTGACCAGAGCTGGGTGGCATTAAATAGGGGAAGCTCAGAGGCAGAGAGTTTGGAACAGGGCTTGAAAAGGGGAAGGCATCCCTGGCCTCATGGTTTTTTTCAGAAGCTTACTTCTTGATTCCCTGGAGCTCCCACTTGGTTCCTAGTGGACAAAGGAAGGACTGGGTTGGAATTGTTTATCTTCCCTCAGATCCACGGCTTGGGGTGGCTGGTAATGGGCCCATTTCCATGTTGGCCAGGATGGCAGCAGAGAAAATAGAACATGTCGGCTTTCAATTCTGTGTTCTTCAGTAGACGTTTATTAACCAAAGGCCAGAGGCCTTCCTTCCTCATTCAGCAAAAGTAGCTATAGGCTTGAAAAGTGACTCCATAACAGATTTTTCCATTTCATGCCGGAGGTCAGAGACTTGGGACAGTGGCAAGGACCAAGACAGATCCTTCTAGCTGGCACCAGTCCTGAGAGGTAGCTGAGGAGTCTCTTGTGAGTCAGTGGTGTTCCCTAGGAGAACGAAGGCCTTTAACAGCTTTGGTCCCTTAGGATATACAGAGGGGAAGAAAGACCAGTACCTTGTCCAGCCTAACCAAACAGGAAA
The DNA here is from genome assembly GCF_011100635.1 of Trichosurus vulpecula. Lineage (NCBI taxonomy): Eukaryota > Metazoa > Chordata > Mammalia > Diprotodontia > Phalangeridae > Trichosurus > Trichosurus vulpecula. Next base: position 37,824,710 of record NC_050573.1, on the reverse strand, counting down.
GGGGCCTTTGGGTCCCTGATTCTAATACCCTCTTCTGAGAATGGGAGCCAGGTGCCCGCACCCCCACCATCGGCTGCAGCTGGATCCCCAAGCTCAAGAGGGGTGGAACGTGATTCCAAAGGCAGGAACATTGTTACATATCCAGCCCATTCAGAAGTGGGGCGATTGTTCCTCGGAACACAGAAGCCCACCGCCCGGTGGAGTCCGAGCTCACCTCCTCATGCCCCGTAAAGTCTTCTTGACCCAGGAGGAGAAGCAAGCAAAAGCCAGGGAGCGGGACCGGCTCAAAAAACGTCGCAAACGGGAGGACAGCCTGAAAAGGAGCCTGGATCGGCTGAGGAATGCAGAGTCCATGAAGCGCCATCGGGAAGATGAGAAGAAAAGGGAGAAGGAACGCAGGAAGGACAGAGAGGCCAAGAGGAGGCGCAGGGAGAATATGGAGAAGAGGGAGAAGGAGCAGCAGAAAGACTGTGAGGCCAAGAAGAGGCAGAGGAGGGAGAAGAAAGAAGAGAGGAAGAAAACGCTGTACCAAAATATGGCTGCCCTGATACAGCAGTGGGATGGGGAGGTGGGGAAGGAAGAGGAGGAGGAGGAACAGGAGGAACAGGAAGAGGAAGGAGAGGAGGAGGATGAAGAGGAAGAGGAGGAAAGGGAAGAGAGGGAAAGGAGAGAGAAGGAACAAACATCTGTGTTCCTGGGAGCCCCGGCATCGCTGATCTGGGTGCTTGCCTTGTGCTATTCTTTGTAATTGTCAGGGGAAAAAGAGGTTTATTTTTCAGAAGAGCATCATGGAGACATGGAGATGGGATGAATAAAAATGCCTTCCGTTGTTTAAAAACAATGTCCAGCTGGTTTTAGGGCCCAGTTGTTTCTCCTCAGCTCTGGTCACAGATCTCTAACGTGTGGGGACCTTTCCCCTCCTCTGGGACCCGAGAGGTTGCCCCCTGTGCCCCTGGTGGAGCAATAATCAATTTACGCCGGTGGGGCACAGAGAGGTTTGGAACTTTGGAGCTGGGACTCCTTTTCCTATCTCAGATCCCAAAGTGTAGGCTGGTGCAGGAAGGGACCTGCCAGGCCATCAAGCCCCACACCCTCATCTTACAGGTGAGGGCAGTGACTTGGGTCATACACCAGGAGGAAGCAGGACTGGAAGCCTGGTCCTGTTCCAGGATGCCTTCCCGACTCCCATTTCTCAGATTTCCCTTCCTCAGGGCCAGCCTGGTTTCCCATCATGTCCTTCCTCACATGCCCTGCCCATTCGAAGCTCTGGAGGCCATTCCTAATGCTCTGGTCACTGTCATGCTGCTGAGCATGCCTGGGCTGGGAGGTGCATGGGAGGGTGATGGGGGCCCAGCCCTTGCTCTTGGATATTGTCCTGTTGTTGGCAGCTGCCAGGGCATGACATGACCCGACTGGTGGTCCAGGCTGGCCGCCGGGGAGGTCTCGGGCTCTGGGTCTCTCCACAGTCATCCTAATAAACTTCTCTCTGACTCTAGGGTACGGGGAGCAGCCAGGTACCCCAGAGCAAATATGCAGAACTTCTGGCTATCATCGAAGAGCTAGGGAAAGAGATCAGACCCACGTATGCGGGGAGCAAAAGCGCCATGGAGAGGCTTAAGAGAGGTATGTGTCGGGTGGGCTCCGGGCTTGGCCCCAGAGGGTGGGGCTTAATTGAGGGGATTCAGAATCATCAGATATACCAAAGCTGCAGAGCTTGGCCTTGGACCAGGGAAGGCACCGGGAGGTGAGGTGATTGCCTAGGGTCATGAGAGCTGGGATTAAAACACAGGGCCAAAAACACTGGCCCTAGGCTGCATGGAGCAGCCGAGGACCAGAGGACCAGTTCCTCCATTGACCAGTGAGAATCTAGTATCATGGTCTTAGGAAGGGGAGGCAATCTGACCTAGTGGATGGAGTACCAGCCTTGATTTGAGAAGACCCAGGCCTGAATCGTGCCCGAGACACGGATTAGCTGTATGACCTTGGGTGAGTTATTTCAGCTGACTCAGATTCTGTTTCCTCATCTGTAAAAAAAAACTGGAGAAGGAAATGACAAATAATTCTAGTTTAATCTTTGTCAAGATAACCCCAGTCGGGGGTCACAAGTCAGACACGACTGAGAAACAGCTAAAGAATCACCAGCACCACCTCTCGGGGTGTTATAGGATCCGATGAGATCACATTTGTAAAAGGCTTTGCTGTTGAAATGGGAGATGTTATTAGTCCAGCTTCAGTTCCAAGTGTGGAGGCCCCTTCTCCCACTGCAGACTGACACCTGCTCTTAAAATGACTTGACTGATGAGGCAAAGAGAGGGTTCCACGGGCACTAAGCAGCAGAGCTGGGATTCGGACCCAGTGTTGGCTCCAGCTTGGGGCCCAGAGGTTCCTTAGCAAAGCGGCAGGGGGATCTGGAGAGCTACCTCCTAGTCTCACTGCTGACTTGGGCACATGAGGCCCCGTGCGGTGCCAAGCTCAAGGCCTTTTTCCCCAGTAAGATGCCCTGTGTAAGGGGAGTTTTTAGGTCTCTCTGGAGTCCATCTGGTTTTTGCCACGGAAGCTTAGCCCCAGCTTGCCTGTGGTTCATTTAGTTGACATTGATCCCAGCCCTGGAGCAGAGAGTGCCAAGTAAAACAGACCTCCTCTTGGAAACAAAACCTTCATCTTGGCGAGGTGAGTGACCTCTTCCTCGTGGGCAGGCTGGCTTCCTGCAAAGAGGCCATTCACCTGAAATGGGCACAGCTTTCTCTCCCAAGAGACCCCGTCCCTGGGCATTGTACAGGAGGGGATGGGACAGAGGGGTTCTAGAGTGGGCATTTCCTGCTGGGCTTCCTGTAGCACAGGGTCCTGGGGGATATGGGGCCAGGGAACCTTTTGGGACTGTTTCTTCTCCAAGAGGGTTAGATGAAAAGAAGGCATGACTAAAGTGAGAATAAGACTGGGTGATTGCAGAGGTGACCTAAGGAGGTGTTACCTTGTGTACCCAAAAAGAAGGAAAAAAAGCCTTTCTAATTTAAAAGGTGGCAGTTCAGAGGAGCAAAGCCTGGGGCCTTGGGTGCAGGAGTAGGATTAGGGGGAGGACTTTAAACAAGCCGACCCTCACTAAAGGACCTAGACCAGGGGTGGGGAACCTGTGGCCTCAAAGCCACATGGGGCCTCGAGGACTCCGGTTCCCCACTGAATCCTAAAACCAAAGAGGATGTGTAAGCTTAAGATTTAGAGCTAGTAGGAACCTTAGAGAGGGCATCTGGTTGTCTCCCCCCGCCTACCCTACATTTTACAGGTGGGCAAACTGAGGCCCAGAGAGGGCAGGTAAGTCCTTTGAGGTCCCTTCCAATCCTTGAGATTGTCAGATACTCCAGAGGCTTAATAAACTGGCAAGACATGGCAGCCCATATTCTTTAAGGGAGGTGTGTGAGGCTGTACCCAAGGTGCACTGCTCAGTGACTTCCACTTCCCTGGATAGGTAGGGAGGACCCCACGACACAGTTTTAAGTTTAATCTGCGTGACTGATATTTTTTTCCATCACTTTCTTAAGTCTAGACAATCTAGAAGACAATAAATCAAGCTTGGATTTGTAGCATCGGCAGATTTTTGAAGGGTAGATGCTCACATTGAAAATTCAAGACGACTCTTGTGAGCCAGTATGAGCTGGCTCCAGCACACTCCTGGGGGGGGAGGGGCAGGGGATATACGGGTCAGTCCTGGTGTACTTTGCCATCTCTGTCATTAGCTTGCTGCTCAGTCTTTTATGGCTGGGTCATTTATGAGCAGGTCTTGGGAGAATAAGAATACTCTAATGGTAATAAGTGGCACTTACATAGCATTTACTACGTGCTAAACGACTTTACAAATATTATCTCATTTGATTCTCCTGACAACCTTGGGTGGTAGGGGCTGTTAGCAGCCCCATTTTACAGATGAGGAAACTGAGGCAGCCAGGTTAAGAGACTTGGCCAGAGTCACAAAGCCGGTGAGTCAGGTGGATTTTGAACTCAGTCTTACTGATTCTAGGCCCCCAGATTCTATCCACTGAGTCATCTTGCTGCCTTTTTATAAATGCAGCTAAATGGGTCATCGAGAACAGGATTGGGGGTGGGGGACGATGATTGAAAAGGATCAAGTCAAATGGAAACAGAAGATGAAAGAGGAGTCACGTCCTCTTTTCATCCCAAGTATGACAGAAAAAGAACCTGCCTCCTGTGGCGGCCCCTTCCTCCTCCCCTCGGAAGCCCTATGGGTGTGTGCAGGTGACGTTGGCTGGGGAAGGCTGAGTCAGGGAGGGGGTGGCCTGGGTCTGTGGCGGGAGGACCAGCCTGCCCAATCTGGAAGAGGGTCCTCACCAGAATGCTGGCCCCGGGAGCAACGTTTTTGGATGTAGCGGCTCAGAAGAGCCATCTGCATTAGTGGAGGGAACAGGCCCACTGACAGATCCTGGAGCCTAGAAATAAAATACAGTGAGGCTAGGTGGCCTAGTGGATAGAGAGAGCCCTGGGCCTGGAGGCAAGAAGACCCGAGTTCCGATCTTGTTTCTCCTAGCTGTGTGACCCTGGCAAGTCACTTAACTTCTGTCTGCCTCAGTTTCCTCATCTGTCAAGTGGGGATGGTAACAGCCCCTACCTCCCAGGGTGGTTGTGAGGATCAGACGAGATGTTCGTAAAGTACTTTACAAACCTTAAGGCGCTGTGTAAATGCTAGTTATTATTTGCAAAAGTTACCATCGTTGGGGGTGGAGGATTAGGACCACAGGTTCATCAGGCTAGAGCTGGAAGGGACCCCCCCACTTTACAGATGAGACAGCTGAGGCCTAGAGAGGCTGAAGGACTCACCCAGCAATGATCATCCGCTGACTCAGAGGCCGACTGGTCTGAGCACTTAGGCTTAGAGGGGGCCCAAGACTTGTCCAAGGACACATAGGTTGTCATTTTCAGAAGCAGGATTTGAACTCGGGCTTTCTGAGTTTAGAGCTGGTGTTTTTTGTATTGTACCATGCTACGTCCTTACTAATGTAGTACCTCATCTAAATGTTGAGGGGCCTGCCCATGCCCGCTCTGAGAGCCTGCCAAGAGTTATAGAAGCGACTTCTCTCCTGCCACTGGCCTTTCCCCCACTACAGCCCTCTGTCCAGGAGGCTCATTGGGATGGGAGGCTGGTAGCGCAGACCCTCTGCCAGGTGCTCCCGACGGGGCGCACATGCCCTCTCTGAGGGGGGAGCACTTAGAGGATGTGGACCATGCCCAACCTGAGGGGCAGCTTGAGGGACTTGGGAGGAGGCCAGTAGCAGGAAGTCCACAGGATCACAGAGTTTGAGCTGGGAGGACCCTAGGGGCCGGCTAGCCCGACCCCCTCATCTTTCAAGAGGTGGCTTGGTGGCTGTAGCATGGACTCAGAGGCAGGAAAACCCGGGTGTGAATTTTGCCTCTGACACTTCCCAGCTGGGTGACCCTGGGAAGATTAGTTAACCTCTGCCTCAGTTTCCTTATTTGTAAAATCAGGATAATAATGGCCCTTAACTCACAGTGTTGTGAAAACCAAATGAGATACTTGTCAAGTGATTTGCAAACCTTAAAAATGCTAGGCAAATGCTAGTTCTGTTTTTTTTCTTTTGAAGTTTTTAAAAATGATTAAATATTTGTTTTCTCCCTTTCCCCATTGAAAAAAAGAAAGAGGAAACCCTTGTAACAAATCTGCCTCATCAAATAAAGGAATTCCTGCATTGGTCATGTTTCATTCTGCGTCTTGAATCCATCACCTCTCAGGAGATGGATTGGTTATTAATACAGATGAAGAAACTGAGGCCCAGGGCATTTTAAGTGACTTGTCCAAGGTCACTGTTAATCACTAATTTTTTTTTATAAAAAAAAAAAAAGCCGCAACAAGTCATGAAACCTACAAGAGGGGTTGCAATCTGTGGAAGGTAGGCTCAGAGCAGTGACATCGTGGCTCTGGTGAGATGCCTTTGGTCAATGCACTGTGTCCCCTTGGGTTCTCCCTCGCTCCATGTGGAATTGGAGTAGAAAATAGATATGGTGGAAGAGATGGGGAGGCCCAGGAGGTCAGAACATTTTTCAGCTGGTAGATAGCAATGTCGGGATTTGAACTTAGAGCCTCTGGTCCCAAATCCAGCCCGCTTTGTTCCACTCCATCAGGACATGCGTCTTGCCTGGATGGTGAGAAACAGGTGGAAGATGGCCCCAAACCAAGGGAGGACCTCCAGGCTCCAGCTACTTCCCCAGCCCTCCCCAGGGCAGGCTGAGCAAAATAGGATTGACAAGTGCCTGTTTGGGGGTGTTGAGGCACAGACTTTTGGATGGGCCTGCTGACCCCTTGGTTTCCTGCCAGGACTGGGGTTCAAGGCAGGGCTTTCACATCCTCTCCTGGTACTGATTTGGCATGAACAGTCGTCACATGAATTCAATTATTTCCATCCTCTTGCTTCCTTTTCCAGGCATCATTCATGCTCGAGGATTAGTCCGGGAATGCCTGGCGGAGACTGAACGAAATGCAAGATCCTAGCCTCCTACTTCACTTCCAAAGTTTTCCATTTCTTTGTGAAGAAGAAAGAGTAACACTTATTCCTCTGGTGACTTTCAAAACATTCATATGAATCCCTTATTTTGAATGGTCCAAAAGTTTGGGTTCTTTCCCCTTTTCTTCCTCCCATCCCTACCACAGTCTGTAAGAATAGAATAAAAGGCAATTTTGCAGTTAAGATTTGCATTATAAGTAGTTAGGAACAACCTAGGTTACTTTTTTTTTTAAAGCATTGAGTCCAGAAATTGCATGTAGAAAGTTCTGCTTATTTTACTGCCGACTATAGTTTACTGCCCTGCTAACCTGCCCCCGTCTTTTTCTTCAAGTACACTTAAACCCACCCAAATTGTCATTCTTTTGCACCTTTTCCAGAATCTCCAATAACTCTTAAAAAGACTTTTTCATGAGTCAATGCCGACTGGCAGTTGGGTATCTCCCAGTTAGGGCCACATGATAGAGACCCTGCTTTAAAAAATAACATGGGTTTTTTTTGTTTTGTTTTTGGTGTGTGAGCATTTGCATGACTGTTCGTGCTTTGAAGTCAAATTTAAAATGCATGAGTTATAAATACAGAGGACTGATCAGCCTACTAAAAAATTAAAAAACCCAGATAATTACCTTTCAGACGAAGACTATAGATTTCAGGTCTTGAGTTTGCCATAGAATGATTAAAAAAGAATCTGGATAAATGACTAAAACTGTTACGTGCATCTTTGTATGTATTTATTACTTGATGTAATAAAGCTTATTTTCATTAACAATTTGTATCCAAATGTATGTAGGTTTGCTTTCCATTTTGGAGGTGCTGGATAAAAGGTCAAATTGCTGGGTGGCAGGGTCAGAGCTCACTTGAACCAGGGACACTGAGGAATGTGCTGATGTAGCACGATCCAGCTTCAAAAGCCTTTTGGGCAGAGGTGGGAACAGAAAGCCTTTAGTAAGGGAATGATCTAAATGCTGATTTGCATCAGGTACAGAATGAGAGATGGGCGGGGTCAGGTTTGGGAGGAGGTGAGACTTTAAAACTACTGAGCTGAATCCCTAAGTGCTAGTAGGGTTGATCTAGGGAGTGGCTTTCTCAGCTCCTCTCTACTTGGGGGGGTCACGTGTACTGAAAAAATCATGGGCAGAGGCAGAATGGAGAAGCAGCTCTAACAACCTTCATTGACAGGTGCTAGGTTTTGAAAATTTTACTGATTTGTTCTGACACCAAACTCAAGCTAATTCTGAAAAGTTAAAACAGCCTAAGAGCGATGCCAACCAACGATACACGTAACCTTGTACTTTAGGAGTTTACCATTAGACTGGTCATAAATTAGTACCCACAATGCCCAACGTTCTTGATGCAGCCTGTATTTTCAAGCCTGGGAGGAGACTGGGCAGGAATATTTAGTTCAACTTGTCCCCAAGTCTTGTGCTGTTCAGAGTTTCCATGTCTGTCGCTGATGTCCAGCATTCCTTTGGGTTTCTTTCCGCCCTGCCTCACTTTACACAAGTATTTCCACATTCTTCATACCTGTTGTTCCTTATAGCAAGATAATATTGTTACACTCAGATACCATGATTTGTCTGGTCATTCCCCGATTGTGAGGCACATTTTGATTCCAACTTTTTGCTGTTACAAATAGCACTGCTTTGAATATTTTTGTTCACGTGCTTTTTATCTGGCTGGCTGTAGCTTCCTTGGGGGTGTACATTCAGTAGTGAGATTGCTGGGTTAAAGGGTGGTAGGAACAATTTTGTAAAAATTTCTTGCATAATTCCAATTTGTTTTTCAAGATGGTTGGACCAAATCACAGCCCCACCCGCCGTAAACTGTTGTGCCTTGTTTTCCCACAACCCTGCCAACAGTGAATTTTTCCTTCTTTTACCTTCTTTGATGGTTTAGGTGTAAGGTGATGAAGTGGTCTTAAAAAAATTAAAATTTAGCTGTTACAGGAAAAAATCAATTATGGTATGACCTCTGGAAGTTATAAAGTGATTATTCAAAATATTATGCTGACCCTAATGCCAAAAAAGAGAGGATATTTCCATACACAAGGTAGAACAGAAAGGACAGATTGCTGAGTGAAACCACCACTCTTGTCAGTGATAGATTGTTGAAATGAATGGATTTTGGATATAGACCTCAACTTAACATCCTGTACGTGATTCATCTCAGTGGGGAGGTGGGTTGGGGGGGGGCAACCTGCTTGGTTTGCTGATTAAAGTAACAGATTAAATAGAACAAACCTTTGTGTGTTATTGTCTCTCTGAAGTCATTCTCTCCTTTTCCCCCTCCCTTTGTGCATTAATCATAAGCATGCTTTAACAAGCCAAGCCACTAACCTTGCCTAAAACATAATTATAAGGTGAAAATCTCTCTTACTGGATAATCCATGTGGAGTGAGAAGAAACAAACGTACAGCAAGGCTGTGAGCAAAGGGGGTCCCGGGGCCATAGCCTAATTAGTGTGGACTGAGTGGGCAGCTACACACCTCTGGGAATCAGAGAAGGTACTTGGCAGGGTGTTAATGGTTTTCCATCCTGCTTATCCTTCGTTAGCTAAGAGAGTAAGTAAATGGGCAAGGGACACATTAGCTTTCAGAATCTTTCCCTATTTTTTCCCCTCCTCATTCCCCTAACTTGGTATGGAGGTAACTGGTAACTGCTCCACATCCCAGAGACATCTCCTAGCACATAATGAGGAGCCGCTGATTGCCACTGACATGCGGAACAAAATGGGGCTTGGGAATTTATCCACAAACGTTTATTGGAAGCCCCTGGGAGGGTGCTGACTGTGGAGGCAGTCATGATGCTTCGTGGCCCAGCCTTTGTGCCACTGACTGGCAGCGGCCCCTGCCCCCGGCGGCATCACTCCTCTCTCGGCAATGGGACCTCAGGCCTCAGCTCCTTTAACATTAACTCCTTTAACAGTCTCTTCTTCTCTAGGGTTTCCTTTGCCTTTTTTTTCCTTTCTCTCTTATTTTTCTCTGCCTCCTTTTTGACTTTGTAAATGTGACTGTCTTCTCCTCTGTAGAAGAGATCCACTTTTCCTTGCAGAATCTCTCTTGCCAGCTTTCGATTTTGATCAACCGATCTTGTCTGATGGCACTGGGAAAACATAAGGGCATTTTGTTAAGCACTCGTGGCATAACAGAGTGAGAAGGGCACTCAGACATCATCGAGCCTGAGCTCATCTTACAGATGGAGAGACTGAGGCCCAGAGAGGGCCCTGGCTTGCCTGTGGTCTGCCAGAGCACAGAGCTCTTGCCAGCCCGTCACAGAATCTGGTGAACTTCTTAGCTGGCTGGGTCAGTTTAGGGACTGCGCTTAACCAGGGCCTGGCAAAGCACACAAATGCAGGTGTGGAAGACTGAGCCAAACAAAGGGTCTTCCCATCCGCCCCGAGTTGGCTCTGGGCAGTCGTGGCTTCCTGGGCAGTGGCCAAGCACAAGGGATGTGGGCTGAGTTAATGGTGAGGGGCCTCTGTGGCTCGGGGCTCGCTTGGCTTCCTTAGCGGCCCTCACATGGGAGGTGCTGCAGCGCCCTCTTGTGGCAGAAGGCACAGAACACCCCGCTTGCTTAGAGCACAGCCCTTAGGCCAAGGGATGGATCAAACCCTGAGCTGCACCCCGAAAGACCAGTCCAATCCATCAAAAGCAGGCTTTAAGTCACAAACATTCAGCTAGCTTCTCTACATGCCCCACAAGAACAGGTGGACAGCTGTGACCTCACCTCCTCTGACAGGAGTACAAGTCACTCCTTAAGGTATAGTTTTGGCAACCAAAGCTGCTGGGGCAGGGGAAGGGGTAACCTCTTCTCCAGACAGTTCTCCCCCTTCCCTTACCTTGACCACGATGCCAGACGGGACATGCTTCAGCACCACACAATTGCTTGTTTTGTTGGTTGCCTGGCCGCCAGGACCGTGCCCTCTCACAAACTGCTCTTCCAAGTCGGTTTCGTTCAGAGGAAGGAGGACGTGGGAATCTGTCTTGCCTGCCACCTGGGGCCCAGAAGCTCCTGTCCTGGGAAATAAAAATGAAGGCTTCTTCCACTGCCAGAGCCTCCATAGCCCTGCGCTAAGTCTGCTCAGTGAGCCTGGAAGGTGAGTGAAGCCCAAAGTGTTCATAAAGGAATCTGCAAGAGAAAAGAGGAATGGGACCACATTTTGACAAGATGCTCAAACACCCAACTACTAAAACCTTGGGCTCACAGTAAAGGGGATCCTGAGCTTATAAACAGATGACATTTCTCTCTCTTTTAATTAAAAAATTAAATGCCTTATCAGAAAGTTGATAATAATAGCTGCTGGCATTTATATAGGACTTTTACTGCATAGGCTATCTCATTTGACCTTCACAACGACAGTGTGACGTAGGGGCTAGTACCTCCATTTTATAGATAAAGAAACTGAGGCTGAGGTAGACATGATGGAGACAGGATTCGAACAAAGTTTTTCCTGACTTCAAGTCCAGTGAGATGGCCACTCTACTATCAAGCACACACACCATCAACATGAACACATATACTTGCTTAATAAGGATATTTGCATTTCTTTTTAAATGTTTTTTTTTTTTGGGGGGGAAATCTGTTGGTTTTACTTCACTTTCATTTCCAAACATTTCTTTCCTCTCCCCAGAGGTCACTGCTAGTAACAAAGAACAGAAAAGAGAGGAAACGGGGGAGGGGAGCAGTTCAACAAAAGCAATAATCAGATGGGTCTGACAATAAGCACATGCACTGTTCTACCCCCAGGGATGGGGCCAGTAAATGTGGGGGCCAGGCGGACTTCCTCCCAGACACCTGGACTTCCTTACTCCAAGTGTTTGCACCAGACCATCTGGCTTGTCTTCTTGTTTTCCAAAAAGAATCACCCGTTCCTTCTGAGGGCGATCAGATAAGTACTGGAGGTGCTTCATCACAGATGTCAAGGGGTGTGAGGCTGCTCACCTTCTCAGAACTCTCCCAGCCTGCTCTAAAGTTATGAACCTGCCTCCTGCAGAAAATGACAAACTGGATGAGGACTTGCTTAGCCCAGAACCAAAGGCCTTCCTGCAGGAGCTTGGATTAGACTGCACTTGGGGAGAGCAGGGTCTGGGCTGCAGCTATTGTAAAAGGAACGCTAATGCTGGCTGAATTGGAGTCAACATGAAAGAAACAAAGCACCAGAATTTTTAAAATAAAAAAGCAGCTTTTTACATTAAATACACAAATATCCCATGTACTACATCCTTCAGCCATCCTTAAGCGTGGGGCTGGAACCTTGGTGGGCTGCTAAAGCCAGAACATGGCCTGCCCCAGATGAGCGGCTCCGATTTACTCTGTAACTAACATCTCGGTCAATTGCTGACAATCACCTAACTTACTTTTTAATGGCACTGGTATTACGAGGCTGAATGGATGTATCTTTTCCCTCTAAGACCTTTTAGGATGGGGCTGGCACTCTGTCAGGGGTATTAACTTATTGTTTGGGGTATTAACTCAAATCAACAAATATTTACTAAACAGCCACTATGGGCAAAATCCTGAGCTGGACACGGGACACACACACACACAGAGCTCATATTCTCATATTTCTAAGAAAAGTTCCTCAGAGAGCTTACAGTCTATTTAGGGACACACACATGCATGTGTGCGTGCACAGACATGTAACACATAATTAGATTTCTATTTGTTTACACACATTTATATATAAACACAATACAATAAATTATTTCTAAAATAATAAGTTTTACTTCTGTCTGGGGAAGGGAACTCACAGACGATCCACATGTCCCTATTTTCCTGCTTGCAGCCATCACTGAGGGGCACAATTGCTGTAGAGAAAAGGGCCTACTTTCCTTGGTACCACCAACATTGACTGCTAACCAACGGTCACTAATTGGTAGCTAGACCTCAGAGTCCTAGGAATAGCAGTGTTCCCCAGACCAATGGTCTGCTTATAAATGGCCTTATACCTTTTGCTTCGTCCTTGGTACCCTAAAGACCAATGGGCCTTGTTCATCTGCCTCTCCTCCATTAGAATGTGAACTAGAGACAAGCAGTTGTCTTGCTCTTACATTTCCATCCCTAGTACTCAATACTTCTACAAAGATTCCTTTAACATTAACTCCTTTAACAGGAGTTAAATTTTGATGAATCCTTTCTTAAGTTCTGCTGTACACATGGCAATGCTTTTTTCTTTTCTTATTTTGTATTTGTTTATCATATTTTCTTTTCTTATTGTGTATTTAAGTTTTTGTATTGAAGTTTAAAATAAATATTTTAAAAGAAAAAAAAGATTTAGTGATTTTGAAAGGTGGGCACAGAGAGGGGATGGTGGAAACCTACATAAAGCACTATGCAAGCTTTCTAATACTATAGGAGATCAGCTACTATGATAAGGATCATCTGAACTTAGGCTCATAGAATCAGAGCTGGAAGAGACCTTTTAAGTCATCTAGTCCTATTACAGATGAGGGCTCCAGGATACAGGAAAGCATGGGTGAGGAGCAAGAAAGAAATGAGGCCAAAGGCTTGTGGACTTTGAAGCCTTGCACCTGTGTTCATGAATGTTTTTCCTTAAGATTTGAGAGGTGCCGGACCAAGTAACATCACAAAAATGGAATGAGTTATTTTAAACAAGAAACAATTGGCAGCTGAAATGGGAATCATCAGGCTTTGTCAGATCACTGACTTCAGCTATGATCAAAATCAGTATTTAATTAGAAGAACAGAAATATGGAAGTAGGGCAGCAGATAAAGCAACTCTGACCTTAACCATGAAACAAAATGTTGATGCCAAAATCTGGAAGTGGATAAAAGAACAGACATCAAATTAGTTTTCCTACCATTTTCTTTTTTTTTTCCTACCATTTTCTAAGGAAGTTTAACCGATATAAATGAGTTGTCATGGTGAGGAGACCATAAGAACCTAGACACCACCTTGTCTGGCAAACATGATCTCCTAACGAGCAAAGAGACATGCCAGTCCACATCAACTCCACTTCAGAATATAAACTAGTTTGTAAAATCCTAGGGAAGATGATGGTAGATTATGAAAAGTATTATTTCATAAAACACTGAGTACAGTACAGGGAATAACATGGTAACAGAAAGTGAGTCAGTTAATTCGGATCATCCTGTAGCCATTTATGGCTGAAAATGGAATGAGCACAACAGAAAAAATGGAAAATATCTGATTTCTATAATAAATTCTCCTCACCAATGCCAGTGAAGTCACCCATCATCTGGACTACAAAGCATCCTCATGGCTGCAGGAAGAAGGAGAAATACTACTAAAGAGAACAAAGATAGGTAGAGAACCTGAACTTAAAGTAAATCTGTAGAGAGGAGGTCTGTGCTGGAGATGACACAGTTTGGAGGATTCTGAAGGATTCTCAAGAATTCTGAAAGATACAAAATACTTGGAAAAAAATCGCAGACCCTATTATTACTCCACAAGAAGGAGGATGGTCATAATTGCCAATCTATATGGCTATTTTGCCATCTCTACACAAAGTCCTTATTAGAATAATATACATGTCCATTGAGGGCATCCTTGACAAAGGTATAAGAAGGGAACAGGCAAGCTTTCACAAATGATGTTCCACAGCAAATCACATCTTTAGAATCACACAACTGACACTAAAGGTGTAAAGAACACAAGATTCTATTGTACTTGTTTGTTGTCTATAAAAAAAGGAATAAAAATCACTTTAAAGGCTTGTCCCCAGAATACGTCTCCTATTCCTATGCTAAAATTATATAAGAGGTAGCAGAGGTGACTTTACTTAAGGACTCTTTGATCATTAATACCCAGTAAGTGTGAAGCAGGGAGATGTCTGCCATTGTCATGAATGATGACAGAGCCCGAATGTAAAGCTCCCCTTAGAGAAGGTGAGGTTCTCTAAATGCTCCTGTCTTGAGCAGGATGTTATGTTGATATTATCAAACTTTGGAACACTGTAGCATCCCCTAAATGAGATACTTAATCACTGAAAAGCTTTTTCTTATTCATACAAAAACCCAAGTGGATGAAGAATGGCTATTGCTCAAACCAGGATATATAGTTAGAAGTAACAACCCACAAAGCTAGTCAGGTGAGTGTGTGTTGGTGGTGGTGGGGTGGGGGGGGAGACAGAGACACAGATTCTCCTAATGGTAAGGACCCATCTGATTGAGGCCCAGAATTAAACATAATAAGCTGAATTTTCTTTGGGAAATTATGCTTCTAATGGTTGTAATGCTGCTATGGAGCAGCTGGGTGGTGCAGTGGATAGAGCACCAGGCCTGGAGTTAGGAAGACCTAAGTTCAAATCTGGCCTCAGACACTTACTAGCTGTGTGACCCTGGGCAAGCCCTTTAACCCTATTTGCCTCAGTTTCCTCATCTGTAACACAAGCTGAAGATGGCAAAACGCTCCAGTATCTTTGCCAAGAAAACCCCAAATGAGGTCACAAAGAGTCCCTTCCCGACTGCCACCTCTGGGCTTGCTTCACGAATCCTACTCTTCTTCCTCCACGCCCTCCCGCCTTTCCCCGGGATCACCTCCCATTCACACACCACGTCTATCTTTTCTGCATGTAGTTGCTTGCGTGTCACATCCCTCATGACAGTGTGAGCTTCTAGAGGACACACTGGGTTTTGGTCTTTCTTTGTATCCCCAGTGTTTCGCATAGTGCGTCTGGTGTTTGACTGAATTTAAAAGCATACAGATCCATTTAAAACATTTTTTCAAATATATTTAACATTTGTATTTATTTGATATTTAACTCATTCTTCAGTATGAAAACATATAAGGTAATTATTTTAGTAACAAATGTATCTGATTACACTGTTATAATTAGAAATTGCTCTGCAGACATAAACAAATGCCTGGTGATTGATTCAACAATGATTTGCAGCTTAATCCAAAACATCAACAACATGGTTGGCCATCATATATCAACAGTGAGGGATGAAAGATGGACAAGCACTTAGAGCAGTAAAAGGAGGCCTCTGGCATGTCGAGCAGATTCTCTATAAAGAATCAACCACTTGGTAAGGGCTGGGATTTACAGAAAGACATGTATACGAAATGCAACTAGATAGGAAAGGGTGGGAACTCAAAAAAATTTTAAAAATGAATAGTAGAAAGTTTTTACACGTAATTGGGAAAAATATTAAATTTTAAAAAGAGGAAAAAAAAAAGGAAGAAGCAGTGGTTCCAAGATACAAAGGTGAAGACAGAGATCATGCTAGACATGTTAGAATGCAAAGGCATAGATGGAGGCAAGAGACAGAATGTTACGTATGGGGAACAGTAAACAGACCAGGCTGGCTAAAGTAAAGCATATGTAACAGGAAGTAGTGTGTTATCAGTCTGTAAAAATAGGCTAGAGTATAAAAGGCTTTAGAAGCCTAGCCTAAAACGTCTTGAGCAGAAAACCGGCATGGTCCGGCTTTCACATGTCTATGTGAAGCACAACAGCGTTTATAACATCCTCTTTGAATATAAGGGTCAATGGAGAAAAAGTACAAGTGAGAAACACCTATAAATTTAATTAATTCATTTTCCCCCTACTTCCCCCCCAATAAAGGGTGGATCCGTTTGTTGCTGAACCAGTGGTGGGAGTACCTATCCCAACAAAAGCATACAGATCCATTCAAGTTTTGAAATACATTTGATTAACTCATTCCTCAGTATGAAAACACATAAGGCAATTATTTTAATAGCAGATATATGTGATTACACTTACTGCTGTATGTGAGACTAATTGCTCTAAAGACATCAGTAACTGCCTGGGTTTGGAAAGCTACAAATGTAGCCAACTGCTTGTTAGATGCCATCTGGACTAACGCCTTGGGGTTCTCAGTTGAACTATTACACCCACAATTCAGAAATGGCTTCCTCTCCAATCTGAAATCTCCATTCTGTTCTGGTTTGTGGCAACTGGTATTGAAGTCAGACCAAGGACAACTTTAACAAACTCATAAGGCAACTAAAATGGCATCGCCAAGATGGATGGACTGCTTTTGGACCCTTGAGCCTTTCCACCCTCCTGAAAGGAAACCATTTCTCCTTTGTGTCCAGTGCTGGGAAGGCAGAAAAAAGAAGAAACACGAAGGGAAGCATTTATTGCTTCTTTGGTAAATATACAGATTGGAAAGGTTTCTAGCCTTTTGCTCATTTATGGCATTCTAATGCTATCTTTTGAATGAGTAGAGTGTGGTACATCTATTCTCCCTGTGTGCTAAATAAACATGATTGAAAATGTTACAAAGGATAGATCTAAGGTCTTCCCATAGCCTGTGACATATAGGTGATCTTGGCTTCTCAAAAAGGCAGTGTGGCATATGGTTATGGCTGGATTAAGGAGTCTGGAAGCCCTAGTTTCAAATCCTGCCTCTCAAAGACACTTCGCTATGTGGCCATGACAAGTCATTTCACCTGAATCTCAATTTCCTCATCTGTAAAACGGGGATGATACACACAGTACCTATAACCTCACAGGACTGTTGTGAAGCTAAAATGAGAGCATTGTAAAGCATTTTGCAAACTCTAAAGTGCTATGGAAAATGTCATTTATGATGATGTTTATGCCAGCAGGGCACAAGCTTGGGCAGGTTCTACCAAACTGGAAAGGTGCCCAGTACAGGCCTGGTGACAGGTGCTGTCTATCAGCTAAGGACCAGCAGATTGGCTGTAAAGTAACGAGTGATTTTTTGGCAATGAAAACCATCAACTAGGTTGTGGAAGGGTTGTGCCTTCACTGATGGAATTAGTTCTTGTAATGATTTTAATCCACATTTTATCTGTCGTTACCCTATTTTTATAAGACTCTGAATGGTAAAACCAAGGAGGTGTTGAATATTTTAAGTGCCAATGTGGCTGCTGAATGGAAAAGGAGGTGGGCCAGTTGACAACAGCTCAATAGCCCAAGCACTGTGTTGGGTACCAGGAAATATTAAAGGACCAAGAGGAAGACCTTCAGCATCTTTGATAATAATCACACAGGATAAGGGGATAAAGCTGGGCTGCAATCTGCACTAGGGAGTCCCTGCATCGATTAGATAACGAATCTAAAACATAGGAGGTATACCAATGCTATGTTCATTTTGTGTGGCTATTATAATGGTCCGAACCTGTTTCTCTTTAGTTGGGCTAGCCCCGTGGGATGCTAATTAGGGCATTCGAGGAAGTAATCCCATGCCTCTGAGAAGACCTTTGAGGCACAGTATAGTCCAACTACAGTCCAATGAAAATGAAGATGACTCACTAAAGTGACGGAGGCTTTTCATGAGCTGGTAGACTAAATGAAAAACTGACACCATGATGCCCTGGATCAAGTAGCCAGCGAGGTATTGTGGGTAGTATCAACACTGCCATTTTCTTGTAACTTTCACAAGAAAGAACAGTGTTCACTATAAACACACAAAGATGTAGATTAGATTGGGTTCTCTCATGTTAGAAGAATGCAGGAAACCTCCCCTGCCCTCCCCCCTCTCCCCCCAGCTCATTTTCTACTGTCTTCTCCAAATATTCCTTGTGGAACAAGGATTCTTTGTGAAACTGCTTGTCTCTGATTGAGGCTGGATGTGGAACACAGGACTATTGATTTTTCTGCAGCTGATCTCTTCCGCCCCCTTAGCAAATCTGAACAGGCAGGACAGTGAAGAGTCTAGGGCACTAACAAAGAGGGAAACAACTCTGGGACAAGGCTGTGAACTCACCAGACAAAGGAGGGAGCGGCTCACTAGACTAACCCACTGTGTTTCTTCTTCGAGCCTCCACCTTTTTGTCTTGGTTCAGTGCTTTCAGATGCCCTGGAAACACTCCCATCCAAATGGAGTTCAGGAAGGTGCCCAGTGTTCACTGACTGGACGCTCTGTTTGGCAGCTAATTCTAGGAGCCAATCAGACTCTTCTAGGCACTCCTAGCATCTTCTGGAGCTGTGGCCTGACTCCAAAGGCTGCTAAAAATGACCAATACGCCCATGGTTCCACTTCCCCAAGCCTAAAAGAATCCTGATTAGATCTTGGTTTTTGTGACACTCACAGAGGGAGCCCAGAGTCTTTAGGGAACAATAAAAGCAGCTCAAATTTTTGTTCCTAGTGACATTTAAAAGGGAAAAAAGGAAAACTAAAAAAGCTTCAGTAAGAAGAAACCAATACCCACAGCAGCTCTGACCCATTTCCTACCTTCTGTGTGGTAGATTTTAGTAGAGAGCTGGTTGTCTACCTGAATTTTCTCTTAATGCACACACCCCCTCCGCCCCCCAATCCGTGAACACTTCTGCAGAAAACAGCTGACTTCAGTCTAGGTTTAAGCTTCACATTTGTCATCCTTTTTCAGAAAGTCTTACAGAATCTGCCCCTTTTTACTTTGCCTGCACCTTTAACAATTCTGGGTCTATGATAAAGCATGTTAGTTTTGTTTCTCACATTTGCAGGCTGAAACGGATCCATTTGGTATACTTATCCACAAGGCTGCTTGGAAAAAATGAAAGCAGGACCTCAGTATGACATTGTTTACTACAGAATTGTTATTTTTTAGGAGAGAAGTTTATCTTGAACCACAACCAAGGATTAAAATTATGATGTCAATAGCTCAGAATTGTGGAGCATGAGTAAGACGGTCTGGATGGACCACACACTTGAATTGGCGATGGAATCCACTGCCTTCAAACCTTGGGTTAGGGACACAGGTAAGCAGAGTTTTCCATTTCCTTCCAGTGTTTTTGAAAAGGAGAAAGCTACACAGGGCTGGAAGATGCTAGTCTCTGAACTTCTTATCACCTCTAGGGGCAAACCTAACTACTCTGCTCGGTAGTTAAAGCTCTTTGTAAGCTTGCTCCAACCTATTTTACCAGCCTCATTATGTTCTTCCTCAAACAGGCCACTCCATCTCCTGGTTCCTGGGCTTTGCACAGGCTGCACCCCATGCTTGAAATGCACTCCTTATCTGTCTTTCAGACTGCTAGTTGCTTAGTTCAAGCTCTATCTTCCATCCTGAGGCCCTTCCTGATCTACCCAGTTACTAGGGCCCTGCTCCCCACAAAATTACCTTGCATTTCTTTTGCACAGCAGAGTCGATGCTGCCCAGTGGATAGAGAGCTAACCTCAAAGACCTAATTCAAGCTCTGCTCTGCCACATCCTGGCTGTGTGGCCACTCTCACCTCTTCAGAGGTAACTCTTGAAGACTGTCAGTTGCAGAGAACGTGGCCACCCACCAACACTGGAAGTGGGAGTGAATTACCTAGTGTCCACAGCCAGAACCAGACTAGATGTAATTGGGAAATGTTTAACAAAATAAAAATACAATAAATAATACAACCAACATAGAGAATGTTAATTCATGGTTTTCTAAGTCAGTATTCCCTTGCTGTTTGATACCACTGACCAATCAAATTACAGGTTCAGTCCCTATTCCCTATGCTGTATTTATTTATATGCACAATAACAGGATAAAGATTGCTTGATTTTTGTTTCTCCAGGAACTAGCATTGTGCCTGACACAAAGTAGTAGGTGCTTAATAGATGCTTGTTAAGTAAGTCTCTCTTTTGTACACATTTCATTACCAATAGAGTCACTTAGAAAGGTAAAACAACATCTCTTCTTTTAACTTCAACTTTTCATAAAAATGTCCCACACTTTTGTAGAAAGGAACTTGTCCAAAGCAGAGAGGACAGGCATTTTTATTGAAATCAAGCGCGTCACAGAAACACACAGTATCTTCCACATGGGGACAGGGACTGGAACTGCAATGTCACTGACACACAGAACTGCAGGGTGAAGGCAGGTCATTATCTTCTCTGCAATGTACAGGCTCAGAGGGCGGCCTGCTGCTCTGAGAAGAGGCGCACAGCAAGTATGGGTCAGAGATCAATCAATAAACGTTTATCAGGTACCTACGGTGCCAAGCACTGTGCCAGATTAGGCTTGAATCCAGGTCTTCATTTTGCACACAGTGGGCACCTACTACATTTATTGACTTTAACTGCAAATAAAATGTTGAGAAAAAAAGTTTTACTCAAGATATGAACATAGGATTTAATAGCTTCCCACAAGTGGCAGGTTATTTTCCTTATGGCAAGCTCTAGTATTTACTGGAATTCTGCAGAAATTCCCGCAAGTCCTTAGGACCAAAATGATTCCAACCACCACGCATGTAAGATTTACAAGATTTCCAAGGTGCTGATAAGTGAAGTGGCTTTCCCACAGTCTAAAAGCTACTAAGTGTGAGAGCTGGGGCTTGAACCAGGGTCTTCTAACCCCAAGTCCAACAGCCCTTCCACTCAAACATAGGGCCTTGTGTCATGCCCACAAGAAATCAAAAGTAGTGCTGGGGACCAAGGAAAGCTCAAGAGATTGTAATGGGGTCAAACCAAGTAAGGAATCAGTAAAGGTTTGTAAGGAATAGAGAGGGAAAGAAAGATTGAAGGAAAAAAGCCAAAACACTTATTTAAAGTTCATGTGAAATTTAAAATTTAGTCAGATGCCAAGTGAAGATAGATAAATATAAGATCACTACTGCATTACTGTGCTAGAGTGAGTGGTTCTGACAGGAGAACTTCAATAGCTGGGTCGGCTATATGAGTTATTTACTCACATTTAATAAAAAGAGCATCGATGCAACGAGCAGCTTTTTTCTTCATCAACTATGACATATTTCTTAAAGTGAGAGTATTGTCATTCGCTGCGGCAGGAAGATTCGCTTTTCAAAGACGTATAATGTCTTCCATGATATTGTTGCTGAAGGGAGCGGGACTATCGAGCCAGTACAGAGGCAGCACAGCCTCTTCTACCTCCAGTTCTCAGAGCTGTGCAGAGCAGAGGTGTCAAATTCCAATGGAACCAGATGAGTTTAAAATAGAAAATGAACTATTTGAGGATCCCTGAGGGTACACATTGATTTCAATAATCACATTAATATGACCTGTGTTTATTATATTTTTATTTGTTTTGTTAAATATTTCCCAAATTCATTTGAAATTGGTCCCAGGCTTGGGAGTGTTGTGGGTTAGCTGCCTGTGGGTTGCTGTGTGTTTGACACCTCTGGGGCAGAACACTCAGGCATGAAGGAACTTGCTCCAAATCTGAGAGAGGTGGAACTGGAACTCAGCTTCTGTTAGCTCTGAGGGTGGCTCTCTGCTCACTAGGCTATGCTGCCTCTTATGCTCCAATAAGCTTTAAAAAAACAACAAATAAACCTAATAAATGAATGAACCAGCAGGCAAGGCAATGCTGCAGCATTCAGATGAAACAAAAATGACCAGCTGATGGCACCAAAAGCCAACTGATGAAAGGGGGCTGATTTTCAGGGAAAACGTTCAGCGCTTCAGATTTAGAGATCCTCTTCATCACTTCCTACAAAGCTGCATTTAAAATAACCATCTCAGCCCTTCCAAATCAAGGCAGCCCCATAAAAGAACAGTCAGAATGCAGAGATCGCCCCTGCAGCTTGCTTATAGCAGAGGCCCATCACTGCCACTGTACAACCACGCATTGGATTCTGATTTCAAGGCTGGGAATATAGCATTTTCTCCGCAACTCAAAGTCTTTGCAGAGAATTTTTGTTCCAAACAGGAAAAACACAAAGGCTTAACCAGGAAATACAGAAGCTATTTTTAACTTAAATGGATAAGAGGAAATGCGGCTCTGGCCTGAAATTCACAGGCTCCTAGCTTTAGCGTTATAAGATAGAAGGAAAAAGAACAATTTTTACAAAATTTCCCCTCCTCCCCCTTCTAGAAAACACTCTGCTTTCAAAATCTAGACAGAAAGTTTGGATCTTTTTGAATTCCAGAAATGATGCAACTGTCCTGTTTGAAAGCTCTATAGTGATCTTGTCCTATTTAAAGCATCCAACAGTAGCCTTGTGACATATTGACTCAAGTATAAGAACAGAACCAACTAAAGCTCATCTCAAAATATAATACTATTTCGAAAGTCTTATAAATACCAAAAAACACTTTACATGTCTCACATCATCTTTCTTCAGAAGATTTCAAAGCACTTTTTATGCCTGTTATCTCATTTCCTCATATAAATAAGTTAACTGAGAGACAGCTGCTATGTAATCTAGCTAAGGCAGTTACATTGCTTAGAATGGCTTTGGATGTTGCATTTTTTCAACACCTAAATTCATCCTTCCTGAAGGACCCACAGTTAATTACTTTCTAGCATAAATCCAAAGCTATTAAATTATCTCTTAATGGCAAAATCTAATGTTCTTTTCTCAATTCTCTTCTTTCTGCAGCCTTTGACACACTTGATTGCCACCTTTTTCTTGATATTCTTTTCTAAGCTTTAGTGACACACAGGTCTCTCCTGCTTCTCTTCCTGTCTGACTGATCCTTTTCGGTCTCCTTTCCAGGCCCCGTCCAAGGCTCTTTTCTCTTCTCTCTCTGTACTATTTTGTGTGGTCATCTCATTTGCTCCCATGGGCTCAAGGATCATCTCTATGCAGAGGAATCTCAGATCTATTTATCCAGCTTGCGTCTTTTCTCCTAATTTCCAGTCTTACATGTCCAACTGTCTACTGGACATCTTGAACTGTCCCTTGAACATCTTAAACTCAACATTTCTAAAACTGAACTTCTTGACTATTTCTCAACCACTCAGTGGCCAAATCCTGATTGATTCTACCATCATAACATTTCTTTTACAGGTCTCCTGTCCTGACACTATTACCACCCTGGGGTAGGCCCTTTATCACCTCATACTTTTGTGGAACAACAGCCTGCTGGTTGGTTTCCCAAACTCAAGTCTCTCCCCGCTCCGGTCTATCCTTAACTCAGCTGTCAAATTTATTGTCTTTAATTGCAGATGTGACCATATCATGTCCTCCCCATTCAATAAACACCAGTGGTGCTCTATTAATTCTGGGAGCCCTTCATAACTAGCCCCTTCCTACCTTTCCAGGCTTCTTACACCTTATAATGCCGTGACACTGCCTCTTTGTTGTTCCTCACACAAAACATTCTATCCCCCAACTCTGCATTTTCATTGGCTCTGTGCCATGCCTGGAATGATCTCCCTCCTCTTCACATTCTGGTTTCCTTCAAATCTCCACTAAAACCCCACTTTCTACAAGGAGCCTTTGCCAGTCTCCTTCATGATACTAGTGCCTTCACTTTGTGATTCTCTCCAATTGGTCCTGCATAAATCTTGTCTGTACAGTTGTGTGCATACTGTCTTCTCCATTAGAACCTTGAAAGCAGTCACTGTTTTTGCCTTTCTTTGTATGCCCAGCACTTAACAGTGTTTAACAAATGTTTGTTCACTTGTTGATAATTCTTTTCCCTCTTCTTCAATAAATAACTATTAGCCTGTTTTCCTTAATCTCTACGTCTTCTCTCTCCTTCCACTTCTCAGTGACTCCTTTCCTCTTTACCCAGTAATACCTTCTATCCCTGACAACCTCTATGTGAACAGTAGGAAGCTGTTACAAGCACAGGTAAAGTGACTACAGTGTGACTGCTAAGTGGTGGTTTTATAGAACAAACCCAATCTGCAAAATAATTGGACGGTTTCATTGCTTTCTGTGTTGATCATTTATCATATTTATATCTGCATTGCATAAAGATCTCTCACTGCATTCAGCGTGAGTTCACATCTTTCATTTTTATTCCTTGAAAATAAGATACTATTTATATAGGGCACACATATGCATCCAGAAATGGAGGCAGATCAGTTATGGTAGCTACAGTGAGGGCTAGCAAATAAGATGCATAGCCTGAGTGCTGCCCTGGTAGGGTCTACATCTGTATCAACAATCCAGCTAGCAGCTTCTGTCGGGGTGTAAGATCCACCAACAACCAGCCCCCAAAAAGCTGCCAACCCGGGTCCTTTTGATCTGCTTTACTTAAGGAAAACAATGTTAAGGGGTTAACAATGTTACTTTAATCCAGCATACAAATAACATCCACCTAGTTCAGGGGAAAAAGCCAGCACCCTGAATTACAGACCAAATACAATTCGTAGTTATCAACTTCTGGGTGTACAGCCGGGGAGCTCATTAGAATGGCTGGCCCAGAGTCACGCACCACTCCTGCTGTGGCTCACAGCTCCGAGAGAGAACGCTAACCTCTGCGCTTACATATCCTGTTCGGGCTGCAACCTCACCCAGGCTGGGCGTGGAGAAGTTCCCCACCCCCAATATCACATCTGATACAAATCAATGGCTTCCAATTGTCTCAGTGCTGAGAAATACAAAAACATCCCACTTTATCTGCCCCATTCAAACAAAGGCCAGAATCAATAAAGGTCAACAGCAAAAAGTCCCAACTTAATTACTATTAAAACAACACATTAAAAGAACTCGGTGTCCCCCTTGAGAACACTGAGTGGATGCCCTCCAGAGATTTACAGACATAGCTAAGAATCACAGGGGATGAAGAAGACTTGAGGGCTTACAATCTGCACCAATAGAGGAAGTACTCACATCAAAGAAATTACTAGGTACTGAAGTACTCAAAAAGCTACTTAGGATGACTTCACCTTAAAAAAATTTAATGACACCTTTTATTTTTTAAGCAATTTATATCAATAATTTTCTGATGCAATCTCCTCACATGGAACCCTCTCTTGAACAAAGAAAAACTGAACAGACACACTGACAACAACTGCACCCCTAGTTTTCCACCCCCTCTACCAAGGGGAAAACTATCTTTAACTGCTCTGCTGGATGAAGATTATTCCCTGGGTTTTTAAAAGATCATAATGGACATACTGGGGGTATTTTCTTAGTAAAGGCTCATCTTCATACCCCTATTTATCATTTGCTTAAATCTTTGGTGAGATCACAATTCATTGATTATGAATTCAGTTTCCAAGGAGGTAGTTATGATATCAAATACAAAGGATCAAGCTTTCTCACAGAACCACACAGGAAGACAAGACCACTGAGATCAATGCAAGTTTAGTGATTTAAATACTAATTATAAGAAAAATTATGACATAGGAAATTACATGATTCACACTTACCCTGAAAATGTCATTTTCTTTCATGTTTAAATTGTAGATGTCAATTTATAATGTTTTATTTTTGTTTTGGAGAGGTGGGCCGCCAAATGGCACA
Source organism: Trichosurus vulpecula (assembly GCF_011100635.1). Taxonomy (NCBI): domain Eukaryota; kingdom Metazoa; phylum Chordata; class Mammalia; order Diprotodontia; family Phalangeridae; genus Trichosurus; species Trichosurus vulpecula. The sequence continues at coordinate 37,799,149 of NC_050573.1, read as the reverse complement.
ATTTGAATATAAAAGTCAATGAAATCTTCAATTTAATAAACATTTACTAAATACCTACTATGTACACGGCATTGTGGATAAAGAGACAAAAACCCAAGTCCTTACCTTCAATCTTTTGTTCTACTGCATACTAACAGTATATTGCAGTAGACACAACACTGGACCTGGCCCAAGGGACCTGTGTCATCAGTGTTTTCTCATGTGTAAAATGGATGTAATAATCTTTTACCTCACTCTCCAACTTCACATTTGCTCACCCTCACAGGACTGTGAGAAAAGCACTCTGAAGACCTTAAAAGTGACTTTATAAGTGAGTTACAGGCAACTGAGATATTTCAAAATGATGTGCAAGTTGCCAATCTCCCAGATATTGCTTTAAGATGATCAAAGATCTTCCCTCAAAAGTGGCCTATGAAGCCTTCAAAGAAAAAGCCTTTCATGTTGAAAAACTTTATTCTGCAATAACAAAATTCTATTACTATACACTCATCATGACTACGTAAAGCCACAGAGTAGTGCTTAACTAATGAAGGTACACACATCTTTCAGCCTTCTAGGCTTATTCTGTTTACATCAAGACACAGCTAGAAATAACTTTTTACAAGTTTTCTTTCAAGCTGTGTTGCAGCTGTAGAGATGAAGTACCTCTGACTTGGGATTCATGAATAAATGGGTTAAATGAAAAATTCAGTTAACATGACCATTATTTCCTGAATAAGTTGGTTCGCTAAGATGCTCAGTAAGATATTTTATTGGGTGAGTAAGGAGTCCTCTAAAATTTCATCATAAAAAAAGAATTTTTCTAGTAGAAACCGACCAGTTACTGAACAAGAAACAACTATCACTAGCGCTTGCTGCAGTTAACGCACACTATAAACTTTACAGGCGGCGTAGGTTTTTGTCACAATAGTAAGTACACCTTGTGCTTTTCTACCAAAGTAGTTTACTAAGTCTTTTAGGAGTCGGTGGTTTTGTCTCACTCTTGTATAACTTACTGATACTTATGGATGCAATGATATAGGATTCTGGACTCCAACAGAAACGGGAGGTGAAACAAATCTCACTGGCAGGATTCAAACGTGTCACTGCTTGGAATAACCTGAGTTCTGTGAAGAACACATATAAATATAATATATTTTATATACTATATGATATATTGTGTGACATATAATATAAAAAGTAAACAACCTTAGAGGGTCAAGCAGTTTTGGTTGACTGGTACACACAGAGAAAAGTGCAGATAGGACAGTTTATTTGGTTCAATAACATATTTCTGTGGAAAAACCATTTATTGCTCATCTACTGATGTAGACAGTGTCTAAAACAGGACAGACAACCAATAAACATTTGACTTGACGGATAACGAGACTGCCACCACTTCTGGGCAGGTGTGTCATTCACTGCTCAAACACAAAGAAGGGAAAAGTCTGACTCCAATCTAGCTGGACAGCCTTCAGGAAAACAGTATGTGACGGATGTTTTAAAAAATAGTCCTATTTTTAGTCCCTAAATACAAAAATTTCTATTGGAGGGAGACTGCTTTTTTCACTGGTCAAAAATACATCACCAAAACAAACAGGTTTCTGCTGCTGACAAAAATGCATAATAAAGACTCCACCTAGCTCAGTCATGTTTATTAGCCTGATTATTTTGGTGCAGTATGGTGGCCATCAAACAAACCTGTCTTCACATTTACATAGTACCTACAAGATGACAAGCCTGAGTTAAGCGCTTCCATCAATCCTGCTTCAGGCTCTCCAGGTAACTTTGCAAAAGTGTCCTGCTATATGGGCCAGAACATACAAAGGTCAGGCAAGTTCTTCAACCCCTCAAGATTCAGAGATCCATCAGGGTGATAAACTGCCCCTTGACTAAGAAGTGTTTTTGGTTCAGACCTGTGATTCCATTAGAGTAGGGAACTCCAGGTGAGGAAATTCCCTCTCCCTCACTCCACCAGGAGATCAAGAACTGTTCTGCAAATCACAGTTTGAGAGAATTGCCAGGGGTAGTCTGCAGCAGAGGCATGAAGTGGCCAAAATCAGTTGTGCTGGACAGAGGTATCATGACTGTGTCCCAAAATGATAAACATACTTCACTATACACATTAGGCCAATCTCTTCCATATCTATATCTATACACACACATATATACATGTACATATATACTTGCACACACACACACATACACACATACAAATAATATGTATTCCCTCCCATTAGAATGTGGATTCCTTAAGAGCAAGGATCCTTATTTTTGCATTTAAATTTCTGGTACTTAATACAATGCGTTACACATCGCAGGCACTTAATAAATGCTTTTTTCATTCATTCATTCATCCATCCTTTTCTCCAACACTGGACCAGAAGAAAGGTGTTTCAAAACAGCAGGCAGAATAATTTTGGTTAGACATTTAGGTTCACATGCGTTATTTCCTCATCCGGGTTATTTTTTCTCCTTGACACCTAGCTCATAGCAGGCGCTTTTACGTGGAAATGAAATGAGTGAGGACTGACGGGACATGTTTCTCTTTACGCTAGGGACGAGTTTCGACATCTAGGAGGCACTTCATGAAGGTTGGGGGGCAGGTTTTGTAGAAATTGGGGTGGGGGTTTCGGCCGCCCTCAGGAAGTGGAGGAAGAGAGGAGGGAAAGTAGAAAAAGAGGGAGGAAGAGGAGAGAAGGTAAGAAGGGGGGGTAGGAAGAAAAGAGAGGGGAGAAAAGGAAGCCAAAAAAGCATTTATTAAGCGCCTACTGTGTGCTAGGCACCTAACCAACGGGCTCTCCTGCGAAGGGCGGGCACGTCGGGGGGTCCAGCTCATTGGGGGTTAGCCGGGTCCGAAGGCCTCCTCCAGACCCTGACCGACCTCCACTTACAGATGGGGAAAACTGAGGCCCGCCGAGGTCCCGTGTCCAGTTTCCCGCCTCCCCCGCACCGCTACATGCGGAGAGCACGACGGATGGACGCCGGCAAGGGCGACGCTGAGGCGCGGGGTTGGCCAAGCTCGCCGCGGGGTCTCTTACCTGGGCCCGAGAAGGAGCATCCAGGGTCACTTTAAAGGGGGTAAAAGGAGCAGCCGCCGCTGGGAAAAAATAGGTCCCGTCGGAGCATGAGCCTACGCATGCGCTCACACTTTCCCCGCCCCTCAACTCCTTGGCGTCTTTCTCTTGGAGCGTTGCGCATGGGAGCCGTTGTTGTTCCCTCCTACGTGAATGCGGGAAAGAATCGGAGCAGGCCAATCAGAGGGGTGGCGCGGAGGAGCCCCGCCCCCTCCTCTGCGGGCCGAGAGTGGGAGTGGCAACTGCGCGGGCGCACGCCTACCCCCTGCCACCTTCCCAGCGCCCGAGCGGCCAATCGCAGGCGGGGCGTCGGGCGCGCGCACTCGAGTCTTAGCAGTCGCGCTGGGCGGCTCGCTTGGCCCTTACCATCGGCTGGGGCGCTCACCAGGTAAGGGGGCCTACGCTCTGGGAAGTTGGGGATCGGGGACTGTACCCCCCAGAGTCTTCGGACCCCTGGCAGCTGGGCGGGGGGACCGGATAGGGGAGTGAGGGAGCGGGGGGCAGGGCGGAGCGGTGGCCGTCGCAGCCCAGCCTCCCCGAGGCTACCTCACGGTGGGGAGGCGGGGCCTGAGGCCGATTCTCTAGGCTCCCCTCCCCCTTGCCTGTGAGTGACGTTTCTGTGGTCCAATTACAAGGCGACTGCTGAGGGCGGGGCTTGCGGAGGAACCTCCTGGAGGGATTTCCGCGTCTGGGGTGGCCGGTGTGTTCTTCTCCGAGGTAGCGGGCAGGAGCTGTCAGTGGTAGCCCGACTCACTCCTTCGTCCTGGCCTTGGTCGGCGCGGCTAACTGGACTCGCTCTTTTACTTTCTTGGTTCGCCATCCCCCGTCCCCCTTCCGCATGGTCTCCGGCCCGACGGTGATGGATGACCCCGGCTGTGGGTGACAGATCAGGACGTTCCCTTCCCCCTTCTGCCCGTTCCCACCTCGTGCTCATGGGGTGGTGGTTGATGGCCTCAATTCCACCCGGCCCTTCCCCCCTCCCTCGCCCCCATTCCTTTTCGCAGGACGAGGCAAAAGCTGCCAAACCCGTGTCCTGTGGCTGAGGAAGGGAAAAATCCCAAACCAAGCCAATTCCCGGGTCTAGTTTTGCAGGATCAGAATTTCCAGTCTGGTTAATTGCACATTGAGCACCTGGTTATTCGGTTTTCTTTCTCTTTTCTTCTTTGCCTCCTGACTAGAAAAGCACCTTTGAATTTCAGCTGGATTTACATCTCCATCCACTGCATCAAGATTACCTCACAGGGAAAGGAATAGCCTGATATGCAGCTCCATCTTCTCAGAAGGCTTGTTTTCCAGATAAAAATCCAGCACACAAGAGGCAAGCTGATTTGAATCGACATTTTTTTTTCTCATTGCTAGTGCAGATGCTATCTTACCTTTTTTTTTTTTTTTTGTAAATATGGTATTGGTCAGCTGATGTCACTTACTGCCCAAGCCATTCAAGGAGAAATCTGCTTAGCTGGGTTCTATTCCCCTTTTATTCTTACATTTGTGCTTTCAGGAAATCTCCCTTTTGTGTGCTGGTGTTCCTAATCATGCCCTCTTTATGAATAGGTTTCACAGTGGAAAGTGGTTAAAAAGAAACAAACCATGGACAAAATTATTGGATGAATTGCAAGAATTTGCATTTTGCAATGTTAGTTTTTTAATTTTGGTTTTGTGTGTGTTTTTAAGGAGTTGGGGTTACTGAAGGAGGCATATTGTTTGAATTGACAAAGCAAATTGAGTATTTATTTGCCTCTCTATATGTAGCACAAGAAGCCTTTGATATAGAAGTAATTCTAATTTGTAGAGCTTAATTAAAGAAGCCAAATTAGTAACTAAACAAAAGATATGTTGGTGTTTTTGCAAGCAAGTATCTATGTGCAAAACCACAGAAAGCAAAAGGAGTTACTTTTCCATGTCCCCTGGCCAAATCACTATTGTTATTTGGTTATGTAACAGAATGGGGTCTAGGAAATTGACTTTCTTTTTTAGAAAATTCAGTAATATCACTAAAAAGGTGATGACATTTTCTAATTCCATTATTTGAAATGTGGATTTATGTGCAGAAATTAAAATGTTTCCAGTTATAAAAGAACAGAAAGAACAGAAGATATAGTAGTAGCTTTTAAGTCTTTTCCATTCGTTTTTTCAGAATCTGTTGGAAGCTTAAGACTTTATGCTTCTGAATGTTAGGAACTGAAAATGTTCCTAGATGATGAAGTATCTGAAGATGAATCGGATTCAGTTTCTTCAAACAATGAAGTCAAGCTACTTTTTCAAATAAGAGAATGTAACCACATTCCTATTAGACATAAACTATGGAAGATTTGGACTTGGTGAAAACTAAACAAGAAACCTTTCCATCTTCTATAGAATCTGATGACAGAAATGCTCACGATTCTGTTGGATATAGCTTAAATACAAACAGGTAACAATGGAAAAGTGTGAATTTTTTTAAAAAGCAGTTCTATATCATATTATATGTTAATTCAGTTAAACAGTTCAATTCACTAGTTTATTAAACATTTCAAACAATAAGTGTTATTTATTATGTATATTTGGATAGTACCCCAATTCACCCTAAATCATAACCTTTTTGGCCTTTGAATTCTGTAGTTTGTTAGTTATATAGTTTCTATAGTTATATAACTTTTATTTATATAACCAGTAACTATATCTAATTAATTTTTGCACCATGTCAATCTGATTTACTCTCCCCCTTTCATGTTGCCCACTTTTTCAAGAGAGAGTTTAAGATCTTACTTTTATCTGGGGAACAGATAAGTAGTAACTTGCTTTTCTATCTGTGGTTTTATACATGAGGTTTTTTGTTTTTTTTTTTTGGAAAATCACATTTCTTTGAAGTCTTATGTCTCAGGTCTCAAAAATTCTTTCCAAATTTTGATTTTAAGGTTACCAAATTGGTGGTTTGTATTATAATAGTACTTTTCCCTATTTGGAATTACACAGTTCAGCAATATCCCTTCTCTACAATGTGGCTGAAATTCAAGGAATTGAAAAAGATCTTTGAACATTTAAAACAGGTGTCACATAGTCCACATACTTGACTCCAGAGAGTCGGTAGCTCCTCATTTAGAGTCTATTTATTTTATTTAGAACTCTGATCAACTTAGTCAAATCTGTAGCAAATTAGAAGTTGAGAGAGAGTCTTCTGGCAGTCACATTGATAATATGAGGAGTGATAGTTGATATCCTGACATCAAGGGAAGGGGCATAAAACTGGGAAAACGCACACACACACACACACATTCCCCCCCCAAAAGGGTTAGTAGGTTTTTGAGGAAGCATCAAGCAGTCCTTATACCTCAGGCCCTGAAGATATTAATCTGTTTACTATGTCGTAGGGCAAATGAGATGATTTATGTAAAATGTTTTAGAAATCATAAAAGGACTGCAATATACAGCAACTGTGTGACCATTGTTCTTAATGATTTTTAACTCTGAGACATCAAGAAAAGTTTAAATTCTGTTAGTTTGGAAAGGTGGAAATTGTAAAACATTTTGGAGAGATTTCTACTTAATATGGCTAAAATAAATATTTTGCCGCTTAACTTTCTGGAAAACTCGATTATCCACAATGGCTCATTTCCCAAGCACTTAAGCTGAAGTTTTAGTCTATACCTCATGTTGAAAAATATACTAACATATAATAGCTTGTACATATTAAAACATTATAAGTATGTTGATCATTTAACTTTAAAAAAAAATTCATACTTAAAACCAAGCTATTGTATGCCATGTTCTTTTATTTCAGTTTCAGTTTCAAACAATTTCAAACAAATCTGATGCTCAGTGTGGCGAGCTGTTGATTTCATTGATGTGGGTACTCTCTCATTGTAGAGGTTTAGATGGCAACTTTCCCATGTTATCTTATATAATTTTTGGCTATATATTTTCATAAATCCTCTTCAGAGGTTCTAACCTATAAATTTAAGACCTTTAATTTTTTACTATATGTGTATGTGTATATGTATGTATGTAAATATATACCCGCTGTGTATATAGGGAAAAAAAGATTAAAAATATATTTTGTGAGGGATATTTGTTCATCTATTATTTCCCTATTCTTGCTCATGACTGACCATTTCCTTTTCTGGTCATACATGTATTTGAAAAATATCTCTTTTTGTTGTTGCCAGTTTATTCTTACCTTGTAGCTTTCCATTTTTCTTTCGGATTTGTAAATTTGGTTCTTTTGAGGTCACAGTATTCTGTGCACAGCCACATAGTGTCATGTGGAGAATTTTGGTCTTGAAGAGATGGCCTTTTGAAGAACTTGAAGAGATTGGTCTTATTGAATGTGCTGTGTGATTTCTCAATGTCAATTCAGTCTAATCTCATACTGGAATTCTGGGTCCACCTCCTTTTCCTTCTGTAGTGTCTGTCCATAGTATATATACACATTGGTGAACTAACTTAACTGCTTTCCCCATTGATAGCTTTTGACTCTCTTGGTTTGAGCAATATGCATTTTTTATCCACTTTGTTTTTTGCAGTGTGGACGGTGAGACAGATTTCTTTTGTATTACCGTAGCCTTTGATGAAAGAAGGCTTTGTAGTGTTCTGCAGCTTGAATGATGCAACTGAAAATCTGAAGCAAGTTATGTTTCGACAGCAGCACTAGATTTGAAAAGAGTTTTTGTGTTATAATAGCTTTTTAAACATTAAGTGGGCTCAATATTTTTGTTTACACTATTAATTTGCTCAGCACATCCATTCGTAGATAATGTAAAGATAAATTTCATTCCAATATATATTAAACTAAATTAGTAAGGGAAGTTGATGAGGTTTACGGTGATTCTAAAGGATGTTTTGTGGTGTAAGTTTAATAATCATTGGTGAAAAGATTCTCATAATACTTTTGAGAAACTGGAAGTTTTAACATATAGTTGCATTAGTTTTTTCTTGTTTTGTTATTTTTTTTATTTTCAGGAAAGCTGACACCTTTGAAGAAATATTTGGTTTTTCTTTTTCAAAATAAAAAGCTATCAGTATTTCTTTCTCTTTTATTCTTCTGTATAATCCTCTGATCAGATTTTCAGCAAATGAGATCCCATTAAATAGAATTAAATACTGTGGTTTTGTGCTGCTTAGCTTAATCTGAACTAGTGAATTATTCAGCTGCTCAGTAGAATGAGGAAAACTTTTGCATTATTTATGTTTCCACAGAAGCAGAAACAGTCTCCTTAGTGCAAATGGATTGTCCTCTTTCTCAGGGAAGAGCAGTGTCTCTCTAATTCAAAGTGCAGTTGAAGTCTTAACCTCTTTTATGCAAGATCTACAAAACTGTGGCAAGGCGGATTCTGAAATTTGGAGGAAGTGTGAGGTAGCTATGGAAGGTTCCATGGAATTCATAGAGAAGAGAAAAATTTGACTTCATAGCTTTGTTGATCCATCCTTCCTTCCTTCCTTCCTTCCTTCCTTCCTTCCTTCCTTCCTTCCTTCCTTCCTTCCTTCCTCCCTTTCCTTCCTTCCTTCCTTCCTTCCTTCCTTCCTTCCTTCCTTCCTTCCTTCCTTCCTTCCTCTTCCTTCCTTCCATCCTCTTTCTTTCTTTCTCTGTGTAATTTGTTGGATGTTTAAAGAATGAAAGATAACCAAAATGCTTGTCTTTGCTACATCATAATAAGTAGATATATTTTGCAATGTTAATTTGTTCTTGTACTGAATTTGTCCTTGTACGATATGTTTCTGCTGAGCAGCATAAAAGCCCTTAAAATTTTAAATTTGGTAATCTAATTTTTAAAAAATCATGGATATACATACCTCATATTTTAATTAGTTGAAAAAAAATGATCCAAAACCTGCTTTGAAGTAAAAATTTTAAAAAAATTGTAAAACAAAATTTCTATTTAGTGTCATATCACATTTACCTGTGATTTTTCTCTGTTTCTCATGAATATTTTTTTTCTTTAGAATGCAGGTTACATTTGAACTCTTCATAAATAACAATAGTGGTCTTAGTTTATTTGTATGTTGAATTTTTTTCTCAAAATAGTCTTCATTGTTGGCTGGAATTGGTGACATTTGAATTATAGTAAAATTTTCACTATGGCAGTTGGATTGGAATGAATTGGATTCTTCACTTTGGCAAAAACAGTGGGTTTGCTTTAAAACACTAATGAGGATTGTAAAATTATCTTTTGTTATATTTAGTACTGTATTGAAGAAAAGCAAATTGATGTTTCATAAGATAGACCTCAAGCAGCAAATTCTTATTATAATGAAAGAGTAGATAAATTGCGGGATACGTATATATCCAAGAAAGCCATCACTAGGAGTTGTATAGATAATTATTGAAGTTTTGTCAATGAAATGTGTTATAAAGTTTAAAAATCTATAATAGTTTTCAAAAATTTTATATATGGATAATTAGGAATTTTTTATTTATGTTTTTCCTTGAGTTTAAATTCAGCCTCAGACACTTTTTAGCTGTGTGACCCTAGGCAAGTCTTAACCTCATTTTCCTCCTCTGCAAAATAGGGATGAAAATAGTACCTAACTTCCCAGGGTTGATGTGAGGATCAAATGAGACAGCAGTTGTAAAGTGCCTAGCACAGAGCCTGGCACACAGTAAGCTCTGTGTAAATGTTAGCGATTGTGGCAGGCCTGCACAACTTGTGGCCAGCCAAAGGATTTTGGGCAACTCAGGAACAACATAGAGGAAAACATCCTTTGTATGTAGAGGAAATCCTTTGGCATGCTGCAAATGGCCAGAGTTGGCCATGGGTCACAAGTTGTGCAGGCTTGTGCTAAGGCAGAGGCTTTTAATTTATCATTAAAAATATGAAACAAAACATGCTTTCATTTGCTTGAAATAATAAGATACTCATTGACATGATTTAAAGTAGATGAAGATTAATTAATTTTGACAAACTCCTGTGTGTTTAAGAACTGCTGCTTTTAATTTTTTTCCTCTGTGGATAACTCAATTTGAAATCCCAAGGAAGCATCCAAATTCATCCACCATATTGGCATCCAAATTTTTCTTCCTGTTTCTCAGTTTAGTTAAAAACAAAACAAAAACACATGTTGTTAGAAACAAAACAAAAACATATTGTTGGCATATGTAATAAGCATTAAATCATTTTCATTTGGATTTGGGAGAACTGCTTGGTTCTGTGTTTAATTCACCAATTCAATGAAAAATCATTTAAAATATTTTATACTTTTTAACATGAATTTGGAGGAAGTGGACCTTTGTTCAAATCCACCTCTGGTTCAGATCTGAGCCTTACCACTTGTTACCCATTGGGCAAGTTACTCACCCTTACTGTGCTTCAGCTTCCTTAGTTGTAAAATGAAAGATTTTTAAGGTCCTTACAACCCTAAATTTATGATCTGTCTACAATCTTTTCATCTATTTGAGTGAGATTTTGAGAGTGCAGTTAATGTTTCTATTCCTTTTGTGCAAATAGTTGATAAAAAGTATAAAAAAAACCCTGTTTTCATTTGGGCAGTTCAGAGTTAAATAGCTGAGAATTAAGTATAATTTGAGAGTACTAAGTAGTTATGCATATTGTGCAAATGCATGGAAATGGTAAATTTTGCCACAAATAAATGATAGGCATCTTAAGAATATTTTTAAAAATAGTCAATGTTACATTTTTATTTTATAATTTAATTATACTCATCTCTTTTAATAGCAAGTTTTGTATAAAATATTTAATACAAGATACTAATAATAGAGAATACACTCTATGTCTCTCTGAGATGTTTCATATCAAATGAAGTCTGATATGGAAGAACAATTATCTTTTCAATAGTCTGTATCCCAAAGTAATAAAAATAAGAATATAGTGCCGTAGCAGGTGTAGACAAATCATTTTGGCTTGTATGTGCAGTAACAGTAGTAATAATAATCCCTGGCATTTATATAGTGCTTTCAGATTTACAGAATGCTTTATAAAGGTACATTATCTCAATTAGCCTAATATACTACAGTTAGCCCATTTTACCGGTGAGGAAACTGGGTGCACAAAGATGAAATGACTTACTCATGGACATACAGTCAGTCATCAAGCATTTATTAAGTGCCTGCTATTTGCCAGGCACTATGCCAGGTGCTGGGTATACAAAGAAAGGCAAAACTACTGTTCTTTTCCTCAAGGAACTCCTATTTTAATGGAGCAGATGACATCTACATAGAGTGGATGGAAGGTGTTAGAGGACGAATTTGAAGCTAGGTCTTCCTTATTCTAACTAAGCAATCTGACTAAACACACTGTCTTCCGTACTTGCTGCTTTTTTCACCAGGCCTGAGTAAAATATTTCTGTTTTCGTTTAGTTTAATTTACTGTATTTCTATAAATATGAACACACTTTGGTTTTTCATTTGTAGAAACTCTGAACATCTTATTGTATTATTTTTAGCCCTTTTTTAATTAAGTCAGTCATATGGCCTATATGTCTCTTCCTTATTTCAGTTTGTATTACATACTTAGATTTTAGTCTAGTTCTAAAAAATAAGGTTTAATTTATCCTAGCATACCTTGTTCAAAAGTTACTTGGTTTAGGAGAAATATTTAATATCACTTAAATAATAGCATTTTATCTTCCTGTGAGTTATTTTCCCTTCTCATGTTTTATTTTCAGTTTAACTTATTATAAATTAGAAAAAAACATTTGTCTCAAATTGGGGAGTAGAAGGAGAATTGAGAAAGAAGCTTTGTAACGCAAATATGACCAAAGTTAGCATGAAAGATTGGGTCACTAATACAAAACACCAAAAAGGGTGGAACTTCTGATATAAATTTGCCCTTGATTTTTTTTTATAGCCAAAGAAAAATAAAGTTTATTAAAGATTCGCCCTATTGGGTAGAGTCTTAAGAAATCTCACCATTTGTGATGCTTGTTTTCACAAGCGGGCCAGATTCAATCTGCTAAGCTAGATTGAATCTGAGCCTTGATTTTCTTATATCATTGTTATTAATTTATTTAGTAAATTAAATTATTCTTACCTCAAGGTATACTCTGCCTTGATCAGATCGCACCTACGGTGTGGTGTTCAGTTCTATTTGATGTTTTCTTTAAATTTGATTTATATCATTTCTCAGGATTTTATTGTATAGAACTAAAATATATGATAATGTATTTAGACTTATTGAAACAGTAACAATCTTAATGTTGGAAAAATGAGTTACTATTGAACACAGACCGTCCAGACAACTTAGTTTTTCATATTTGATTTTCAGCACTCTGTTCTGCTGTGGACATAATCATTTAAGTACCTTGTCCCATTTATAACAAGGGGTGATGGAATTTCAGGAAAATGCAAAGCCCCTTGAGGCAGAAATCATTTAAAAATATTTTTCTTTGTAGCTTGAGTACCTTGAACACAGTAGGTGTTTAATAAGGGCTTGTCGAGTTCAATGGAAAAGTCTTTTAAAGAAAGCTGCAGGGGAGCTACCCATCATCATGCCCCAAGACCATACATGGCAGGGATTAGATTTTAGAGGGTCCGTGAGCCTGGATAGGAAAAAAAATTACATCTTTATTGTGACTAATGTCTGGTTTCCCTTATAATCTTATGTATTTTATTTAATGCATTTATGAATATTTAAGATATTCTGAGAAGAGGTCCATAGGCTTCACCAGCCTACCAAAGGGGAGCCACAGTTAGGATCCCCTTATCTATGGAATAGCTTATTTATCTCTGTTATAACTTGTTTTACTTAAAACAGACAAACTCTGTGTATGACTATATCAATTTAAAGAATGCATTTTGGAGTAATTATTCACACAGTACAGAAGAATTCTTTGGGTTTATGGTATAGGATTTCTTTCACTAGGAACATTTAAGTGTTCAAAAATCATTAACTCTTTGATATGGGTGGGTAAGGAGAATGAAGCTGGAGGAAAACTTCAAGTTAAAGTATTAATTGCCTCCAATAATTGAAGAGCCACCAGAAATGGAACATTTCTTTTTTAAATATTAATTAATTTATTTTTAGTTTTCATCATTCACTTCTATAAGATTTTGAGTTCCAAATTTTGTCCCCCTCCCTCCCCTCCCCCCATCCTGAAATGGAACATTTCAAATGATAATGAAGGTCATTTTGAAGATACTCTTCTTATTCATTTCGTCCAAACTCTAGTTAAAGTATTATAATAGTTTTGAAGGTTTCCTGTATTCAGTCATCTTTATTTTTAGAAGTTCTTCATTGTGGCTTATTCATTTATGACATATTTTGTTAAGAAACATTGCCCTTACTTTAGCCTCCTATTGTGCTGTCGAACGACTAAGACAAAGTTTTCTCTTTTGAATCATTCTTTTTTTTTTTGTTTACTAGGCTAAATGGTTACAGCTATTCAGTTTGGTGGAAACACAGCGACAGCAGCAGATCGTTGCCCAGCAAGAACAGTTCAGTAACCAAATCAAAGTGAGAACTTGTTTGCATGTTCAGTTCAGCTCTCTTTGGCCTTTGCGTATTTTCACTTTGCTGTCCCTCTGAACTACAGTGACCTATGTAATATGTCTTGTACAAATAAATGAGTGTTCTAGAATCAATATTTCAGCTAGAGCATATTTCATCACAATTTGTAAAAATATATGAATATTATAATAAGTTCAGATGGCATTGTTTCATGTGCTTTCTTATTTTTCTTACGCATTTTCCTACATTTTATTTTCAGCATATTGAAGAAGAGATAAGAAGTTTAATTAAGTTGCAGAAGAGTAATGCTTCTCGGTCTTCTAGTAACAGACATTCCCCTGACAAACTGACAAGCAATTTTTCTACATTAGAAAGTCAAATGGGGTTGTGTTCTGAAAGCTGTGAAAGAAATGAGTACGTTGTCAATTATCCTAAACTTAAAGAAACTGAAATTCGGCCAAAAACATTTTCTTCACATCAAGACAGCATTATGGATAGTATCTCAGTGAACAATGGTGGGTATAGTAATTTTTTTACCTCAGAACGAAATTCTTACAAATCTAAAGACTCGAAAGAATTCAAGGAGCACAAAGACATTTCCAAAGGCAAACATGTAACCCCTATGCCCCAGAAGGAGTCATTTGTAAGTGATGTCAAGAACAAGAGCCTGTGTATCCAGACTACAGAAGAGTATGCCTCAGCACTCAAAGAGGACGTCTCTATTTTTCCTGGTGAATATGAACATAATTTTACTAGTGAAAATAAGATTTCTGAAGCACATTGTGGAAAACCAAACAGGTAAGTGATAAGTTTTCTTGCTTTGAAAACAATTTTATTTGTTCATTTATTAAGTTGAGCCCAGTTTATAAAGGCTTTCAGTTGGAATATTGTCAAGGGTACTGACCGGATACCTGAAATATTTATTAGATAGAGCCTTTCAAAACAGGTGTGCTGGTTGGCAGATTATAGGTAGTATTGAAGTTAAATCAGTCAGATTACTTTTAACGCACCCTTGTTCCTAGATGATACATACATACATGCTGCCCTCTACCTGAAGCCTTTGCTGCTTGGTGGATAGGACTTGCCAGATCTGGCTCTTTGTGCCTTGCTGGCATAGCCTGTGAGTACGTACCCAGGATCACTTCTGTGTCACTATTTAGACATCAGAATAGAAGTGTTTAGCAGAGATGGTCAGTCAAATTACCCTGAGGTGTCTTTAGTATCTAGGCAGAGCAAACCTAGTGACTGGCATATGGTAAATGTTTAATAAATCTTGTTAACTAATTTAATAATTTTTTAAACTGTACCTTATAAAGTCTGAATTTCTTCAAGTTTATGCTAGATTGTTACAAGTTGTACTCTCAAAATAGGAATAATTAGAAAGTCCCTATTGTATTTTCCAGTAATTTGACACCGTTGAAAAAACACACCTCTACATTTTTTCAACAGTAGAATTTTGTTATGCGTGTGTTTGAAGTAGAGAAATGTTTATAAATGTACCCTCTTTTATATATTTGATATCTTCACAAAATGTATGTAACTATAATTTTTGCAAATTGGATTACATTTCTATTTCTCCAGGGAGTTAATTATGTAATAAGGGAATTATATGGTGAATCTATTTTGCAAAGCAAATACTCTTTTGAAAAATATGAAGTTAATGCCCAATTTATCTTGTTTATAAAGCTCAGTTTTATGTTATTTATAGATTTATGTATGATACCTATATATATACATTACATATATGCACACACATATGTTTACATTTCACTTTAAGCAAATCATGTGATTTGCTTAAAGTGAAATGTAATACACAGACCCTTTCTGTTGGTCAGTATAATAATCTTAAAGACATTATTGGGCAGTGGCAAATTGTATTTTTAGTTATGTATATTCCATGGCCACAAAATGCATAGTCATCACAAGCCAGTGCGTTTTTATGCTAAAGGAGAATAAACAGAAAACTACAGACAGATAAATGCAAGTTAATGATATGTCATCACCACTGTTGGGGAAATCTGAGCTTAAAGAGCTAGAGACACATACACACACAATCAATCAATCAACCAATCAATCAATCAATCAATCTCTCTCTCTGTCTCTCTCTCTAATTCTACTCCCAGAAGGTCAAGGCCCTTTTTCTCTGTGGGAGATGGCATATAAAAGGACTAACTTTTGTTTACTATTTTTTCATAGTAAATCTTTAACATCATGGGCACAAAAATTGAAACAAAATCAACCGAAGAGAGTACACACTGAAGAGGGATATATCCCATCTGTTCAAGGAAATGAACTAAGGAAAAAATCAACAATTGAGAATGTAGGTAATAACTTCAAGCTGGCATGTTTTTAAACTAATAATTATATTAGGATAGGGCTATGTTATCATTATTTCTATTTGTTTTTATCCTATTTTATTGTTAATTTGCTCCACTGACAAGCAGTTCTTCTAGACTCTGTTTGTAAAGATTGGAAATAATGAGTTGCTATAAACATTTGTTCTGTAGGTGGCTGCCAGTAAAAACTAAGAGGTGAGGATATTATTTTTAAAAATCGTTTTTAAAGGCATTGTCATTTCATGCATTAGAAGTGTTGACATCTAACAATAATTGAAAATTGAAAAATTTAAACCTAAGTAAAAGTTTTTTATTGGTAGGTATATTTATTTAATTGGTACATTAAAAATATGTTATTTTGTTAAATAATTTAAAATTACTATGTAAACAAGCCTATCAAAATTTTGGAAATAATGAAATAGTTGTCTAAAATACGAATGTAATTTATCTCTCCTGTTTCTTGTTGTAGCACTAGCTGTGTTAAAGGGCAGCTAATAAGTTCCAGGGCTTAGAAATTTTAAAAAATACCTTTTAAAATACCTTTTCTGTTGTGACACTTACCTTGTCATTTGGCTTTCAGTTTATCTCATTTATGTGGTTAAAGTAAATAAAAGTTCCTTTTGGCCTCAATTTTCATAAAAGTATCAGTTTTTAATGTAGTACATATAAATTGCAAAGTTTAATTTTTGAAAAATTATGTAGTTGTATTCATGTTATATGTATCTCCTTTGCCATCCTTAAGGGCATTTTTCATACAGTCTTTATAACAATCTACTAGGAAGCAGGAATGAAAAAAGCCATTCACTCAGCCTTCATAAATAAGGCACTATTTATTCTCTTTCTCTATTGTAATTTTTCTTTTCTTCAGTCTATAAAGATTGGTCAGGTCTTGGTTTCTTAACATTCTTTCAACCTTTTCCAGATTTTTTTTTAAAGGAAGGAAAATTAAAAGTATAAAAGCAACATTAACCCTCCTTTTTGAGGTAAGACAAAGTCATGCATATTAAGAAAAACCCTTTAATGCATTGGTGGCTCCAGTATAACCTTATGTGATATGATGTGAAGGCATTTTGCATAATCTGAAGGGAATTTAGACTGACTGAATAACAGCCAGATTGAGAGAACAGCCAAAAAAAAATGCTCTCTCAGTCACCTAGTGGTTGCCTTTCTTCTACCTATCTCTACCTTTTGTTGGAGAATTTTCCACTTCTAGTGAACTTTTAAAACAATCTGTTTTGTTATGCAGTTCAATTGAGTGATTGGATTTTCTTGTGGTTTGTTTCTTGCTGAGTATATGTTGTAGCATGTAGTATATCATAGCTGTATGCCAGTCTAATGTTCTTTTGGTTTTGTGGAGTGTAGATGAGACCAGCTGCAAATTGATGAGGAGTCACTTACTTAAGGAGATTCATACCAGATCAGATCAATGAGTCATCAGGCCAGAATCTGCTTTTCTGGGGAGCCCCAAGGTAGTTAGTGTGACCTTTCACTGATTGAAAGATTGAATGTTTGAAGGACTTTGGTGCGGACAAGGGATTAGTCTTATTCTGCTTGGTCCCAGAGAGTAGGACTAGGAGCAAAGTACCATAGACAATGCAGTGTTAGGGGTAGGCTTGATATGTAGAAATATTTATACTTCGTTGTGATTAAAAGTGGGCAAAAACAGAACGAACGTACCTCACCAGTGAATGGATTCCCTCTACTTGGAGACGATCCTAAGGGACTTGGGAGCAGTGTTGTAGAAGGCTTCTTGGTGAGATGGGAGTTGGCCTAGATCAGAGGTGTCAGACTCCCTGCCCACAGGTAGGAACCAGACTAAAATATCATTGGGAAATATTTAACAAAATATATAAAAGTACAATACAACAGAGATATTGTTAGTTTGTGGTTTTCTAAGTCAATACATGACCTGCAGGAATCCAGTTTCTGTCTGAGGTTGAGGGGCACTGTACTAGATGACCTGACACCACTTCATGCTCTGAGGTCCTCTGGTTTTGAGGGTTTCCTTTAGGATTTCAGTGAGTTCCAAAGGGCAGGTTTTAGTTTAGATAATGCAAAAGCTATCCTGTCTTTTCTGACCCAAACTCCTCATGTAAAAACATATTTTGTGCTGAAGCTGTTCTGAAGCCCATTTTAAAAATGTGGTTTAGCTTAAGCATCTTAGAGAGCTTGTCTTTGTTTCTGTTCCTGTTGTAATATAAGCTCTTGAAGATGAAGGACCTTGTGGGATTTTTTTTCATTTTTCTTTTTGTTTTTTTTTTTTTCCTTTAAACACTATTATTGAGACTAAGGAAGGGTTCTCCTACTTGGATTGTGATAGTTTCGTGGGCTAAAAGGGTTGACCTTTGAAAAGGGTTGTTTATTGCTTCATTGTTTTGTTTCTCATTAAAAGCCAGACCTTTTTTCTTCAGTGGCTGCCCTGTTTTTTAAGAAGCTGTTGAAGGTAAGCTCACCTCTCAGTTCCTCCTGGGTGGCAGCTGAGCAGAATTTTTTTTCTTTTTTTTTTTTTTTTTGACTGCAGATCAGTCTTTCCCTGATCCACTTTTCTTGACTTTTTTGTATTATTGAATCTTTATGGTAATTAGAAAGATGGATTTGAAAGAGGCAAAAGATTGCTTGTAAATTTTTTTGACTGATGAAAAAGGGAGTAAGTAGTACCTTATATGGCTGAGGTATATTAATCCTCCTTCCTGGCACATGGAGAGTTTTATTGATTCAACATAAAAAAATTCTCCTCCTAGGACTGAAGTTTTAAGAAAATCATCTTTAGAGTAAATGGTTAGGAAAATTCTGGATAGTGTGGAGCTATCTTCAAACTGTGACTATTTCTACCGAGATTTATATGCTTACTGAGACTGGGCCTACTGAGATTTATAACCAATTTTCTTTTAAACTATCAACCATAAGTATTTTTCCACTTAGGCTTTGGCATTGATTGCTACTTTTCTTGGTTTTGAAATTTAATTTTATTTGCTATTGTATATTTATGAAATCAATTTAAATGTTCTTCTTAAGGCTTTATGTTCGTTGCTGGACTAACTACTTTAGTTCTGAATTTGTTAAATGATAATTGGTTCAGTTTCTCCTCATCTAGCTTCATAGAGTGAAACAACATGTCCTAATTAGACACTGGAGTAGATGTCATGCAGAATTAATCATACACTGTTAGGGATGGGCAGCTTCCATTTTTTATTCCTCTCCTGTTGCAACTTTTTGTACCTGTGCTGAATGAAACCAAATTGTTTTACTCTTTTGTAAACATTTGGGGGGGCTTCCATATGATACTCATTTAGTGGGCTGGAGAATTGTGCTCAGTAAGTTTAAGCATGACTTTTATAGTAATATTTTGTTTTTTTGAATTGTAGTCTGACTTCAGTGCTGCTACATATCCTCATGTTTTTTACCTTAATAAACCAAATGAAAGCCCAAGTTCTTGGGTATCTGAAGGAACAGGTATGATATCTTTCTAATTTGTTATTTTTTAAACCTTTTTATATTATTTCTTAGAGACTTGCCTATAAATTCTTAGCAGGGAATGATATCCGGTTCTGCTTAAATGCTCACTTATTAGAAATGAGCTTCAATTGCCTCAACAACATTATACATTATTCTACAGAGATAAAAGGAAGTTGTACTTTGGGAGTTATTTAAATCAACTAAGAAAGGATTCTGGTATCATCATTTTTTCTCTGTTCCTTAAAGGAATTTTGAAAATTCAATAATTCAGCTGGTTACACATTTGTTAAATGCTTATTATGTTCAAGGCTCTCAAAATCTCTTCCGTGTAATTAGGTTTTTTGTAATCGATTTGATGAAAAGTCTTGGTTTATAATAATTTAGTTTAACAAACATTTACTAAACACCTATTGTATATGTGAGGCAGTGTACTCAGTTTCTCTTCTTATAAATGTTGAATCTGTGAATTTATATATCTTTAAAACATTTAATTTGCTTTTACATAATAAGCATTTCACCTTGTGGATGTTTGAATCTCATTCATTTCTGGGCTTTTGTTAACTGTTGTGTTCTATATTACTTTTTTCTCACCAAAATTTTATTTATTACATCAAAATAATTTATGTATTCATTTTCTGGACACATAACTTTTTATTTTTTAATGATTTTTAAATTTTTTTTCTTTTTTTAATTTGGTATTTTATTTCTCCTCAGTTACTAATGATTTTTTTAAAAAGAAAAACATATCACCCATTTCATGTAGGCTGCTGACTAATATAACGGGCCATTTTACTTTTTGCTACACTGGACATCCCATTTCTGGTCTCCATATCTTTGCACTGGCTGTCCCTTATGGTCAGAATGCACACTTTTCTCACTCCAACTCTTAGAATTACTAGTTTGCTTCTTAGCTCAGCTTAAGCCTACCCTCCTTCATGAGCCCTTTCTTATCCCTCCTACTCATTCCCCAACTACTGATGCCTTCCCACTGAAATTTCCTTGTATATGTTTTGTGTCTACATGTTGTTTCTCCCTGGTAGAATGTAGACTTGTTGAGCTCAGGAACTGTTTGCTTTTTGTCTTAGTATCCCCAGTTCATAGTGGAGTGCCTGGCACAGAGGGGCTTCATAAATGCTCGTTGGTAGGGGGATTGATAGTCTTATAGAATTTCATGTCGGGAAGGAATAAGAGAGACCATCTAGGGCAACCCTTCATTTTACTAAGAGGTGAAGATGAGATGAGGGGAGGGAATGTTCTCAAGGTTAGGCAATGAGCTAGTGACAGAGTGCCTGGGTCAGTGTGCAGCACATAGTAGGCGCTTAATAAATGCTTGTCGATTGAGTGACAATAAGTTATATAACATACTATGGTTACATATATGATTTCCCATAGTAAGAAAAACTAGGAACGCTTCATTTTCTTCTCTCCATATCCTATTTTCTTTTTCTTATATGCTTTTCTTCTCCTTCACTAGCATCCTTCTCTTTTTCACTCATCTTTCTTTTACCTGTTAGGAATGAATTATTGGAAACTAGAAGAAAAGGACACGTATGACTCTTTGCCTGAGACTTTGGAAAAATCATTTTTAAATATCAACTCCATGAAAGTGTCACCAAACCAGGTATTTTTGTTGTTGTTCACATCTTTGAATGTTTTATAACAACAATTCAAATTTTGGTTTCTCCCACTGTGCTTTTATCTTGTTGGGTCATCCTGTTTTTTGATCCTTAACAATTTCATTTGCTTAAGCTTTGTGATCTACTTAAACTAAAGAAAGATTGGAACATGAATGTGCTGGTAAGTTTATGATGTTTGTCATTTTGCTTAAAATAATCTCACTTGTCAGTTCCCAGCTGAGCCGTCTAAATCATGATCAAATCAATAAAAAGGGCAATATTCTCATTGGAATACTGTTTCTTCTGAGTCTGTAATAACAATTCTGCTTTAGCTTTGAATCACATAATCCTGATTCCCAGGTGTTGTAATCATAGGCCTTTAATTGAAAGATATTTGAACTAATTAGTCTCCTATTGGTGGGGAACCTACCACCTGGCCACTGAATCAGTCAATCAACAAATATGTGAGTCGTGCCCACTCTGCTAGAAGGTTGTGGTGCAGAGAGGAACATGAAAGAACTCATCCCCAAGAAGCCTTCTGTCCTTGGTGGGTGCCGAGTGTAACATGGCAAGTACTAACGAAACAACACAATCTAAAAATGTGGCTAATTAAAGAAGAGAGGGAGGAGAAATAAAGGAAATGAAAGTGACAGGGGAAGGGAGGGAAGGAGAGAAATAAGTAGATAAGGAAGATGGACCTGGAGGCCCAGAGAGAGAAGCAAGTACCCACATCTGCAGAGAAGTGCCAAAAACTAGGCAGCCATGCTAAGAGATGATGGCAATGAATGGGAGAGAGGGAGGAGAGGAAGTCTGATTAGGTGCTATGGTCATTTTGTCCATTGTGGTCTTCATTTTAGCTGTGAACATTGAAACGATGTGTCCCATGTCATTCAGCTAACTCTAAATGGAACTGTAAACACGGGGAGTGATGAGCCTTTGCCCTTCATAGAATCATAGAGGAGCTGAAAAGGACCTCAGAGGTCACGTGGGTGAACCTGTACCTGTATAAGAATACCTGTCATAGCATCTCCACCAACCAGCTGGGTAACCTTTGTTTGATGACCTTCAGTGAGGGGAACCCGCCACTTCTGAGACAGATTATTTTGCTCTTGTTGGATACCTTGAATTGCTAAGGCATTCTTCCTCATATTAAACCTACAATTGGATCTTGGAAGCTTTTGCCCAGTGCTCTTAGTTCTGCCCCCTTGTACCACACGGGCTCAATCCATCTTCTGTTTGACAACCCTTCAAATACTAGAAGATAGTTACCTTGTCTCTTCTGAGTCTTTTTGACTCACTATGTTTGAAGTAGAGAAATGTACCCTCTTTTATATATTTGATGTCTTCACAAAATGTATGTAACTATAATTTTTGCAAATTGGATTACATTTCTATTTCTCCAGGGAGTTAATTATGTAATAAGGGAATTATATGGTGAATCTATTTTGCAAAGCAAATACTCTTTTGAAAAATATGAAGTTAATGCCCAATTTATCTTGTTTATAAAGCTCAGTTTTATGTTATTTATATATTTATGTATAATACCTATATATATACATTACATATATGCACACACATATGTTTACATTTCACTTTAAGCAAATCATGTGATTTGCTTAAAGTGAAATGTAATACAGAGACCCTTTCTGTTGGTCAGTATAATAATCTTAAAGACATTATTGGGCAGTGGCAAAATGTATTTTTAGTTATGTATATTCCATGGCCACAAAATGCATAGTCATCACAAGCCAGTGCGTTTTTATGCTAAAGGAGAATAAACAGAAAACTACAGACAGATAAATGCAAGTTAATGATATGTCATCACCACTGTTGGGGAAATCTGAGCTTAAAGAGCTAGAGACACACACACACACACAATCAATCAATCAACCAATCAATCAATCAATCAATCAATCAATCTCTCTCTCTCTCTGTCTCTCTAATTCTACTCCCAGAAGGTCAAGGCTCTTTTTCTCTGTGGGAGATGGCATATAAAAGGACTAACTTTTGTTTACTATTTTTTCGTAGTAAATCTTTGACTCACTTGACTCACTATGTTATTCCTCATGCTGACTGTTGCAGATTTTGCTTCTCTGGCCCCAGTTTCATATCTTCATACATATTTTTAGCAGATAAAACAACTTGCTATTTCATTAAGAGAGACTGGGGCCATCAAAAATGAATTCTCAGAGGTTCTGTTCTTCAGTCTATGTAACTTCTTAGTACCATCATTTCACTACCAATACACTACTCCTCTCCTTTAGCTACGAAGTGTCCTTCTGGAGATTAATCCTTCTGTTTGCGCTCTTGATCCCATTCACAGAATCAGAGAATTTCAGAGTTGTAAGGAACCTCAACAGCCATCCAGGCCAACTCACACCTGAAAATGAATCTTCCAGTGACATAGTAAGCCTTTATTAAGCACCTACTATGTGTCAGGCACTGTGCTACTTGCCAAGAGGTAATACAGTGTTTGGTTGAAGATCTGTGAAGGAGAAACCATTAATCCTCAAGTCAGCTTTCATTTTTAGATAGCTAAGTGTTAGGAAGTTGTTCCTTTCACATCAAATCTAAATTTGCCTCTCTCTGACTTCTGCTCCTAATTCTTTCCTCTGTGGCCAAATGGAACCAGTCTAATCCCTCTTCAAAACATATTCCCTTTGTCTAATTGTCAGTCTATCTACTGATTCCTTTGATGCTTCCTGCAAACAAGCCCAACTCAGCACTGTTCTTAAAAAGCTTTAACTAGACCCTACCATCATCTCCTCTCTTTCCCTAGAAAAAGCTGTCTATGCTTGTGGTCTCTACTCCCTCCCATCAAACTTATCAGACTTTTGCATTCTGGCTCCTAACCTTCTCACTCAACTGACACTACTTTCTCCAAAGTTACCAATGATCCCTTAATCTCCGAATTAATGGGTTTTTTTCTCAATCTTTTTTCTCCTTGATATTTTTTGCTGTATTTGCTGCTGCTAAGCAGCTTCTAGAGCTTCCTGGATATCCTTCTTTGGGTTTTCATGATACTACTCTTATGTGATTCTGTTCCTACCTGTTCGAAACCTCCTTGGATTCACTTGCAGTCTCATCATCCATATCACATCTATCAGAACCTACTACTCCAGGGTTCTTTCCCAGGTCATCTCTACTTCTCTTTCTTTACTTGACCGCCTGGGGACCTTGTCTGTTCCTGTAGACTTAATTATCATCTCCGTGCAGAAGATTCATACATCTATATTTCCAGCCTCTGAAATTTCTCTTGAGTCTTGCATCACCAGCTGCCTATTGAATATTTTCAAACGGAGTTGTGTCCCACAGATATTTGAAACCCCTCCTATCCAAAAGAGAGCTCTTTATTATTCTCTCCAAACCTGCCCTCTCTTCTGAATGCTAATTTTCCTTGTGTGCATCATCATTTTTCCAGTCTCCCAAGTTAGTAACTTCAGTGTTACTCTTGACTCTTCACTCAGCTTCTTCCCGCATATCAGTTCAGTTCTCGGATCTTGTCTTTCACTACATCCCTTGCATCTGCCCCCTTCTGTGTGTATACATGTGTGAGCACGTGTGTGTACATGCTTGCTCTCTCTCTCTCTCACACGCACACACACACACACACACACACTCACTACTTTCTTCACCTCTTGCCTGGGTTATTGTAATAGTCTCCTAATTGGTCTCCTTGCCAAGTCTTTCTCCACATCCTCCACCCAGCTGCCAAAATGATTTTCCTCAAGTCCAGACTGAATGTGTTACTTACTGACTCAATACACTTCCTACTTAATCTAGAATAAGATATTAATATTATTGCCTCTCTGAGGCTTTTAAAGCACTTTAGACTATTTTTCCAGCCTCCTTGGATATCATTCCCCTTGTCACACACTGTGGTCTAGCCAAGCTAAACTCTTTGCTGTTCTTCAAACAAAGCACTCCATCTCCTGTTTCCTCCACTGCGCTGGTGTGTACCCCATGGCCACAATGCTCTCCCTCCTCATCCCTCCTTATTCCTCCCATCACTTGCCTGAAGATTAAGCTTTTCATGCTTCCCCACAAAGCCTTTTATCGTTATCCCCAACTGCTAATACCCTCCCTCCCTAAACTACCTTGCATTTATTTTGTGTTCTGTATGCTTATATATGTACGTATTGTTTTCACAGTGAAATACAAGCCTACTGAGAGTAGGAAATGCTTCTTTTAAAAAAATTAAAAATCCAATTTTATTTTATTTTTAGTTTCAAATTCTCTCCCTCCCTTTCCCCTCCCACCCATTGAGATGCAAGGGAAAAAAAAAGCTAACATTTCTATAGCACCTACTGTGTGCCAGGCACTGTGCCAAGCCCTTATACAGTTATCATCTCATTCGATCCTCACAGCAGCCCTGGGAGGTGGATTCTCTTATTATCCTCATTTTACAGATGAGGAGACTGATGCCAGCAGAGAGGCCTGGTTACTTGCCCAGGGTCACACATCTAGTAGGTGTCTGAGCCTGGATTTGAACTCAGGTCTTCCTGATTCCAGACCCAGTGCTCTGCTCACTGTGCCAGAACAAGAAAGCAACAGAATGAAATATGCTTCAACTTGCACTTATGTCTGTTGGCTCTGTTTGGGGGATGGATGGGTAGGGATGTTTCATCATGAGTTGTTGAAGTTGGGATTGGTCATTGTGTTGCTCAAAGTTACTTTTAAGGTTGATTATCTTTATAATATTGTTCTTACTGTATACACTATTCTCCTCACTACATCCCACGTCAGTTCATACGAGGTTTCCCAAATCTTCAACATTTCTTACGCACAGTAGTATTCTGTCACATTCATGTGTACTATAACTTATTCAGCCATGCTCGATCGATGGCACCTACTCAGTTCCAAATGGCTCTTCAGAATGGTTGGACTAATTCACAACTCCACTAGCCTTGCATTAGGATACTCATTTTCCTGTATCCCCCAATGGCCCTTGTCCTCTTGGAGCTTCCTCAGCAAAACAAAACAAAACAAAACAAAAAAAAAAAAACCAGATTCTTTGACACTCCTGGGAAGGGAATGAAGGAAGAATGACATGGTTCCCTAACTTTGCTTTGACTTTTTCAAGTAGATAAACGTGATCAAAATTTGTTATAAAAGGTTTTTCATTCCCATATGAAGTTAAGAAGAAAAGATATTTTTTGAAATCCTTCCTCCTTGTCATTAAAGAACGTCCTTGACTTCCTGCTCAGGAAAATGGAGAGAGTTTTCTTAGTGGAGAAAAAAAGTAAGATTCTTTCATGAAGTAATATTCCTTTCTTGTGACTTTATGATGTTGCTGTTAAGATTTTTTAAAAAAGCTTATTTTTATTGTTTTAAAAAATGTTTATATTGCCTTCATTTAAAAATAAGACCCTTCCCAAAGCAATCAATATGTCACCCATGTATGACAGTGTATTCAGTTTTATATACTCCTAGTCCCCCACCTTTGCAAAGATGGGTGTATGTGTGGTAGTGGTATGGAAAGATGCATTTTCTTAATTTTTTCCTTTGGGGCCAAGCATGGCCATTAAAAATATTAAGACTTTTAAAAAAAGTTCTTTTGTTGTTACCCAACTCTCTGCAAAAATGTTAACCTCTTTTTAGAACTTATATTTCTAGCTAGTTAATTGACCTATCTCTAGACACTTAGCACAAAATCTTGTCTATTCTCAAATATTGGACCTTTTTTGAAGGAGAAAGTAAAAATAATAAGGTTCAATAAATATATTGATGACATACTCTTGGTCTTTCTTTGAAAATTCCTGAAGGCTCGGGTCAGCCTTCATACCTAGGTTTAAAATAGCACCAAATTAACAGTGAGTTTTTGTTTTTTAAAAACAATTTAGTTCTAATTGTTAGAGAGAGAATTGTGAAACTGTAGAATCACAGAATTGTAGAGGTGAAAGGCACTTCCATAGCCATAGAGTATGATTTGTACCTGAAAAGGAATCCTCTTCAAACATCATCAAGAAATTATTATACAGCTTTTGAGTAAAGACATTTAACAAGGAGAATCCCATTACGTCCTGCAGCAATCTTTTCAACTCTTGGACAGGTCTCATTGTAAGGAAGTTTTTCCTGACATCCAGCCAAAATTTGCTCCTTTGCAGCTTTTTCTTATAGTTTCAGGTTCTGTTCCCTGGGACCAAATGGAACAGATCTTTCAGGAAAGGTTTTTTTTTTCTTTTAATCAGAGGCTTTCATTCACAGTGGATGGTGATCCTTTTCCAGTACTTTTCTAATCTTGACAATCCAGTTTAAAAATCTCCGAATTGCAGGCCAGTATTTTGGTGTAGTGTCCAGTAGCAACAATAAGATAAAAACATTTACACATATTGAAATATGTTATTTTATATTTTAAAAGCCTAATTCTGCTAATGAGATGAAGCTGCCGTCACTGAAGGATATTTATCATACGAATCAAAGGAAAAATAAGCAATTATCCGAATGGACATCTCCTTCTAATCCCAGTCATCCACCAGAGGTAATAGCATCAGATGTTTTCCTGTTGTCCTTTCAGTCACCTACAGTTCTGATTCTCCTGAGACATTCTGTGCGATGATTCATGCACATCATTTCTAGAATCTTGATGTTAAAAAGTTATGGGTTGTTGAAAGTGCCTGTTTAGTTTCTTGAATGTGATCAAGCCAGATTTCTTCCTTCTTTACTCAGTTCTGGGCCCAGCTAATTGTCTGTTTGCAGAGCCAATCTAAGATATATGTCCTGACTTAGAGAGTGGCCCTTGCCAGCTATATGTCTGAATCTGGACAGTGTACTTTCTTCATCCACTTGGTTTTTTCCTGTATGGATTGCTTTCTGAATACTACAGACTCAAAATGCAAGGTGCTTCATGATTCTGACTTTTATGATAAGCTTTTTGACTTTTGATAAGCTATATATGACATCAGTAAAGTTTTTCATTTTAAAAAGAGCATTAAATATCATTGCTTACTTTTGTTTCTTTTACTTTTAGGTATTAACTCTAGATCCAACGCTACACAGGAAGCCAAATCAACAAATTTCAGGGATTCAATCAAATAATTTTCGATGTAATCTTGAAAGATTGTCTTTCACACCAGAGTCCATATTAGATCCTAGTATTTCTAGCCATTCTGACACAGACTCGTTTTCACAAACAAGTAACTTTACCTCCTCTCAGTTAGCTAGATCCCCCAACTATCCTTCAGCTATTAAAACTTTACCTATAGATTCTTGGCCAAGTCATGCACTCCAAAATGAAAGTAGGGCCAGCTCTGCTTTTCCTTTAGCACATAGTGTTACTAGTAATGAAATTTCATTCAACGTTGAAGACGAAGAAAACAATTCAACCACCGTCACTCCTTCCCTAGTGGCAAGCGTAGACAACAGTTTGCCAGAAGGCAGTGTTTCAGTGACTTGCATGGAAGACCCAGTTGCATTATCCAAGTACGTATCATTTTTTAAATGCAGCAAAATTAGTTACCAATTTTATTTGTTTTTTCTCTCATATGTTAGAGTAGATAGTGGATGCAGGCTAGCATCAGAGTCAGGTAAATTTGGGTTTTCAGTTCTGCATCTGGCATGTATTAGCTGTACTAGCGACCTCAGAAAATCAGTTACTTAACCTCTTGTTACATATTCCCCATGATTTTGTCACAGATGAATTTCCTGTTCGTATGGGCAAGGTGTCCCACACCATTGAAATAACAAATCTGGAGCAAAAAGTAAAGTGTATGTTGACTGAAATAGAAGACAATGAAAAAGAATTTAGCATTTATCTTTTATACCTTACATCTTAAAATACAAATTGTTTATTTAAAAAGTAGTACCTTGTTCATAGTAAGGACTTTGTATCACTTTTACCTCTGTAGGTGTCTGTCTTCCCTTGTCTGTAGAATGAAGGTATTGAACAAGATTATCACTATGTGTGAAAATGTCTCTGGATTTTTAGGAGACATTTAAAAAATATTAACAGCATTTATCTTATAAATTTATCATAAATTAATTTAATTTGGTATCCATTGTGAAGGTCTGTTATGGATAGGCAGAGAAACAACCTAAGTGTTCTTAAGCCTTGACTCAAACTTAATTCTCTTTTGCTTCCTGTGAACAGAATGAGGCAGAACCTGAGGGAGAAGCACGCTCGACACATAGCTGATCTCCGGGCTTATTATGACTCCGAGATACATAATCTGAAACAGCAATTAGAGAGAAGTGAAGCATCTGCATATGGAGAATTGAAGAAAACTAACCAGAGTCTTGCAGACAGGTAGAGTGTGTTAGTATGACTTACTTGGAAAATGGAAGGTTCTCTACCTTGAGATATAATATTCTTCCCCTAAATGTATGTGTCATAGATACACCTTTAAGTGTAAAACTGGAGTGGGGAACTTGTGGCCTCGAGGCTACATGTGGCCCTCTAGGTCCTCAAGTGTGACCCTTTGACTTGAGTTCAAGAGGCCACATGTGGCTTCGAGGCCGCAGGTTCCTCACCCCTGCATCCTATTCTCTTTTTCAGAAAATTCTAGCATGAATCTGTAAGTTTTCATTCAACAGGGTTAGACTGTTCAGCTTTATCATATCTAGCTTTGCCATATAAAAGAATTGAAAACTATCAAGTTTCATTATGTTAGAATGATAGGAATTCGTATTCCTGGCATCTTAAATGTAGTACTGACGTCTTATATATTTGTCATAGTGGATGACTGCTATCATGACATTTTGACAGTAATCTTTAATCACATGTAAGTAAAATTGAGCATAGAATCTTTCTTTCCCAGAGACTCTTCCAACGTGTTTGGTCAGACACATGGTAGATAATGAATTGTTCTGCTTTATTCCCCCCCCCACCCCCTTATAAATCATTTTTCTAAATTGACCGTGCAGTTAGAAAATCGGCTTTATGTGGAATCATACTGTTGCTTTCTCATGAAGCATTTTTTCCTGTTTAATCACAGTATTGGGATCAGATTCTTGTTTCATACTCTTAAGACTTCTAGTAGGCTTTTGATTTTGAATATATGAGGCAGCAGATGGGATACTTTTATCAAGATAAGAGTCCAATGATTGGTTGACTTAGAAAAAGCTTCAACCCAACTAAAGCCAGTTCTTGACAGTATAACATCTATTATAGATGTGACTTGTACACTGACTCCATGATCCTACACAATTGAGGGCATCACGTTAGATTGATTTATTTTTATGTTTAAGTAGTTTGTGGTTTACTCTGTATCTTAACAGGATAGATACACACACACATCAATTAAGTAACACATTGAAAGTTAGGGAGTTTTTGAAATATCATCAGTTATCTTCTGAAGTATCTCTTATTGAGATAAAATCTAATGGCTTGGATTTTAGCCAACACTGGACAATCAACCAGCCTTATGTGTAATTCCGAAGGAAAGAGGTTTCATTCTCTAGCTTTTAAATTTTCTCATCATTTTCTTCTGATTGTTCATTTATGGTTTTAGATGTGACCAATTAGGTGGTGCTCTGAATGAGGCCAGTGCTCATATGAAAATTCTGGAGAACAAAAATAATTTGCTGGAAATGGAAGTGGTAAGTAATTCATGTTGTGTGCTGCTAGCTTTATGCTTTCTGTATTACATAGGATGGAGATATGAATGAAGGAGGTTTTGTGAGGAGAGTGACTTGCAAACTTTAAAACACAATTTAAGCTGTAGTCCTTACTATTTTTAGCATCAAATCTTTTAGGATATCTTCTTGTGAAGGCTGATTGTTTTGAGTATCACAATCTCAGTATAATGAATCACAAAATTTAGGAGTTGAAGGGGACCTCAGCCGTTCAGTTCCAACCTTTACATTAAAGGAATCCCCATGTGGTATGTTAATGCTCTAATTTTCCACTGCTTTGAAATAAATCTTGTATCTTTCATGTATCGCCCAAGGTTTATCCCTTTAAACATTGCATTTTGGTGTTAGAGTAAAAAATATTTGGTTTTGTCCTCCATCTTTTTCTTTTATTGATTGGTATATGTACTTAGCTGGACATTTTCCATTTTATTTTCCATTTTTGTAGAGATAGAAGGGGAGAAGCAACTCTTAAATCCATGAATTCATTTGCATGTAACATGTATGTAAATGATAAGCATCAAATTGCAATGTGCATTTAGAATCTTTTTGTGCCACCAGGATTATTCATTTTCACTACAGAGGGTGAAGGAAACTGTCATCTTTTTGGAGGGCTTGATTTCCTGACTCTTCTCCAGTGATTCTATCACCTTCCCATGGGATGTTTAAATTTGATGCTGTTTTCCATTATCTGTCCACAGTGATAACTTTACATTCTGTCCTCTTAACACTTATGTGGTATTTGGCATTTGAGGTAGAGATGTGTTCATCCATTAAGAATAACTTATAATTATCTTTGTTTTTATTTTGTAGAGTGATTTGAGAGAACACCTCAATGCAGCCAGTAATGCTTCCAAAATTTTGCAGGAACGTATTGAGGAAATGCGAGCAAGTAATAAAGAAAAAGATAACACCATCAGTCGACTCAAATCCCGACTAAAGGATCTAGAAGAAGCATTTGATAAGGCTTACAAACTCTCAGATGATAAAGATGCTAGAATAAAACAAGAAAACAAAATGTTTCAAGCTGTAAGTGTGAAAGCAATGATAGCTGTTTAGCATTCTTTTAGCTAAGGTTTTGGTAATGCTTTCTTTTGTTACAGAATTTTTGTAAACTGATTTTATTATGACTTTTTTCAAAGTACATTTGAGTTTAATATAACTTTGCCCTAACTGCATTTATACTATACCAATCCGGACAGCTGGGTCTTATCATCTTGCAACAACAGGGAGGCAGAGCTTTAAAAGACTTTGGTATGACCCCCTCCTACCCAGTTGTTTTCTGTCTTCAATTTAACTGTTGAAGTATCTGACCCACCATCTGGGTGTTTGGTAAGGTAAAAATGTTAGGAACCAGACTTAGAGCAACTTTGGGAAGTCTTGACTTTTTTTCCCTTTTTTTTGTTTTACTTGAGATTGGTTTTAAGTCTACCATTGTAACTAAGTTTGGTTAAAACTTTGGGTTTTATTCTAGTCTGAGTAAAAGAATTTTACTTAGTAGTTTATTCTTTCTGTCCTGGTGTAACATTTGCAAGAACTTTGTTGACAATTTATTTTTGTATTGATTTTTCAGATTCCTTTCTAAAGTCATAATTATTGTATGAATATTTTTATTAAAAATTAGAAATTATTCATTTTGTTTTGTAAAAATGTGTACATGTAGCTTATCATGAGAAAGAAAATCTTATTTCTAATAAATGAATTTAAATCCTTTCCCTGGCTGAGTACAAATTGTAGTTCTGTGATATTTTGTAGTAGGTAACGTTATAGTAAAGTTTATGCTTTTTCTTGTAGCTTCTAGGAGAATATCAATCCCTTGGACAACAACATGAAAGAGTAAAGGTAGAGACTTATCATTTATATTTTGAATAGTGGAAAGAGCACTGAGCTGAGTCCCATAGATTTGGTTCCAGGCCTAAGTTACTATGTGACCCTGAGCAAATCCAATCACCTAGCTCTTTCTGTTTGCTTATCAGCAGAACGGGACGATGCCATAGCTCTTTCACAAAGTTGTTGTAAAGATCAGACGAGATGGGAACAAGCACCACGTGTTGTTAAATAATATTGGAAGATGATAATAAAGATTTTCTTTTCTAAGAGCTTATGTGGACATTGTTTCGCCTGTCTCCTACAGAACTGTTTGCTGATTGGGTTTGAATTTTTAATTGAAGCTAAATTTGAAGACTACATTTTGGAAGGATCATTCCACTAAAGAACAATAAAATTGAAGCTTTTGTGGTTTATTCATTTTCCAATTAGGTGGTTTCTACTCAGTCAGAACATGTCACACCTGATTGGTTTGGGATAAGTCCCAGAGTTGTTCACATGATTTGGGCAAAGACCATCTTTATTTTTGGTCAGAATTGTCTGAAGTGGACTTGAAGGATTCCACATTTGTAGAATTACACGAATTTGCCTTTTTAAACTGTTTGGTAAAACATTTGGGTAACAGTATTGCAAATTTTAAAATGTAAGTAGTACAAAGAAGTATTTATCTACATTGTTATCTAAATTTTTCTTTATTTTCATAGGATACATTAACTACAACTGAGAACAAGTTGTTTGACGCAAATACTCAGATTTCTGATTTGAAAAGGTAAAATGTGGTATTACCTTTTATGTGATTGTAACGAATACTTCTTAATTGAATGCTCAACATACATGACTTTTATTTAAACTGTTTGGAAGAGTGAGATTTTCATTGAAGTATAAAAATTGCTGTTATCAGCTTCTGAAGACATGAACAGATAGAGCAGAATTTAGCATGAGAGTATAAACTTTATAGAATGGTTGTATAGCTATTGCTCCAATAGTGCACATTTTTCTCTGTTGTGCTTTTTTTTTTTTTTTTACATAGGTGCAGCCTTAATCACTATGTAGAGTCATAGGACTAAAAAGGACTTTTTTGGGGGCTGGGAGGAGGCAATCGGCATTAAGTGACTTGCCTCAGCCACACAGCTAGTACATGTCTGAGGTCAAATTTGAACTCAATTACTTACTGTGAATAGGAATTCAGCTTTTCCCTGGATCTGTTTCATTCTAGAAGCAGTTTGTTTAGCTAATTTAAACACCAACCTAAACACTCTCTACCCTCTCTCAGAACCTGTCTTCAGGGAAGGTGATGAATTTTGGTTTAAAAGGAAATAAGAATGTCAGTGGATAGAATGCCACTCCTGGAGTCAGGAAAACCCAAATTCAAATGAGACCTTAGACATTTAACTAGCTATGTGACTTTGGGTAAGTCACTTAATGTCTGTCTGCCATAGTAGGTGCTATATAAATGTTAGCTGTATTTATTACTTTTATTAGAGTACATGTTAGGATATCAGCAAAGGTGACTATTGCTGTTTTTGAAAAGTGACATTGGAAGCAGGGGTGCAATGAATAAAGCTCCCTTTAGTTAATTCTGTTGGATCACATTTCTTTAAAAAAAATTTTTTGGAAAGTTTTGTTAATATCTTACCTGAATCCCTCTTATTTGTGAGTTGTTTTTCTCTTTAGTGAAAACGGAAAAGTTTCTAATTGATACTTATAAAATTCTTACTTTTGAGACTTTCGTATTAACTAAAATAACTCTAGATGATATGAAATCCGAGTTTTAAAACAATGTTTACTTGAATACTGTCTTCAATTTTATTAGATCTTTTTTGCCTAATTGTGTACTGTGTTTTTATTATGGATTGTATTTAGACTTTTAAAATACACAGTGTATTTTTCACACAAATTCTTAGATTAATAAGCTATTCTCTATAAAGTTTAAAGCTTTAATAATATTTTCTTCTTCCATTGTAGCCTTCGAAATGTTCCTTTATGGAATTTAATGGCTATGATTGCTTTTTTCTTTTTCTCCCCTTCTTTCCCTCAATTTTTATCTTTGGCATGATTTTCATAGTAAACTTATAATCAAAGAACAAGCTCTCTAAATCCAGGGGTATTGGGAAGTATTATATCTCTCCTTCCTGGCTTTTTTCCCATGAGTATCTGTTTCTGGAAATAAAATAGTTGAAATGAAAAGGGTCTATCTTAAAGTATTTGAATATATTTTATTACTTTTGAATTAGAACAATTTCAAAATTGGAAGCCCAGATCAAGCAAGTAGAACATGAAAATATGTCAAAACTCCGTATTAATACCAAAACTCAAATACCACCATCCCTTACCAGGTAAGCTATTCCATCTCATCTGTGTATTATAAGATAAGGGTTATGCCTATTATTAGAACTTCAGTTTTTCTCTTGGGGGGAAATAAAAGATGGGTTTTGAATTTTAGTAGAGGGCTCATCTAACCCTGGCATTGGTCTCAGATTCTTCATTATGTACTTGGTGGTTGGTAAAAGTTACAACTAGGTCTTAACCATAATTTTTGTTTAAGTTTGACATTTCTTGTAAACAGTTTTAGAATAACTATTGTATTAATTAGACTATGGTAAATATGGTTATACAGTATTGTCAATAGAGCAACATTTGTAATGTATAGTAATTAATTTTTTTAAAATTTGGTCTAAAGTAAATTGAACTTTAGCACTGATATAGAATACAAACTTGTTCACTGGCAGTCACTTTAACAATAATATGAATAAGTCCAATCTTTTTAGCAAATAAGTTTGTCTTAAGCATTTCCATTTAAGTATTTATTTATTAGTTTGTTTATCATGTTACTATATTGTCTTTTTAAATTTCACTGATCAGAATGTTAATTTTTTCGTTAAAATGAGCAAGCCACAAACCACTCAAAATAAAAAGAATGCTTTACTTTCTTTCGTTTCTTAACCATTCTGATGTTTTCCACTCCAGTAGCACCGTAACAGCTTCTGATGTTAGTAGGCGGAAGTGGTTGATACCAGGAGCAGAATATTCCATCTTTACTGGCCAGCCTTTAGACAGTCAAGATAATTTGGTCGATAACCAGCTTGGAGAATCCTATACTCTTAGGTAGGATAACTTCTTAGGTAGGATAACTTCAAAATACAGCATATGTAGGAAATTCTCCATGTTTTAATTTATTTGTAAAACATTTTGGTGAGCTACAGAGATTTTCATGGTCAAAGAGATTCATTTGCCTTTCATTGCTTGGAACATCTTGAAGAGTCATCATTTTGGTTCTTTAATGTCTTGGATTTGGGAATGGGTTTTAATTTGCAAAGCATTTCATTCAATTTTGGGTGTAATCATCCATCTACTGTTATGCTATTTACATAGTAAATTAATCTTAGTTACTTATATGTTTAACAAAAACTTTTTAAGGTACCATACTCCTCCCGAAAAGGACTGTCCACTCAAAGACTCAACAAGTTTAAAAGAAAGGGAGGCTTCAGATACAACAATCATCAAAGTTTATAAAAATCATGAAGAAGGAAAAATATTTAAAAATTGGGGCACACAAACAGAGAACGAGGACACATCAAATAGTAAATATTTATTCCTTTTCTTGCTATATATTAACTTTATTTTTATAGATTACATTCCTTTTTTAGTGTTAAATTGTTCAAGTACTAGAGTAAAATTACAGTAATTATATTATGGTTTAAAGCCCATTTTATAGATGAGTAACAGAAACAACTTTTCCATCATATCTGACAGTGGTTTAAAAAGAAAACGTGTAAAGCAAGAGTAAGATGCTAGAACACTGAGATTAATTACAGTGATCTGTGTTGGTTGGTCTCAGAGAAAAGAAGAGAAAACATACCTCCCCTTTCTTGGTAGGGAATTGGGGGGAGGTACTGTGGGGGTGGAATGATGCCTGTTGGCAGAAACAGTCACATCTTCATTTGAATTTAGCTCATATTTTCTTTATTACCAGGGAAGATTCATGAAGGGTAGTAGTGTATATTGGAAATGATTTTGATTTTTTTTTCAAAGGCATAAGTAAGAGCTGTTAATGGAAGTGAAAATGTAGGGCAGATGAAAATTTTACTTTTCTCTGAATATGTCTTATTGACTTACTTCATGGACATTTTAAAAATTATAGGGGGAAGCTAGGTGGCGGCGCAGTGAGTAGAGCACCGGCCCTGGAGTCAGGAGGATCTGAGTTCAAATATGACCTCAGACACTTGACACACTTACTAGCTGTGTGACCTTGGGCAAGTCACTTAACCCCAATTGGCCTGCCTCCCCCCCAAAAAAATTTTTAAAAAAATTGAAGTAATGAAGTATGCATTTCCATCAAAATGCATACCATGGTTTTCACTTATTAATTACTAAGGTTTGTATGTCATTATTATGGATATTTGAATAGTTTCTGTTTCATATTATATTTTATTCCTCTAAACAATAGGATGGTTTTAAAAGAAATTTTAGTCATAATAATACGGTAATAGTGACAGTAATAAAGTTTGTATAGCAGTGCTTAAATATTGTTCATTTCCATGTCTTCATTAGTAGACAGTCTTTGGACAGGCGTGTAATATTAAATATTTTAATTGCCTTCATCTCTTTTTACTCCCCAAATTGTGCTTAACTTGGTCATATCTCTTTCTTATTTGATAAATACCTTACTGGAATATTTAGAAAAGCAGCCTATCCTCCTAGATTAAATCAGTACCTCAATTTGCTAAAGAAAGAAATGAATAAATAAATAAAATTATTTTGAAGACTATATTTTTGTCATATGTAAAGTGAGAACAGGAATACATTTATTATAAATTTCTTCTCTTAAACAAATATAATTGTTGTATGCAATGAGTTAGTGACTAATCACTTTAACCCAGTTATGGGTGAATGTAGTATTCAGGGCAGTAGTACAAAAGCCAACTGAAGGAAGAACTTTCATAACCACTTATTAGTGAAGACAGAAAACATAGAAACCAGATTTCTTTACATTTGTCTATAACAGAAACATCAAGTCGCCATCAAACTGTAGCATTTGTGCCTGAGACCACTTTCAGTAGAAATCGGTCCCCAGAGAAAGGTTCTCATCACAGGTCAAAGAAATATAATTCCTCATCTGCACAGAGATCATCATCTCTCCCACCTTCAAACCGAAAATCAAGTCCTTCAAGTAAGGATTAAATTTACACATTTCTTGCATCCTAAAAAAGTTAAATGTGATTTGTACCTATTTAGAATGGAATATTTGTGCCTGGGTTTTCTCCATCCAGTACAGTTCTCTGATCACAGCAGGCCTTCAGTAAAAGCTTGCTGAGTGAAGGAGCTCCTGGGATGCTTGCACTTACCGTGAATGTGACCAAAGAGCTAAGTGGAGAGTGAAATTTCTTGAGTCAAGAGAATTTCTTGTTTCTTCTCCCATGTAAAAAGATAAGTTAGATGGTTGCTTTAATTGAATATTCGATGTAAGAATTTAAGCCATGATGAAAATGGAGGCATCTATTCATTGGCAGCAGGGACACTGAATAGCAATCACCTTCTCCCTTGTCGAGCAGCAAAGTTCTGTACCTGAGGTTTCCTTTTTAGATGATAACTAAGAAGATGTCTGGATTATTGTGTGGTAGACATGTTCAGCATTCCAATGATGTTTCCAATTTATTTCTAAATTCCTGAAAAAACCAGTTTTGGTTATTTTTGCAAATATATTTTGATAATATGAGATGATCTGCATTCTACAGAAAAAGCTCTTCTTTTTTCTTCTTTATAGCTAAAAGAGATATAATGCTAACACCGGTGACGATGGCATACAGTCCAAAGCGGTCCCCTAAAGAGAATTTCTCCCAAGGATTTAGCCACCTACGTAGCAAAGATGATAGTAGTAGTTTAAATCGGTAAGTTCTTTAAAATAGCATTAGACTCGTAAAGATCAAGCTTAGCCCTAGAGAAGAGTTGAGAAAATGGACTTCCTTTCCCTCTTTGTATTCAGAGATGGAGAGCTAAGATGAGGAATATTACAGATATTGTCAGATATGGTTTATTTGTTGGTTGGTTTTGCTGAAATGCTTTTTCTTCCTTTCTTTTAAAATCATTGTTAGAAGGGATGATTTTCTGGGTAGGGAAGGGGAGGGATAGATGTGGAAATGAAAGTGCTATAAAAAACCAGATAGAAATAAAAATAAG
The DNA here is from genome assembly GCF_011100635.1 of Trichosurus vulpecula. Lineage (NCBI taxonomy): Eukaryota > Metazoa > Chordata > Mammalia > Diprotodontia > Phalangeridae > Trichosurus > Trichosurus vulpecula. Next base: position 37,760,732 of record NC_050573.1, on the reverse strand, counting down.
ATTTTAAAAGTCAACAATTAAAATATTGTTAGGCTGTAATATAATTTATTGATGAAAATTATTTTAAATGACTGAAACCAGTATCTTTATTATTAGGTAGTTTCTGATTTGTTAGTGGGAAAGATTTGGATTTAAGTTGAAATTATTCAGTCATTTATTAAACTTGGACTGGGTACCACACATGATGTTAAACTCTTGGGGACACAAAGAGAAGCAAAAACACAGCTTCTTCCCTCCAGGAGCTCACATTTCAATGGGGGAAATTAACATGCAAATAACTGTACATGCAAAATAGGTCCAGTGCAGATGGAAGGTGGAGAGGAGGAGGTGTGTCAGGTAGTGGTGGGAGGAGAAGGACTGAGAAAGGTGGGATTTCACATGAGTCTTGAAAGAAGCCCAGAAACTAAGTGATAGTGAAGAAGAAAGGAAGGAGTATTCTAGTTACAGTTGATAGCCAAAGTGATAGTGAAAAGGTCTAGAGCAGGGGGTGGGGAACCTGTGGCTTCAAGACCACATGTGGCCCTCTGAGTCGTCAAGTGCAGTCCTTTGAATCCAAACTTTACAGAACAAATCTCCTTAATAAAAAGATTTGTTCTACAAAACTTGGACTCAGTCGAAAGGCTGTACCCAAGGATCTAGGCCACATGTGGCCTCAAGGCCACAGGTTCCCCAGAGGAGGTGGACCATTGAGGTGAGTGTAGCCAGAAGGCCATGGTCAAAGCTATTGTCAAATGTAGGAAGACTGCAAAGATGGGCAAGGGCCAGGATTTATATTTGATCCTGGAGGTGATAGGGAACCACTTAGTAGATGTGTGGTCCTAGTCAACCCTGTTAGCTTCTCTCAGCCTCAGTTTCTCCTTTTGGAGAATGGGGATAATTATAGCATTTGTCTTCTAGGGTCGTTATGAGGATCAAGTGAGACAACAACAATATAAATTGAGGCAGGTGGAGAGTGATATAGTCCTGCGAATTAGGAAAATCTCCTCGTGGGGTGGAGAGTGATATAGATCTGCAAATTAGGAAAATCACTTTGGTAGCCAGGTGAACGATGGTTTGGAAGGAAGAGAGGTGAATTCGAAAGCCTTTGCAGTGATTCAGATGCGAGGCGATGAGGATAAATACCAAGGGTCTATGTGAGCGGAGAGAAGAGGATGCATGTGAGGTTGTGAAGAGAGAAAGGACAGAAGCTGGCAGCAGACTGGCTGTGTGGTATGAGAGTAAGGGATGTGGAAAATCCAAGGTCAGGAAGGTAACGGTGCCCTCAGCAGTCACAGGGAAGCTCAACTCACTTGGCGGTCAAATTTCCAGTTTGGAACAATAAAAATCTTAAGAAACTTGGTTTGAGTAATAAAATAGAGTAAAATATGTCGATTTTAATGCTGCTGGATTGTGAATGCTTCAGAATCCCTCTATCTCAGAGAGGGAAGAGGCATCAGAGGCATCTAGTCCAACCTGTACCTTAACAAAAGTTCCTCTTCATCCTCCGCAGCAAGCAATCATTTAGCCTTTGCCCAAAGACCTGTCGTTGAGGGGGATTTCATTCCCTTCCCAGGCGGCCCATTCTATTTTGTGAACTCACCAGTTATTAAGAAGTTCATTTTGATCTCTAATTGCCCCTTTGCATCTTACCCTCTTTGTTCCTAGTTCTGCCCTCTCAGGCTCAGAAAAACCAGTAAAACCAGTCTAATCTCTCTTCTACAGGACAGCCCTTCAAGTACTTGATGACAGCTATCATTTGCCCCCTAAATCTTCTCTTCTCTAGGCTTCCTTCAACTAATCATCACATGGCATGATATTAAGGTCTCTCACCATCCTGATTGCCCTTCTCTGGATATTTTTTGCTTATCAGCATGTTTCTTAAATGTGGTGCCTACCATTGGGCATGGCACGCTGACTCTTGTCTGCCCAGGGGAGCAGACCTGCCCTGTGCACCAGGCCTTTCTCCATGCAACTTCAGATAGCATTACTTTTTTGGTTGCTATTATTATTCTTTTGACTTATATCAAACTTTCAGTCAATTCAGCCAAGATTTATTGAGCATGGAGTAGTGGACACAGAGCCGGCCTTGGAGTCAGAAAGCTCTTGGTTCTAACGGACATGGTGTTGTGACTCTGGGCAAATGGCCTCACTTCTGTGAGCCCCAGGCAACTTTCAGAGACCCTAAGTTGCATTCTACACTGGTGGAGGAAGTTTCCTGAACTCTACAGCAATGAAATCACAGATCCAGTCCAGGAAAAACCCTCTAACTATGAGATCAGCTTGGCAAGGTAGGTTTGCCCCAGCTTGTCGAGGGTTTTAAATGTGAGGCTGAGAAGTTTCTGTTTTATTAGAGATAGTAGAGAAGCATTGAAGATTTTTGAACAGAGGGGTGACATGGTCAAGTCTATTTCTTAAAGATGTGAATTTCACATTTGTGTGAAAGGGAAAAAGACCAGAAGCAGGGGGACTAATGAGGAGGTTTTTTCAGTTCAGAGGTAATAAGGGGCTGAATTAGGGTAGTGTGAATGGAGAGGAAAGGATGGATGCTGGAGATGTGGCATTATCAAATATCAACTGGTTTACTAGGGAACTGAGGGCAAGTGAAGGATCAAGAATGCCTCCAGGGCTGTAAGCCTTAAACAGGGTAAGCATGGTAGTGCTCTTGGGAGGTACAGGGAATTCTGGAGGTGGGGAGGGGTGATTTGTAGTGGGGAAGATCAGGAATTCTATTTGGAATGTATTTGAGATGTCAGTGGTATATCTCTGCGGAGGTGTTTAGCAGGCCATGGACATTGTAGGACTAGAGTTCTGGAGAGAAATTGGGGCAGGATAGACGTCAGATCAGATGATCCTAAGAACTCATGGAAGTTCACTGAGATGAGATCCATGAAAGTGTAAAGAGGCAACTAAGGAGTGCACCTGCTTAGCAGGTGGGAGATCATAGAATCCAGAGCTGGAAGAGATACCTAAGAACCTTTTTTTTTTTTAAAACAAGCATTTATTAAACAGCATATGCCAGAAGGACAGTTAGGTGGCTCAGTGGATAGAGCCCCAGGCCAGGAATGAGGAAGACCTGAATTCAAATGCACCTCAGACGCTAGTTGTATGGCCCTTGATAAGTCATTTAACCCTGTTTGCCTCAGTTTTCTCATCTGTAAAATGAGCGGGAGAGGGAAATGACAAACCACTCCAGTATCTCTGCCAAGAAAACCCCCAAAGAGGTCACAAAGAGTTGGACATGACTGAGGCACCTGACAGCAATGACTATGTGCCAAGCGCTGAGCTAAGCACTTTACAAATGTTATCTCTTTTGATCTTCATAGCAATCCTAGGAGGTAGGTGTTATTATTCTTTCTTAAATGAGGAAACTGAGGCAGAGAGATGTTAAATCACTTGCCCAGGATCAGCCGGCTAGTAAGTGTCTGAGGCCAGATTCAAATTGAGGTCTTCCTCACTCCAAGTCCACTGTACTACCCAGCTGCCCCTAGATCATGGTGATGACCCAGCAAAGGGGACTGAAAAGGAGTGGTCAGATGGATGTGTAAGAGGTGAGCCAGGAGGAAGCAGTGTCCCAGAAGCTAAGGGGAAAAAAGAGTGTCCAGGAGGCCAGGGATGTTGACAGTGTTAACAGGAAGGTCAAGTAGAACGAAGACAGAAAAATCATGGGATGTAGTGGTTAAGAAGTCATTGGTTTCTTTGGGGCAATGGGTTGGAAGCTAAATTCCTGAGAGGTGGGGAATTAGAGGGAACAAATAAAGATAGACTTTTCTAGGAGTTGAACTGTGAAAGGGAAAACTAAGATAACAGCTTGAGAGAGGATGACAGAATAATGAAAAGAAGGTTTTTATTTTTGTTTTTAAGGACGAGAGGAATCTGGGAATGTTTGGAGGTAGCAGAGAACTAGTTAGTCAGTGGATAAAGGGGATTGAAAATGAGAGAGTGGGAATCATTGAAGGGGCATCCTTGGAGAGGAGAAGTCATGGATGGGATCACAAGGGCACATGTAGCAAGAGGAAAGGCATCCTTTTACTCGAGAGACTGCAGCAAAGGAGGAAGGAATTAGGGGTCAGATAGAGGGATTTGGGGGGAAAAGAGAGGGCTCATGGCAGATGGCCTCTGTTTTCTCAGTAAAATCTCACAGAATTTCAGAGTTGGAAAGGTCAGACCTCAGTGGCCTGCCACTCTAACCTGTACCTCAAAACTAATTTCCTCTCCTACCCAAAAAGTAGTCATTCAGCTTTTGCTCGAAGACTTCCAATGAAGAGCCACCCACCCACTTCCCAAGGCAGCCTATTCTGCTTTTGACCTGTTGTTAGGCTTAACTTTGCTTCTTTGCAGCTTCCAGTCATTGCTCCTAGTTTGGCCTTCTGGGACCAAAGAGAACTAATCTAACTCTTCTTTCTCGTGAGAGCCCTTTAGATACTTGAAGACAGCTGTCATTTCCTCCCAAGTCAGCAGCCCTCTAGGTTAATAAACCTTCCTAGCTGCTTCATTTGGTCCACTTATGGCATGAACTTGAATTTCTTCATCACCCTGGTTGCCCTCTTGTGGACACTCCATTTTTCCTATGTCCACTTTGAAATGTGGCTCCTAGAACCAATAGGGGTAGAGAGCCTGTGTTGAGTGGGAAGAGGGGAGAAGGTTGTTGGTTGGGAATTTGAAGAGAGAAGGGAGGGTTTGGAATAACCATTTTGTTGTAGTGTGCAAGCAAGTCAGTCAAGGAAAAATAAAAGGATTTCTGCACAGCACTGAGTGTCCATCTGGGATTAGATAACAGATTTGTTGTGGACCTCATTGGTGTGACTATATAACTTTTCTCCATTGGTGTTCAATAGCAAGAGCAGAAATGAAGAAAGCTGACAGGAGGTTAACCCCACCTGCTGGAGCTGGACAAGAGGACAAGGCAGAAAGTGATTCAGCAGAATGGTATATGGTTGAATTGGTCGATTCTAGGCTCCATACTGAAGAGAGGCCTCAGAGGCCACCCCATCCAACCTTAGAGGCCACTCCTTGGCCTATTTTTAAGAGTCCTTGGATTTCTTCAAAGCTCAATACTAGTACCACCATTGGCAGAAAGTCTTTTTTGATCTCCTGGTTATTAGTACCATCTCCCTTTTCAAATCTCTTGTTTTTGCTTCTCTGTGTATATGTTGTATCTCTCGTCACCCCAGAGAATGTCAGTTCCTTGAGGAATAGGGACCGATTTTGTCTTTGTATCCCTCCTACCTAGGCACCTTCAACATAAATGCTTGTTGAACCGAACTCAGCACATCACTTATCCGTCCTACCTGTATGTTATCTGTAAATTTGATAAGCATGACATGCCTCCATCTAAAACGTTAATGAAAAATTTGGGGGGCTGAGCATGTGTGTTTTGTCACTCAACTAAAGATCTCCCTTCAAACTGATATGGGGCCATTAATGACTATCATTTGTGTACGGCCATTCATCTACCTCAAAACCCCTTCCATAACAGAGTAAGTGTGTGTGTGTGTGTGCGCGCGTGCGCGCGCGAGCACGTAGGGGTTCAGGGTAGGTGTGGGGTGGCTGTGTTGGTTTGCTTCCTTGACAGGGCACTTCTAGGCAGAAGAAATAACATGAACCAAAACACAGGTTATGGAGAGAGCACTTTGGTTCGAACCTCAGTATTTCCTGATGGAAGGAGCACTGGATTTATGTTCTGAGTACATGGGTTAAAATCCTGTCTCTATTGCCTCTGTGACTTTGGGGATGTCACTTTCCCCTCTCTGGGTATCAGTTCTCTCATCTGTAAAATGAAGATGTTGGACTAGACCTTCTAGCTCTAAATCCCGTGATGATTATGAGAGACAATTGATTCTTTCATGCTGTAGAGGGCTATGTTGGTGTTGGGGTAGTCCTGGCCCTATGTTTAGGTCTGTCCTCAGCCATGCTGTGAGAAAGTGGAAGGAAAGCAGAATGTGACCCTTTCTGTCCACTTTCTGAATAGCCCTTAAGAAAAGTGTGATGTGTGTTTTAGTGGGAGGAGGAAGGGAGTACTAGACTAGAAAGCAGGCACATCGATCATGATTTTTGCCCCCGTTCTGCCTTTCATTGCCTGTGTGACCTTGACAAGTCACTTCAATTTCTCTAAGCCTCAGTTTCTCATCTGAAAAGCAGCCATAAACAGTACTAATCCTGAGCACTTTTTGAGGCCCAAATGAGGCAACCGTGTATAAAAATGCTTTGAAAACCTCAAAGCATTAGAAAAATATAAGGCATTTCCTTTTCAAAAAAAATACCTGGATAAAGATCTAAGTTGTTAGTTTCAAGGAAAGTATAACTAGAGCTCTGCTGTTTTATAGAATCTTAGAGTAGCAAGGGACCTTAGAGGTTATTTAGTCCAAACACATCCTCATTCCAACTAACTATGAGCCTTTGCTTGAAGCCTTCAAGTTATGGGGAATCCCCCATCCCCACCCCGCCTCCCAAATCAGCCCATTCTTCATTGGCTAACTCCCTTGTTGGTTTTTCCTTATATTGATTCTAGCTCTGCCTCTTTGTAATTTCCGCTGCCCTCTGGGGCCTAGCAGAGATGATAAGTCCTTAAAGTACATTACAATTTCTCTCATATCTTCCCTAAATTGACTCGGGCTAAATATCTATTATAGCTTCTTCAGATAATCCTCATGTGATATGGTCTTAAGTCCTTTGACTATACTGGTTACCCCTTTCTGGATGTGCCCCATTCTAGCTATGTCCTTCCTAGAATATGATGCCCATAACTGATGGCAGTATTAGTCCAGGTATAATCTGGACCTCACCAGTGGAGAGGACAGTAGCAGTAGAACCTTACCTTCTGGCTCTAGACACTCTTCCTCATCTAAAGCAGCCTGTGATAACGTTGGTGAATTTGGCTGCCGTATCATATGTAATCCAGTATGATTTATGACTTTACCATTACAAAAAGTGTTGGACTTGCTAGAACAAAATAACAGCGCTCTCCTCAAACAAGAAATCTCCCTATGATCCTAACTTAAGATTACAAGATTCCTTGATAGATACAAACCTAGGAATAACTTCGTCAATCTTCTGATTATCATCGTCATAGACATAAAACTCCCAGGGAGGGAGACGTTGTCAGTGGTGTTCCTCATTAATGTGGAAGAAGCTCAGCTCAGGTTCCAAATGGAGGAAGAATTTCCTCCAGATGGTGAGGTTCTTCTGGTGCTCCTTTTTGCAAATGACATTGTACTGATGGCATCAAATTCCAGAATGGCTGCAGGGCCTCTTCATTCAAAGAGACAGGCCTCATGGTTGATGAAGGGAAGAACCAAATGGGAGAAAGAAGCCATACTGTCCAAATTATGATGTGCCCTTGAATGGGCAGCCCACTGACTTAGTCTGTAGGTGGGGAACAGGCATTGCAGAGGGGTAGGAAACACCCTGGAACTGACTAGGAAGAGGAGAGCAGGTGTACTATTTGCTTCTTGACACAGAAGCCCAATAAAATAATGCCCTAAAAATAATGGAACAACATCTCCCAAGAGGCAGAATTGTAGATGACCCCCCAATGGTCAAAAATATATAGCGTTTATTAATGAACATTAATTCAGTTCTGTAAACATTTATTTATTAAGTTGCTATGTGCAAGGCAGTATTTTAGGGACTAGGGATAGAAAGTCAAAATGAAGAACAATCCTGTCCCTCCAGGAGCTGGTATTCTATTGGAGTGGGGGAAAAAGGGGGAGGAATAAGATGCTCACACAAGGAAAATGAGGAGGGGACAGAGCAGTTAACAGCTGGGGGAAGGAAATTAAGAAAGGCTCTATAGAGAAGGTAGCATCTGAGCTGAGCCTTAAGGGAAGATTAAAGCCTTAAAGGATTCTGAGAGGTAGATGGGGGGTGGGGGGCGGGGCAGGGAGGGGCAAGGTGTGCATCCAGGCAACATCAGGAAATGAAGCACTGAATTCAGGCAACATTTAGTAATCCAGTTTGGTTGAAATGTAGCATTCATAAAGGGAAATAGTATAAAGGAGGGATTGAAGAAGACAGGTGCCAGCCAGTGGAGCACCTTAAATGCTGGTTGAGAAGTTTGTATTTTATACAATAGACAATGGGGAGCAACATGGTAGAGCTAGACCTTATAAAGATTGATTTGGTAGCTGTCTGGTAGAGGGATTAAAGTGGGGAGGGACTGGAAGCAGAGACACCATGTAGGACGCTTTTGCAATCATCCAGATGAGGTAGCAAAAAGCCCAAGTTGACAGTGGCCTTGTGAGTGTTGAGAAGGGGATAGGTGGGAGACATTTCATTTCAGTTTATTTTATTTTTTACTTTTACACTTTATGGTGAAGATATTCCATACTTTCATAGCTGAATTCACATAGATCCCCAGTGGTCATTCAGTCTCACATTCCGATTATGTGATAAAAGGCTTTTACTTTTTGATCCTCTTTCTTTTTTTTATTATTTTTTAGATTTTTTTTTTATTTTTAGTTTATAACACTTGGTTCTACATAATTTTGAGTTCCAGATTTTCTTCCCTCCCTCCCCCCGCCCTCCTCAAGATGGCATGGAATCTGATATATCTTCTATGTATAACTTCGCATGGAACTAATTTACACACTAGTCAAGTTGTGGAGAAGAATTATGACCAATGGAATGAATCATGAGAAAGAAAAAACAGAACCAAAAAAACCCCCAAAAACAAAAACAAAAGAGAGGGAAAAAAAGGCAAGCATAAAGTGTGCCTCAATCTGCATTCATACTTCATAGTTCTTTCTCTGGATGTAGATAGTATTCTCCATTGTGAGTCCTTTGGAGTTGTCTTTGCACCTTGTGTTGCTGAGAATAACCAAGTCTATCAGGGTTAGTTGTCACAGAATCCATATATCTGTGGTTATGTATAATGTTCTCCTGGCTCTGCTCCACTCACTTAGCATTATATCGTGTAAGTTTTTCCAGGTTGTTATGAAGTCCGTATCATCCCCATTTCTTATAGCACAATAGTATTCCATTACCTTCATATACCACAGCTTGTTCAGCCATTCCCCAATTGATGGGCATCCCCTTGATTTCCAATTCTTAGCTACTACAAAAAGAGCCACTATAAATATTTTTGTACATATGGGTCCTTTTTGGTGGGAGACATTTTAAAGGAGAATTGCCAAGGGTTGGCAAATGATTGGGTGTGAGGTCGTGACCTCAGTGGAAATAGTTGCTAAGCATGGGTGCCATATTGTATGTGAAGCTTTTTTTCATCTTCCGATTATTAGTGATCTCTCCTTCTTGAAATTACTTTGTATACATTTGTGTACATGTTATATCCCTCCAGTAGAATAAAACTTGAGGGCAGAGCTTTATTTTTGTATTTGTATCTTTGGTACCTAGTGGTATCTAGCATATTGTAGGCATTTAATAAATGTTTGTTGAAATTAAACAGAGATGATTACAGAAGGGAACTGGTTTAGGTAAAAGATAATGAGTTCTGTTTTGGATCCACCGAGTTGTAGATGTCAGTAAACTAGATGTCTAGCAGACAGTTGGTGTTATGGAACTGGCCTTCTGCCAAAGAGATTAGAGTTGGATTTATAGATTTGGGAATTATCTATGTAGAGATGATAAGCAAAGCCATGGGAGAGGATGAAATCACAAGGGACAAAGTCTAGAGAGACTTGTGTACAATAAATGATGTAAGTGGTATCACCCAGGAAATGTATGATTAGAGAAAGCTGTTGGGCTCCTTGGGTAGTGAGAGCTAACAATAACAGATGAATGAGCTCGAGTGATGCTCTAGGCCCCAGGGAATGTTAAGAGACCAGAGAAAGAAGGTCATCTGCACTTGGGCAGAGCTTCAGTGGCGCTTTGTGGGAGGACACAGAGTACGGTCTATAAGATGAGAAAGATGTGACTGGGCTGTGATCTGTGCCACAAGAGAGGAGGACCCCCAGCCCTGAAGTCATTGAAATGCTGCAGTCTAAGGTCAGGGACCTAGGAGAAGGCAGATGTACCCCTACGCAGGCAGACCTCTTCAAGGATTGAAGTGCAAGTGGCCAGTGCTGGCGCCCTAGTTGTTAAAGGGGACAAAAGAAATAATATCACTAGCGCTGTTCAACCCTTTTACCTCATAAATAATCAAATTATTTTCATCTTTTAATAGGTTTGACGTACTTATGGACGATTTAGATACTGTTCCTGTGTCAACAATGCAACTTAACAATTCTAGGAAACAACTCCAGTTTCTCCCTGTGGATGATTTGGAAGGTATTTTTTCTCAAAATGCTTTTAAAATTCTGACAGTTGTCTTACCTTCATGATTTGGTATCTTTGAAGGGTCTGAACTGTATATTACAGTGTCTTGCATTTGAAAACATTTTGTATCTTAGGTTCTCTAAAAAAAAAGTTATAGTTAAGCTTCAAAGCTTTGAGTGAATCATGGCTGTCCGGGCTGAAGAGTTGCGAGACTGAAAAACCAAATGGTTAACGTTTAGTTAGCATTGAGAGAAAGCATGGTTTATGTAGAAGGTTGAGAGAACAGTTTTACTTTCTGGATGATCTGGATTCAAGTCCTGTCTTTGACATATCCAGGCCATGTGATCCTGGGTAAGTCACTTAACAAAACTCAGTTCCGCAGTCAACTTTTTAAAATAGAACATAAGTTACAGAGTTGCTGAACTGCATAGGTTAAGGGAGTTTTCATACCAGGAAGTCCTCACAGTCATTAAATCCAGTTCTGGACCAAAAAAAACCCTGTTAAAATTATCTGTAATCCCTTTTACTGGGGCCATACTCTGTCCAATTATTTCTCAGTGTCCAAAATAGAATAGTTTACAACTTAGAAATGGAATGGTTTCCTTACTCTGAAATGAAAGTTTATTAGTCAGATATTTTGTAAAGATAGCCATAGATTCTCTAGAACTCCTTAGAGAAAAGGCACCTTTATGAAAGAGGTGATTATAGCATGTTGGTTTGTATCCTTCACTGTTTAAGAAAGTGTTTCCACCAAACGATCAATATTTTTCTTTGAATTACTGTGACACATTTTCATCTGCCTATATTGTATTTAATCTGTGTGTGTTTTATTAAAGATTGATTTAAAAGTAACCTTTCCTCCTGCTAGAAGGTAAACATTCAAGCAGCACTACTACTGATCACCATGGTAAACATAGCTCTTGTACTTCTGAACAATCATTGCCAAATGGAATGAAGAAAATACCAAGTTTGGAAAAGAATAAGTCACCCTATGAACCCTGTAAAACTAAGTCAGCAGTAACATCTTATGAAAACGACTTTGAATATCTGGCACATGTGAGGACCCTGAGTGAAACTGAACAGCTTTTTGATGACCTTACAAGAGAAAAGCAACAGGTAAAAACAATCTTTTTGAAAAAGAAAACTAAACTTTGTTTTCTCAGTTTAGTGCTTATGACTAAGGAATGATACAGAAGAGATTTCAGTTTAAGCTTCACCTTTTATGGGAGAGAGAAGTGCTGTTAACTGCTCTTCCTGGAGCTTTCCCAGTAGGCCTCAGTCGTTTGAGGCTGGGCCCCTCTTTCTGGCAGTTGCTGTTCTCGGTAACAGAATGGAGTCACTTGAAGACAAACTGGGCAAGGGAACAAAGACAAGGATAGAATAAATAGATTTATTTTAGTTCACATTAAATATTGGGAAGTGAATAACCTCAAATTAAACCTTGTCATTAAAGGAGAATTCTTTTTAGAATGTTTTTTTAAATACTTTATTATTTATTTAATATTTTTAGTTTCCAGCATTGATTTCCACAAGATTTTGAATTACAAATTTTCTCCCCATTTCTGCCCTCCCCCCCCACTCCAAGATGGCATATATTCTGATTGCCCCATTTCCCAGTCAGCCCTCCCTTCTGTAACCCCGCTCCCCCCCATCTTCTTTTCCCTTACTTTCTTGTAGGGCAAGATAGATTTCTGTGTCCATTGCCTATATATCTTATTTCCCAGTTGCATGCAAAAACAACTTTTTTTTTGAACATCTGCTTTTAAAACTTTGAGTTCCAAATTCTCTCCCCTCTTCCCTCCCCACCCACCCTATCTAAGAAGGCAAGCAATTCAACATAGGTCACACGTGTATCATTATGCAAAACCCTTCCACAATACTTATGTTGTGAGACTAACTATATTTTGCTCCCTCCTATCCAATCCCCCTTTATTCAGTTTTCTCCCTTGACCTTGTCCCTTTTCGAAAGTGTTTGCTTTTGATTACCTCCTCCCCCTATCTGCCCTCCCTTCTATCATCCCCCTTTTTTTATCCCTTTCCTCCTTTCCTGTGGGGTAAGATACCCAATTGAGTGTGTATGTTATTCCCTCCTCAAGTCAAATCCAATGAGAGCAAGATTCACTCATGCCCCCTCACCTGCCCCCTCTTCCCTTCCAACAGAACTGCTTTTTCTTGCCACTTTTATGTGAGATAATTTGCTCCATTCTATCTCTCCCCTTCTCCCTCTCTCAATATATTCCTCTCTCATCCCTTATTTTGATTTTATTTTTTTAGATATCATCCCTTCATTTTCAACTCACCCTGTGCCCTATGTTTATATATATGTATATTCCCTTCAGCTAACGTAATACTGAGATCTCATGAATTACACACGTCATCTTTCCATGTAGGAATGTAAACAAAACAGTTCAACTTTAGTAAATCCTTTATGATTTCTCTTTCTTGTTTACCTTTTCATGCTTCTCTTGATTCATGTGTTTAAAAGTCACATTTTCTATTTATCTCTGGTCGTTTCACTGAGAAAGCTTAAAAGTCCTCTACTTTATTGAAAGTCTGTATTTTGCCTTGGAGTATGATACTCAGTTTTGTTGGGTAGGTGATTCTTGGTTTTAATCCTAGCTCCATTGACTTCCAGAATGTCACATTCCAAGCCCTTCGACCCCTTAATGTAGAAGCTGCTAGATCTTGTGTTATCCCGATTGTGTTTCCACAATACTCAAATTGTTTCTTTCTGGCTGCTTGCAGTATTTTCTCCTTGATCTGGGAGCTCTGGAATTTGGCGACAATATTCCTAGGAGTTTTCTTTTTGGGATCTTTTTCAGGAGGCAATCGGTGGATTCTTTCAATTTCTATTTTACCCTCTGGTTCTAGAATACCAGGGCAGTTCTCCTTGATAATTTCTTGAAAGATGATATCTAGGCTCTTTTTTTGCATGGCTTTCAGGTAGTCCAATAATTTTTAAATTCTCTCTCCTGGATCTATTTTCCAGGTCAGTGGTTTTTCCAATGAGATATTTCACATTGTCTTCCATTTTTTCATTCCTTTGGTTCTGTTTTATAGTATCTTGATTTCTCATAAAGTCACTGGCTTCCATTTGCTGCAATCTAATTTTTAAGGTAGTATTTTCTTCAGTGGTCTTTTGGACCTCCTTTTCTATTTGGCTAATTCTGCCTTTCATGGCATTCTTCTCCTCATTGGCGTTTTGGAGCTCTTTTGCCATTTGAGTTAGTCTATTTTTTAAGGTGTTATTTTCTTCAGCATTTTTTGGGGTCTCCTTTAGCCAGTCATTGACATGTTTTTCATGGTTTTCACTCTCATTTCTCTTCCCAGTTTTTCCTCTACTTTTCTTCCTTGCTTTTCCAAATCCTTTTTGAGCTCTTCCATGGCCTGAGACCAATTCATGTTTTTCTTGGAGGCTTTTGATATAGGCTCTTTGACTTTGTTGACTTCTTCTGACTGTATGTTTTGGTCACCAAAGAAAGATTCCAAAGTCTGAGTCTGAATCTGAGTCTGTTTTCGCTGCCTGGCCATATTCCCAGCCATCTACTTTACCCTTGAGTTTTTTGTAAAGGTATGACTGCTTGTAGAGTAGAGAGTACTTTGTCCCAAGCTTGAGGGGCTGCGCTGCTTCTACACAGCAAGCTCTGCCACACCAGCGCTCCTTCTCCCCTTAGAACTGCCAACAGGGATTGTGGCCCAGAGCCAGACAGGGCAAAGCAGGCTCTGCACTCCTGCTCAGATCCACCACTTAATTCCTTCCACCAAGTGGGCCTGGGGCTGGAAGCAACTGCAGCTGTAGCTCTGGAAGCAGCCTCAGAGTTGCACCACTTTTGCTGCCCCTGGGGTTGGTGGCCAATGGCAGACTCCTTTCACTCTGTCCCAGCAGGTTTTCCTACTAACCTGCTCTATTGTCTTTGGTGTTTGTGGGTTGAGAAGTCTGGTAACTGGCACAGCTCAATGATTCAGGGCCCTACAGCCTGTTCTGCCCAGCTCCTGGTCTGGTTGGTCCTGGCACGGTGCACACTGGGCTCTGCTCCGTTCCCAGCTCCATGTGATAGATCCTTCCCAGTGACCATCCAGGCTGTCCTGGACTGGAGCCCTGCTTCCCTCTGCTATTTTGTGGGTTCTGCAGCTCTAGAATTTGTTCAGAGCCATCTTTTACAGGTGTTTGGAGGAACTGGGGGAGAGCTTAAGCAAGTCCCTGCTTTCCAGCTGCCATCTTGGCTCCGCCCCCCCTGCCCCCCCCCCCACTCCTAGAATGTTGTTTTATAGTTTTTTGCATGTGTTCACAGATAGAAGCAGCGCTGAGTCGAATGCCTACTTCTGGAGGAAGAACGACCTTGCAAACAAGATTGAGCCAGGTGAGAGGCATTTAAATGTGCCCAGAGGCTTGCAGGAAGGCTCTACCTACAGGAGCTTTCTTGTAACTCACTTTGGGCCTTCCATTTTCCTCACATTAGAGCCCCATTATCGGATCTGTCTAAATCCAGAGTGACTACTAAGGCCACAATGTATTCTTTTTCAAATGGTCATTTTTTAGTTGCGAAAAACTAGAATGCATTTTGGTGGGTTTTGGTAAGTAATGCGATTTTGGAGGATTCCAAACACGTGCTTCTTTTTAAGAATATCTTTTTCAAATTACAGTTCTCTTGTACTGAACCATTTCAAAACATGATTTTAAGGTTTTCCACAGACTAGCATAGCTCTGAGTCCCTTAATTTAGTGATCACTTAAAATAGTTGCACTTTGCAACTGGAGTTGCTTTGTGGCTGTCATTCCACTAGATGGCCAGGAGGTGGCAGGTGTTAAATAACCCTCAGGCATTTCTCCTGGAATCTTCTCAAAGTAAAAGAGAAATGCTTATAATTATAGGGCTATTTTAGCTCTGTTTTGTCTTCATTATTCTGTTTTGTAATATTTTACACATTGCAGCAAGAGTATTAGCTCTTAAGTTGGGCAGTGTTTCTATTATTAAATAATTTTCCTTTCTGGCTTCATGATTTCTTATATGATTTCCTAAGCCTTTGGGGAAAGCTCCTCTTAAGCTTTTTTTTTTTTTAAAGTGATCTGGGAAATCATGGTTGGCAAAAATCCTGCTGGCCTGGCCCCCTGTAAAATAATATCGCATGAAATATTCAAGGCCCAGGGGCCTTAATTTCTCTTTTTTCTCCCCTACCCTTCAGTCTTATTTTGTTGTGAAGTAGTTAACATTTCATAAGATGTAACACATACTTTCCTTTTCAGTGGTTCTTTGAATTGTCATACAGAGAATTTTGCTCCCTGAATTAAAACCCGTTCAAAATCTGTGGGCTTTGTGTTTTCTCAGAAGAGTGTAAGCTTATTGTGGGGAGGGACTGTTTCATTTTTGCCTTTGTGTTGGTCGTATATTGAATTTCAAGTAAGAGCAGATGATGTAATTCTTTGTAACTTAAGATAAAATTGAAAAACCTGATTTTTAGCATAGTATTCTAAGTTGATAATGGTATGTAACATTTTAATACCCAAGATAGTAAAATCAGGCTACGTATATTTTTTAAATTACAAATTCTGGCAAAACGTTCCTTGCTAATCTGCTGATGAAATCTCACTCGCCGTCCCTCTCCCTTTGGAGATTTGTCTAGGGCTTTATTTTTTAAAAGTCAATAGTAAACATACACATGAAATAGAAAATTTCCAATGTTATTTGGTGTGATAAGTAGCTCACAGTTATGTACTGCTATGCAAAAGGCTTTCTTCACAAACCCCTCCCCCTGCCCCCTACCATAGGTTTGTTTTACAAGTGCTATTCTCATTTTACAGATGGGGAAACTGAGACTTAAGTAACTTGGCCACAGTTATATTGTTCAGACCATTACTCAAACCCAAGTCTGTCCTGACTACAAACCTGGTGCCCCTCTGTTACATATATGTCCCACTGTATCTCTCAATTTCTTTCTGGGAGATAGGAGGTGGAGCCAAGATGGCAGCTGGTAAGCAGGGACTAGAGTGAGCTCTGTACCCGAGTCCCTCCAAAAACTTACAAAAAATGGCTCTGAACCAATTCTAGAACGGCAGAACCCACAGAACAGCAGAGGGAAGCAGGGCTCCAGCCCAGGACAGCCTGGATGGTCTCTGGGTGAGGTCTATCCCACACGGAGCTGGGAGCTGGGAGCTGGGAACGGAGTGGAGCAGAGCCCAGCCTGAGCGGTGTGGACCGTCCAGACCAGAAGCCGGGCGGAGGGGGCCCTAGAGCCCTGAATATGTGAGCTGCAGCAGTTACCAGACCCCTCGACCCACAAACACCAAAGACTGCGGAGAAGGTTAGTGGGAAAAGCTGCAGGAGTGGAAGGAGTTCGAGGTTCAGCTTCCAGCCCCGGGGGCAGTGGAGGTGGGGCAGCTACAGCTGTTGTTACTTCCGGCTCCAGGCCCACCTGGTGGGAGGAATTAAGTGGCGGATCAAAGCAGGAGTGCAACAGCCTGCTGAAGTTCTAAGCCCAGTCTGGACTGGGGGTTCTTGGGGAAGGAGTAGTGCGGGTCTGACAGAGCTGGCACCTCCCCCCCAAACGTGGAACATAGAACTCGTTAGTCTACAAGCAGTCATACCCCACTGAAAAACTCAAGGGTCAAGTTAGTTGGTTGGGAATATGGCCAGGCAGTGAAAACGCACCCAGATTCAGTCTCAGACTTTGGATTCTTTCTTTGGTGACAAAGAAGACCAAAACATACAGCCTAAAGAAGACAACAAAGTCATAGAGCCTACAACAAAAGCCTCCAAGAAAAACATGAACTGGCCCCAGGCCATAGAAGAACTCAAAAAGGATTTGGAAAAGCAAGTTAAAGAAGTAGAGGAAAAATTGGGAAGACAAATGAGAAGGATGCAAGAAAACCACGAAAAACAAGTCAATGACTTGCTAAAGGAGACTCAAAAAAATACTGAAAAATACACTGAAGAAAACAACACTTTAAAAAACAGACTAACTCAAATGGCAAAAGAGCTCCAAAAAGCCAATGAGGAGAAGAATGCCTTGAAAGGCATGTGTGGGATACAAGATTGTTTGTGAAAGCTTCCCATGAATAAATCAAGCAAGGTAATACTCAGATAGTATAAATTTAGTTAGGATGTAGACCTCACTAGGCCTAAGTTTCGTTTTCCTGTAAATCATATGATTTCAGGGAAATCAGGTGGTCTCCCCTTCTCCCCCTCCCCTAGCCTACTCGCATGCCGTCATCTTAACATTGAGATTTCCCTATAAGGTAATTCTGTAGTTTCTGTGCTAGTATTGGATAAACTTATTCTGGCATAGATTGTGAGGCCACCTGTCCCAGCAAATAGGGACAGGGGTCCAGCCTCTAGGGGTGGAATTTCTTAGAATTGTTTGTACAAGGTTATATATCCCCTTGCTTGCCTTCTCCCCCTTGCCTCTCTGCACTACCATCCCACCCTGGTAGTGGGAGATGCCCAATTCTTGCGAGACTTGATCAAATAAAGCTTCTGTTTTGTTTCTACCTTGAGAAAACCGAGACACCTCTGTTTTTGTTTATTTTGAGCCTGTGGTTTGTCCCACACAGGCAGAATTAGCCAAATGGAAAAGGAGGTCCAAAAGACCACTGAAGAAAATACTACTTTAAAAAAGTGGAAGCTAGTGACTTTATGAGAAATCAGGATATTATAAAACAGAACCAAAGGAATGAAAAAATGGAAGACAATGTGAAATATCTCCTTGGAAAAACCACTGACCTGGAAAATAGATCCAGGAGAGATAATTTAAATTTCTTTCTGCCTATATAATTTCTCTAGATTAAAAAAATCCTAGTGTGGATGTATAGGTGACAGTTGTTATTTCAAAATCCATTGTGAAGTTCCTAAAATAAGTTTCTTCATTTTCACTGGAATGAGAAGAGATCTCTTCTTTTTCTGTAATGATAGTGAACAGCTTTTTCAAAATATGAGATCCTTTTTGAAGGTACATAATTATTTCCCAAGGACAGAAATTTATTTTTTATTATTCAGTTAAAAGAGGACAATGTAAGTGATCAAAGAGGTTTGTGCTGAAGGTGAAATAAAACACATTGATAATTTAATGTCTGTAGCTGCTTCTTTGCAAAGGGAATGGTAAATTCAAAAGCAGTTTAGAAACAGTAGTTTTGCTAGTGGTTACAGAGCCATGGAACTAATTGTATGCTGCTAACTTCACATTTTTTCTGTGTTTATTCAGGAGGCCCTAGAAGATCGTTTGGAAAGGATTAATAGAGAACTGGGTCCAATTCGGATGACGCTGAAGAGATTTCATGTTTTGCACTCCTCTGCAAATCTCTGAGATTTGAAGCTATTAAATTTTGAGACATTTTTCTTTGCACTAATGTATAATTATGCACTCAGAAAATGCAAATCATTTTATACAGTTTGTAAATCCTCAATGGTAGTTTTAAAATCATGCTATTTACACTTAATATTTTTTACTTCAAATAGCCAACATAAATTTTAAAGCTATTTTTGTTATGCTCAGGAATCTCTTAATTGTATATTTTACTATTTAAAAAGTCTTATTTTTAAATAGTGTATGTCTCCAATTTATAAAGATAAGGAAGAATAAATAGGGAGGCTTTTTGTTTTCTAAAAACAAAGTGTTACCCTTTTAAGATGAACTTTTTGCACACCATTTTTTCTAGACTTATATTGTAAATATGCACTTTGGGATTTTTTTTGTATAAGTACTTAGCAGCACCTGCTTTTTGTAGTGGCAGAACAATCGAAGCTCAATGCAAAAAAGGATTTCAGTGTAACATTGTATTTAGTTGAAAATATTTGGATGCAAATTCTGTTTCAAATACAGGTGTGAGAAAATGACCAGCTCCTCATCTCTTGGTAGATTAGAAGATGCTTAAGTAGTTTTTAAAATGAATAATATGAGAATAATTGTCATTTTTCCCCTCTAAAATGTATTTTTTGTGAGGAAGTAATCAGAGGGATTTAATTCTTTATTTTGCCACATAGCAATGCTTGAAAATTGTGAAGATTATTTATTACATAGAGGAGAAGCCTGGGTCTATATAAATACCTGGTATTGACATAGATTATCCTTTGTTTTAGTGATGTTCTTGGGGTCACTTTGTTGAGTAGGAGGCTTTGCTGGCTCCCAGTCTGGAAATGTGCTATGTGTATCACACCTGAAAATTACTTGCTGCCACTTGGAAGGCATTAACAAAATGGTAGATCTGGTTCCTGTTATCTGTGGTGACTTTTAACTGGTCAGCTGTCAGCAGAGGGTGGTGGCAAATAACAGTCCTCCAGGTGCCCCTGCTTCCATACAGCAGGCTCTGGTAAAAGCACCAGTCTTAACTGGGCCCTCATTCACAGCCATCCTCAAAGCTTAGTGTCTTCCCATCTGCTCTGGCAGAGGGCACTATCTGACTGCTCTTGGCAAAACCAGCAGTTGTGGACAAGGAAGAGCCTCTGCTGTTGAGGCAGTGATCAGTTAAGGTCTAATGATAGGATTCTTCAAGCTCTGTACCTCTGTGAGCATCCAGCTTTTAAAATTAATATATAGTTCTACCAGAAAGTTCAGGTTTTATATTTTCTTTTGCCTTTTTTCCTCTCATGTAGTTATTGACAACACATAATTTGATTGAAGCACTTCACACTCAAGATATAGAAAGACACATATGTATACACACACACATACATACATTCTCTACACACACACACACACACACACACACTTGGGGTGGGGGGGATGGGGGGGGCAGGAGGAGAGCTATTGGAGCAGGATTCCAAGCCAGTATGAAGGAATACTGTCCTGGGAACAGAGTGTGCCTGACTGCTGTCATTTTTGCCTGTATCAGAATCTAGTGAAAGGATTGGCCTTACTATTGATATCTCTGGTCTATAATTTTTCCCACATATATAAGTGTTTAAAAAAAAAGATTGATCCTCTTTAAAGAAGTTGCATTATATCCTGCTTTTCAGTTAACATTTTAAAGATGAAAATTAACAAAGCAGAAGAGATTATGGTTTTATCTTGTCCATTATTTATCTCTTAAGTAGCCAATATTGGATTATTCCAAGAATGATATGAAAATTCTCTAGTGAATATACTCTGCTGTATTTGTCTCCTGGAAAAGATATACTTTGTTTTGAATCGTGTAACTGATTAGAAGTAACAGACAGTTTGTACTTGCTTATATACAACAAAGAAAAAAAAGGAGGTTAAAGAAAGAATATCCATCTTTGGTGATTTCCTCAGTGTGGCTCCTGCCTCCAGTAGTGCAGATCAGACCATATGTAGATGTCCTCATCTTTCCTGAACCCTGTCCGTGAACCCCCATAAATACACAGGGAGGTCTCCACCCAACCCAAAGGGGCTTTTCTCTGAGCCTCTTAACATTTGGTAATATTGCTGAAGCTGGTAGGCTGTCCCATCTGTCATCCTTTGCTCTTGCTTCATGACTTGACCACGATTGCATTGTCTATCACAGGTCTCTTTGGTGATATCTTTTATGCTGCTTCTTGTAGACAGTTTGCCATATATTAACATATGTTTATGTCCATCATACATCTCTTCACTGTCTTTTGGGTAACTTGCATTTTCTAACTCATGAGGTTAATAGATTTTGATCTGGAAGGGACCTTTATAGTTCACTTGTCCAAACCTGGCATTTTATAGATAAGGAAACAGGACCAGAGATGTTAAGTAGTTTGGCCAAAGTCACACAGGTAGTAAGACCTAGGATGTGAACCCAAGTCAGCTGCCTCCAAATCCAGTGCACTTTCTGCTGTCCTACACTGAGTTCTCTTTGCTGTCTTCCCTTGTTTGGATTTTCTGAGAATCAGGCCTTCAGAATCATGTTACTTCCATCACGGACCTGGTCTGGGGTTCTCGTCTTTTTTTCTGTTAGTGCTAGTTTACCTTCCCTGTGCAACACATTGGGAACGGTTATGTTAGATAGAATCCAAATGTGGTGCTTCCAATGTTAATAGAAAAAAGAAATTGTCATGGAAATCTTTACGGTTTTTTTTTTCCCATTTTTTATCCTTCCTGGTTTCATCTTTAAATGCTTTGAGGATGATCTCTGGCTGAACTGGTTGTCATGCTATACTATCTACAAATTCATTTTTTTCCTCCACTGCTTTTTGCTAGTTTAGGGAATATTGTGGCTCAACTTCTTACATTCTCTGTAAGGTTTTGCAAATGAGTTTGTGCTTTGAACCGCTCTTCCTCTAGGGTGCCATGTTTCTGTGCTTGGTAAGGAAAGCAAGCGTTGCATTTTGGCCTCATTGTGATGATTGCTTTGTATCAGTTAAAATTCATAGAGATGGTGATACCTCATATTGGTGTCTGTTCCTTTATCTATTTCCCTGTCGGCAATCTATTTAAATGTCAGATTGGAGTAATTTGAATTGCACATATCGCTTCTGTCTTTATCCGTATTTGCTTGGCACTTAGTAAGCGCTTATATATTAGCTAGTATTAGCTATTGTTATACTTAAGATTTCATGTTGATTCTCTAATAAGTTGGTAGTCTTACTGCACAGACAGCTGGTTGGGAAATGATTCCCACATTTGTAATTAGTCATTTCCTGCCTTTTTAAGATATAGTTTGTAAAAAAAAAAGTAAAAAAAAAAAAAAGATATAGTTTGTTTCATTTTTGTGTGTCATGTTTGGTACTTGGTGTGTCCAGTGCCTTTCAACTCTCTGCCTTCCTGAAGGAATTATTCCATTATATGGGAGTCTTTGGTCCGTTTTGCTTTTTAATCCTGTGCTATATTTTCCTAAATAAGTTTTGTAAGCATAGTACAGTTGCTGGGCATTTAATAAGTGCTATTAGCTACTATTGCTACACACCAGTTTCGTGTTGATTTTGATCTTTGCTCTAATAAATCAGTAGTCTTACTGCACAGACAGATTTGGAAATGACTCCCACATTTATAACTAGTCATTTCCTGTCTTTTAAAACATATAGTCAGCTTAATTTTTGTGTGTGTGGTGTTTGGTGCTTGTCAGGTCCAGTGCCTTCCAACTTTCTTCCTGAAGAAAATATTCCATTATATGAGGTTTCTTAGGTCCCTTTTGCTTCTTAATTCTGTGCTATATTTTCCTTAAAATGTTTTGCTCTTTTTCTTTATGCCTGCTTTTGCATTGAAGTCAGCAAGTATTAGACTATATATCAGTCTGATTTGGAGGGTCTTATCAAAGGCTTTGTAAAACTTCTCTACCTCCTTATTCCCTCTGCATCTGTTAGCACATAAGCTACAGTTTTTTTATGTGATCTTTTTGCTTATGCTCATCAAGAATACCATCCTCAATCATCAAAATTTCTTTTCTTTGAATGCAGGAAAAAACTAACTCCTGTATCACCCTCTCCAAGATGAGCCAACCTTCCCTTTTGGTGCAACTGGCTTCATTTGTGTCAATATCCACAAAGTTGGTTCCTCCAGTAGTATGTGGATGCTTTCGTTGGTTAAGGATCTGACATTTAAGAGTATCTGTAGTGATTGTGGATAGGGTAAAATAGGTGGTTTGGTTTTTTTTGCACCACTCTACCACCATCACTGTAGCAGTGGAAAAGGCCTGCACAAGACTGAAGGTCATTTTTTATTTTGTGTCATGGGTTGCCATGTCCACAGAGTTCATGATGTAATTTCCAGAATTTCTGTATTTCAAGCAGATTCTGGATGACCACTAGTTGGGGATATTATAGTGGGGATTTCCTTTCACGAATGGGTAGATGGCCATTAAACTCACTTCCACCTTGAAAATTCTGTGATATATGGCCAGGTCGACACAGTTTGTTACAGGTTCCATTCTTGAAACTTTTGCAGAATGGTAGAACTTTTCAGAGCTTGTGTACTATCTGTTGTATAATCTTTGAGAACCCAGGGTTCTGCCCATGCTGTGAGGCAAAAAAAAAGAACTTTTGTGGAGGTCTTTTATCTGTATACCTTGCACAAAAGGGAAAACCGGAAAAGCTCTCCCTATCAGGGTTTTTTTTTTTTCCCTTTGCTGCTTTTTATACCCTACAAGAAGTTTCAGCAAGCAGGAACAGACTTATTTAAAAGTTCTGCATCTAAGTCTAGAGAGACCTACTCTGACCTCTGGGTGGTCCTTCATTTCCCAGTTCTCTGTATTGTTTATAAGTGGCTGGGCTTTTGTCAGGGCTGCTTTTTTATGCAGATATGGAGAGTTCACAAATTGGTGGTGCCAGTAGAAATCTTCCCCACCCTCATGTGGTGTCCCTAGCATGAACTTGCAATGCATTTTTTTTTCTTACAAGCTAATAGCACTGTTTAGTATTGCAGACTTTTGTGTGCTGGTTGGATAATTTAACCAGTATACATTGTTTCAAAGAGAAAATGGATTCTGAACTCTGGACAACAAACTTTTAAGTGATGTACTTGATGGTTGAAGGCTATAAGCTTTGTCTACACCCGGTGCGCGCCTCCCCCCCCATTTCCTATAGCTTAAGACCTTCACTTTGCTGCTTTGTGCCTGGCACATAGTAGGTGCTTAATAAATGCTTGTTGGTTGATTGAAAGTAATAAGACAAATTAAAGAGTACAGGTTCAGATACTACCTTGATTCTACACAAAGTTGGTAAATTTTAACCTATTTGAAATAAATAATAGATGCCGGATGACTTTTCCAAAGAATATAGCCAAAATATTTTTCAAAAATAATTTTTAAAATTCCATTAAAATACATGTCTCTTTGAGAAATGTTAAATGTACATAGGAATATACAAAGGAAATTCTTTATACTTAAAATGACATTCTTATTTATCCTTTTATGAGTATTAGAAAGCTTTAATATCAGCACTGTAAAATTATTATTTTTAAGATTATGTATATGACCTCCTAGAGTCTAGAAAAGCAATGTAGGTTTTGCTGGAAGTTTTAATTTTGAAGCACTTATATTCTTGTAAAATTTACTTAAAGTGTTTTGCTTTCTAAGTTCCTTAAAGACAACACAAGCAAATGTCACTAAATCTTTATATGCTGCAGGTCTTTCAGAAGCTTTATAAAAATAAGATGCAAACCTATTTACTGGCTTGAGTGAATGGGTATTGTCAGGCCTACCTACCCATTTGGTCATTGAGGATTGATTCCCATCTTTTCATGACTAGTAGCCTAGCTTGACTAGAGATTAAAATGTAGGAGAACTCCTGGGGTCTCCTATTACTGTTCCTCTTTAGTTTGGGGGTTTCTTTTGGATTTTTTTTTCAGCTTTACCACTTGATGTTTTGCTCAAGTCTGAGGAATCTAACCACAATTTTTGAATTTGCTGAATTACCTATTATAATCGCTTGACCTTCCTGGAAAAAAAGAATTGTTTTGTTCTGGTGTAATTGCTTTTTTTCCCAAGATCAAATAATGGTTGAGTCGTTTATTGTTGGACACCATCAGATCTTCAGTCAATCTGAACAGGTTCCTGTGACCTTAGCCTACTGGCACAACTTTCCATAGCACTAGCAACCTGTACATTTTTACTCACCCCATTTCTGGCCCTGGCAAGTTTTGTGCTGAAGGGCCTACGCATCATGTGACAGTTTCATCACATTAGTGAAATAGTGATGAAATGGCAGGCACTAGATGTGATTTATGCTGGTGATAAGTAAAAGAAGGCATCCTTGGTGGTTATTTTACATGGTTCACATTCCGAGGTCAATTTTCTACTAGATGGTAAGCTTTGTGGTGGTAGTGGGGGGGTGGGGTGGAAACCATACTTTCTTCTCTCTATGAGCTTAGCTTCTAGCACAGTGCCTTATACAAAGTAGTTACTCAATAAATACTTCTAAAATAGTCTGTTGTATGGCTTGCCTGTTAGGAATACTAGTTGATAGTGTCTAACTGCTATAAAATATGTCTAGTTTAATAGGAATCTTTAAGACAATGCTTGGGATAAGTTGGAATTCACCTGTTTGAATCCGATAGTTGCTTTGCTGTTGGTGGTATCAGAACATGGGCTGCATTTTGAATGACCTAGAGAACAAGAAGCTGGTTTTTTGATAGTTGTCCTTTTAGATGGCTCCCTATGCCCCTAGAAAACCCTAACTGATCCTAATATATTTTTAAGAAGTGGTAGGAAAGTAACTTATGCTGAGGACTGGGCAAGGCACTTACCCTCGCTGGGCCTCAGTTTCTTTGTGAAACAGGAGCTTAGATCACTAAAGTTCATTCCAGTTCTGCTTCTGTGACCCATTTGTAAGTTCATCTTGGTTTGAACCTTCTATGATGAGAATTAAAAATCTTTTTTTCCACATAAGGCCATAAATGTCACATGAGGACACAGTGTCCAGCCTCTGACACTGAAGCTAAGCAGTGAACAAATAACCTGTTAGGACTCTTTTAATTGAGGGGTTTATTCCAAGCCCTTTTTGAACCTCTTCAGAGTCAGCTGGTATCACTCCTTGGAATACTGATACCCATATATTTACTGCCTGCCACAGAAAGTAGACCCTTTTTTTCCCCAAAACCTAGTTTCTGAGTTTCAAGTGCCTCATCAGTTCTATATTTCAGGATTTGGTGAACAAGTCCACATTTGCTGTGGTCACATGCTTCTATAGTTTCATAAACACTGCTCCTATAGCCTCTCAGCCATTTTTTGCGGCAGGTTGATTTATCCTAATTTTTTTTTTTACTCTCTCCTTAAATTGAAGCCCTTTGATCATCTGAGCTGTTGTTGGATCTTTTCCCACTCTGTTGTCTTTGGGGGGCTGGGGAAGAGAACAAATTCAATATTCTTGGCTTGGTGCATCTAGGTTTTGTACTGTTAGTAAGGATAATCAAATTGTTTGGTTTCTGATATGTTTCTTAATTTTCCTCTGTATTTTCTACTTTTGGATCAAGGCGGCTCATTGTGCGATTGTGTTAAGCAGATTCCTATATCTCTTATTTGTAACTCCTAACTCGAAGCCCATCACTTTATGTTGTTATTTATTTTTTTCTTAAATAAATTGCCTTACACTTGCCCACACCAAAACTCATCTGCCACTTTTCTCTCAATGCACACAGCCACCTGAGATTTTGTGGAAATTTATTCTCATTTGTCTGGCTTTCGCTACCCAGAAAAGCTTAATGTAATGTGCCAGCTTGGGGATTACCACTCTTCATTCAACTCAGTATAGTGAATAAAAAGTGCCTTTTGTGTAAGAGACATCATGCTAGGCAGCATGGTCTACAGAGACAAAAAGTTTCTGACCTCGAGCAAATTACATTCCACGTGGAGATACGGAACATGTAAATGGTAAATATAATGCAGTCTGAGAAGAGGGCATTAATTGCTAGAGATGAGGAGGTGAGGAATCAGGAAAGACTTGATGGTAGGGTAGAATTCCTTAACTGATCCTTGAAGGAAAACAATATAACTCTAAGAAGGAAACGTGAGGGAGTGCTTAATAGCATGGGGCATGGCCTATACAAACAAATAGAGATGATAGACTGTTGAGGTGATAGCTAGTAGTATAGTTTGGTTGGAATGCACGGGCAAAGAGTAGTACCATAAAATAAATTTTAAAAGATAACATTGTAAAGGGCTTCAAATGCTGAGATGAGTTCATACTTCGTCCTAGAGGCAACAAGGAGCCAGGGAATATTTCTGAGCAGGGGAGTGACTTGGTCTGGCCCGTTCTGAAAGCGATGTGGAGGATAGGCTGGAAGAGAAGAAAAATGGGGATCAAGGAGATGATGGCCTGAATCGGTGGCTGAGTGGGGGAATGGGTTGTTGGCTTGGCAGCAAGAGGGTGAAGGAGGAAGACTGAGCATTGATTGTTAGCCTGGGTGAGTGCTGGAACATCAATGTCCTCAACAGAAATAAACTTTGGAGGAGAGATGGGTGAAATGAGTTCCATTTTGGACATACTAAATTTGAGATGTTGATGGTACATCCAGAGAGAGATGACCAGGTAGCTGAAGATGTATTACTAACTGGGGAGAGATTTTGGGGTAGATATACTTAGGAGTCATCTACGTAGACATGATAGAACTTTTCAAGGGGGCAGAAGTGGAGTGAGGAGAGAGCCAGGTACAGAGCCTTTGGGATATATCTGCTCAGAGTAGATGATTCTCCAAGGAGAACTGAAGGGTGAGAAAAGTCAGCCAGGTAAGAGGAAGGTCAGAAGAGAGCACTGTCAGCATGGAGGGGAAGGGATTTCTCGAAAATTTATTAAAATTTTAAGTCTTTGGAGGGACCCCACTGCTCACACTTCCACATTACCAAATATTTTTATTCTTACCTATCAAGTGTTTTTCACTCTGGTGTGTTTTTTTTTTTAGGCTTGTGTGGAATCCTGTGAGATATATTGGAAGTTAGAAAAAAAGTAGGGCCACACCATGTGAATCACTAATAAGAGAAATGCACATAAAAAAAAAAAAACCTCTTCAAGTTTCATTTCACACCCACTGGCCAAGATGAGGAAAGAGCAAATGTTGGAAGCCAAGTACACTAATACAAAGAGTAAAGTTGTGACAGCTGTGACATGTGATTTGGAATTACATTTAGGCTTGGGGATAGAACTGGAGGGGCCTCGAAGAAGGTCACGTGTACCAAGTCCTCTCATTTTAGAAGAGGAAAGGGAGGACGGGGTAGCCCGGCTATCAGAGAGTAAGGGGAAGAGACCACATTACTGTCAGGTTAATAATATACATTGGCCTGTCACAGACTGGGACGTGTCACTAAGCTGTCTCTATGGGCCTTTTGACCCAGTGATAGTCAATCAACGCATATATCCCAAGGAGATATATACAAAATGAGCTTTTTATAGTGGCAATGGGAACTCCATTGACAGGAATGGCTGAATAGATTGTGGTATATGAATGTAATGGAATATAGTGGTGTAAGCAATGACAAAGAGGGCAGGTAGGTGGCGCCATGGTGGCCAGAGTGTCAGGCCCAGAGTCAAGAAGATATATCTTTCTGAGTTCAAATCCGACCTCAGACACTTGTGTGACCCTGGACAAGTCACTTCACGTTGTTTGCCTCAGTTTCCTCATCTGTAAAATGAGCTGGAGAAGGAAATGACAAACCACTCCCGTATCTTGGCCAAGAAAACCCCAAATGGGGTCAGGAACCGACTGGACGTGTCTGAACAAGAAATGACAAATAGGAAGAATTCAGAAAAGACCTCTCAGAATGGAGGCAGACTGCAGTAAACAAAACATTTCAAGGTCGATGGAAGCAGTGACCAATTATGACTTCGGAGGACTGATGCCGGACCAGTTCTCGGCAGAATGGTAGCGGGTTATAGGTTACTGAATGAGGGGCAAACAGCTTAGGATGGGTCCAATGTGTTTTCTTTTTGCTTGTCTTGTTATAAAAGTGAAGGGAGAATAGTCTTCAGGAAGTGAAAAAAAGAGCAACAATTTAACTACGCTTTGCTCTGAAAACCTGCTAAGCTCTTTCAAAGAATAAAAGCCTTTAAAAATAGCTGACCCCAAGTGGTGCGAGCGTAAATTTCCTAAAAGGGAGTGAAAAGATGACAAAATAATCTGGAACTCAGGAAGCCAAAGTCAACTGTTTTAGGACTAAGCACAAGTGGCCCTGGAGGTTTCCAGGGTCTTTGACCCGGGATGGAGAGCCCCATCAAGGGCACCCCACTTTCTAAGGCGCTCCAATTCTCCTGAACTTGGTTCTCCCCAGTTGGGGTCCAGAAGTTCAGAGTCTGGACTCCTTTCTGTCTTCGGCCAAAGTGGCTGACAGTGCCCCCGGTGGCCGCCCAGCAGCCGGGTGTTGGAGGGCAGTTCTGGGACCGATCCGAGCAGGCACAGACCCGGCCGGTTGGTCTTCCCCACCCCCCACCCCCGTCGCTGCTGCCGCCGCTCTCCCGCGTGGCCTGACGGAGGCGCAGGCCGCTCGCCTTTCCCCGCCCGCCCCGAGTGAGGGAATGCAATCCCCTCCAAGCGCAGACAGGCAGCGGCTCCTCTGCAGCGGCGGTGGCCCGGGCCGGGGCACGAAAAGAAAGCTGTCAACGGCGCCTGTGCCCTGGGCTGGGCGCGCACCGGCCGGACCCGGGCCCCCGCCCCCAGCCTCCAGGTAGCCCCGGAGCGCGAGCGGCAGCGCGGCACGTGCGCCCCGAGCCGCTGCAGCCCCGGGAGCGGAGCCGGAGCCGGAGGGTGGGAGCCGGCGCCAGGGCGGGGGCGCACGCGGCGGCCGGCAGTCCCGGACCTCGGCGCTGCCCCGCGCCCTGCGCCCCGCGCTCCGCGCCCAGGGCGGACTATGCCATTGGGAGCCGGCCGGGGCCGAGGCCAACTTGCATCCGGCAGCGGCGGAGCAGCAGTGGCCAGAGGAGGAGGAGGAGGAGGAGGAGGAGAAAGAGGAGGAGGAGGAGGAGAAGGAGGAGGAGGAGGAGGAGGAAGAGAAGGAGAAGGAGGTGCCCGGGCAGCCAGGAGGAGCTGCTACCGGGGCCCGGGCCGAGGCGGAGGGGCCGGCCGTGCCCGGGGGCCGCCGCACCGAGGGGCCCCGGCCGCGCAGCCTTGAAGCGGAGGAGCAGCGGGCCCCCGGAGGGCTGGGGCAGGAGGAAGAGCTCGGGGCCGCTCCAGGCCGGAGGGGAGTGCCCTGCCCTGCCCTGCTCTGCCCCGCACCTCACGCACGCACGCAGTCCGAGGCCAGCAGAGGTGAGTGTCCTCTCGGGCACCCAGATCCCCCCACCCCGGGAGGGCTGGGCAGAGGCACAGCCCTGGGCACCCCCGTCACTCGCGAGGGCAGTCCGGGTCCCAGCGCCTCCGGCTGGGTAGGTGCGGGGGGGGCTTCCTTCCGCCCCTTCTGCCTGGAGCCCCCCGAGCGACGGTCCCAGCCCTCTGCCCCTTCCAGAGGCGGCCGGGAAGCGATTCCTCTGGCACCAGGGGCGCGGTAAAGAAGCCCCTCCGCTCCTCTCCAGGTGTGGGGGAAACTACTTCCAGGTGTTGCCAAACCCGGACCTAGCTGAGCTGGAGTAGGGGGAGGGGGTCCGTGGCCAAGGGTCCATTCTCCCTCTCCCTTCTGTTCTCCACTCCCCCCAGCCGAAAGCCCCTTCCCCGCCCCTCCCTCCACCCGCGACAGAACCCGCCTGTGCCCCGCGGCGACCCCGGGGGGAGGGGAGTGGCCCCTACCCCCCGGAGATTTTGTTCCGGGGCTGGGTGTGCAGCAGGCAGAGAACGAGATGTTTCGCTGCTGAGCCCTTGTAGTTGGCCGCCTCGGGCGGCCCTGGGCTCTCGGTGTGTCTCCTCAGCCCGCATAAACACTGCCTACTACGAAAACGTTTCCCTCCCGAGCAGAAATCCGCCCCCCCCCCATCCGCGTGCTAGCAGTGCCATAAGAGCGCATCTGGATTGAAGTCTTGTTCCCCACCCCAGAGGTTGGCTCCTGGGTCTCTGGTTTCCCCAGGCCGGGCTGGGTGTGTGAGTATTAAGACTTCCAGGTTCCCTCCCCTCCATACACACACCCCCACACACCCCCAAACCTGCAGGAGCTTGGGCCGAATACTAATGTGCAAGGAAGCAATTGTAAACACACAAAAGTGACGCCCGGGGAAGAATGCACTCAAGCAGGAAAATAGAACATTTCTTTTTGCAGAGGCTTTGGTCCAGGGGTGAGTGAGTGAGTCACGGGCCTGCCCCTGCCCCTGCCCCTGCTTCTGCTCGGTTCACGTCGTTCGGATTCCACCCAGTCATGGTGGGCTCTGGTCCCTAGTGTTACAGAGCGGGCCGCCCTTACGGCTAAGTAGTGTTGTGGTCGTTGGAGTGCGTGCTTGCGTGTGTGTGTGTGTGATTTCCCTGGAATGCTGAGTGTTCCCAGTCTCTCACCCTCTGGTTACTGAAAGCACAGGCTGGGGAAGGTGTTGGGGTGGCGCCCCAGCCCTGTGCAGTTCCTTTCCTCTCTCCAGCCGGCTGGTTGCCTGTTTTCTTTCTCTCCTCAAAAGGCTGCTTTCCTGGGATGTGTGACCCCCCCCCCCCACCCAGAGGAGCAGGGGCCACACAGGCCAGGAGAGGGCCTTAAGGGGTAAGAGTAGCCCCCTTCCCGTTCCCGTGCCACTGTCAAGGTTGCTTTCCATATGGGAAATGGAACTCCCACCTCATGACTCCCTGCCTTCTTTGAACACCCGCTCCAGGTATATATATCCTGGTCATAGGATCATAGATTGGAGCTAGAAAAGGGCCATGGGGGAGGCCTTTGAGGCCAATCCCTGAATTTTCCTGAGAGGTGAGGTGAACTCACTACTGTCCAAGGCTGAATTGGAACCCGGGGCTTCCTGATTGCAAAGCCAAGTTCTGTCCACTACCAGAAAGCTTATTGGGATGCCCTCCCTGCACACAACTTATAAGTGTTCTTTCCCTTGAGCAGTAGTTTTCGTGGATTTGCATTTACTTTTCTTTGTAGTCCCCCTTAAGAAGGCAGAGGCTATTTCATATTTTTTTTTTAGTGTTTGTGTTCTTGCTTGGCACATTGTTGTGATCTCTTTATGTCTGTTGAATTCAGTTGAATTCTCCCCCATTTGTTGAGCCCCGCCCCCCCTTTGCCTGGAGGTACTTCACTCCTTCTCTCTACCTTCCTTCAGTTCTCCTGCTTGACTCTCTTTTTCCCCTGCTGAGATTTCCCTTCCTTCTCACAGAACTCATCCCCTCCATCCCTTTTCAGCCCTCTTGCAGACTGGGTTGACCTCAGTAAGAGGGGCCAATTCTAGGACTATCAGGGACCTCTGGATGATTCCAGCCTCAGTTTCTCTTATTTATCAAATGAGACTAATAATAGCAAGAGTGCCCACCTCCCAGGGTTGTTGTGAGGCCTAAATGAGGCGATTCATGTGAAATGAAAATGAAAAGGACTTACAGAGCTCCAATCATTCCTGTTATTATTATGGATGTCTGCACTCCCATAGTAGCTGGTCGAAACCCCTCCTTGAAACTTAGACCATTTTCAAGAGTTGCCGTGAGCAACTGTTCCTCCTGCAGTCAGCCTGACCATGAGCCGTTGGGTAACTGGTTCTCAGTCCACAGCTAGGCCTGAACCTGAAGCCCTGGTACCTTGGTGTAGGCCATGCCAGAGCTTGGCCTCCTGGCCTTCCCCAAGATCTCCTCCAGGCCAGGGCTTCAGGGAGCAGGACTTTGGTAGAGAAAACTAACAAGGAGAGATTGGAACGATGGTTCTGGGCACTTGGTGGGACAAGAGTCACAGGTGCCATGGGTGGGTTTTTGAGTGCTTTACTTAAAAGGTGCCTACATCTAAATGCCTTGGGAATTCCCAGGTGCCTTGGGAACCACTGTCCCTTCCCTCTAGGCCCCTGTGGAAGCCTGGAGGTTATTTACATGGCTTATTTGGTGTCCGAATTCCTCCAGTTAATGCCGACTAAATAAATAAATGATTGATTGAATGAATGAAAAAGAATTTATCTTGCTACATTTTGGGCAGTGGAGACTCTGCTAAGTTAAGTTACTGTGCTTCCCAATAGAATGTAAGCTCCTTGTGGGCAAGGACTGTTTTATTTTTGTCTTCTGTGGCTGTGAACTGGGGAAACTGGATCTGTGATTTCATTGGTTTAGGAAATTCTCATTTCAAACACTGTGTCTCCTTTACAACTTAGAGATTCATGACTAGCCCAGGGTCACACAGCCAGTATTGTGCATAAGAGTTCCTGATTCCCAGACTAGCCCTCTGTTATCTATACCATCAATGCCTGTACCCTTTCCCTTTACCCTGTCTCCCTCTTCTTCATCCTCTTCCTTCCCTCTCTTTTTCTTTTTTCTCTCTTTTCTCTCCCTCCCTGCCTCCTTCCTTCTCTCCTCTCTCTCTTTTTTCTCTCTCGCTCTCCCCCACTTCTCTTTCCTCTCTCTCTCTCTTCCTCCCTCTCCCTCCTTCTCTTTTCTCTCTCCTCTCTCTCTTTTCTCTCTCTCCCTCTCCCCTGCTCCTCCTCCTTTTCCTCCTCCTCTCTCTTCTCCTTTCCTTTTCCTTCCCTTGTGATGTATTGAATGCTTAGTCAGTCAAGATAGGATGACTTGGCAGGTCTGCTGTTCCCATTTTATATAGGAGACTGAGGCACCTTTACTTGGTAGAATAGTCTTGGCCAAGGAGTGGGGAGACTTGGGGAGGGAGTCTAGTCCTGGCAGTGACTGACTACATGACCTTAGGTGTATGTAAAAGGAGAGGATTGAATTAGGTGACCTGGATACTCTAAATCTGTGATCTTAAAGTCACTTTATCCTTCTGGGCCTCAGTTTCCTCACCTTTCAAAAGAAAGCCTTTATATTGTGCTTTAAGGTATGCGAAACACTTTGCATGGGTTATCTCACTTGATCTTCAAAATAGCCGTGGGAAGTAGGTGCTGTCACTGTCTCCATTTTACAGACGAGAAAACTGAGGTTGATGGTGAAGTGACTTGACCTGGAGCGCATACTTACTAAGTAACTGAGACAGTACCTTGTGAGGGGCTGCCCGGGTAGGAAGTGTCTTAGGCTGAATTTGCCCCGTTGTAGGATGGAGCCTGATATCATCTGGTTCAACCCCCTTGTTTTGTAGGGACTCGGAAGACTTGGATTCAAATCCAACCTGTAGAAATTATATAAGACTATAATGCAGAGTGGGGGCTGCACTAGTAGAGGGGGATTCCTCTCTGGGAGATTCCTGTGCTGATGAAATCATAGATCCTGGCCAAAAAATAATTCCCATTTTATAGAAAAGGAAACTGAGACCCAGTGAAATCGACTTGCCTAGAATCATAAAAGAACTAAGACTAAGTAAATGAGCTGGGATTATAATCCAGGGTTATTTGACTACTAGTGCCCTCCACTTCTACAAATTATTTTAATTCTTCTCTCTCTCTCTCTCTCTCTCTCTCTCTCTCTCTCTCTCTCTCTCTCTCTGTCTCTCTCCCTCTCTCCCCCGCCCCCCTGCCCCGAACTCCCTCCCTCCCTTCCCCTCTCTCTCCCTCCCTTCTTCTCTCTCTCTCTCTCTCCCCCCTTTCCTTCCTTCCCACCTCCTCTCTCTCCCCCTCCCTTCCTCTCTCCCTCCTCCCCTCTCCCCGCAATCTCTTTTCCCTCCCTTCCCCCTCTCTCCCTCTCTCTCTCTCTCTGTGTCTCTCTCTCTGTCTCTCCTTTTCTCTCTCCCCCACCTTTCCCTCCTCCCTCTCCCTCTTTCCCCCCTCTCTCCCTCTCATATGTATATATTGTATGTTGTGTGTGTGTGTGTGTGCATTTGTGTGCATTTGTTCTCCATCTCCTCTCCCCACAATAGAATGTAAGCTTCTTGAGGGCAGGGACAGTTTTGATTTTTCTGTTTGTATCCCTGGCCTTAGCACAGTGCCTGACACATAGCTGATACTTTATATATCCTTGTATCTTTTTGTTCTCTGTCTCCCCAGCACCTAGCCCAGTGCTGGCTGATTTTGCTTCATTGTGTGAATGGCCGCCACACTGAGTGGTCTTAGCATCCTTCATGTGCTTTGTGCCCCAACTGAAGCCCAGATGTGTCCCTAGCTTGACAATATTAGTAATAGCTTTTATTTGTATCGTGCTTTGGGATATAGGCCTCCTGGACTTGTCGGTGGTTTAGTTCTTTCATTAAGAAGAGAGAACTTGACTCAGAGGCTGTGATTAATCGATCTGATAGCTGGTAGGGTGTATTTGGTAGCTAGAGGGCAGAACTAGGAAAAATGTGTGGAAGCTGCAGAAAGTCAAGCTCGGGTTGGTGGTAGGGAAAAGTGGGTTCCCCCTCCTGAGCAAAGGCTAGATCTCCTGTTAGCTAGCTATGCTATGCTATAGACACCTTGTTTGTGTCGTGGACACTGAAGCATGTTTTTAAATAATAAAATAAAATAACCAGGACTACAAAGGAAACAGATTATATTGAAATAAAATTATCAAAATATTTTAAAAATCAGGTTGATGGAGCCTAGGTTAAGGGCTGGACCCCTGGTCAGGGATGCATTAGGCTGGATGACCTCTGAGATTCCTTCCAGGTCAGAAACTTGATGATGCTGTGATCTCTGTCCCTTGTGAAGCCCGTGGTGTGCTGAGCAGGCCCTGTGCTTGGAGGTTGTGGGAGAGAGAGGCAGGGCAGGGGGGTGTTGTGAAGAGAAGGTGATTTCTCTCCCACGGAGTCAAGAGATCCTGCCTCTGACACTTACCAGGTGGATGGCCATGGACAGAGCACGCCATGGGGAGTCACTTTTCTTCATTTGTGAAGCAGGGATAAGAATACTTTCACAACAGTCATGAAACAAGCATTTATTAAGTGCCTGCAGTGTAGTACAGTCATGAAACAAGCATTTATTAAGCTCCTACTATGTAGTAGGTACAAGAACAAAAATGAACCAGGCCCTGTCCTCCAGGAGCTTATGTTTTTGTTGTTGTTCAGTTGTGTCTGACTCTTTGCGACCCTATTTGGGGTTTTCTTGGCAGATAGTGGAGTTGTTTGCCATTTCCTTCTGCAGCTCATTTTACAGATGAGGAAACTGAGGCAAACAGGTTAAGTGACTTGTCCAGGGTCACACAGCTAGTGTCTGAGGCTGAATTTGAACTCAAGTCTTTTTGACTCCAGGGCTGGCCCTCTAGCTACCCCTGCTTTTGTCTTAGTAAATACAAAATAAAGGGAAGGGGCAGCTAGGTTGTTTGGTGGGTAGAGCGGTGTTCATGGAATCCGGAAGACTTAGGTTCAAATCCAGCCTCAGACATGTGTGATCCTGGGCAAGTCACTTAACTGCGATTGCCTCCCACCAAAACAAAATAAATAAAAGGATAAGGACTGGCTCTGTAATTTCATCTGCATAAGTAATTCCCAAATGAGGGAAGTCCCTCTACCAATGAAGGCTGGCACTTTGTAGTCTTAGAGGGTTGCTCGGGGCACACAGAGAGGTTACATAAGCTGCCCAAAGATACACAGCCAGTATGTGTCAGAGGTGGACTTGAACCAGATCTTCCCACCTGCAAGGCTATCTGTCTCTATCTACTATGCCACACTATCGTGCCACATTATTGCTACATACTCATTAATCATATAAAGACCTCGACAAAATCAGTATGAGGTAATTTGGGGAGGGGAGGGGCTGCTACGAGCTCAGGAGATCCAGAGAAACTTCATGCCTAAAGGGGTGGTGCTGGTGCTTCGTTTTGAAGGAAGGGAAGGATTCTAGAGGTAGAGATGAGGAGGGAGAGGATCCCGGCATAGGAGATGGCGCCAGTGAAAGAGGCCAGTTTGGCCACCCCAGATGGTGTGGACGGGGTGATTAGCGGTTGATCAGGCTGGAAAGGTGAGGTTGGTTGGGGCTGGGCTTTAAATACTGAACAGAAGAGGGTTTAGAGTTTGTCCTCGAGGCAACAGGAAGCCACCAGACTTGCTGCAGGGACATGGTCAGGCTGTACCTTAGGATGACCCTTTTGATAGCTGTGTCCATAGGTCTGCTCTGAGGACAGAGGTCCACAAGTAAAACTGCAAGTGCTATGGAAAACTGAAGCATTACTAACACCAGGGTGCTTACAGCTTTCCCGATTTCTGCTGTCCTTTGCAGAGGGGATCAAAATTTCTTCCATGTCTTTGTTAGCAGTTGGACTTTTGAAAAGATATAATATTATAATATGAAAGAATGAATGAAAAAGCATTTAAGTGCTTACTAGCTACCAAACAATGGGGGAAATGAGATTGTCTTTGCTCTCAGTCAGTCAGTTAGCAGGCATTTAATAAAATACTGACTTTGGGACAGGCACTGTGCTAAGTGCTGGGGATACAAAAAAGGATGAAAATTGTTCCTACCTTTAGAGTGTCCTCTGCCTTCAGATTGTCCTCTGTCTTCAGATTGTCCTCTGCCTTTAGAGTGTCCTCTGCCTTCAGATTGTCCCCTGCCTTTAGAATGTCCTTGTCATCAGATTGTCCCTACCTTCAGACTGTCCTCTGCCTTCACAGTCGAAGGGAAGGAGCCAACAAATGAAAGAAAGGGCTGGAAATCCTCAGGGTGCAGCAGTGAGTATGGATGGCAAGGCCTATCAGATGACAGCTGCAGGGGTGTAGAAGCAGGGTAGATGGTAAAGCCCGCACACCCTTCAGAAGCAGTATGGCCTGATGCTCCTCCATCTCATTAGAAGGAATAGATTTGGTGATTTCCATCTTATCTCAGCCATACAATCCATCGGACTTCAGAGTCCATTGCTAGGCCAGACACGTAATTGTTCCATATGGTTCCATGAAGCCCTCCTCTGATGCCTCACTATGATCAGCCACAATTGGACCCACTGTACCTTGACTCTAACATAGTGATGTCATTTTGGTCCTCTTTGAAAACAGAGGACAACAACCAACCAACTATGGCCTAGGATTGGTTAGGGTAGGGAACAGCAGAGTTAGCTTTGGCTAGCCTTATCAGGCAGGGAAGGCCTTGACTTTGGTCTAGGCCAGGGCGGGGAACCTGAGGCCTAGACCACATATAGCCCTCTAGGTCCTCAAGTGCAGCCCTTTGACTCAATCCAAACTTCACGGAACAAATCCCCTTAATAAAAGCATTTGTTCTGTAAAGCTTGGACTCAGTCAAAAGACCACACCCGAGGACCTAGAAGGCCACGTGTGGCCTTGAGGCCTCAGGTTCCCCACCCCTGTAGGCAGTGAGGTTTGAGGAACAGTCCAGCTAAGTGCAGAGAGCCTGGTCATCACTAGGTTGGCCATTGGAGTTCTGCAGCTAATTCATTGTTCTTATAATTCTTATTGCCCAAAGGCCTCTGGCACGTCTAGGCCATGTGACCCCAGTAAGTCACTTATACCCTCTCAGTGCCCTAGGCAGCTGACTGAGACTAGACATAGAAGAGAAGGTACCTTTTTGCATTGGTAGAAGGAGTCACCTAATCTGGGATTTCCAATACCAATGAAATCATCATTCTAGATCATATCCTATTACTATAATTATTGTCGGTCAGTTATTTTCAGTCACATCCTGTTCTTCATGACCCCATTTGGGGTTTTCATGGTGAAGATACAGGAGTGCTTTGCCATCTCCTTCTCCAGATCATTTGACAGATGAGGAAACTGAGGCAAACAAGATTAAGTGACTTGCCCAGGGTCACACAAGTAGTAAGTATCTGAGGCCGGATTTGAATTCAGATCTTCCTAACCCCAGGCCTAGCGCTCTATCCATTGCCCCTACAATTATTGTAATTACGTATAATTTGATGTTTTTTGTTGGGCATCATATAGAAATGATTTGAGGACAAGTAACCATCCTGCTCTCATCCTCTTATATTTAATGTGCTATGGATTGTTGCACAGATGGACAAATGATTACCTTTCATAGTAATTGAACGGTCATCTAGGGATGACAGCTCATCTTTGGTAGGCTGCTAGGAAGCATCTTTTGGATGCAAGTAGCAAGTCAGGACAACTGGGCTGTGTACCTTGTCCTGTTTGTATGTGGTTTTCATAGCTTCTCTCTCTTCTGAGAGTTTTTGTTCTACCTGGTTTGGTGGTGGAATCTTCCTTATGTCAGAGGCTATTAAAAATGTGGTTCATAAATTTTTATGGATCCCTACCACGTGCAGATTGCTGTGAGAAACTGGCCTGAGCACAGTGATGCTCCAGGCCCTGTGGAGTTTATTTGTGGAATTCTTAAAGCTATTTGGGGGTGGGAGGCACGGTTATACTATGGATATTTGTCATCTGTTGGTTTGTAAAGTAGAGAGAGCTTCTGGTGGGTGATTCTAGCCACTAGGTATCCAGTAGATGCTTAATTTTTGCACCCTGCTATGATAGGTTACCTAGGTCCTACTGATTCCAAGAGTAACCCTCTGTTATACTGTGTTGTCCTCCAAAGGTGCGGCAGGCCTCCTTCTTCTGGGTAGCTCTTGGCCCCAGACGGTCCTCAGAACATGCTAGGGGCCTCCCTCCAGGATTCTTTTTTTTTAAATTATTATTAAGTTATTTTAAGCTTAAATATGAAAACTTAAATGACACAGTAAGAAACGAGAAAGAAACATATAATAAACTCAAATATTAAAACTTAAATTCAAAATAAGGAAAGGAAAAAGCATTGCCATGTGCATGGCGGAACATGAAAGGATTCAAAATGAACAACAATAAATTTTCATTTCAAGAAAGTCTATATAATAAATCATACTCAGTGTGTTCAGAGCTGTTTATCTTTTCTGTGCTTCCTTGTAAGTTTTCTTTTGTTCTTTCCTGGGCGCTGTTTTCTTTGTTGTTTTTCCCCTTTCTCCGCCGACTCCCCCAGAAGGCTACAATTAAGCCTATATATACACATATATACATGTACACACATACACATACATGTACGTACACATATGCACACAAAGATTTATACATACACACATATACACAAAGATGCATATTTACATATACACACAAACATACTATGCAAACATATACACAAAGACATATGCATATACACATACATATAAATACACAATATACATCTATACACACATACACACATGCATGTATATACAAACATGTTTGCATATATGCACAAAGATATATACGTACATCTACAAACATACACACAAAGATATATAAACACATACATGTAATATCAAACATATACATATATACACAAAGATATATACATACATATACAAACCTACACACAAAGATATATACATACATATACATATGCATACACTTGGATATCTATCATCATAGTCACGTATGGACATATACATTCATATGCATGTATGTAAGCCCGTGCTATACTTCTTTGCCCTTTGTCTCTCTGAGGATGGAGAGCCTTTTCCTTCGTAAGTCCGAGTCTTTCCTCGAGGATTCTGGACTGTGAATATAGGCCAGTGGGGCATGCAGGCTGCTCATCCCTCCCTCTCTCGTGTATCTGGAAGGAACCTTTGAGTCCATTTAGTTCCATTTCAGGCCGGGAGTTCCCTGTGCCCCTCGTGGCTTCCTCTGTTGCTGCCCAACGATTCAGCCTGTCCACAGCTTGTTTGTATGTTATGAGCTCGTTGAGGGCAGGGACTGGCTTTTGCTTTTCTTTGTGTCCCCAGGGCTTAGCACAGTGCCTGGTACATTTGTTGAATTGTTTTTAGTCCTGTTTGACTCTCTGTGACCCCATTTGGGTTTTTCTTGGCAGAGTTACTGGAATGGTTTTGCCATTTCCTTCTCCAGCTCATTCTTACAAATGAGGAAACTCAGGCCAACAGGGTTAAGTGACTTGCATAGGGTCACACAGCTACTAAGTGTCTGAGGCAGGATTTGAACTCAGGTCTTCTGCTCTATGCACTGTGGTGCCACCTGGCTACCCTGTACTTGGCGTGTAGCAGGTGCTCACTAAATGCCCCTTGACTGACTGAAAAGTGAAGTGACTTGCTCAAGGCTCCCCGTGGGCAGGTCCCTTGATTCTAAACCAGTGCCAGTGAGATGCCTCTCAGCATGTGCCCAGCCCTCCTCCCCCTCCTCATCTAAGTACACGCTCTTGGTTCCTATCTGTGCTGTTTCTCTTGATGGAACCAGAACTCCTGGAGGGCAGGCACTTGTTTCATTTTCGTATTTGTATCCTTGATTTCTATCACGGTGTAGTGCACATAGTAGGCACTTCATAAAGACTTGTAGATCTATTGATTGCTATTATATCTGATCCTTGCCCTGTTTGTATGGGGATAGACACTTCCCCCAGTCCCCCACAGGAGACGTGTTTTTCTCCTTGATCCCGGCCTCTTAGAATCAATCAGTCAGTCACTTAACAGGTATTCATTAGGTGCCTCCTGTACCGAAGACCCCACGCTAGGAGCTAAGAGTATAAGTACAAAGACTGAAACTGTCCCAGCTTGGAATGCACTTACATTCTCCAGCGGGAGACCTGGGCCTGTATCTTTGGCCTACCAACTTGGGTTCCATGCCTGTCCTTGCTGCTGCTCCTCCCTTCCCCCCTCCCCATCCCCCTTCTCCCGCTCTTCCCCCTCATCCTATCCCTTCTCTCCCTCCTCTCATACCCCTCCCCTCATCTTCCTCCCTCTCCTCCCCTTCTCCTCAGTCATCCATGCTTTGGGCTAGCTCTACTCCTGCTCCCTGGGTGTTAAGTACAGTACAGGGAGGCATACAAGGAATGTGGAAGGGTTTCAGTTGTCCATCCCAAGCTCCTTCCACAGAGGTGGGTGGGAAGGAGGGGCAGTGCCCCTGCCTGGGACACCTGCTCTGTAGAGCTGCCGGCTGAGGAGGGGGCCTTCTTCTGTAAGGACCCCACATGGCATCCCTGTCTACATTTACCAACATGCCCAGGCTACAGGTGGGAGTGTGTGTGTGTGTGTGTGTGTGTGTGTGTAATTGAGGCTGGGTGAGGAAGCTTCTGGCTGGCCTTTCTCTGTTCCTTTTAACAATCCATTAAGTGCTTTCTTGAGCACTTTATGAGGCTGAGTTGACTTTTTTCTTTGTCTTTAAAAATCACAAAGCAAACCCCAGCCATGTGGTTTTTCGTTTTTCTTTTTTTTTCTTCCTTCTGTTAGAAACTCTCCCGTAGGAGGGCTTTCCTGTAGGAAAGACATAAAGTCTTCCATGATGACAGGGCAGCCAGGTTCAGCAGCCGGGGATGGGAGGGCACCAGGAGGCTCTGGAGTAGGCTGCCTCCGGGGTTCTGGGGTAATACAGCTATTATTTCCCTTTTATTTTGGGTTGCCTTCTTGGAGCATATTTCAATTAGCTTCTCCAGGGTTGTGCATCTAACAGGCCGAGCGCTTATTGTGGCAGAACCAGCTGGTAGGTGGGAGGCCGGCAGCTTCCCGGGTCTTAGTCAGTAGCTCCCAGCTCAAATGGGATTTGTTTTATGTGCTAAAGAACCCAGAACTAAAACACCAGGAACAAGGAGCTGTCAGTTCAGTGCGGGTCTCCAGGCAGCCGGGCACAGTAGATGGAGCTCTGGAGTGGACCGGGACAGCAGGACCCGGGTTCAGATTCTGCCTGTGATACTTAGCAGCTATTTGATCAAAGACCCAACTGTCACTCAATCTCTCTAAAGAGCATTTTCCTCATGGGTAAAAATGGGGATTTCAGGCATGGGGGACAGTCAGAGAAAATGCCAGAGAGAGGAGACTAAGTGTCATATGGAAGAAACTGCAAGGCATTAGGGGACACAGATACAAAATGAAGTAGTCCTTGCTATTAGGGACCTTACAGTCTCTTAGATGGAGCAGTGGATAGTGTTAAGACTTGGAGTCAAGAAGTCCTGAGTTCAAATCTTGTCTCAGACATCTTACTAAGTAGGTGACCCTGGGCAAATCTCTTAACCTCTGTGAGCCTCAGTTTCCTCATCTGTAAAATGGAGATACTGAGAACACCACCCTCCCAGGGTTGTGAGGAGGATCATATATGCTAATATCTGCAGATCACTTTGCAAACCTTAAGGCACTATGTAAATGTACTGGCACAAGCTTCTTCCTCATCTCCACCTCCCAGAATGCCTAGGAATCCTCTCCCTTCTTAGAATTCTTAGGTTGCTGTAAGGATGCCTATGATGGCCTTGGAGACCTAGCTCACGGGCCAGGCTCTGGGCCTGCTGCCACACAATGAAAGGATCCTTGCCATCTGGGGGCTCCCAGTTCATTAGATGGCGAGCAGTGAGTAGCGTGCTTGGATTCCACCTCAGAAAGCCACGAGTTTAAAGGCGGCCTTCAAACACTTACTACTTGTTTGACCCTGGGCAAGTCACTACCTCTACTCACAGGAAGCCGTTGCTGATTAGCTGTTAGTGCTTTTCAATCCTCCTCAAATTGTCTCATATATATATATATATATATATATATATATATGTATATATATACACATATATAATATTGTCCCTGCATCCCTAACTTCTAGCATAGGACCCTGCACATAGTAGGTGTGTTAAATGATTTTTGGATTGCGGTGGATCAGATCTCATTCTAACCTCAGAACAAGATGGTGCACTGCCCCACTTACTTCTAG
Organism: Trichosurus vulpecula; assembly: GCF_011100635.1. Taxonomy (NCBI): domain Eukaryota; kingdom Metazoa; phylum Chordata; class Mammalia; order Diprotodontia; family Phalangeridae; genus Trichosurus; species Trichosurus vulpecula. Next base: position 37,717,703 of record NC_050573.1, on the reverse strand, counting down.
AAGACCGTTCTAGGCATCCTAAGGCAGTCTGAGAATTCTAAGAAGGAAGATGGATTCTAGGCATTCTAAGAGGTGGAGATGAGGAAGGAACACATTCCAGGCATGGGAAATCATGTGTTCAAAGGTGTGGAGGGAGGAAACAAGAGTTTTGAGTTTGGGGAACAGCAAGAGACCAGTTGGGGGATGCAATCTAGTTCATGAAGGGGAGAAAAACGTATGCACAGAACACCTTACACACCTTTAAAGCCCAATGAAGATAGAACCTGTTTTTATTATATTTTTATGCTGGTGACTGTTGTCTCTGTGTTGTCAGGCCACAATTTGAGGGATGACTTATCTAATTGGTCTGGGCACCTCTTTTTGTCAATCTCACCTGGCCCTAGACTCATTCCCTTAGATTTCTTTGTGACTTCGGCTGTGAGTTTATGTGGCCCAGTCGAAGGTTTGGATGGGGAACAGCTCGCTGCCATTAACAGGCCTCACCGTTTGTTGCCGTACTCAAGGAGAAAGAAGGTTTGATGTTTCTCTGGCTCCCTTCCAATCCCCGGATGACTCACTGGGTTATTGTCAGTCCATGATAATCACCGCAGGCTGACAGTTAGAACCAACTCAAGCTGTCCTGCAAGCCACCGCTCACTCTATGGGCTCAGAATCACCCGTGGCCACCCCTTTTTGTCATCTACACTCCCCCAATAGCCTTTACACTCCAAGCCCCCTTTCCTAGGCAATGTTCCCTTGGCCTAGGGAGGGATGGTGCTGGAGAAAAGGGGTTTTTATTCATTTAGAAGCAGAATCATGAATTGCCTGAAGGGATCATTTTTGCCCTGGTATTCTCAACCTCTCTTTGAAAGGGAATTAATTTTCATTTCTCTGAAGCCTTGAGATGTGGGTGCTCTCACCTTTTGTGGTTACCACCCATATGACTTTTAGAATATCATGTCGCCTCCCTGGCCTGTTTCCCCATCTGTAAAATGAGTGAGTGTGATAAGGTGACCCCTGAAGTCCTCTCCGACTCTAGACTTATGGTCCAGTGAGATAAAATGCCGTATGAATGTCAGCTTTGGGACTAGAGAGTATGGGTTAATGCCACTGGACAGAGTCCTAGTTTACAGATGAAGAAACCACACCTCGCCTGGAGAAGTGGTTTTCCCAGGGCCACACAGCCAGAAAGTAGTGCAGCAGGGATTAGAACCCAAGTCTTCTGCTTTGTTGTTGGGTTTTTGCTCATGTCTCATTCTTTCTGCTGTTGTTTTCCCAAGTCTCTCTGTGGAGTTGAGGCTGGGATGGTGGTAGGGATGGGGTGGAGGAGTGTCTTTAGGAGATGGGTGTAGAAATAGCTACTTGGCACAGGGCAATTAAGAACTCCTTGTTACTGCTTTTTCACCGCTTCTTTTTGTTGTTCAGTCATATCTGACTCTTCATGACCCCGTTTGGGGTTTTCTTGGCAGAGACACTGGAATAGTTTGCCGTTTCCTCCTCCAGCTCATTTTACAGGTGAGGAAACTGAGGCAAACAGGGTGAAGTAACTTGCCCAGGGTCACACAGCTAGTCAGTGCCAGAAGCTGGATTTGAACCCAGGTCTTCTTCCTGCAGGCCTGGTGTTCTATCCACTGCACCACTCAGCTGCCCTGCCCTTCACCCATAACCTAGTCCAAATATAGCATTTTATAGATGAGGCAACCAAGGCCCCAAAATGTGAAGTGATCTATCCCTGGTCCCCAAGATTGTATGTGACAGAGCTATGATTTGCACCATGGTCCTATTACTCCAACTCTAGCCCTGGATAGGGGGAGAGGGATGGCTTCAAGCCCCTTGGAGATGTTTATTACCTGTGTGACTGCAGACACTTCACTGCCAGCCTCAGTTTCCTTATCTGCGACATGAGGCTAATAGTTGTGAAGTTCAAAGGAGAGGCTGTTCATATGGTGCTTTGCAAACTTTAAAGTACCATTTAAATGATAGTTATTATTTTTAAAAGCTCATAAAGTAAGGGCCCTGAAGCTCAGCTGGTGTTACCTTCCTACAGCTCCTTTCTCAGTGAAACTGGTCCTTTTGGGGTCTGCCCATGTGCCAGGGCGTTCAGACTGTATCCCACAGGTGCTGGCCATTTAGTGAAGGTAGGCAAGGGGCTAGTTTATCACACATCCTTTACCTGGTGATCCCTGGGAAGCAGGAGCTAAAGAAGGGGGTGTGGCAGTGGTGCCTGCCATAACAAGGGGTGCTTCTCTTCTCTTCCTCCACTCTGGTGCCTTCCCTTTGAGGTTGTCACTTTCTGTTCCTGAGTTCACATCCAGCCTTAGACACCAGATGTGTGACCCTGGGCAAGTCACTTAACCCCTGTTTGCCTCAGTTTCCTCATCTGTAAATAGCACTTCCCTCTCAGGGTTGTTGTGAGGATCAAATCACAGAATAATTTTAAAATGCTTAGCACAGTGCCTGGCACTTGGTTGGTTGGTAAGCTGTTGGTCGACCTGCAGCTGCTGTAGGGGTGTAAGACCCAATAAGACAAGCAACAAGAGCTGCCAGCACAGGTTCTGTTGATCTGCTTTTCTAAGGAAAGCAACTTTAATGGGTTAACAATCTCAGTTTAATCAAACACATATATCATTCACTTAGTTCTGGGGGAAAGGATCAGCCCCCTGAACTTCAGTTACAGAAATTACAAACATCAACAGACAGACTTTGTCTGATTCAAATCACAATTCATGGTTATCAGAGAATCACCAACATCTATCTGGGTTGCAAAGCTGGGGCGGGGCGGGGGGCAGTTACGGCTTGCCCAGAATCTCAACACTCCTTCCATGAGTGTGCCTCAAAAGTCAGATGCCAACCTTGGATCTTATATACCCGTATCAGGGCCCTGGGGCACTTGATTACCTCAGTGCTGTAAAGCACTGAAACAAAGAACAGTGAGCAACATTCCAAGACAAAAATATCCCATTTTACCTGCCCCATTCAAACAAAGGCCAGGATCATTAAAGGCTCTTAAGGAAACCACAGCAAAAAGTCCCACCTTAATTACTGATTCAGTTCTTCGTGCTCAGAGAGGACCAAAATGACATCACTATGTTGGGGTCAAGGTACAGTGTATCTGACTGTGCTTGATCAGACCAATGTGAGCTCAGGAAGGCTCTACCATAGGTTGGGCACAAATAGTCCATTTGGAGTGGAGGTGGCTCTAGACTTGCACATCTAATGTTTTTCTGGCACTTAGTAGGCATTTAATAAATGTATGCTTCCTTCCTTCCACTTATGGCGTAGATATCTTATAGTTATTTACATGTTGTCTCCTAATAGAATGTAAGCTTCTTGAAGGTAGGAATAATTGTTTATTCTTTGTCTCCCCAGTGCTTAGCACAGTGCCTGGCACTTAGTAAATGCATATGTCCTTCCTTCCATTTATGCTCTACATGTCTTGTAGGAACATGGTTATTTACATGTTGTCCCCCCAATAGAATGTAAGCTACTTGAGGGCAGGGATAATTTTTTTAAAAAATTAATTAGTTTATTTTTAGTTTACAACATTCAGTTCCACAAGCTTTGGAGTTCCAAATTTTCTCCCCTACCTCCTCCCCAAGAAAGCATGTAATCCGATATAGGCTTTACATATGCATTCACATTAAACATATTTTCACATTAGTCATGTTGCAAAGAAGAATTATAACCAATGGAATAAACCACGAGAAAGAAGGAACAAAACAAAAAGGAGAGAGCAAATTGTTTGCTTCAGTCTGTATTCAGACTCCATAATTCTTTCTCTGGCTGTGAATCACATTTTCCATCATGAGTCTTTTGGAGTTGTTTTAGAACTTTGCATTGCTGAGAAGAGCCAAGTCTATCAAAGTTATTCATCACACAATGTAGTTGAAACTGTGTACAATGTTCTCCTGGTGCTGCTCCCCTCACTCAGCATCAGTTTAAATGAGTCTTTCCAGGTTTTTCTAAAGTCTGCCTGCTCATCATTTCTTATAGCACAGTAGTATTCTATTACATTAATATACCACAACTTGTTTAGCCATTCCCTAATTGATGGACATCCCCTCAATTTCCAGTTCTTTGTCAGCACATAAAGAGCTGCTATGAATATTTTTGTACATGTGGGTCCTTTTCCTGTTTTTATGATCTCTTTGGGCTACAGACCTAGAAGTGGTATTGCTGATTTTTTTTTTTGTATCTCCCATGCTTAGCACAGTGCCTGACATGCAGTAGATACTTAAAAAATTCTTGTTGACTGACTGACCTTTGGTTGGTCATCCCTGACCTAGTCCAACTTTTTTATTTTGTAGATGAGCCACTCAAGGCCCAGAAAGGTTCAGTGACTTGCCCAGGGACATATGGGGAGCACAGAATGAGGATTAGAACCCAGGTCCTCTGACCGCCCCCCCTCCCCCCACCCAGCACCCAGGCTTCCTCTCAGTTGCATCATTTCTAATTCTAAATGAGCCTCTACCAGCTGGATCCTAGGACCATTTTTAGTGTTGTCCTGTAAGTAGGGCACTCTCCAATGCCACTTTACTAATTCTGTAATTCACTAGGGATGTTAGAGAAAGTGGTTGGTCTGCCTTTGGCTGGAAGCACATTCCTTGTGCGGGATAGGCATAGGGGCAGGACTAGACCTATGATTTCATTGACGAGGGGAACTCCCAGGACAGGCGACAACCTCTTCCAATTCAAGTTGGAACCTTCCTTGCACCTAAGTCTTAGAGAGTTGCCTAGAGAATCCAGAGGTGAAGGTTGCCGCCCAGGGTCTGCCAGCCGGGATGGGTCAGGGATGGGACGTGAGGCCAGCTCTCCCAGGCTCTTAGCCACTAAGCTTTTCTGTCTTTGGCCTCTTGGTTTTCCCTTTCTAAAGCTGTTAGTATTTCTCTGTCCTTTAGACTTAGGAAGACCAGCAAAAGTCAGCAATGTAGAAGTGTAAGTGGCAAGTTCAGTTTTGCTTATACAATGCCCTAAACATTAAGTGAGCCCTGATCAGAGACTCCTGGCCATGGGAGGAACCTCAGAGGCCATCATTCTAGGCTCTTCCCCGCAACATTCTTGAAGACTTCTAGTAATGGGGAACTCACTCCCTCAGAGGCAAGCATTCCACTCTCGTCAAGATGAAATGTAACCTTACCCCAATTTATACAGATTGTTCCTAGCGCTGCTGGTGGAGCTAATTTTGTTGGCAGGGATCTGTGTAAACAGGATAATTAATAGTGCAGTGGAAAGACTTAAGATCTGGACCTGGGTTCAAATCCTGACTCTGATACTTAGCTAGCTGTGTGACTGTGGGCAAGTCATTTCCTGCTCTGGGCCTCTACTGTACAACAAGGGGGTCAGACTTGATGATTTTTAACGTCTTCTGGCTCTAGATTCCATAAACCTAATGACTACCCACATTTCTCCAGGTCTTTAGTGTACACAAAACACTTTCCTCCCAACAACCCTATGAGAAAGGTCGGCGGAGGCTTCTTGTGTCCACTTGTCTGTCAAGACTCATCCAGGACCATTGTCTTACCCATAGTCCCAAAGCCATCGTGGGTGAGAGCCATGACTAGATCTCAGGCCTTTTGATTTCATGCCCAGTGACCCCATTATACCTTGGGGGAAAAAACCACACAAAGGACAACAGAGTATGGAACTGTGGAAGGATTTCTGACTTTGGTCTCAGAGGGCTTGAGTTCAAACCCTACCTCACGTGCTTTCTAGGCACACCAGTTAACCTCTTTGGGCCTCAGTTTCTCCCTCTGTAACGTGGCAGGGGGTAGAGGTGTTGACCTTCTGTCATTGATCTCTTTCAGCTCTCACCCATAATGACTAAATTGACTTGTCTGGGCTGGGTAAGAGATGAACAGAGATAATTTATTTAATTTGAGATGATCTCAGGGACTGGACAGGCTCTCTCTGTCATCTCCTTCCTCCTCCCTTTTTCCTCCTAGTCTTTTCCTACTTTGTTAGGGAAAGAGCAAGGAAGTTCAGACCTGTCCTTTTCAGAAGCCAGTAGGATTCTGGGAGGGGGCGGGGGTGGGGAGCCCATGACAAAGGAGAGGGACCACCGGGGACTGGATGAGAGCAAATGTGTTTTCATTGTATCCTCAGGGCTCAGCACTTACATAGTAGGTGCTTAATAAAAATGCTTGTTAATTGATTGAAAACATAATTAATGCCATTCCCTCTTTAGTTGCAAATGGTTGTTCAGGATCGCTATGTTGAAGTGCATTGGGCCTCATGACTCCATGGAGTTGACAGTCTGGTCATCCCATTCCATCCTGTCTTTGTTAGGAGAGAAGTGCCCTGATCCTTCCAAGGGAACCATGATCAGACAGTCAACTAGAGTTTATTAAGCACCTTCTGTGTGTCAGACCCTGGGAGTGGAGACAAAAATGAAAGGGCCCTCAGGGAGCTTCCATTCTGTAGAGTCTCACCAACGGGCGAGTTCTGTCCAGCAGTGCCCATGAAATCCATCCATGCCCTCCTCTGCTGTCCATCACCTGGGGGCGGGGTGCCTTCCTCTCCAGGCTCTCCTGGCATTTTGTGGGGACCAGTAGAGCCCATAGGCGAATCATTTGCCATCTTTAGCCCTTGCTCTGTGGTTTGGCCCATTTTGTCCTCTGGTCCTACATTTCTTAGATAACCTCTTTGACCTCTTTGTATCAGGCTTGTTTCCCCTACTCATGCCCAACACACACCTCTCTTATTTCCTCATAGCTATTTAAAATATGCAAAGGACTTTCTTCTCAACTACAACCCTCTAAGATAAGTATTTCAAATATTATTATCCCCAGTTTACAGATGGGGCAGCTGATTAAATGACCTACCCAAGGTCTTATGGGTATTAAATGTCAGGGGTAGGATTTGAAACTAGGTTGCTGATGATTCAAACTCCAGTGCTCCATCCACTGTGCTATATTGTATCAGCAGAAGGGGACTATGACACATACATGGGTAAGGTAACTAGAACACAAAATAGAGCATAAACATAAGCTCCCTCCCCCCTTCATGTTTCTTTCTATTCACTCATCCTCTAGGAGAACATAAAATTCTGGAGCACAAGGCCTATTGACATTCGTCTTTGTATCCCCAGTAATCAACCAGCAGGCATTTATTGAGTGCCAACTGCATACCACTATGCATTTATTGAGTGCTGACTACACACTGGGCACTAGACTAGGTGCTGAGGGTTAAAAAATAAAAGGGAAACAGTCCCTGCCCTCAAGGAGTTTATATTCCTTTAAAGAAGGAGACAAGGTTGCTAATGCTTGTTGCATTGATTGAATTAAAAGGGTCTTATTTCAGTTTCTGCTGAAATGAAGTCAGCTTTGATTTCACTGAAAACTTAAAGTCCTTGAAGCTAGTGATTCTTGTTGCCTTTCTCTGAGCTCTCAGAGGTTAGCACAATGCCTGGCACACAGTAGGCATTTAATAAATGCTGCTTGACTGACTGAATTCAGTAAAGAAAAGTAGTTCTTCTAGCTGTGATGTAGTAGAAAGAATATATGCCTGGAACTCAGAAGACCTGGTCCCAGGTATTTCCCTGAGCTGCTGTGCCTTAGGTCTGGAGAGTGAAGGGACGTCTGGGCTGTGTGGTCCAACTGCCTCACTTTAGAGATGAGGGATCTGAGAGGGAGAAGGTTTAAAGGGATTTGCTTAGGATTACGCAAACAAAACAAAGTATAAAACAAAAAAAGATTTTATCAATAAAATTTATTTTTAAAATATAGATACATATTAAATATAATAACATCTATTTATTAAAATGCATTTATTTTTAAAAATCTTGTTGAAAGTGGAAAAATTCCCTACTACCCTATGCTCTATGGTGACTCACCTGCCTTGCTCACCCACCCTTAGTTCCAGCTATAAAGGAGGGATGGGAAAAGGCCTATTTCTTAGCCTTTCCTAGTTCAGGTCTAATTCATTTTTCCAAATTAAAAAAAAAAGTTTGGGGGGTTGATTCCTTCTCTTCCCTGAAAGATCATAGAATTACAGGTGGGGTAGGGGCTCAGAGGCAATTTCATCCAGCCTCTGCTGCTGATGCCTTCTTTCCATTCCCCTCTGGCCGGCTGCCTTTGCCCACATCCCATTCTTCCATCATGCGCTCTGGAATGCCTGCTCCATAGGTGTGAAACCTGCTCTCCTCATTAATCTCTATTTCTCCTGCCTTCCATTTTGCTTCCTCCTCCTGACCTCCTTCTCCAGCACTCATTATACGTTCACTCTTTGGCCCCCCCACCCTCGCCCCTAACTCACTGGCCATGGTGGCAAAACTGGACGCTCCCTGTTGCCTCTTGCAGGTTCTCTGTCTATCCCTCTCACTCAATAACCTCTCCTCTGAGGTTGGCTCCATCCATAGCAATCACCCAGTCAAGATTCTGGGAGTGGTTATCTACCAGCCTCCAGATTACTCTTCTCTCTCCTCAAGGAGTTCAGTGTCTGGCTCACAGTTGTTTTTTTTTGTTTGTTTTGTTTTATTTTTTCCTCTTCCTCAACTCCTCCCCTCATAGTAGGAGACCCTTTCAAACACCCTAACTTTCCACTTCCTCACCTGGCTTCCCTTGACTTCCTTTAAGTCCCAAATAAAATCTCACCTTCTATTGGAAGCCTTCCCCAGCCCATCTTAATTCCAGTGCCTTTTTTCTGTTAATTTTTCCTATTAATCCTGTCCATAGCTTGCTTTGTATAGATTTGTTTGCTTATTTTGTTTGCCCATTAGATTGTGATGAGCTCCTGCAGGTCAGGGACTGGCTTTTGCCTCTTTTCCTATCCCCAGCCCTTAGTACAGTGCCTGGCATATAATAGGTGCTTAATAAATGCTTATTGACTGACTGACTTAACTCATTTCACACGGTCTATTGTGCCCCATCTCAGCCACACAGAGATGGTCATGCCCTTGGTCTTGCTGTCATCCGCAATTGTACCACTCCTGTGTTCATGAACTCTGAATTTTCTTCTTTGATCTCAATCTGTTGTTATTCCATTTCTCCCCCTGCCTTGCAACACCAGACAGTTCTTCAGCCACACTGTGACCTTGGATCCCTTGACCCCTCAGTTCCTTCCTAGGCCATCACCCCTCCCCTTAGCTACGATCTTGTTCCTTCCCACTCTTGATCCTTTGGTAAACCGGCTCAACTCCACACTGCCCTTGTCTTGAGTCTTTGCCCCATCATCAGAAACTGACCTTGCCCTGCCAAAACTCAGCCTTCAGGTGCTGCTAACATTTGCTACATGTGCTCCTAAGCAATGGTGGAGAAAATCATGAAACTGTACCGTCTAGTGCTGCTACAGATTTGTTACATCACCCCAACTGGGCTCTCACCAAGGCAAGGCAATGCTTCTGTACCTCCCGAATTAACTCTCTCTCTCTTATTCTCCATAGCTGCTCTTCCAGACCTTTTCTTCTCTCCTCCAGCCTCCCATGGCTCCTCCTTCTCCACCCTTCCAGCTGAGAACTTTGCCTCATCTTTGACTGAAAAAAAAATTGAGACAATTCACTGAATTCCCTCTTCTCGCTTTGTCCTCATCTCACGTCACCTAAATGCCTTCTGCCACTATTCCCTCCTTCACTCCTACCTCATATGAAGAGGTGGTGCTTCTCTTTTACAAGGCACACCTTTCTTGCATGCTTAAGTGATCCCATTCCTTCCCACGTTTGCCAGGAGATTGCTCCCTCCGCCATCCATGCCCTCTTACCTCAGCCTCATCGTCTCCCTTTCTACTGGCTTCTTTCCTACCGGTTCTAAGCGTGTCTAAACATGCGCCTATGTCTCCTCCATCCTCAGAAACCCCTCCCATGTTCCATCCATTCCCGCTAGCTTTTGTCCTACGTGTTTTCTCTCTTTTTTGGCTGAAGACATCGTACTAACTGATGTCTCTGCCTTTCCTCTTACTCTCTTTTTAACTCTACAGTCGGGCTCCCAACCTCGTTATTTGATTGAAATTTCTCTCTCCCAAGTTACCAGTGATCTCTTAATTGCCAGCTCTAATGGTCTTTCCTCAGTTCTCATTCTTCTTGGCTTCTCGGCAGCCTTTGACACTGCTGACCACTCTCTTCTTGATACCCTTTTCTCTCTAGGTCTCCATGCAGGGACTTGTATTGCATCCCCAGCACTTAACTCACACTGCCTGGAACAGGGTGGACACTTACTGTCTGAACAATTCCCTTATTTTCCAGATCGGAAAACTAGAGTTAAGTGACCTGCCCATGTGGGATTTAAATCCTGGTGCTCCTTCTAGACCCAGATTGTTTTCTCCGCACATGGTGATGGAGATGGGGCCAAGGGGAGCTTGAGGCTCTCATCTGGCTTGCTCACTCTTTACCCCCAGAAGATCCTTGAGCCAGCTGTGGGAGAATGGGTTGTGTGTGTATGTGTTCAATGGAGGGTGTGTGAGGAACAGCTGTCTGAACACGGTGACTCCTGGCCTGGGTCCCAGGGGGATGGAGTAGTTGGAAAGGGCTCTGGGCAACGACAGTGACAAACTCTAGAACCTCCAGCCCAGAGAACATGTCTTTCCTGACCCCTGAGTCATCAATAGCAGGTTTGTCTGGAATTCTGTAAGTCACATTTACCTCCTTTAGTCTAATTAACCGTAAATGTGAATTAGTTCCGTGGGCTGACTCACAGAATCCGTTATTGCATCTTGGACAGGGGGTTCAGTGTGTTGCTATTGGAAGCTGGAGAGCCAGGCTGTAGATTTCCATATTTGCCAATTGAGCGCTTTTAAATTATTCATTTGGGCCTGGGTGACTAATGAGGAAGTACATCCCTCATGCTTCATTTGAGACTTTTAAGGGAAATTGCTAAGTAAACATTAACCTAGATGACACACTGATATGGGGAGGTTTAAAGAGTAACCCATTTTACAGATTAAAGTGGCTATAGACTGAGAGCATATGACTCCACTTTCCGTTGGCTGTAGAAGGAGGCAGGGCATTGCTGGGGAAATCACCTGGGGATGGTAGAACGGGTGTCTGACCACCAGGCCGGGTTTTTACTTTTGCTTCGGTGAGTTTTCTAATGATTAAGCATCCTTTGTTTATTTTTAGCTTGCTTGCTTCAAGTGGGGGTTGGCCTGAGGAAGATTGATTATGTGGGTTAGGAAGAGGTGACCACATTAGTTGCTTTTATATAATTGATTTTTATTCACTTCTAATCCAATGTATATAAAAAGATGAAGGAAAAGGAGGAGGAGAAGGAAGAGAAGAAGAATCATCATCACCATCGTCATCATTGTCATCATCATCCTTGGCTTACAAAAGGGGTTCTTCACCCGGAGTTGAACTTGGATTTTTAAAATATTTTTTTAAATTTTAATGAATGAATGAATGAATGAATTTTCAGTTTTCAACATTCACTTCCCTAAGTTTTAAATTTTCTCCCCCTCCCTCCCCCTTCCCTCCCCAAGATGGCGTGCAATCCAATATGGGCTCTACACATGCATTCCTATTAAACACATTTTCACATTAGTCATATTGCATAGAGGAATTATAATGAATGGGAGAAATTAAAATATTTTGATACCCATATTTCAATCTAATCGGTTTTCTTTATATTCATGCGTATTTTAAAAACATTTTGTGAAGGGTCCTTAGGCTTCACCAGGCTGCCTAAGGAGTCCAGAATATAAAAAAGGTTGCCATCTCCTGAACTGCTGGGTATTCCTTCTGTTCTTGGAGTTTTCTGGAAAAGGAGATTCTCTCTCACCAGCCTCCTTCAAGGTTAGGGAGTTACATGGAATCTCCAAATTGGATGGGACCCCATTGAGTCCAACTTGCACTTTAATAAGGATCAGCTTCATACCCCAAGGAAAGAAGTCGGAATCCAGCCCCAGGGCCGGGACCTGACTGCCTCCCCCAAAAGCCCAGTCATTTAAGGAATTTTTCCCCTTTTCAAGGCTTCAGTTGACCTCTTTGCAGGTTCCACTCATTGCTGCTGTGGCCAAGTGGAACAAAGCTAATCTTTCTTCCCCATGACTGAGAAAGTTCTGGCACGCTGCCCCCCACCTCCAGGCTTGGCCTTCCCAGGTCCACCAGTTCCTTGAACCAGAGGCTGGGGCCCTTCACCATCCTTTATGTCACCCTCATTTCTAAATACATCCTTCTCTACCCCCAAACCCAGAGAGATAGTCGTCCTTTGTGTTGTTCAGTCATTTCCGTCATGCCTGACTCTTTGTGACCCTGTTTGGGGTTTTCTTGGCAAAGATACCAGAGTGGTTTGCCATTTCCTTCTCCAGCTCATTTTACAGATGAGGAAACTGAGGCAAACAGGGTGAAGAAAACATTCCTTCTGAGAAAGAATTTTTTTTGAGCGAGGTGATGGGGAAGCAGTTCAGCCAAACTAATCAGTGCACCACTGAGGCTGACAGTTCTGTGTACTGGGAACATTCACTTGTTAACAGTATTTCTATGGGAAAGTGCTGTGGAAAGGGAGCACCTCATATCCCCCTGGGTTCTGATGGAGGAACCACAGCCTCAGTTGTCTTCCTGACAGATAGGTGTGGGTTAGCCTGGAAACCTAACTTCTATTTAGAACATACTTTCTGTGGGAAAATGTATTACATGCATGGTGAAAAGGCAATGCTTCTTCCTATGGACTCTGGGGCTGTGGTAGGATTGAGGAGGGGTGTGGGCTATCCTGGGAACCAGACTGCCATTTCTTAATAAATCAGTCAACCAGCATTTATTCAATTCTTACTATGGGTTAGTCACTGTGCTACTACTGTGTGGGAAAATGCCTTATGAAAAGGAACCATTTCTCCTTCTTTTGGGTTCTAGGGTCAGGCTGGGAGTGGAGAGGAGGGGGAGCCAGCTCAGGTGTGAGCTAGCCTGGCAACTTGAGTTTATGTGTTTCTTTTTTAAAGTTCATAAAAATTAATCTTATTTTATTGATATCTTTTGGTCTTTATATCATCTTCATTTATGAATATATCCCTCTCCTCTCCCCTAACCATTAAGCCACCCAAAGATTAAAAAAAGAAAGAGTTAAAATTCAGCAAAACCAACCAATAGAGCCTGGCAGTATGTGCAGCACTCCACACCCATAGGTGTCCACCTCTCCAAAGAGGGAGGCAGGTGCATTTTCTCAGCTTTTCTCCAGGGACAGGCTTATTCATGATAGAGGCAGAGAATTCTGTTTCATTATAAGTGTTTGTATGGGGAAATATGCTGTATAGTGAGAAGAAACCCCTTCTCTTCATCCTGGACTGGGGTAGGGGAGGGGAATCGTGCCCTGGTGCAGCGTGGGTCAGAAGCTAATGTTTTAGAGGTGATTGCAGTGTGCAGTGTGCCCCTTGTTACTGACCTGGCATTCAGCTGCCTGGCCAGAACACAGCAGATAGCATTACCTGAAAAATTCTATGGGTGTGTATGGTGGTGAGTTTGGTATGGTGTGTGTGGGTAGGTGAATATGGTTGGTTAGTTTGAGGGGAGTGGGTGGGCTAAGGAATTCTGGATGATTAGCTTTCAGAAGAGAAACAGGGTTTGGGTGACTGGAGGGCTGTTCTGTGGGAGAGGGCCCCAGAGGCCAGAACTAGGAGCCACAGGGTTCCAGGCTGGGAGGCTGGGTGATCCTTTGGCAGGGACAACATCCTTGGTCTCTAGCAAACCCCAGATTAAGTAGCCCTGGACTACATGATAGCACTGGGGTGTGTGTGTGTGTGTGTGTGTGTGTGTGTGTGTGTGTGTGTGTGTGTTGTACATTATTAACATTGCTTTCCTGGGTGCCCAGCTAGTTCTGAGTCAGCTCCCCTACACGTTCCCTCCTCATAGCCTGAATCCTGCAGGGGAGCTGGGGAGTTTCAGAAGGCAGAGATTTTATTTTTAGGCCCTGTATCCTCTGTGATGCTATCACTATGGAGATGCAGAGCCTGTGGCCCAGGGAGCTTCTGTGCTCTTCTCCATGCCTAGCAAGTGGGGGTCTTAGTTCTCTCCTGGAATTGAGGTTCCCTAGAACACCCTGCTCCTACTGGCTGCCTGCCTCCCTCTCTTGCAGGTTGACATGATATGTTTTGGGTTTTTCTCCTTTAAGATAGGCAGGGCAAAGTTGAACTACTAAGAGATGATGTGGTTTTTAGTTAAAAGGGCAGAGACAATCGTGTAAGAGGTCACGATATCCCCCTCCCTCTTTAAAATTTCAGTGTGCTCCTTGTGACTGTGTGTGACTGTTTGAGGGTTGGAGACGGTGTAAGAACTTTGCAGAGGAGAGATGTCCTTCGTTCCTTCTTTGAGAGAGACACTCATTGGCCCCAGGCCCTCTTTGGGACTGACCCCAGGGAGGGAAAAAAAGAAAGCTTCTCTTGTAGACATGGAGGAGATGCTGGCTCCCCAACATGTCCCCGATTTCCAGCTTCCCTCCCTAGGGACTTCAGGGAATTTCCCTTTGGGTAACTTCAGGGCTTATCCTGGTTTGACCAAGACCGCATCTCACTCCTGTCTAAGGCACTCATTCATTCGCTCTCCTATTTATTCTTGTATATTCATATCTGTAGAACTTCTCTATTTTGGTTGCTATCTGCTTGGTCAGATAGTCTAATCACTGTGAAACCAAAGCACAAAAAATCTCCAACATCCTTTGTCTCTTTTGCTCCTGCCTGTTTGACCCTAGGCATGTCAGGAATTTTCTCTGAACCTGTCTCCTTCTCTGCCAAGCGGAGATGAAAATACCCTCCCTCACCCTCCTGTGGGCATCTCAGGCCTTAAATGAAATTTATGGGCAGGATGGTACTTGGCACTTTCAGATCGATGGTGATGAGGTTAAGGAAGGATGTCCAGCATGCAGTTGGTCAGACTGGGAGCCTTCGGGGTTATTGCTCCCTTCCCCAAGGAGCTAAGGGCTAGAAAGGCAGCATGGCCTGGTCCTTGGTGGGGTCTGCTGATTTGGCTTTGGAGTTGGCACATGGAGATTTTTAAGCTAGAGGGAAAACTCTGATGCTGGTCATGGGGCTCAGGCCTAGGCTGCGGGTGGGGAGGGGAGAAGTCATTCATGGAAAGGTACAGAATTAGCTTCATTCAACCCCACTGAGGAATAAGTCACCTGACCCACAGAGCCAGGAAATGAATGTCAGAGCTGAAGGAAGAGGCAGCTAGCTCTAGGTGTCCCGGTGCACAGAGCACTGAATTTGGGAGTCGAGAAGCCTTGGGTTTGAATCTGTTCTCAGATACTCACTGCTAGTGGTGTGATCCTGGACAAGGCACTTGTCTGTCCTTAGCCTCTGCTTCCTCAGTATAACATGGGGATAATAAAAGCACTTAACCCACAACCCATTGTAAGAATCAAATGAGATCACATATGTAAACCTCTTTGCAAACTTTAAAGTGCTATATAAATGCTAGATGGGAGAGGCCTTAGAACAGAGAAAGTCAGAGCTGGGAGGGGCATCAGGGCTGAGAGGGGCCTCAGAACTGGGGATGTCAGGGCTGCTTAGAATATTAGAGCTAAAAGTCCATCCTCCTCACTGTAGGGAAGAAGAATTTAACCCCCTGAGAAGAGAAGTGAGTTACTCAAGCTTTCCTGTATCACTTGTCAGTTTCAGTCAGCCAACATTGATTAAGTGCCTACTGTGCGCTGTGATGGAAGGATCAAGTAAGGGTTTTTTCAGGCTCGGGGAGAGACATGGGCATCTTGTGGGCAGTAGAAAATGATCCCGTAGACAAGGAGACATTGAAATTGAATGGAAGATCAGGGATGATAGAAGGAGTAGTTTGTCGGAGGAGATGGTTTGGGAGGGGACCACTTGAACGGGGAAAGGAGTTTGCTTTGATGAGGAGTAAAGCCCACTTCATCATGTGAGACAGGGGTGAGGGAGGAGAGAGGAGCAGAAGGAACCTGCATGATAGGAGATGAGGAAGACAGGAGAAGAGGGAGCTCAAAGAGAATCTCCATTTTCTCTGTGAAATATGAGGCAAGGTTCTTAGCTGAGAGAGTAGGGGGAGGGGGAGCCATGGGAGGCTTGAGGAGGGAGGACAAGGTTTGGAAGAGCATCTGTGGTGAGCTGATAAGGGAGGTAGAGTAGGATTTCTGAGCAGCAGTGAGAGCCTGGCTGAGCTTCTGTGCCACATCATTGTAGTGGATCCGGTCCGAATGGTTGTGTGATTTTCTCCACGTTGTTCAGCCGCCCGTGTATAGGAGTGAGCGTGATGAATGGTGAGAGTTGTTCAGCCTTCGTTTGTGAAGAAGACCGATGACATCACTGGGTGATCCAAGCCTGAGGCTTGGCAGGGCATTGTCAGTGATATGAGAAGAGGACCAAGCATTCAAGAGGGCAGCACCGTGTAGAGTTGAATTGGTTCACCAAAGACTTAAGGTGGCAGGCAGAGGCGAGAAGGGCTAGTTCAGGGTAGGGGCCTGGGAGAGAATTGGGGGGCACAGTGCAAAGAGTGAGGCTAACTTGGAATGAGCTAGACCTGGTCCAGGGGAGTTGGGCTCAAGGGCAGACAGACAGTCTCTCACCATCTCCCTTCTGCCTAATCTTGGTTCATAGAGACCATGGATTCAGAGCTGGGAGGCATCTGAGAGGTTAAGTCCAATCCCTTCATATATTGAGCCACCTGAGGCTGAGAAAGCTTAAGGAACTTGCCCGGGGTCATACAGCTGGTGCACATCTGAGGCCGGGCTTGGACCAAGGTGTTTCTGACTCCAGGGCTTTCCCCCACTACACTGGGTTTACCATAGAAACAGGAAATAAAAATAAGTCTTCCCTTCCCCTCCTCCTTCTCACCACTGCTCACTTTAGAAAACCTGCTGCTATTTCCAGCATCAACTTGGGCGGATGAGTGAGGTTGGATCAGGATCTCTGTCCAGCAATGGTCAAGCATGGGCCCCAACCAGATTCGAATGCAATTGGGAAATATTTAACAAAAGAAATAAAAATACAATAGACCATAGATAATGCTAACATGTGATTTTCTTAGTCCATATGTGTTTACAGGGATCCGTATGTATGTGGTCCCTGTTCTATTTGCTCTCTGGGAAGGCTTTCCTGTTTGTCTGGCAGGACTGATCTGTTAGAGCTTTCCATGCCCCAGGGTCACCTCCATGCCAGCGGGAGTCATGGGGGGGGGGGGAGAAGACAGCCCATGCTGCTGTTCTTGCTCATCCAGGAACTAGGTGCCAGTCCCTTGTATTAGCAAGGCAATAATCACAATATTGATGATGATTAAACTCAACACACATTCAATCCAGCAAAAATCCCACTCTGCTTGCCATTATACCCCTGGAGGCAGAATCAGGAACCCTTTGTGGAATTTTCCTTATGTTCTCCCCTTGCTCCCCTTCAGCATCATCACCCATTCTCCTGCCCAGAGAGAGGCTTATGTGGATAAGTCAGTCTTTTTATAATAATAATTAAGAGAGTCATCTGTGGTCTACTGGAGAGCTAGAAAGCTGGCCTCGGAGCCAGAGAGTACTGGATTCAAGTCTCACTTCTGACACAGGCTGGCTTTGTGACCCTGGGCAGCTTATTTAATATCTTAGTGCCCAAGGCATCTTTCCTAAGACTGTAAGTTGCAGAGAAGATGCCAACATGCATTGGTAGAGGGAGTTTTTTCACCTGGGATTTCTCTTTACCAGTAAAATCACTGGTCCACTCCCTAATCATAACTAGCATTTACATTGCAAATTACTTTCCATACATTATCTCTTTCCTACATCTGTTTGAGGATCATTTGATTCTCAGAAAGGCCCTCGCAGATTGGGGCTATTTTTATCCCTCTTGTGGGCCAAGGTATTAGTGGAACTGGGAGGGCAGGAATGAGCCCCCCCACAGCACTGACCACTGTGAGTGAGGAAGTGGCACAGACCTGGAGTGGTGCTTTGTCCCCCAGCTCCTTGTGGACCCAGCTGGGGGCAGCTCTTAGGAGCTTGGCAAGGAGCTCCCAACACCCCAGGGAACCTCCTCACTGATTGCTTTTTTTATCTCCTTCTGGAGGCTTTTATCTGATTTTATTTTTCTGAACTGCTTTTAGTTGAGATATTGGGATAAGATTTTAGTATAAAAAGACTGTTCAAATCTGTGGGCTCTCCGTGACCCATTGCACCCATTATAGAGCAGCAACCTGGACAATCTCCATTTTACAGATCAGGAAACTGAGGTTGATAGAGATTGAGTGTTTTGACAAGGGTTAAACAGGCTAGGATTTGAGGCAGGATCTGAATTCAGATCTTCCTGATTCCAAGCCTAGCACTATATTGATTGTGCTAGTCTGCCTTTCTTGTTTTTTTTTTTTTTTATAGATTCTTACTGAAGATTCAGAAAGGCAGATAGAAGCTGCCTTCCTTCCCTCTGTTTCCAGCTGCCTTTAAATGACTTGGAGGCCTCAAGTTGAAGAGAGATGGTTGCAGAGAGGTTGGGAGCCTTTAGGAATCAGGACCTTTGACTCCTCTTTCTGTCGTGTGCTCCTGTTTCTTGCCATAAAATAGAAGATCACTGAGTCCAACCCCTTTGCTTGCTCACTTCATGGATGGGGCAGCTCTGGGCCCTGAGAAAGGAAGGGATTTGCCTAAGGACCTATGGGTTGTTAGCAGCACAGTTGGACTTAGTAGTAAAGCTTCTTGAACTCAAGTCAACTAGTGCTGTTACCGAAGATTAAAATGAAGGCCAGAGGGGAATAGTTGCCAGCCTGGGGCCATATCACTTAGTTAATGTTAGAGCTAAGACTAGGGAAAAAATATCAGGGCTAGTACAGTGGATAGCGTGCCTGGCCTGGAGTCAGGAAGACCTGAGTTCAAATGCAGCCTCAGACACTTCCTAGCTGTGTGACCCTGTGTGCCTCAGTTTCCTCATCTGTAAAATGAGCAGGAGAAGAAAATGGCAAACCACTCCGGTGTCTCTGCCGAGAAAACCCCAAATGGGGTCACAGAGAGTTAGACACGGCTGAAACGACTGTACAAGAACAAGCCTCGCAGCCCAGGTCTTCATACTTTCCGTTCAGAGCTCATTGGGTTCTGTCATACTGTCTCTCTTCCAAGCCAATGCAACAAAGACTTATTTAGCATCTACTGTGTATGTTCTGACCACCAGGAATATGAAGACAAAAGGAAAAAATATTTCCTGCCTCTGAGGAGCTTATATTCTGCATGTCTTCCCCCCCTACCCCCGCCCCTACTTCTGCTCCTTGCCTCCTTTTTCTATGATTTCTCTCTGTGCCCCTCCCCACTTCTTTCCTTTTCCATAAGGTCATAGATTCAGACCTTGGACCTCAGAGGCTAACTTTGTACAGTTTTCCCATTGTGCCAACGAGAAAACCGAGGCCTAGGGAAGCAAAGAGGCCTATTCAAGGCAGATAGGTAGTAATCAGTAGAGGCAAGATTTGAATCCAGGTCCTGTGACTCTGGAATCAGTGCTCCTTCCATTCTCCTGCCTTGGGGACCTACTTGTCTACAAGACTGGAAAAGAGGAAAGAAACAAGCCTTTATTATGCACCTACTGTGCATAATGGCAATAAATAGCCATGCACTGGGCTAAGAGATTTACAAATACCACTTGTAAGTTCCATGAAAGCATTGATTATGATTGGTCTAAATTTTGTAATAACACCTCCTCCGCAACTGCCTGGACTGGTGCTTAGCAACAGTAGGTACTTAATACATGCATGTTTTTGTGCCCCTGGGCATCACATAGATGCTTACAATGAACAGTTGTATGCAAAGCACACAACTAGGAGTATTATAGATGACAGCCCTGCCCTCAAAGAGCCTGTAGTTGAATAGGGAATTGTGGGTGTTGTTGTTGAGTAGTTTCAGTCACATCCAAGTCTCTGTGACCCCATTTGGGGTTTTCTTGGCAGAGACACTGGAGTGGTTCCTTCTGCAGCTCATTTTACAGATGAGGAAACTGAGGCAAACAGGGTGAAGTGACTTGCTCAGAGTCTAGTAAGTGTCTGAGGCCAGATTTGAACTCAGGAAGATGAATCTTTCTGACTTTATGCACTATGGTGCCACCTAGTTGCCATGAATAGGGAGATCAGGTGCCAAATGCCTTTTGTGCCTGGCTAAGGGCCTCTCTGTACAAGGAGTGGGGTGTGCTCAGGAGTCCAAGATCCCTTACAGTTTTAGAAACAAAATATGCAGAAAGTGCATCCATTTTTTCAAAAATAAGGGTTATTGATGGCACTTGTCATTGTAGTCATAATCTACTGGAGGCATCATGAGGAAGGGAATAGAAAGCTGGCCTCAGAGTCAGGAAATCTCTGGGTTCAAATCCTGCTCCTCTCTCATACTGGCTTTATGACTCAAGGTACGTCACTTACTCTGTTAGTGCCCATAAGCACCTCTCTAATCTTAGAGGTGGCAGAGACAATGACTTATCTTGGCATGGAGATGACCCCATATCCTGGAAAACCATCCCTGTGAAGCCAGCGCTCTGCCAGGCCCTACCAAGTAGAGGGAGAGGGAATTTCCTCACTATAACCATGAAATCACAGGTTTAATTTCAAAAATTATAGTCATTGTGTATCTTGTTTTTCTGGTTCTTCATGCATCCCTCCATCAGTTCTTATAAATCTATCCAGGGTTTTCTAAATTCCTTTATTTTTTTTCGCCTTGGCATAGTATATGTGGCATTCATGTGCCAGTTTGTTCAGGCATGCCCCTAATCAATGTTTGTTTCCAACTCTTTACTGCCACAGAAGGCAGCAGCTTGTATTCTCTTTGCTATGCTCTAAAGAATGGTGGGTTTATTTTCTCAGGACCTGGATTTAAATCTCCTATTTATTAGCTGTGTGACCTATGGAAGTCTCTCACCCTGTCGGGATCTCAAATGCCTCTTCTGTAAAAGGGTGGGTGTTGGGCTCACTGATCTCCACAGTCCCTTCTGGCTTTCAGGTCCTCGACCAATAAGTATCATAGGCCCTGTGCCTGTCTCAGGAGGAGACTGGCGATGCCTGGTCTGCTCCATGTCCTCTGAGCCTTGGGGAAATGAGATCTGTCCCTCCTCTGGGTCCCCGTTGGGTCGGCTCCTCTGCCAGCTGAGGCTGGGGCTGAGTGTCTGTCGATCTGTCAAGCACGTGGGCCTCTTTGAGTCTGATGGCTCACTTTGCCCTTTTAAAGCTGTCATTTTCTCCCAAGTTGATGGAAATATAAATAATACCTTCCAAAAGAGCAGATGCCAGTTACCAGCTTTGTCTGTGGAGCAGCTGGGAAAGCAGCCATGTGCTTGTGCAGGTGCCTACGCCTTCTTCTGAGGGAAATCAGGTGTGTGTGGAGGGGAACAAATGAAATTAGGTGGGGGTTACAAAGCAAAATCAGGGCGAGCACAAAGCAAAATGGGGAGGGACAAATGAAATCAGTTGGGCATTGAAATAAGGTGTGTGGGGAAGGGGAACAAATGAAATCAGTTGGGGCACACAAAGCAAAATCAGGTTGGGGGACAGATGCAATCAGGTGGGCGGGGCATAAAGCAAAATCAGGTGGGGGGAAAAATGAAATCAGGTGGGGGGCACAAAGCAAAATCAGGTGGGGTGAACCAAATGAAATCAGTTGGGCATTGAAATCAGGTGGGGGGTCACAAATTAATATTAGGTGGCTGGGAAAGAAATTTATCACATAGACCGTGTTCCTTCTTTGGTGTAAGATGTTTCTTGGCCGGTTGTGTTTGGGGAACATTGTAGGCACTTTGGGAGGCAGACTCTTGGCTTTTTGAGTGTGTAGCGGTGACTACACCATGCAGATATGGATCAGGCCAGGGCACCTTTCTAGAGTCCTGGAGTCTTGCTCATATCATCTTACCAAGAATTATAAAATTGAGCCTTCCTTAGAGATTGGCATGGAGAGTGTAAAATTGGAGGGCAGATGACTTTTCTTTTTAAATAAAATTATTTATTTTTAGTTTTCAACATTCATTTCCATAACATTTCAAGTTTTAAATTTTCTCCCCCTCCCTCTTCTCTCGCCCCCCACCCCCGAGGGTGTGCAATCTGATATAGGCTCTACTTATGCATTCATATTAAACATATTTGCCCATTAGTCATGATATAAAGAAGAATTGGAACCAATGGGAGAAACCACGAGAAAGAAGAAACAAAACAAAACAAAACAAAAAGAGAGTAAATAGTCTGCTTCAATCTGCGTTCAGACTCCAAAGTTCTTTCTCTGGATGTGCGTAGCTTTTTCCATTGTGAGTCTTTTGGAATTGTCTTGAATCATTGCATTGCTAAGAAGGGCTAAGTCTATCAAAGTCAGTCATCGTACAATGTTGCTGTTAGTGTGTGCAATGTTCTCTTGGTTCTGCTCACCTCACTCAGCATCAGTTCATATAAGTCTTTCCAGGTTTTTCTGAAGTTCATCAGCTCATCATGTCTTATAGCACAATATTATTCCATTACATTCATGTACCACAGCTTGTTCAGCCATTCCCCAATTGATGGACATCCTTTCAATTTCCAATTCTTGGCCCCTGCTATAAATATTTTTGTACATGTGGGTCTTTTTCCTGTTTTTATGATCTCTTTGGGATACAGACTTAGAGGTGGTATTGGTGGGTCAAAGGGTATGCACAGTTTATAGCCCTTTGGGCATGGTTCCAAATTGCTCTCCAGAATGGTTGGATCAGTTCACAACTCCACCAACAATGCATTAATGTTCCAATTTTCCCATGTCTTCTCCAACATTTATCATTTTCCTGTTTTGTCATGTTAGCCAATCTGACAGGTGTGATATGATACCTCAGAGTTGTTTTGATTTTCATTTCTCTAATCAGTAGTGATTTAGGGCATTTTTTTTTCCATATAACTATACATAGCTTTAATTTCTTCCTCTGAAAACTTCCTGTTCATATCCTTTGGCCATTTATCAATTGGGGAATAGCTTGTATTCCTATAAATTTGACTCAGTTCCCTATATACTTTAGAAATAAAACCTTTATCAGAGACACTAGTTGTAAAAATTGTTTCCCAGTTTTCTGCTTCCCTCCTAAACTTGGTTGCATTGGCTTTGTTTGTGCAAAAACTTTTCAATTTAATATAATAAAAATCATCCATTTTGCATTTCATAATGTTCTTTTATCTCTTGTTTGGTCATAAACTCTTCCCTTCTCCAAAAATCTTACAGGTAAACTATTCCATTATCTCCTAGTTTGCTTATAATTTCAGCCTTTATATCTAAATCATGTACCCATTTGGACTTTATCGTGGTATGGGGTGGAAGATGTTGGTCTATGCCTAGTTTCTGCAGTTTTTATGGAATAGTGAGTGCAGATGACTTTCTTATGGGATCTTAGATCACAAAGGACATCCTGTTCAACCCTCTCATTCTATGGAGGAGGACACTGAGGCGCCTGGGGAGGTGGGGGGACTTATTCAGGGTTACAGTGGCAGAGTTGGTATTCGGGATGAGCTGGAAAAGAGACTGGTTTGGAGTCATGGGAACCTGGTTCCTCTCCTAGTCCTGCCACACACTTGCTTACCTGTGTGACCACGGCCAAGTCACTTCTCTCTAGGCCTCAGTTTCCTCACCTGTAAAATGAGGGGGTTGGACTCAATGGCCTCTGGGGTCCCTTCTACTTATAGGATCTTATGATGCCAAGCCATCCATCTTTTCACCCCACCATTCTTCTTCTTTAATAAAGAAGAGATTCTGAAGAGCCCTCGCTGCTGGCCTTGGGATGGAGTGGGAGACAGCCAATGAGTGTATCACACAAATGCCTCCATGGTCCCAGGTTGTCTCTTTTCCCCTGCACTCCCAGAATAGAGCTGGGGAGGGCAGAAATGGAGAGAAAGAAAGAAATCCCAGGAAAAAAAAAGGGCTGGAACCCTCTAGAACCCTGTCTTTGCCTGGTGGGTGCCCCGATGTTCTGTTCACACAGCCCAGGATGTCAGGGCTAGAAGGAAGCTTAGACTGCCCCTGCCTCTCCCCATGCAGAGAACGAAGCTGAGGCTCAGACAGCTCGTGACCTGCCAAAGGTCATGAACCAAGGAAGTAGCAGAGACAGGTTTGTGACCCAGGTGTCTTGATTCCCAGTCTGGAGTTCTTAATCTTCCAGTAACTACTGGGTGCTGAGATTTTTGAAAGGCTGAGTTTCCTTTATGGATGATTATATGGTTCAGTGCATAAAGTCCTCACCTGTAAAATGAGTCCTGGATTTGTAATAAGAGGACCTGGATTCAGATTTTGGCCATGCTGCTGACCACTTGCATGACCTTGGACAAGTCACTTAAGGGATCTCTTGTTTCTCCTTTTTAAAAATCAGAGTATTGGGCCAGTTACCTTCTGAGGTCCCTCCCAGAGCTAACTCTATAATCCCATGATATTTGGTATCCTCAGCTTCCCACAGGGGCAGGGTAGGGTTGGGGGTGGGGCTGTGGAATCCTAAAACCCTTTGAGAGGTCAGCTAGCTTTGTGGTTAGGGTGACTTTCAGACCTGTGATTTTCTTTTGGATTTAGCATCAGAGCATCATAGACCTCAGCCTTTCATCACTTCTTGCCTGAACTGTTTCAATAGTCTTTCCCCACACCTTTGCCATCCTCTGCTCATCAGCCAAAGTGATCTTCCTAAGGAGCAGATCTGACTGTGTCATCCCTCCCACCCTCACTCTATCAACTCTAGTGACTCCCTCTTACCTCCAGGATATAATCTAACATCCTCTGTCAAGCTTTGAAAGCCACTGCACCCAGGGCCATCTCTAGTCTTCTTGATCTGTGTCTGGCCACTGGACCCAGATGGCTCCAGAGGAGAGAGTGAGGGCGGTGACTTTGCACAGCCTTGCCTCATTTCAGTTCAATTCACTTGCATGTCATGGCATCACCTCCCTGAATTCATGGTCATCTTCAAGAGTGAAGGACAAACAACAAAGCCCTTCCCACCTTTCCAGGCTTCCTACGTTTGACTCTGCCTTGCATCCTGCACAATCCAGCAGCTCTGGCCTTCTTGCCATCTCCTGACTCCATGCATTTTCCCTGGCTGTCCCCCATGCCAGGGTGATGCTTTTCCTCATTAGCTCCACCTTCTGGCTTCCCTTAAGGCTCAGCCCAGGTCTCACCTTCTGTAGGAGGCCTTTCTGCTGCCTATTGCTGGTGCCTTCCTTCCAATATGCCTTCCTTCTGCTCGGGATTTATCTTGTATGTACGAAGTTGCTTGCACGGTGTCTCCACCAGGGGAATGTGAGCTCTGTGACAGCGGGGACCATGTTTTTGCCTTTACTTCATCTCCAGCTTGGCACGTCTCCTGACACATAGTAGCCTTTGACTGATCAATCTAGAACTGGAAGGAACCTTCAAGGTCATCTAGTCTGACCTTTTACAGGTGCCCAAGACCATCCTGGCATTGAGTGGCAGGCGTCCAAGGTGGGATATGAACTCGGGTCCTCTGACACTAATGCTCTTTGCACTGAACTACATGATATCGTTCTGGCAGTGAGTCTCTCTTGTGTGTGTGTGTGTGTGTGTGTGTGTGTGCGCGCGCGCGCGAGCGCGTGTGTGTGTGTGTTCAGGGCTTTTTCCATGCTGTAGAAAGAAGACTAACCCAGCTAACATGGGTTCTTCTCCTTCTCCACTCCCCATCCTCCCTTCCAGATGCCCTCCCCTACACATGCACCTGAATGCCATAATTAGAAACAGGACAGTTGGGGGACACAAGGGAGTCTTTATTTCTGGATTATCCTGTCCCAGGTCCAGCAGAGATTTACTGGGAGTAGCCAGACTATCCCACAGCTCGCTGGAGACAGGATTGTTAAAAACAAATCTCATTCACCCCTTTTCACCCCATAGGACTCCTGATAGCCTTGGCAGCTGTAATGGGCGACTTAAGAAGGAATGACCACCCTCCTGGGCTGCCCTGGGGGTGACGCCTCCTTCTCTCCTGCCTGTGGTGTTCAGGGATCCTGGAGTCCCTGCTTGGCTTCTGTGTGTACCTAGCCCAGTGCTGTGCTGGGTGCTGGGTCCCGGTGGGGAAAGAGGAATACAAAACTGAGAGAAAGTGCAGCCCCCTCCCTTCCAAGAGCTTGGAGGCTGGTACAGAGAGAATGGCCTTCAGCGTTTGAAGGCACACAGCAGGCACTTAAAATGGATTTTGGCCTTTGGCCCTCGTTCCTAACTAGCATAAGTGCTTGGCATGGAGAAGGTGTTTAATAAACACTTGCTTTGATCCTCGCAACAGCCCTGTGAGGGAGGCGCTCCTACACCTTTAAGGCCACTGAGGCTCACTCAGGTCATGGCTGGAATCTGAGGGTTGAGCTGGGTCTTTCCAACTCTTCAGTTAAGTGCTTTAGCCATAATGTCCTATGTCCAGATCGGGGCCCAGAGCTCCTCGTTGGCAGTGGATCCCAGATCCTAGGGACCATCTGGTCCAACCGCTTCCTTTTACCCAGGGGCCAGGTGGCTTGTCTAAGTCCTCCTCAGAGGTGAGAGTTCAGCTCAGGTCCTGACAGTCCTTACTGAATGCTTGTTGGTTGTATTGATTACAGAGTTATCTCCCAGTGTCTTGATGAGGCTCCAAGGTGTTCAGTGATTATTCAAACAGGGTAGCTAAACACATAATGTCATGTGATAGCTGTCATTCAGTCAGTCAACAAGCATTTATTAAGCACCTACTGTGTGCCAGGCACTGTGCTAAAGATACAAAATGAGACAAAAGACAGTCCCTTGCCCTCAAGGAGTTTGCAATCTAGGGACAGACACAACATGTAAATGAATCTATACAAAGCAAGAGGGAAGGCACTGGAATTAAGAGGGGTTGGGGAGGGCTTCCTGGAGGAGGTGGGATTTTATTTGGGACTTAGAGAAAGGCAAGGGCATGACTAGTCAGAGCAGAGCAGGGAGGGTGATCCAGGTATAGGGGCCAGCCAGAGAGAATACCCAGAGCTGAGAGATGGAGAATCTTGTTTATGGAACAGCTAGGAGGCCGGTGTTGCTGGATTGAAGAGTTTTGTGTTGGAGAAAAAGGTGTAAGAAGACTGGAAAGGCAGTAGGGGAGCGGGGCGTGGGAAGAAGGGTTTTGAATGCCAAATAGAGCGTTTTTAGACTATTGGAGTTTATTGATGGGGGAGTGACATAATCAGACCTGCACTTTAGTGGCCTAATGAAGGCCAGATTGATGTGGAAAGAGACCTGAGGCAAGCAGACCACCCCCCACCCCCACCCTGGCCCCCACCCCAGCAGCTTTTGCAATAGTCCAGGTGTAAGGTATTAAGGGCCTCAACAAGAGTGGGGACAGTGTCAGAGGAGAAAAGGGGGAGTATTCGGGAAATGTTGCAGAGGTGAAATCTGCAGACCTTGGCAATAGCTTGGATATGGAGTAGGGGCGGGGTGTTAAGAGATAGTGAGGAGTCCAGGATGACTCCTAGGTTGGGAGCCTGAGGGACTAGGAGGAAGGTGTTTCCCTTTACAGTAAAAGGGAAGATAGAGGGTGGGGAGGGTCTAAGGGGGAAGATAATGAATTCTGGTTCAGAAATATTTTATTTAGGATATCTACCAGCTATCCACTTCAAGATGTATGGAGGCATTTGGAAATTCAAGATCAGAGGTCAGCAGAGAGATTGGGTCAGGAAAGGTACGTTTGAAAATCAACATAAAGATAAAGCATAATTAAATCCAAGGGAGCTGATGAGATCACCAAATAAGGTGGTATGGAGAGAAGAAAGAAGAGGAGCCAGGATAGAGCCCTTTGGGACACTGTGGTTAGGAGGGTGTGATCTGGAGGAGACAGCAAAGAAGACAGAGAAGGAATGGTTAGAGAGGTAGGAGGAGAACCAGGAAGATGCATGCATGTATGTGTGTGTCTTTGTGTCTACATATGTCCTGAAAACCTAGAGAGAAGAGAGTATCAAGGAGGAGAGAATGATCAGCAGTGACAAAAGCACAGAGAGGTCAAGGAGAATGGGGACTGAGCAAAGGCCATTGGATTTGGCTAATAAGAGACTATTTGTAACTTTGGAGAGAGCATCTTCAGTGGAATGATAAGGTTGGAAACCAGATTGTCAGGGGAGAAAGCGGAGGGGCCTATTGTAGATGGCCTTTGGAAGGGCCTTAGCCTCAAAGGGCAGAAGAGATACAGGTTGGGTTCCTCCCCAGTCTCTCTCCTGTCTACACCTTGGCCATCTTTGTTTGCATTAGGATACTACATTCTACACTCTTGGCTCAGGCCCCCTCTCCCATATCACTCAGCCAGCCTGGCCCATCCAGGCTTTGCAAACTTTAAAGCAATATAGTCAGCAGGGAGGGAAGGATCAAGTGAGGATTTTTTCAGGATAGAGATGTGGGCATGCATGAGGGCAGTAGGGAATGAGCCAGGAGATAGGGAGAGATTGAAAACAAGTCAGAGTGGGGATAACAGAGGGGGCAATCTGTTGGAGGAGATGGGATAGAGTGGGATGGCTTGAACTGGTAAAGGAGTTAGCCCTGGTGAGGAGTAAGGCGGGGGAAAGTGGGAGAAAGTGGAACTTCGCCCTGAAATAGAATCTCTTCATACAGCAGCACCCTGACAAGTGGTTGGTTATTCAGCCTGTTGGAAGACCGTCAGGGAGAAGGAACTCATTACTTTCTGAACCAGTCCGTTATGCTTTTGGGGTTGGCTTCTTCGTATATCATGGGTACCTGGGTCCTCTTCCCACTTCTGAAGCTAACTCTCTGTGTGACATTCTCTGAGCCTCAGTTTCCACATCTACAAAATGGGGGGAATCAGACTAAATGATCTCTAAGATGTCATTCTACTCTAAGCCTCTCTGAACAATGAAATTACCCTTGAATGGGCTAAGGATTTTTCCCCTCCCCCGCAAAAGAGGGGCTTTGGAGGAGGTGAACTTGGTGACCTTGCTGTTCCCAGGCTCTTGATGGCCTGTGCCCTTTCCTTCTGGAAGGTGGAATCTCATGCTGGGCCTGAAAGCCAGGCAGTGGTTTTTTAGCCTCCCAACACCAGGGCCAGGGAAGTACTTTTCAGTGAAATCATCATAAAAATAAAACAAACACACCATACCCACACGCCACACCGTGTGAGAGCTTTTTCCACAATAAAAACTGAGCAGTAACTGAATGTTCTCAACACCCAAGACTTGGCTGAGAAGCTGGGGCCCAGAGGAAGCAGTGAAAGCCACTGGTGTCTTGTCTGTAGTCACCATGGCCTCTTAGGTGGAGGCAGAGGGGGCGGGGGATTAGGAAGGAAGACACAACACAGGCTCTCTGACTCCTTTGGGGGAACCTTCACTCACCCACCCACCCCCGCCATGGCCCAAAGGTTGGAGCCAAACAAACCAACCTTCCTCCCTCCCTTCCCTCCATCCCTTCCTTCCTTCCTTCCTTCCTTCCTTCCTTCCTTCCTTCCTTCCTTCCTTCCTTCCTTCCTTCCTTCCTCCCTTCCTTCTTCTCTCTCTCTCTCTTTTTCTCTTTCTTTCTTTCTTGGGCTGGGGAGGAGGGAAACAGGGAAGCATCAGCCTTAGCTCAGCAAATCAATCAGTCAACCAGGCATTTATGAATTGCTTACTGTGTGCTAGGCCCTGAAGATACAAAGGCAGAACTAAAGCCATTTGTGTCTTTAGGAGCCACGTCACCTTTCTACTCACTAACCTCCAGTGACTCCCTATTACTTATAAAATCAACTATAAAACTCTCTGTCATTTAAAGAGCTGCACACCCCAGCCCCTCCTACATTTCTAGTCTCCTTACGCAGCAATCTCCTCTGAATACAGCTTCCTGTTAGTGCATATCTCTTCATGTCTCTCCAGCCTTCCATCTCTTTAGTCCAACTATTTTGGCTCGTATTAGAGGCAGCTAGCTGTCTCAGTGGAGAGAGTGCTATACCTGGAATCAGGAAGACCCGAGTTCAAATCCAGCTTCAGACACTTAATGTGTGACCCTGGGCCAGTCACTTAATTTCTGTCTGCCTCAGTTTTCTCAAACTGTAAAATAGGGATAATAATAGTACCTACCTCCTGGGGCCATTGGGAAGATCCAGTGGGATAATAGCCTGTAAAATGCCTGGCACATAGTAGGTGCTACATAGGTGTTAGCTGTTATTATCATTCCTCTTTCTCATGTGGGTCCTGCAGCACCCCCTTCCCTGTGCCTTTGTGTTGGCGGGCCTCCATGCCTAGGGTGTTGGGCTTTCCTGGCTTCTTTCAAGACTCAGCTCAAATCCAACCTTCCACAGGAGGCTTCTCTTGGTTCCCCCAACTGGTAATGCCTTCCTCTCCTTGTCTCCTTTCCATATACTCTGCAAGTATCTTGTATCTAATGAGACAGAGAGAAAGCCAGATGGGTGGTAGATGTTGTTTGCCCCATTAGACTGGGAGTCCCTTGAAGGTAGGCAGTGTCTTGGCCTTTCTTTGTAGCTCTGGCCCTTGGCACAATGCCATGAGATAGTAGATGCTCAATAAAAGCTCAGTGACTGATTCTTTTCTTTCTCATCGTATCCTAAGGATCAAATGAGATGTTTCTTGAAGCTCTTTGTGAATCTTCCAGCACCAGATATAATTGTGAAAACTTCGATCTAGCTGTTTCCTGCCCTCTCAAATAAAGTGTTTGGAGGCACTGAAGCCTCTTTTAGCTCCAGCCTTCTTGGTCTCTGTGGTCCTATTCAGAGATTTCATGGAGGAGGAGAAGGAGGAAGTTGAACTTGTCTCTGATTCCCCCCACTGGCTAGTTGTTTTGGCCAAGGGATACCTTGGCAGTCTGATCAGTTCATCAATACTTACTAAGCACCTACTACGTGCCAAGCACCTGGCGATACAAAAAGAAGCAAAAGACAGTCCTGGGCTGAAGCAGGACATACAAACATATACAAAGCAAGCGGTATACAGGATGAGGAAGAAATAATTAACAGAGGGGAAGCATGGAATGAAGAGGGGCTGAGGAAGGCTTCCTCCAGGAGGCCGGGGAGATCAGTAAGCAGAGTGGAGGAGGGAGAGCATCCCAGGCATGTGAGATGGCCAGAGTTAATGCCCCGAGCCAAGTCAAGCTTAAAGAAACCTATGGATGGAGGGTTGAATGACCTGGACTCATTTCATGACTCATTCTCAGTTACCCTCTGGGTGCCCCAATTTCTCCCTCTATAAAATGGAGCTTGTGAGCCCTGCCTTGTTCCTGTTGGAGTCTGGGAGCCCTGCTGAATGCTTTGGAGCCCAGTGGAACATAAGCGCCTTATAAACTGGTGGAAGCCAGTCTTCTTTACAATTTTCTCTAGTGGCCTTGACAGCCTTTTACAAAAAACCTTTGGCCAAGAGACGCAAAGTGGGTGGTTGTTTGGCAGCCACACAAGAGGTTAGTGTCAAGGGCTCTGCCTGGGCTGGAGCTGAGAAAAGGTCTCAAGTGAGAGGTGGGGCCTGAATTGTGCTTTGAAGGAAGTGAGAGAGTCTATTGGCCAGGGTTGGGGAAGGAGTATATTCAGGCACGGATGACCATTTTGTACAAAGGTGTGGAGGTGGGAGGTGGAAGGTTGCACCTATCTGGCCAGTTCCATTAGGAGGGAGGGTGGATGAAGGGAAGTAATATGAAATCAGTCTGGAGAGGTGGCTGAGAGAGGAGCTTCTTGAGGTCTGATGCTTTCCTCTCCTTTATCGTCAGCACTTAGAACAGTGCCTGGCACACAGTAGGCGTTTAATAAATGCTTATTGACTTGAGCTGTACCTCATATCACAGAGATGGCACTGATACTGCACCTACATATACCTTAGCTTTTAACCTCAGAGGAGAGGTGCAGAAGGGGCTAGTAAATAGTGGTGTAGTGAGTTGAGTTGGTTGGTTTTTTTTTTTTAAGGAAAAAGTCAAACATGGTTTCAGGTGCCCCCCTTGAAACAATTCACCAAAGGGTTTAAAACGTGCCAAGCCCCGGTACACCCAGAGACCTGAGTGATGACTTTCCGTTTGACTCACCCGTGTCAGAAAGCTGATACAGCTTTCCGTATTACTGGTGAGATGTGATGGGGTCATAGCCGACGTGGGCTGCCGACGTGGGCTCCCGGCGTGGGCTCCTGATGTGGCCTCCCATTAAGAAAATGATTACTTTAAAGAAAAAAGTCCTGCTGGAATTGTACTTTGGGGTCCCCAGTTTTGAAAAGTTTTGAGGCAAAAGAACTGGGTTCAAATAACAACAGAGCTGCTTACTACCTGTGTGAACTGTGGGTTTAAATGTTAATGTAAGAAGAAGACTGGGTGGCTGGGTCTGGAGTCAGGAGCATTTCTGTGCTGCAGTGGGAATGGCATCGTCTTTGGAATCTTACCTTTGATGCTGCCTGTGAAACCTGGGCCAAGTCACTTTACCTCCTGGGCCTTAGTTTCCTCATATTGAAATGAGGCGATTGAAGTGAAGCCATGTACTCAAGATACAGAAGAGCACAGATGCTTCTTCTTTTTCTTCTTTTTGTTCTTCTTGTTCTCTTCCTTCTTCTTCTTCCTTCTTCTTCCTTCCTCCTCCTCCTCCTCCTCCTCCTCCTCCTCCTCCTCCTCCTCCTCCTCCTCCTCCTTCTTCTTCTTCTTCTTCTTCTTCTTCTTCTTCTTCTTCTTCTTCTTCTTCTTCTTCTTCTTCTTCTTCTTCTTCTTCTTCTCCTCCTCCTCCTCCTCCTCCTCCTCCTCCTTCTCCTCCTCCTTGTTCTCTTCCTTCTTCTCCTTGTTCTCTTCCTCCTCCTCCTCTTCCTTCTTCTTGTTCTCTTCCTTTCTTCTTCTTCTCCTCTTCCTCCTTCTTTTTCTCCTCCTTCTCCTCCTCCTCCTCCTCCCCCTTCTTTCTTCTTCTTCTTCTTCTTCTTGTTCTTCTTCTTCTTCTTCTTCTTCTTCTTCTTCTTCTTCTTCTTCTTCTTCTCCTTCTCCTCCCCCTCCTCCTCCTCCTCCTTTCCTGTAATCCACCTATTGACCCCTAAAAAGTCAGTGGAGTCAGCACTGAACCAAAACTTACACTGTGTTGGAAGGAAATCAGAACTTCATGGCGTACTGTAGTCAAATGGATGAAGACAGTGTCATGGAAAGATTGCTGGATTTGGAACCAGAGGACCTTGAGTAAGTCACTTAACCTGCCTTCGTTTCCTATTGTAAAGTGAGGGTGTAGGACCAGACAACCTCTTCCTTGACCTAGATGTCTGATTCTAAAAAAACTGTAGGTTTAACTGTATCAGAATTCAATATAGTTGTATCCTATTTAGAAGGGGGAAGGATCTCTTAGTTCTGTTCTGCAGATGAGAAAACTAATGCCAGAAAGGATATGAGACTTGGCCAAGATCTTCTTACTGGTACTAAGTAATAGCCTCAGGATTTGAACCCATGTCCCCATAAGTCCCATGCTCCTTCC
Source organism: Trichosurus vulpecula (assembly GCF_011100635.1). Taxonomy (NCBI): domain Eukaryota; kingdom Metazoa; phylum Chordata; class Mammalia; order Diprotodontia; family Phalangeridae; genus Trichosurus; species Trichosurus vulpecula. The sequence continues at coordinate 37,684,529 of NC_050573.1, read as the reverse complement.
CTTAGATCCTGTGCCTTTCAGTAAAAGTACATCAGAGCTAGACGCATGGAGCTCCGTTCCTCGTCATTTTGGAGGGCTGCCCCTGAATCGTTTTCATTTTATGGGAACTTTGGTCTTTTGCCTTTCTTTGTATCTCCTTTGCTTGGCAGTGCCCAGCACACAGTAGGTGCTGAACAAATGCTTATTGATCTACAGTTGTCTGTCTCTTCTCAAGTTCCCAATGATCTGTCTTCTTTGTTTTTTCAAATTAAAGTGACTTCTGATTAATTTTCTTCCAAGGATTCCCCAACATCCCCTTGAGATAATTAGAGACATCTTGAGTTGTCACCAAACCAGGGCTAGGGCTCATCGAGTTAAGAGGTTCCTTCTAGAGCTCTTGAGCTTCCCAAGGAGGAAATGCTTGATAATAAGCACTAAGCTAGAACTCTCATCACTGATGATAAGAGCGTGGGGTCACAGGCGTGTGGCTGTATGTGGCCCAGTCACCTGCCTGTCTGTCACCGGTACGTGGAAGGATGATTGAATGGGGCCTGGCCCACTTCTGTTTCAATCGGGGGAGATGTCTTGCCTGACTTTCTGGAGCATGGAGAGCGAGCCAAGGGATGGATTTTTGAGTGATGCTGGTCCCTGGAGCTAAGACTTGATGTTGGTGCTAAGTCACAGTGTTTCTAGAAGGGACATGTGTTTGACAATCCTTACCGCATCCAGTAGCCAGATGGTCTAAACAACCAATCAGTGGTGCGGTATGTAAATATTTTCAATCATTACCATGGCGCCGTTGTGTTGACATAAAAGTGGATGAAGTATAACTTGGGGGATGTCGCCTGTTCTCACTGCTGGGGCCTGGGCCAAGCTGGAGACCCAGGCCCTGCCTGACGTGAGCCCTGTGGATGGAGGGGAGAGAGCCTTTGGGGTAAGTTACATTCTCAGGCTTGTTTTTCTTTGCCTGGCCCTGTTAGCTGGGGTAGTTGTAGTCTTTTGGCCACTTCCCCTCATACAAAGGAGCAAGCCCTGCTGTTACCCTCCTTTTTTCTACCCACCTGTAGTTTTTCCATTTTGACTTTCTTTACTGTGACCCAGAAAATAAAGGAGAAGTTGCTACAGACAGGAAGACTGAGGTTGACTTATGATTATGGCTCTGGTGGTTCTTGCATTTGCCTCAACTCCCCATCCCAGTTAAGGACCAGCCGTTTTCTATCTCCTCTTCCTTCTCTCCACTCTCCATCTTGGCAGGCTCATGACTTGGACTAGCACCTCTCTGCAGATGACTCCCGAATCTGTATTTCTGGTTCTGACCTCAAGACCCGCATCTCTGCCCTGTTAACTGAAGAGGACTTCCTCCTCTTTCCATTTACTAAAGTGTTCTCTTCCTCTTAAAACCACTTTGGATGACTTTGTCTTTACATTGTATATATTTATGTTTACTCACCAGGTTGTCCCTCCCTCGGTGAACTCCAGTGGCTCCCTATTATTCCAAGAACAAATATAAAATCCTCTGTCACTTAAAGCTCTATAAAACCTGGCATCTTCCCACTCTCTGGATTGTCTTCCACCCTGCTTTCATCCACACATACTTTGATCCAGATATGGTGTCTTCCTTTTGGTTCTTAGAATAAAATGCTTCATTTCCCATCTCTAGGCCTTTGCACGGGACTGTCCCCCGTTTTTGGAATGTTCCCTCTGTGAGACTGACTTCTGTCTCCTCTGTATATACCTTATTACTCATGGTTATTTACACATTGTCTCTTCCGTGAGAATGCACACCCCATGAGGGAGGGTAGTGTTACTGCCCTTTTTTTGTATCCCTAGCACTTAGCGTGGTGACTAGCACATAGTAGGTACTTAATAAAGAATGATTGACTGTTGACCACCTTGTGTACCTGTTGGGCATATCCTGCCCAGTAAGCTTCCTGAGGGCAGGGGCGTCTCATGTTTGTCTTTGTATCCTGAGCTCTTGGCCCAGTACCCGTCACACTCTAAGTGCTTAATAAATGCATCCTGAATGGCTCATATGGAAATATGTTTTGCATGACTTCGCATGTTTAAGCAATATCATATTGTGTACCTTCTCAGGGTGTGAGGGGGGAGGAAAATTCGAAAGTCAATTCTTTAAAATGAATGTTAAAAATTTTTTAAATGTAAAGTTGGGAAATATTTAACAAAATAAATAAAATATATTAAAGTACATGTTGATTGATTGACTTTAGTCGGTTGTTCATGGGGGCATCTCCATCTGGATATCCCACTAACACCTCAAATGCAACATGCTCCAAATTGGGCTTGTGATCCCCTCCCCACCCCAACCTTTTCCTCCTCTTCATTTTGTTATTTCTCAGAAGCAGCACATTCACCGAGTCTCCTGTGCCTGAAACTTGAGTGTTACATGCTGCTTTGCCTTCTCCCTCTCATCGCCTTTCCAAGCTGTCATCACTTCCTGATGATTCTGTCTCTGGATCGTCTCTCACGCTCCTTCCTCTCCTTTGTTCCTCCTACCCCGTCCTAGAGCATGCCTCCCATCACCACCTGCCTGGACTTATGCCATGTCCATCTTAGCATATATGTAGGTCTTCCTGCTTGTACTCCATCCCCTTTTAAACTCTCGCCCCTTCCAGACTCAGCTTCCTTCCAGCTCACATCTCTCCCCTGCCCAGAAATCAGATGTGACTTGTTATTCTGGGTTCCTTTAAAGCTCAGCTCAAATGCCGCTGCCGCCATGAGGTCTTTTGGGATTCCACCCTGCTTTCCTCCCTCCCCCAACCTATTAATGTCTCCCCTTAGATATTCCCTTATACTTGTTTTCTCTCAACTCCTATGTGTGTATGTTGGCTACCTCAATAGAATAGAAACTCCTCGAAGACAGAATCTCTTTCATTTTTGTTTTTGTATTTTTGGGGCCTAGTGTAATATCTGGCACACAGTTGGTGCCTAATGGCAGAGGGGAGGGAATGAGCATTTATTAATTGCCAAGCACTGTGCTTTTTATAAATGCTGTCTCATTTGATCCTTACAACAACCCTGGAAGGTAGATTCTATTATTATCCCCATTTTTTAGTTGAAGAAACTGAGGTAAATTACTTGTCCAGAGTTATACGACTATGAGGCAGGATTTGAACTCAGGTCTTCCTGACTCAGGCCCAGCACTTTATCCGATAAATACATATTTGTTGACTGATTGATTCATTGCCTGCTGAGTAAAGTTCGTACTTTCTTGCCTGTCATTTAAGGCCCTCCATCATATGGTAGTACCCTAGCTTTCCAAACATTTCCTACATTATCTTCCATGTAAAATGGGTGATGTCTTTTGATTTGTGTGTTAATTGGATTTAAGGGAGGCAGAGTTGCACGAAGTCATCGGCCTCACTGACCTCCAAAGTCATCACAGTCCAGCGGCAGGACAGAATCAAGATGACTGGCAATGGCCCAGGCTGCAGTGAATGACCTTGGTGTCTCCGATGTCTAACCAAGGTCTAAGCCCTCCACAGAGCCTGCTTCAGCCGCCTTCATGGCCATTGGAACAAATTGTTCTCATCCTCCCATTCCTCCAGGGGACGTCTTCACATGTTTGAGGTAGACACACCCCTAACTCACCATGGGTTTGAGGCCCCTTAGTTCTTCCATGTAATCCAGGATCACGCCACAGCTTTCTGTTCTTTGTTCTCCCCAAGGCTTTTCTCTGTGCCTGAGCTGATCTCTCCCATTCTTTTGCATGGTGTTGGGTCCGTTCCTGCTCTGGCACTCTAGGCTTTCTAGTTTAATTGAGAGGTAGTCGGCTGAATTTGCAGGTGAATCAGCCTCTCTGCCAATCCACCACCAGCATCACAGACTCTCAGAGTGGGAGTGGATCCCAGAGGCCCAGACCTGACCAGCACCTGGAGTCCTCTCGCCTCATGCTCCTACATGAAGAGCTTTCCCTCATTCTCTTGCTCTTCCCCCTCAGACCTCATCAGGTGCTTGTCTTGTACTTCTCTGGTATCCTTAGCTTGCAGTATTTTATGCTCAGCCACCTTTGCTGGGATAATACTCCCCACTACACTGTAAACTTTAGGAGGGAAGGGGTCATGTCTTATTCAAAGAGTATTACCTTTTGTAGCATCTGATACAGTGCTGTGCACACAGGAGGCATTTATTAAATATTTTGGGTTGATCTACCAGCAAGCATTTAGTAAGCTGCTACTATGTGCCAGGTGCTGGGGCATATCCAAAAAGCAGTTCTTTCATGAATGAATGAATAAAATTTGGGATGGGAAGAGAAAACTTTGGTGACATCATTATTTGTATATGTGTTTCTTATTTTTACTATCAGACTACAGTCTCTAGGAGGACAAGGAAATGAGATTTATTTGTATCTTTGTATCCCTCATCCAATTTATAATAATAGCTCATAGTTATATAGCACTTTCTTCTCAATAACTTTTAAAGATAAGTAATTTTTAAAAACGGTATTGATCTTTTTTTTAATTACATCCTTTGCATTTCCAAATATATCCCTTCCCCATCCCTTACACCAAAGAATAAAAAAGAACAGTTAAGCAAAATTAACCAAGACATCAAGAGATTCTTGCAATATGTGCAATGCCTTACACTCATAGGCCTCCACCTCTTCAGAGAAGGGAAGGAGGTACATTTTCTATCTTCCCTAGAGCTAGGCTTACTCGTGATTATAGAACATCGTTATCATCATTATTAATATTATTAGCTCTTTCCAATTATATTGTCATCATTTTGTATATTGTTTTCCTAGTTCTGCTCACTTCACTCTGCATTAATTCTCTTAAGTCTTCCTGGGCTTCTCTGAATTCATCACATATGTTGTTTCTATTGAAATGCAAGGTCCTTGATACTAAAGATTGTTCATTCTTTGTATCCTCAGTGCTTGGTGCACTGTAGGTGCTTAATAAATGCTTGCTTACCACTGCTAGGTCTACATCCCAAAGATCAAAAAAAAAAAAGGGAAAAACACCTATTTGTACAAAAATATTTATAGCAGCTCTTTTTGTGGTGGCTAAGAATTGGAAATCAAAAGGATGTCCGTCAATTGGGGAATGGCTAAACGTGCTGTGGTGTGTGATTGAAATGGAATATTATTGTGCTATAAGAAATGACAAGCAAGATGATTTCAGAAAAACTTGGAAAGACTTATGTGAACTGATGCATAGTGAAGTGAACAGAACCGGAAGAACCTTGTACACAGTAACAGCAATATTGTTCGATGAAGAGTTGTGAATGACGTAGCTATTTTCAGCAATACAATGATCCAAGACAATCCCAAAGGACTCATGATGAAGCATACTATCCACCTCCAGAAAAAGAACTGATACTGATTGAATACAGACTGAAGCATGCTATTTTTAACTTTCTTTCATTTTCTTTTATTCAGGTCTTCTTGTCTAAAATGACTAATATGGAGATGTTTTACATAATTGTACATGCCTAACCTAAAAAATAAATAAATACTTGTTGAATGTAATTGAATTTATCTAAATTTAATTAAATTTTATCAACTACCAAAAAAAAATGGCACCATAATATTCTATTGCATTTACGAGGTAGTGATGTATTACTATTCCCTTTTAAAAGATGAGGAAGCAGGCTCAGAAGGTTAAGTGATTTTCTCATGGACACACAGCTAATAAGTGTCAGAGCTCAAAATGGAACCCAGGTCTTCCTTGTTCTTAGTCTATCATGCTGCCTCCTGCATAGCAAGCACTAAATAAATATTGGATGGTTGATTGACTGAATGAATGAAAAAAAAGCCCAAGGTTTCCTTACAAGTCACCTGGAATTACATTGTGAATCATTCTGATCACATCCGTAAGTGCACCTCATCTATAGGTCCTCCTCTCTGCCCAGAGTGGAGCAATCCCCATTTCCTCCTCTTTCTGGGGCCCAGCTTGCTCATTATAATTACCCAGAATTCAGGAAGTTTTGGGGGATTGATACTGTTGTTCTTTCTAGTTACATTGTTGCAGTCTCATACATTACTTTCTTGGTTCTACTAATTTCACTTTGTATCAGATCATAAACCATGCTTCTCGGTGGCCATCCTTTACGTTGTTTCTTACCACACAGTAAGATTCCTTATATTCACATAGCATGATGTTTAGCAATTCATTCCTTAGTCGATGGGCATCTACTTGGTTTCCACTTCTTTTGGACTACGAAAATGCTGTCATAAGTATTTTGATACATATAGCGGTGCCACTCTGGGACCCCCAGATTTTTCAGAGGAAACTATCATGGGGGCCTCTTCCATTTTGTACATGTGTACCTTTGAATTTTTTGAACCGCAAAATTGGCCTTTCCACGTTCCTCATCATTCTAGCCTATTGAAGTCCATCTAGATCTTGACTCTCTCTTCTAATATGTTAATTTTGGGTTATCTGTACATGTGATCAGCATGCCCACCTCAGTGGCTTTACATTAGATTGTAAGGTCCTTGAGGGCAGGGACTATCTTTTGCTTCTTTTTGTATCCTCAGAGCTTACACAGTGCCAAGCTCAATAGGTGCTTAATAAATGTTTATTGGTTGTTTGGTTGTTCTTAAGCCACTGATAAAAATCTCAAGCTGTAATTTTTTTCTGGAGGTGGCATTGACTTTGTATAAGACTTTTGGGAAGAACATGAGGACAGACATGGCATTCTGAACTTTGGCAGAGAAAACTTTTACATTTTGTTACTGTTTGTGTTACTGTTTGTCTGTGAAGCCTAATCAGGGAATTCATTTCATGGTCATTGTGAACTTAACTGAACCTTTGTCCTACAGGACCCTGGTGTCCTAGGACATTGATTTCCTTTTGGGATACGTGAGCCCATGGGCACACTTGCGGGGGAGGGGGAGGTATTGGTATTTCTCAGGGCCTGCTGCTGAATTTTGTAACTTTGTCCCAATGTTTTAAGGAGAAAAAAAAAGAAAAGTAAAAATAGCCCAGCAGCTCTGGGAAACAAAGCCTATGGGAGAACCCATGGGGACAGAAGCAGAAATAGAAGTGACTTCATTCAGTTTCCTTAGAATTTTGGGGTGCTGAGGAACCCCTAGGCCCATTCTGGTTAGGTGGCTGGTTGTCCAGGCCCTTAGCCATCTGGAATCATTTTGGGAAGGCCTGACGAAACTTAGATCTTGTTATCTCTGCATGGCTCCTGCTGAGTCACAGCCCCAGATGAAAAAAAAAATGAGTGTTGGAAGTGGGGCCAAGGGGTGCCATGGCTAGAGGAGCAGAACTTGGAGCCCCACTAGAGTTGGGTTCAAATCCTGCCTTTGGTATTGTGGTTGGGTTTTTTGGGGGGGAGGGGGTTGTCAGGAAAAAGTAATCCCTTCCCCTCAAAGATGTTTAAAGACTAAAAGTTTATCTCTCCAAAAAGTTACCTTGTGGTTATTGGGGATTTTTTTTTGCACGCGTGTAATAATAATAGACTTTCTCCTCATTATATAATCTGTTATTCTGTATACCAGACCTTGGTAACTTGTCAAAAGTTTTTAGAACCCAGCTGTGTCGACTCCCGGCAACAGAGAGCTGCTGCCTCTCCCTCATAGTAAGGATTAGTCACTCTGTACTTAGCTAAATTTAACTTTTTCTCATCCAAATGATATTTCTGTGGGGTTAGGTCTTTACATAATGTTACCAACTGCCTTATGCTGAGAATTTCTCCTCCTTTTGCCAGATTCTGTAGGGCTAGGGGAGAGGGAGGGCGCGCGCGCGCGCGTGTGTGTCTGTGTGTGTGTCTGTGTGCACGTGTGTGTCCGTGTCTGTGTGCAATTCCATGCATGAGTAAATCCATCCCTTCTCCTCTCATCTTCCTCCTCTGTTTTCTCCCCTTTGCTCCTCATCCTTTTATCACTGTGTCCAGAGTGAGAAAAAGCCACTTCCTGCAGCCTCCTAAGGGTCCTCACTAATGCACTGGGCTAGGCTTCCCTGTTTATCCTGAGGCCTCTTATCTCCCATTTCTGAGGGTTATTCTTGCCCCCCCCCCCTTGGTGCCCTTCTGGGCTTCTGAAAGGAAAATTAAGGTTAAAAGCAGAGAGGTTGGTGAGAAAATGAAGAAATGAAAAGAAAAAAGGAATGAAGAAAGAATGAATAGAAGAGGTGAGAAAAAGGCCAAGAAACCCTCCTACCCCACCATGCAGCCTGTTCAGAGCCAAGTCTGAGCCCACTAATCCTAGGAAGGGTAAACCAAGAGTATTTATTTGTACTTCTCAGCTGACCCCCAGAGCTCTACTGGATGGGACAGAGCTGCCAGAATCCCTACCCTTGGAGGGGGGGAGTTCACCTTTTATCAGGAGTCCCCAACAAATACATATCTAAGTATATATGTGATATGTGTAAAATGAACACACAGTCATTTGGGGGTTAAGTGCACTAGCCAGTGGTGTGGGGGATCAAGAATGGTTTAAACAGTAGAACTGTGAAGGAAATGAGGGGTCCTCAGAGTAGACCTGTCTATATCTATGTATTTAGTATAGAAGAGAAGGAAGAGTATTCTAGACTTGGGGGTGGGCTGGTGTGGGGGAAGCATCTGTACAAAGGCAGGGAGACAGGAAATTGCATTTCATGTGTAAAGAACAGCAAGAAGGGTCAGATTGGCCACATCAAAGTATATCTGAAAGGGAGTGATATATGATAATGAACAACTAGGTGGCACAGTGGGCAGAGTGCTGGACTTGGAGTCAGGAAGACCTGAGTTCAAATCTAGCCTCAAGACACTGACTAGCTGGGTGACCCTGGATGAGTCGCTTAACCTTGATCTGCCTCAGTTTCTTCATCTGTAAAATGGGGATAATCATGGCTTCTACCTCCCATGGTTGTTGTGAGGATCAAATGAGATTACATTTGTAAAGTTCTTTGCGTACCTTAAAGTGTTATATGAATACTATGATGGTGGTGGTGGTGGTGATGGTGGTGGCGGCAGTGGCAGCGGCAGTGGCTAGAAAGGCAGACTGAAGCCAGGTTGTGGGTCAGAGGGCTTTAGGTGCCAGAGATTGTCATATCAAATCTTTGCATCCCAATGCCTAGCATCGGATCTGGAATAAAGTAGGCATTTAACAAATACCAAATTCTACGTGCAGGTAGCAGGCACTGAATAAATGCTTGTTTGACCTACACTTCCCAGTGTATCCTTATGCCTTTGCCCCAAAGAGCCATTCCTTCAAACAAAGAATAAAAAAGAGAAAAAGAAACGATCTAGCAAAACTAAACTCATCAGCCAGGTCTGACACTGTATGCAGTTTTCCACATCTTTAGTCCCCCACCTCTGCAAAAAAAGGGGGGCCCCGGGCAGTTTCCCTTCTTTAGGGCTGGGCTTAATTGTTTTAGTTGTTTTGTTACTGTTCTTCCCGTTTACATTGTCCTTATCACTGTGTTTGCTGGTTTCTTGGTTTCCCCTTCCTTCCTTCGCATCATTTCCTATGTCTTCCCTTGCTTCTCTGTAGTCGTAATCATCAGGCTTTGTTTTTACATTCAGTATCACGCCTTTACAATCGGCTACCACAACTCATTTAGTCATTCCCCAGCTGTCCGTCCATCATTTCCTTCAATCCTTCTGCTCTCCTTTATAGCCATCGTCCCCACTCTCCTGCTTCTCTTCCATCTCTCCTTGTCCGCTGCTTCACTAGAATGCCATGGCTGTCTACTTCCCTGCTCCCCACAAACAGGTCCGCCTTCAGTTCATCCTCCTACCCTCACTAGCTTCCATCCCAGAGCTCTCCTCCCTTCTACAGTAGCTGTCTTCACTTCCTCTTCTCTCACTCTCTAATTAATTGTCTCCGGTCTGCTTTCCAACTTTATCATCCAACCTCCTGCCCTCTCCAGAGTGTAACAGTCATCAGTAGCCAGATCTCTTTTTTAGCCTCTTTTCAGTCTTCAGTTTTCTTGGCATCTTTGAAGCCTTTAACACTGTTGATCACCCTCTTCTCCTTGCTACCCTCTTGTCTGACACTTTCATGACACGAATCTGTCCTGGTTCTCCTCCTTCCCAAGGGTCACATCCACTAAAGGTGGGTATACTCAAGGGCTCTCTTCTCTCTATATACTATTTCACTTGATGATCTCCCATTGTTTCGGTTATCATCTCTTTGCTGATGATTCTCGGGTCTACTTATCCAGCCCTGACCTCTCTCCTGACCGTTAGACTCACCTTTCCAACTTCCTATCAGACCATCGCAAAGACATCTTCAATTCAGGGTGTTCAAACCTGAACTCGTTATCTTTTCCCCTAAACCATCCCCCCTTCCCAACTTCCCTATTGCTAGGACCTACCATTCTCCTGGTCACCTAAGCTTGAAATGTAGGTGTCACCCTCACCTCTGCTCTCTCACCCCTCCCCCATATCCAATATGTTGATTTTACTTATGTAGCATCTCTCCCATATGTCCCTTCTCTCTGATGCTGTCACCACTCTGCTGCAGGCCCAGACAATTGCAGTTGCCTTCTGGTTTCCCTCTCTCAAGGCTTTCCCTGTCTCAAGTCTCTCCCCACTGCATCTATCCTCTACTCAGCTGTTAAATCAGTCTTCCTAGAGTATGCCTTCCACCATGACACCCCCTAGGAAATAAACTTCAGTGACTCCCTGTGGCTTTCAGGATCAAATGGAAAATCCTCTGTTGGGTGTTTGGCAAAATCTTTTCATGACTTGCCCCTCCTCCCTTCTCAGTGTTCTTACACTTTACTCCCCTCCATGATCTCTTGGATACTATGCCACTGGCCACGTCACAGCTCCACACATTTCCTTGGCTGTTCCCCATGCCTGGAAGGTTCTCCCTCCTCATCCCTTCTCCAGGCTTCCCTGACTTCCTTCAAGTCCCAGCTAAAAATCCCACCTTCTATGAGGAGAGGCCTTTCTGGATCCCCCTTACTGCCTCCTATTAAGTCCAGTTTATTATCCCTCCCATCTATAGCTTGTTTGTACAGTTGTTTGCATATTGTCTCCTCCAGTAGTCTGAGCTCTCTGAGGGCAAGCACTGGTTTTTGCCTTTCTTGGTATCCCCAGTGCTTAGCACAGTGCCTGGCACACAGTAGGCACTTAATAAATGCTTATTTCCTTCTTTTTTAAGGTATTACAGGTTAAAAAGTATACAAAGGTCTTTGCCAGGACCCTCAGCGAGATTTGATTATAAGGCAGTGAGCCCAGCTGTTGAACCGCCAGGTCATAATTTATATCCCTCCCCACAACGAGTCTTGTCGCCTTCCCAAAGAACCTGGGTGATACTGCAGTGATGGCACCATTGGTTATCAGGTTTCAGGCCCGTTTTGTCTGCAGAGAGAGCTTTCTGCTTTCAAGTTCCCTGAAAATCACATGAGACTATTGTCTTCCATCTAATCTACACTGGCAAACTCAACTGGAAGGAATGCCTGTCAGTTTCATGTCCAGTTGTCTCCTGTGTTCTTCTCTGTATCCTGAAATGTTTGCATCTGTTCATGATTATTAAGTTCATAATAATAAAAACATTTAAGAAAATCAAATGGACTTCATAGAGAGAAGTGAGTACCCTCACTGAAGATCTTTTTTGTGGGGGAGTTGGGGAAGAGTGTTATATGGAAAATAAACAGTCTTGTGCTCCTCAGGCTGGACTGGATGGTCTCCGAGGCCCCTTCCAAGGCTGAGACTCTGTGATCCTCTCTGGGAATGGCCTTCAATGCCCACTGTGCCTCAGTTTTCATACCCAATAGAACATAGCAAGGAGGGACAGTTAGGTGTTTCTATCTTTGTCTCCAGCACCTAGCAAGTACTGTTGTGTTGTTTCAGTTATGTCTGACTCTTCGTGACCCCATTTGGGGTTTTCTTGACAAAGATCCTAGAGTGGTTTGCCAATTCTTCTCCAGCTCATTTTACAGATGAGGAAACTGAGGCAAGCAGGGTTAAGTGACCTGGCCAGCTAGGAAGAGTCTGAGGCTAGATTTGAACTCAGGTAGTTGAGCCTTCCTGACTCCAGGACCAGTGCTCCATCTACTGGGCCACCTAGCTGCCTCTAGCGCCTAGCATATGGCCTGGTTTATCAGAGGCTGGAAGGGACCTTAGAGGTCATTGAGTCCAACCCCCTTAATGTGCAAATGAGAAAACCAAGGCATAGCGTAGTTAGGGTACCTAGGATAAGTCAGATATTTCTGCCTCCAAATTAGCCCTTCCACCAGCGAATGCAGTACAGATGTTAATGAATGCCTATTGAATCGAATCGAATGTGTTCTCTCCCAGTTTGCTTGCCCACCTTCTTAATTCTCTTGGCTCTGAATGACATTTGACTGTTTCCCAAAATGAAACCTACCCATGGGAAACATTCCAGAGAATGCTTTGAAAGCAGTTCCTGAGGGGAAAAAGGCTGAGCATCAGTAAGGGGTGTGTGTATGCGTGTGTGTTCATGTGTGTGTGCTTGCGTGTGTGGTCATGTGTGCATGTGTAGTCATGTGTGTGCTATGTGTTCGTGTGTGTGTGTGTGTGTGTGTGTGTTCGTTCTCTCAGCCTCTCAAGGAGACTCACTGCCTTGGAGGGGATCCTTCCCAATCTAGAGCTCAAGGGGGCCTTCAGAATCATCTCATCTGACCTATTTTTCATTTTACCCGTGGGGGAAACTGGGGCTAGGAGGTCAGGTGACTTGCCCAAGGTCACATAGGTAGTAAGTAGCAGAGTTAGGATTTGAATCCAGAACCTCTGACTCCATTTCACCGCATCTTCTTTGAATGTTTTGTGTAAGTTATGATGTTTGTTAAGTCAGTCCCTTTCCTTTAGTCACTCTCATCGAACTGGCATGAGTTATTTGTTATTTTTCACTATAGCTTTTGCACAGTTGATATGAGTTGGTAGTATGATCCTGCTGCCCCCGGGCTTCCAGTGTCTAGGGCTGTCTTCAGAGTGGGGAGGGGTGGAATGTCCTGCCCTAGCTGGGCATGTCACATCAGGATCTATTCTGGGGGCTGTGGCCGAGGGGCGGCCAGAGGAGGACAAGAGATCTGGAGGCTGTAGCCCTGACTATGAGGATCTTCAGTCTGGAAAACAGGGGGACACCCCAAGATCCATGATGTGGAGGGTTGGATTGTTCTGCTCAGCCCCCCACTGGAAGGTGCAATGGCCAGATTTCAGTTCCATGTTCCAGCCTTGTTCCACCGTATTCTTTTACTCTATGTACCCTGTGGATGATGTTCTTTGCACGTGACATTCCATGTGCCTTTCACGGGCTGTCCCCCCTGCCTGGAATGCTCTCCCTCCTCCCCTCAGCCGCCTCCTGGTTTCCTTCAAAAAGTGGTTCAGGTCCTCCCTTGCTCGAGGAGCCAACCCTCACCCACCCGGGGCCTTCCTTCTGATATTACCTTCATGTTGTCCTGTCTGTTTCTTGTACAAAGTTAGCTATCTGCATGTAGTCTCCCCCTTAGACTGTGAGCTCCTGGAAAGCTTCGTATCCCCAGAGCTTTCTATCCACTGGGCCATTTAGGTGCCCCTAGCACCTGCCATAGAGCCTGGTTCATCAGAGGCTGGAAGGAATCTTAGAAGTCATTGTGTCCAACCCCAGAGGAGAAAACTGAGGCACAGAGTAGTTAGGTGGCTTGCCTTTGTATCTTTGCAGGCCCAGATCTTAATCCGGTGCCCAGCACCTGTTGTGTTATTTTGTCTGACTCTTCATTACCCCCGTGGATGCCAGTTTTCTTGGCAAAGATACTAGAATGGTTTGGCATTTCCTGCTCTAGTGGATTAAGGCAAACAGGGTTAAGTGACTTGCTCAGGGTCACACAGCTAGTAAGTATCTGAGGCCAAATCTGAACTCAGGTCTTGGCTCTAGACCTGGTGCTCTATCCATCAAGCCACCTAGCTGCCTACCCAGCACATAGTAGGTGCTTAATAAATACTTGTTGATTGGCTTGCTATGGAGAATAAAATTCTCTCATTGAGAGGAATGGGCTGCTCTGAGAGGTAGTGAGCTCCCTGTTGCTGCTGGAATTCTTTCAACCCACTCTGAGAAGACCCCTTTGTTGTATGTGATGGTGAGTGAAGAGACTTGTTGAGGTCTGGATCTTTCTTGATGGCCCCTGAGCCTCCTTTCAGCTCAGAGATCCCATGACTAAGTTGTCTTCCTCCTCTGAACTCCTCCTCCTATGACTCTGTCTCTACCCTTCATTTGGCAATCTCTCCTATTATTGTTAGGAACTGGTATTTATTTAAATCTCCTTCCATGTCAGTCTCCTTCCACCTGGTTGCCTTTGATCACCCACACTGGCGCTGCAGGCTCCTGGAGGGGGAGGGCCCTGGGCTTCTACCTTTTCATAACTTCCTGGGCATTAGTCCAGCACCCAGTGGTACCCGATAGGTGCTATCGGATGGTCGATCCACCTGCCTGCTAAGAAAGATGCACGCTCCCTTCCATGCCAAATACTGTGATTCTGTGACCTCTCTCCTCAGGAAGAACTCTGCCCACAAGCTGGTAGGTTATTCAGATTCCTGTCGGAGTTTTGGATACGGGCATCCAAGGAGGCTTTTTGTGTAACTGCCCAAAATAAATAAGCAAATGAGCACGGTTGGCTGAATCCCTTTGCATGGGCCATGCCAACCAGGGGGTGTTCCCAAGTGGTGTTCACAGGAGAGGAGGAGGCGGTGTCAGAGACAGGAGCGTGGGGGAGGGAGGGGATGGAGGATGGTGGTCTCTGGTGGCAACAGCAACGATTTTGGAGAATACTAATGAGCCATGACAGTAATGAGCTTTCTCCAGCCCTTTAAAGTTTTCAAAAGGTTTGACAGGCTTTCTTTACATGAGCCTCCCCAAAGCCCTGTGAGGTAAGCACTTAGTTACTAGGGTGGGGAACCTTTGGCCTCAAGGCCACATGTGGCCCTCTAGGTCCTCAAGTGCGGCCCTTTGGCTGAATCCAAACTTCATAGAACAAATTCCCTTAATAAAAGGATTTGTTCTGTAAAACTTGGGCTCAGTCCGAAGGCTGCACCCAAGGAGCGGCCAGAGGAGGACAAGAGACCTGGAGGCTGTAGCCCTGAGTATGAGCATCTTCAGTCTGGAAAACAGGGGGACACCCCAAGGGCCATGATGTGGAGGGTTGGATTAGTGGCTGGGGTGCTGGGCCTCAGGCATCTGGAGAGAGTAGTAGCTGGAGGGCTTAACTTGGAGTCAGAAAACCTTAATTTGTAATCTTGCCTCAGATACCAACAATATCTGTGAGGCCTTAGGCAAATCACTCAATTTCTCTCAGCCTCAGTTTCCTCATCTGTAAAACGGAGATAGCATCTTCCCCACAGGATTATTGTGAGGCTCAAATAAAGTTTCATTTGTGTGTTTACACACACACACACACACACACACACACACACACACACACACGCACACACACACACTCGAGAGTACTTTGTGAATCTTTAAAAAACTATATTTTCTCATCTATAAAATGGGTGCAGGGGATGTGCCTGCTTCAAGGGAGACATAGAGGGGTCTATGGATTTCCCACTCAGACTCAAGGAAGGCAGCGGGCCATAATGCGTAGTGTTGGGCCTCAGTTTCCTCATCTGTAAAATAAGCGGGTTGGACCCTGTGGCCTAAGTTCTAAATTGAAATGACTCCATGATCCAGTGATGCTGACTTCTTTGACACCCCATTTCTCTATTTTCTTCTCTCCTTGTGTGTGTCTCTCCAGGATGTCAGCATATGTGTGCCAGTACCATCCATCCTTCACTGCAGCCAGAGGTTTGTCCTCATCTTTCTCTCATGAGTGCCAGGGGCGACGTTGCAGGTGGCCATTCCAGGTAAGGACTTTCGGGCAGGCAGGGGGAGGGGATGGGGGGGGAACACTGGAAAGTTGCACCCCTTGGGGCTAAAGGTTGCTCTGAGGAGCTGCCGGCTGGCCTGGTCCTGAGACCTGTGTGGATCGTAGTTATCGGTTTTGTATTGTATTATTATTTAAATTGTAGATATTGTGGATGTAGTTGTCGAATTAGTTTCTCCCAAATGCTGACTCTCACTTTCTAAATAGATTGGCACATGATTTTTGTCCTTGACCACCATATGTGAGGAGGCCTCCTCCCCATCCTTCCCCCTGAGGGTCCTGCAGGGCCCTGAAATCAGTCGTCCTATCGATGTGTAGTAGAGTCAGGGGTCCACTGAAGTCATTGGAATATTTCTCAGACTGTTTGATTTTGTTGCCACTCAGCCCATACTTCTCCCTTTTAGCCACACACACACCTGACTGGCTGAGCCAACAGCTTTCTATTTGAAGATTAATGGGTCTGAAATCAGAACCTGGTATTGTCTCCTCCCCCTACACCTCCTCAAGCATGGGCGTACATTTCAATCTAGGATATAATAGTATGTTGTGTTTATGCCTTTCTCGGTCCTTATCTCGACTCTTCTCATGTTCATGATTTCAGTGGTTCTTTATGGGGAATGATCGTACCCATTGTATAGATGGGGAAACTGAGGGGCTGAGAGAGGAATCCACAAAGTCTGTTTTTAAGACCATAGATTTAAAACAAAGCTAGAGAGAAAGTAGATTTTTTTAAGATTAATAAAAAAAAATTAAAGTAAACCAAAAAGAATTAGTACCCAGGTCTTCTGACACCCAGTTTGGAGATTTAGGGTGCCTTTGTCATAAAGAAAGGGGGGAAGTAGCTGACTTTTCAGAGGCCTTTCAGCTTTTTTTTTAATGGGAAACTTCCCACAAGTCTTAGTGATAGGTCCTTGACTTCCAGTTTTGGAAAGAGACATCTTTTCTCATCCCTGGACCTTGAGGAGGAAAAATAAGACTCTTAAGGCAAAAGAGAACAGTTTTCCTTTTTCAAGCTGAGTTTTCTTCCAACTGTGAGACCCCATGATTCTGTGAAAATATCATGGATTCTCTGTTTCCTTCCCTAGACCCTGATTGTGTCTTTCCATCACATCCCTCCCAGAATCTGGCCTTTGTCTTTCTCCTGGCCTCTGGTCTAGCTCTCCTCTCCTCCATGCTGCTGCTTTCACAGAATGTAATGTTAATATAATTAAGATGAGCAGTGATTACTGTTTACAAGACAAATATACAAATATCAGTGTGGCACCCCCTCTGGGACCACATCCCCAGCTCACAGTCACAGGCTGCATCCATAGAGGGTGATTAGTGTTTTGAGATTCAGAAAGTATATTCTATGGGTTCACATTCCTAAACTCGATCATGAGCCCTCACCAGTGGACTTTCTTTAATAGTCAGCAAATAGACGCAAAATAAAAGTATTTATTAAGATTGCATAGCAGAATCCTGGGGCCACCCACTCCCTAGTGTCAATGGGAAGAGTATACATTGAGGTAACATGGCATACATAGAGGGGACATGTGTCCGAGGCGACTCATGCCTTGGGTACTGCAGAGTTCTTATGTCCCTATTTGTTGTCCTCTTGCTGTTTCTACCTGGAAACAGTGTCTTTGCTGTGGGGGTTGCTCTGCTGAGCTCCTTGAGCCTAATTCTGTCATAAGCTCAATTTCCAACTCCCTCGTATATTTCTCCATTGAATCCATAGTTGACTCTCTTCTCTGCTGCCAGGGCTCATGCTCCTTGAAGCTGCTTGCTACCTCCAACTCTACCTAGGTTACTGGAGGACTCATGGCCAAGGGGGAGAGATATAGAAAGACTTCCTGCCTCATTGTCCTCTGGTAGAGACAAGGAGGTGACACTTTCTACAAAACTCCCTCTGTGGAACTCTTGTTTTTTAACTGTCTCCAGGGATGGGCAGACTTAGTTTTTTTGTTTTTTGTTTTTACTTTTCCCCCAATAAATAAGTATTTGTTAATTCTCCCCCAATGAAACAAATAAGCAAAATAAAACCCTGTTTGTAATCAAGCAGAAACAAATTCGTGCATTGGCCACGTCCAGAAATGTATATCTCATTCCTCGTCTCAAGTTGATCACCTTTCTGTTAATCAGTCAATCAGTCAATGAGCCTGCTGTATGCCAGGCATATGCAGTGGCTGAATGGAGGATAGATTGGAGTGGGGAGAGACTTGAGGCAGTCAGACCCACCTGAACCTTCTGCAGTAGTCCAGGACTGAGGTGATGAGGGTCTGCACCAGAGTGGTGGAAATGTGAGAGGAGGGAAGGGGGCATATTGGAGAAATGTTGCAGAGGTAGAATCGACAGCTTGGATATGGGACTGAGAGGGGAATAGAAGAAGCTCGTGGTGAATGGCTTCAATTTTTTTAGTAATATATGAGTCAAAGATATTAGCTGAGAGGCTAAGGAATTAGGGGAGCCCTGGAAGGTTCAAGGAGGGGTGAAAAGATTTGAAAGAGCCTCTGTGGAGAATGGGATAGTGACTTGATAAGGGGGGCATACTAGGATTGCCTCACAACAATGAGTGCCCAGCTGAGGTTGTGTAGCATGAATTTGTACTGAACTCAGCCAGAACAGTTGTGTGATTTTCTCCACCTTTATTCAGCAGCGTGTATATAGGAGCAAAGATGACAAATGGCATAAGTGTTTCAAAGCTGATGCTTGGCAGGGAATAACCTTCAAAAATTATAAGAGGGCTAGGGATTCAAGAGAGGACAGTGTAGTTGAATTCGTTTATTAAGGAATCAAGATGGGGAGAAGAGGAAGGAGTAGGCAGTGTAGGGAAAAGATGGCCTGGGAGAAAATCGAGGAGTCGAGGGATTGGAGGTTGGGGATGAAGAGTAGGTTTGGAGTGTGTGTATGTGCGTGTTTGTGTGTTTGTCCTTCGTTCTCGAAGAGGACCATGACATCAGGGAAATGATGTCATGACTTGCAGTTGACTTTGATTTGAGTGAGTGAGGGCTATGCAGGGTCACCAGCCTCACTTTCTTCTCCAGAGCCACAGTATTCACCAGGAGAACTGGAGATGACCCAGGATGCAACGGCTGTGGTCTTTTCAGGTTCTCACTGAGAGTGAGGTAATGTCCATTCAGTGAATAGGCCTCTTTAAGACGTGAGTCAAGGGATGGCCTCTTTAATCAAAACTCAAAAAAAAAAATCAAACTGGGAGGGGAAGACCCTCAGGGTTCAAGGAGAAGTGGAAAGCCAGTAGGTTGTGTTCAGAACCAGGAATGTTGCAATGTGGGTAGCGTGTTACAACACGGGTCCTTTGGAATCTTCGTTGAGCACTGCATCGATCAGTTTGAAGTCTTTCACACTTGTCTTTCAAATGTTGTTTCCACATAGATTGTTCCCCTGGCTCTGCTTATTTCTCCTTGCAGCACCTCATGCAAGTCTCCCCAGCTTTCTCTTTTTCCTCATTTCTTACGGTAGAATAGCATTTCATTAGATTCTTATGTTAGAATTTACCTCTTTGTTGTTGTTGTTCAGTTATTCAGTTGTGTCTGACTCTCCATGACCCCATTTGGGGTTTTCTTGGGTTTCTTGGGGTTTCTCCAGCTCGTTTTACAGATGAGGAAACTGAGGCCAACAGGGTTAAGTGACTTGCCCAGGGTCATGCAGCTAGTAAGTATCAGAGGCCTGATTTGAACTCAGGAGAATGAGTCTTCCTGACTCCAGGCCTGATGCTCTATCCACTGCACCATCTAGCTGCCCCCGTTCCCCAGTTGATGGGTACTCTTTTAGTTTCCAGTTCTTTACAACTATAAAAAGAGCTGCTATAAATATTTTTGTACATATGGGTCCTTTTCTTCTTCCTTAGATCTCTTTTGGGTAGAAGCCTATTTGTGGTATTGCTGGGTCAAACAGTATTCACAGTTGAGTTACTTTTGGGGCACTGGACCAATTCCAAGTTCCGCCAACAAAGCATTATTGGGCCTGGTTTTCTGTAGTTCCTCCAAGACGCCATTTTCCTTTTAGTCGTCTTTGTTAATCCCACGGGTAGTTCCTTTAACTTGTGTTTCTCTAATTCATCGATTCTCCAACTCTTTGGTCTCAGGATCCCTTTACACTCTTAAGAATTATTGAGGACCCCATCCCCACCTCCAAGAGCTTTTGTTTCTATGGCTTACGTCTACCGATATTTACTGTATTCCAGATTAAAATGTGTTAATATTATTATGAATAGTTTTGACCTCATGGATTTCCTGAAAGGGTTTCAGAAATCTCCAGGGGTCCCCAAGTCCAAACTTTGAGAGCCACTGATCTAATTATTAATGATTTGGGACATTGCTTCCCTTCTCATTTTAGCTGCATTGCTTTTGTTTGTCCAAAAAACTTTAAAGTTTTATGTAATCAAAATTGTCCGTTTTATCTCAGGCTTTGCTTTTTAAGAGCCGACAAGGGCATGGTTAATCTTGATTAGCCGGTGCCAGCTCTCCTTTCAGTTCCATCAGAGACTCTTTTTCAAGCTTCATAAAAGGATCACAGGTCGCAAGTCTTCCTACTTCCTTAGTATATTAATACTCAGTTAACTATCTTGGTTCTCTTCTCCTTACTTATTGTGACTAAGTCAGCTGAGGTGGGGGAGTGGTGGTGGTGTCAAATCTGTCCCACTATGAGACATAATTTTGGGGGGAAAGGCACCAGCAACTGAGAGAGGTCAGGACATTCCTTCCGTGGAACATCGTGGATTTAGAAGAGGAAGAGATGGTAGAGATCAGCTAATCCTGCCCCTTCTCCTCACCCCTTTCTCATCTTATAGAAGAGGATACTGGGGCCCTAGGGACAACAAGTGAGTTCATTGCCTAATGTCTTACAGGTAGTATGCAGCTGAGTTGAGACTGGATGATGTTATTCCAATAGGTTTTTTCTTTACCCCAGTTCCTTTCAACAAGTTCAATAAACATATAAGTGAGTGAATGGTTGAATGAATGAAAAGGCATTTATTAAGCCTTACTATGTCCAAGTTCTGTGCTAAGCATTGGAGATACTTGTTAAAAGGAAGCCATTCCCTACTTAGTGAGCTCACACTGAGCTGGGGGCTAATGGGAAGGAGTGGGGTGAAGCCCCCCACCACTCCCTAGCACTGATGAACTGGAGTGAGAGACTTGGAGAGAAAAATAGAAAGGAAAAAAAAAGAGATGGGGTGTGTGTGTGCGTGTGTGCATGTGTGTGTGTGTGTGTGTGTGTGTGTGTGAGAGAGAGAGAGAATTTGAGAAATAAAATCGGAACACACGGTTGAGCTTTCTGCTCCCTGCTGGAGATGCTTTTAACAACCAGCAAGAAGCAGGGCAGGATGTGCTAGTGCCTTTGACCCATGGGACCACAAAGCAGGGAGAGGCAGAGGGTGAGCAAATTGGTCTTCTCTCTCTCTCTCTCTCTCCTTTCTCTCCTTCCTCCCTCTCTCTTTCTTCTTTCTTTCCTTTCTTTCTCCTCTCTCTTTTCTCTCTCTTTCTCATCTCTCTCCCTCTTTCTTTCCCCTTCTCTTTCTTTTTCTCTCTCTTCTTTCTCCTTTTCTCTCTCCCTCCCTCCCCCTTCTCTCTTTCTCTCTCTCTCCTCTTTCTTTCTTCTCTCTCTCTCCCTCTCTCTTCTTTCTCCTTCTCTCTCTCTCCCTCCCCCTCTCTCTTTCTCTCTCTCTCTCTCTCTCTCTCTCCCTCTCTCTTCTTTCTCCTTTTCTCTCTCTCCCTCCCTCCCCCTTCTCTCTTTCTCTCTCTGTCTTCTTTCTTTCTTCTCTCTCTCTCCCTCTCTCTTCTTTCTCCTTTTTTCTCTCTCCCTCCCCACCTCTCTCTTTCTCTCTTTCCTCTTTCTTCTTTCTCCTCTCTCTCTTTCTTCTTTCTCTTCTTTCTCCTTCTCTCTCTCTCCCTCTCTCTCTCTCTCTCTCACTATCTCTTTCTCCCTCTTCCTCCCTCCCTCTCTTCCTCTCTTCCTCTCCCCCCACCCTCCAGCATGGATTTGAATTCTAGGTCCTTCACCTTTTAGATTTGTGACCCTGGGTAGCCTTTCCTAGTCTTATTGTCTGTAAAGTGGGGATGAGAATAGTATACTCCCTTCCTCCCTAGGTTGTTATGGGGATCAAATGAGATAATTATGTAAAGTACTTTGCAAATTGAAAGCTATTGTATAGTTGTCAGCTGTGATTATTGTTAAAAGTTTTTTTTGTCTTAACCTCCAGACAAGTTCTAGAACTGCCCACTACTTGCCTTTCCCTTTTCCTTCTCAAATCCCTGACTACTTTAGTATTATAAATAATATATGCAGAAGTTTTTGCAAACCTTACAACACTCTATGAACCTGAGCTATTTTATCATGGGATCAGAGGAGCAGAGCTAGGACCTCGGAGGCCTTCTAGTCTAGCCATCCCCATTTTACAGATGAGAAAACCAAGGCCCAGGAGCTTAGGAGATTTGCCCAAGGTTATCATAGAACTTAGGTCTGGAAGGGGCCTTAGAGAAGGCCTGGTCCAAACCCCTTGACTTCTAATTGAGGAAACAGACTCAGAGACTGTCTGGATCCCAGGCTCACACAGCTGTTAACCGAAGGGTTAACATCCTTACTGCCAAATGTGGCCGCATAAGCAGGGAAGAGAGCCTTTCTTTTTCCCTCCAAACTAAATATAGAGGCTTTACACCTTTGGAAGGGGCCTTAGAGGCCATGGAGTCCTACCTCTTGCCTACGCCCTTTCCCAGAGGCCGCGGCAGGGGGTCATCCAGTATCCTGCAGGCGCAGCCCGTGTCCTGGGAGTGACCAGAGAGCTCCTGGCCTCAGCAGGTGGCTGCTCCCATTGCTGGCTGGTGCTCATCCGAGAGAAGCTTTTCTCCTTATAGCCTACTGAAACCTTCCTCCATCACGCTGGCCCTAGTTCTTCTCAGGAGGTCACAGATTTGCCTGTAATCAAATAGTCTGTCACCATTAGAACAGGGAATGACAGGGCTGGCAGCAGCCTCAGATCCGGGAATATCAGGGCTGGAGGGGCCTCAGAACAGGGAAGGTCAGAGCTTGGGGGGGTGCCTCAAAACAAGGAATGTCAGAGCTGGGAGAGATTGTAGAGTATAGAATCCATCAAAAAATTAACAAGCATTTATTAAGTACTTACTGTGTGCCAGGCATTGTGCAAAGCACTGATGATACAAAGAAAGACAAAAACAGTCTGTGTCCTCAAGAAGCTTGTGTTCTAATGGGGGAGGCAGTATGTGTATGCATACATACCTCCACACATATACACATGTGTATATATGTGCATTCAGGATGCCTATAGAACAGAATGTTCGACCTAGAAGAGCCTGTTAGACAGAGAACGTCAGAGCTTGGGCTGACATTTACATCTCACTTTGAAGTTTGCGAGTCCGTTTATTGTACATTTTATATGCATTGTCTCATTGAGCCTCCCAGCATTCTTGTACTATGGCTGTTATCCCTGTTTTACAGATGAAGAAACTGAGCCTCAGAGTGGTAAAGTGACCTATCCATAGTATAACATCCAATAAGTGTTAGAGGCCAAATTTGAACCCAGGTCTTTTTGTCTCCCTAAGTCTTACATGCTTTTCATCTCCCCACCCCCATCCTAGATTCATAGTATCTGAGCAGAGAGGACTTTTAAGGCATAGAATGCCAAGGCAGAGCTGGAAAGGAATTTTGAGGTCACCTAGTCTGTCTGTCTGTCTGTCTCTCTCAAACAGAGGAGGAAATTGGGGACTAGTGGGGTTATGGACTCTTCTGTGGACACATGGCTAATAAGTGGCAGAGGTGAGATTTGAATCCAGGTCTTGGGAGGCCAGTGCTTTCCTCACCCTGCTCCCACACTTTCTTGTCCTGTACATTCTCCCCTAGATGGCCTCCTTAGCCGAGTCCTTTCACGAGACAGCAGCTAACCCTGGTGGGGCAGGCTGGTGGGTGGCCGAAGGGCCCTGGCCCATGGATGGCATATCTCTGGCGTTCTGGGCAATAAAAGACAGGGGAAGGAGAACAGCCTCTCTCTTTAGAACTGCTATAAATGTGAAATATTATCATCGTCCCCTAAGGAAGGGGGTGGGGGTGGGGGACAAGGCTCAGTATTTATTTTTAGAGAGAGGCTCCTTGCTCAGAAGGAACACACAGACCTTCCATGGGGGCAGTGAGAGTACTGCTGGAAGGCAGGGCTGCTGCCTGCCACCTTTCCTGCTCACCCAGGATGGGAGCATCCGAGGGCTCAGGCCGAGGGAAACTTGGGGACTGAGCTGGAGGGACACCCGTTGAAAATGTCCAGTGGAAGCCATTGATTTCCACCAGCATTTCTCATTCCTGTGAGTAACATTGCAGCTGTTTCCTGTCTTTGGAGGGGCTGGAGGGCAATGTTGGGAGGAGGAGAGTAGAGAGAAGGCCATGGGGCCTTGGTGAGATGAAGGAGGGAGGAGAGCTCAAACACTGGGTCACTTTCTTCCTGTGACCTTCGGGAAGAAACAGGAAGTTTCCTCTGAGACTCTTGGGCTTGGGCCTCCCATTCTTTTGTTTACACTGGGGTTGCAGATAGAATGCTGGCCTGAGTTTGTATCCCACTTCTGACACTTTCTAGCCATGTGACCTTGGGCAAGTCAATTTAACTCTTCATCCTCAGCTTTCTCATCTGTAAGGAGGGGCCAGCAATACCTGTTGTATTCTGCCTCACTGAATCGTTGTGAGGATCAGATAAGGCTATGTAAAGGGCTTTGCAAACTTTAAAACATTACAGAAATGTCCATTATTATTATTAGTGTATAATAGCCATTGGGGCAACTAGGTGGCATGGTGAATAGGGCACTGGGCTTGCAATCAGGAAGACTCACATTCATCAGTTCAAATTCGGCCTCAGCCACTTACTAGCTGTGTGAAACTGCGCAAGTCACTTCATTTTGTTTGCCTCAGTTTCCTCATCTGTAAAATGAGCTAGAGAAGGAAATGGCAAACCACTCTAGTATCTCTGCCAAGAAAACCCCAAATGGGGTCATGAAGGATTGGACACAACTGAAAATGACTGAACAACAATATAAGGACTCTCTGTATTGGTGTCTTGTCACTCTATTTGACAGTTACTTGAAGAACAAGGACCCCATCTCATCTAAACTTATTAATAATAATAGCATAGGGGATGGAAATGGCTGGGTGATTTCAGTGAAATAGAGGATCCCCGGGTGAGGAAACTTGGGACTTTCTCTCCCACTTTCCATCTTAGAGAGAACATGATGATGATGATGGTGGTGATGGTGATGGTGATGATGTGATGATGATGGTGATGATGAAGGTGATGATAGCGATGATGGTGATGGTGATGGTGATGATGGTGATGATGTGATGATGATGTGATGATGATGGTGATGATGAAGGTGATGATGATGGTGATGGTGGTGGTGATGGTGATGATGCTGATGATAATGGTGGTGGTGGTGATGATGAAGGTGATGATGGTGATGGTGGTGGTGATGGTGATGACGGTGGTGGTGATGATGGTGGTGATGATGAAGGTGATGATAGCGATGATGATGATGGTGATGGTGATGATGTGATGATGATGGTAATGATGTGATGATGAAGGTGATGGTGATGGTGGTGATGCTGATGATAATGGTGGTGGTGGTGATGATGATGAAGGTGATGATGGTGATGGTGGTGGTGATGGTGATGATGGTGGTGATGGTGATGGTGATGATGGTGGTGATGGTGATGGTGATGATGATGGTGATGGTGGTGGTGATGATGATAATGGTGATGATAATGGTGGTGGTGGTGATGATGATGAAGGTGATGATGGTGATGGTGGTGGTGATGGTGATGATGTTGGTGATGGTGATGGTGGTGGTGATGGTGATGATGGTGGTGATGGTGATGGTGATGATGATGTGATGATGAAGGTGATGATGATGGTGATGGTGGTGGTGATGATGCTGATGATAATGGTGGTGGTGGTGGTGGTGGTGGTGGTGATGGTACCGATAATGCAGGTGATGATGATGGTGATGGTGATGATGGTGATAATGGTGGTGGTGGTGATGATGATGAAGGTGATGATGGTGATGGTGGTGGTGATGGTGATGGTGATGAAGATGATGGTGATGGTGATGATGAAGGTGATGATGATGGTGATGGTGATGATGCTGATGATAATGGTGGTGGTGGTGGTGGTGGTGGTGGTGGTGGTGGTGGTGGTGATGGTACCGATAATGCAGGTGATGATGATGGTGATGATGGTGATGATGGTGATGGTGGTGGTGATGATGATGAAGGTGATGATGGTGATGGTGATGATGGTGGTGATGGTGATGGTGATGATGATGGTGATGATAATGGTGGTGGTGGTGGTGATGATGAAGGTGATGATGGTGATGGTGGTGGTGATGGTGATGGTGATGATGATGATGGTGATGGTGATGATGGTGGTGATGTTGATGGTGATGATGATGGTGATGATAATGGTGGTGGTGGTGGTGGTGGAGATGGTAACGATAATGATGGTGATGATGATGATGGTGGCGGCAGTGACAGTGGTAATGATAACCTTTCAGAGGTTATATAAATTAAGTGAGAACAGGAGGAGGTGAATGCCTCCTATCCCTGGAGTCATCCCTCTGATGCCGTCGTTAAGCCAGCTGAGCATAAGCTAATGTCTCAGTATGGTCATTCTATCCACCTGTGCACTTGTCCATAGAATATTAAAGACAAAAGAATAATAGCGGTAAAGCAGATGGTGCTTATCTGCAGCCTTCTGAGAAAGATGGGAATGAAATGATTAAAAGTAGTGGTCGGAATTGTTATAATAATGGCTCACATTTGTGTAGCACTGGAAGGTTTGCAAAGCTTTCTTCCTCTTCATTTCCTTTGAGCCACACAAAGACCTCTTGAGTTTGGTGCTCTGATTATCCGCATTTTCAGATGAAGAAACCGAGACTCAGATCACAGGCTTATGGAATCATAGCGCTAGAGTTAGAAGGGATCTCAATGGCCATGTTGTTCAAACCATTCATTTTACAGATGAAGAAACCAAGGCTTAGAAAGGTCATAGACTGGAAGAGATCCTGAAAGAAGAGGAAAACGAGGTCCCAGGAGCTGGTCACTTGCTCCAAGTCACCCAGGGAGGAAGGGTCAGCGATAGCGTTCAAACCCAGGGTTTCCCTGCCCCCCAGTCGAGGTCTCTGTCGGGCTCTCTGGGTCAGCATTCTATCTGTTTGGATTGAGGGTTTCTTGGCGGGGAAGGATGAGCTCTAGGCAGGTGTGAGCCGGGCTGAGGGCGGGGACTCAGGGGCTGCCCTTGTCTCAGAGAAGGGGAGTGGAGGCCCTTGATAGAAGTCAGGCAACCTCTTTGGGAGGAATGGAGCCTCTTGACATCTGTGCGCTTCAGAAAAACCACATTTTCAACTGACACAGCCTTCCTGTGGGAGTGTCCTGGTGGCCTCACATCTCGCTTCTTCCCTGGCCTTCCTGCCTTCTGTCCCTTGACCTTTCAGAGGCAGAAGGAGGCGAGTGTGGAGAAGGCTTCACTCGCTGTCCCTGCCTGTGGGGCCTGAAAGCCTGGCCAGCTCAGCTCCGACAATGCTTAGGACCAGCCCCTCTAGCTTGTTTTCTCTCCTTCTCCCTACTCTCCTCTTTTTTCCCATCCCCTCCTTTCTCCCACCCCCCTTCTCTCTCCTTGCTTCTCTTTCCTCCTCCTCCTTTCTCCTCCAGCTTCTCTCTCCCCTCCCCTCCTCTCCCCTTCTCTTCACTCTCCCCTCTCCTGCTCTTTCTCTTCATGCCTTCTTTTCCTTCTGTCTCCTCTCTAATTCCAGATTTAAAAACTTGGCCCATCATGCTCCCTTGCGGCTTGTGTCTGTGATAGATAGTGACTCTCACCAGCTGTAGTTTATTAGGGCCACCTCCACTCTGGGAGAGAGTGAGGAAGAAATTGGGAAGGCCAGGCCAAGCCAGGCCAGGCTCCATGATGGGGCGGAAGGGGGCAGACCGCCACGTCCCAGTTCTTTGACTTGAGCCAAAATACTTTCTCTCTCTGGGCCTCAGTTTCTTCATCTGTAAAAGGACAGGTCAAACTACGTATAAGGTACTTCCTAGTGCTAAGATCCCAAGATGAGTCTTCCCCAACACGCATAAATGTTCAGTGGGGGAACTTCTTGAAATGAGAATGCTCGGGAACCAGATATCTGCTTTCTGTTTCATAACTGCCCACTCCCTCAGTGCCTAGGACAAGGTGGTACATAATTACGGTACCAGAGACCAGCTGAACTGAGAGGAACCAGTCCTTTCCATTCCCACAGCTGGAATGCTCTCTGAGGACATGGGTTGGTGGCTATAATTCTCATCCCCCCGGAACCCTGAGCTCCCACCTCTCCTGTATGACCACTTTCAGCACGTGTGATCATTACAGGATGCAGGCCACTTCATTTCTCACCTTCGGTTTTCTTGCCTGTTAAACAAAGGATTTGGACTCTGTGGTCCTCTTGCTCTAAATTGGTGGTCGGGTGGTCTCATGGTTCTTACTTGCTTGTTTCTTGTTAAAAGGTGGATCCTTTTGGAAGGTAGCTGCCATGGGGCATTTAGCTGGCCCTTCTCTGGCCTTAGAATGATCAGGTTTTCTTTTGTTTGGAGTTGGTCTGGACCCCAGAAGGCCTCTGGCCCAACCAGACCATTCTAGAGAAGAGCAAACTGAGACCCACAAAGGGTAAGTGACTTGTAAGACCATAGATCTTTCTGTAGGGCAGGGAAGGACCTCAGAGGCCATCTAGTCCAACCCCATTGTTCTGCAGGTAAGGAAACTGAAGCTCAGAAAAATGGAGGGGCTGCCCAAGATTACATAGAACCCAGGTCCTTTTACCTCAAATTCAGTGTGCTTTCCACTGACCTGTTGGTTCAGCTCTCTAGTATCCTATAAAAAGATGATATTTTAGAGCTGGAAGGCACCAGTGTTTTACAGATAAGGAAACTGAGGCAAACAGACGTTTGCCCAGGGTCATGTAGTTCGTGTCTGAGATGGGATTTAAACCCAGGTCATATACACACTAACTACCTCACAGAGGTGCTTTGACTCCATATGTTCTGGACTTTTCCTCCTTTTCCAGGCTCTATAGCCCCAAAGCTCCTCTCCTCCTCCCAATGGTTAAATTAATTTTCTCATAGTGTGTGGCTCACCCAGCCCTGCTCTCCAGCTTTCCTCCTCCAGCCTTTTGCTGCCACCCAAATCAGCCTGACGCTGCATCTTTAGGGAATGCATCGAGTTGGGAATATGTTGTTTAATTTGCATTCAGGGCCAGAAGCTTCCACTTGATCTGTGCTCTGTCACCCTCCCAGCAAATGAGCGTTGGCATCTTCAGGTCTGCTTGCAACTGGCTGTTGTCAACTTCCCTGGGCATGTACAAGGGCTCAGGCCCTCGGAGGGAGAGCCCAGAGCTAGGGCAAGAGTGCAAGCCATCTGTACTCTGTCATGTTGACAACACTTGGAGGACAAAGCAAAAATGAGACCTTCTGCAGGGTTGGGCTGGGCTGAGGCCATCTGAGGATGGGACGGCTTTTATAGCTCTTCTCCGGAGGAAGAGCCGTCATCAGGGGCCTTGGATGTTGGCAATTTCCTGCTGTCTGTTGTCTTAAGCTTCTTAAGTTTCAAAAGCCTTCTGTCCCCTGCCTGGCTTCCCTCAACCCAAATGCTCTTCTGTATCAGGGCTTCTCGCCCCACTGGTGCCTATTCCCTGGTCCTTTGGGACTTTACTGGGTATGGGCCGTTGCTAAGGTAGTTTGTAATTTAGAACCTGTGGGCATATTCTTTGGTGAGAACCTTCCCAGCTCTTATATTGTATCAGTCCTCTTTGGGAATGGTCTTAGTATTCTTTCCACCGCCTTCCCCTCCCCTCCT
This sequence comes from Trichosurus vulpecula, assembly GCF_011100635.1. Taxonomy (NCBI): domain Eukaryota; kingdom Metazoa; phylum Chordata; class Mammalia; order Diprotodontia; family Phalangeridae; genus Trichosurus; species Trichosurus vulpecula. Next base: position 37,654,919 of record NC_050573.1, on the reverse strand, counting down.
CTCTCTCTCTCTCTCTCTCTCCTCTCTCTCTCTTCTCTCTCTCTCTCTCTCTCCCCCCCTTCTTTCTCTTCTCCTTTCTCCTCTCCCTGTCTCTCTTTCCCCCTCCTCTAACTCTCCCCCCTTCTTTCTGTCTCTCTCTTTCTCCCCATTCTCTCTCTCTCTCTCTTCTCTCTCTCTCTCTCTTTTCTCTCTAACATCAAGTCACCACTAACGTGCCTGTATAGGCGTGGCTCACTTTTCAGCCTCCGGTAGAATGTATGCCTCCCTGAGGACAAGGACTATACAGCATGCTGTGTATACATATGTGTATGTATACATACCAACGCACACACATGTCCACATATATACACACATACACATATACATAGACAGGGTTCATCTTTGTCACCCAGCATGTTGCCTGGAATATTGCAGCTGCTTTGTAAATATTGGTTGAATTGAATTGGATTGGTTTTCGTACAAAGTTTTGGTGTGCACTCCCTCTTTACCCAGCAACGGTGACCTACGTTTTGGCGGGGAGGGGGAAGATGACAGTCTGTGGCATCTTCCCTGCTCTCCCTCCCACATCCCGAGAACCTGTGAGCCTTGAGACAGTTGCTTTTATTCTCGAAACTCTTGATTGGGAAGCCTCCTCCTGAGTGTGATTCATGTTGTGGGGAGAGGGGAGGTAGGGGTGGCAGTGGCGGCGACTGCAGTGGTGTTTGCCAGCCCCCAAGGTGGTCTTAAGGTGGGTGATTTTAGCTACCGGATTCCCTACCCTGTGATCTCAGCCCCCTCCCCCACAGCTGGGGGGCCTTGGGGCCCCTGAGCTGATAGTGGTGGGGAAGGCAGGAATCCAGGTGTGGAGCAGATGGAGGGCCAGCCACTGCAGCTGTGGCGGCAGCCTCCTGCAGTGATGGAGAGGAGTGGGAGGGATTTGTGGAGCTGTAGTTGCTTGACAGGATGTAGCTTTCTCTCTTTCTGGTCCAGTGTTTTGTCCTAAGGCCCGGTGTTCGTGACTGGGCCTTGGGTCACATCTGTAAGTGCAAAACAGGCCAGCCAGGTTCTTGTTTTTCTATCAGATCTACAGCATGCGTACATACACCAAGCTAGTGTTTTGCAAACAGTGGTTTTGCCTTTTGAAACAAAGAGAGCAAGCTCTGGTGCTTGTAAGTGGCATTGGCTTTTGGCTGAGAGTTTTGGGAAAGTCTCTGCTATCTAGGGACTAGGAGGGTCACGCCCTGTGCCGTGGGGAAGGGGATTAATGTATGGAGCTCATCAGAATATTTCTCAGCCCGGGTAGGTGACAATATTTCGTACTTATTATTTCTCCTGTGCTGTCCAGGAGATGGAAGGGAAGGAAAGTGTGGGCTGGTAAATTGTTTCTTTTATTTGCAAGGCTGTTATGATTGTGGTTTGTTTTTTTTTTCCCCCTTTTTAAAAAAATTGATGCCTTGTGTGTTTACGTTACCCTTCATTTCCAAATATATGAATATATCCCCTATCCAATTTGCCATGTTATGTGACAAAGATTGAAAAAAGAAAGGGGAAGGGGTGGGGGAAACAGTTTGGTAAAATCAGCTAAGGCATTAGCTACATCTTAAGTGTATGCCAAACAATGTTAGGTTTCTCTCCAAAGCCAGAAGTTGTAGAAAAAGTACTGATTTGTATTGGGAGAAAGGGTATCTTCATCCAAGGAGTTCCTTTATCAGTGAGATCACAGGCCTGGTTCTTATTGATGATTTATATGTTTAAGGCATCTGCTACCAGTGCGGTACTGAGTCACACTCAGGAGGAGGCTTTCCCACTCAAGAATTCCAAGAACCAAAACAACAGTATCAATGCAGGAAGAGTCTTAGTGGGTTCTAGGTCCCGGCAGGAGCTCCTGGTGTGTGGGATGGGATCAGTAGCTCAGAGCTTTAGAGCTCTGACCTCCTTGGTTTTTACATTTGAGGAAACTGAAGCCTGTAGCTATTGAATGACTTCCCGAGCTCACATAGCCAGTAAGTGGCAAAGTCAGGATTGGATCCCAGGTCATTTGACTCCTCCATAAGTGCTCGTTGGCTGACTGATTGGTCAGCTCGTACACTAGCGTCAGTTTGTTGTTGTTCAGTCAGCTCTGACTTTCTGTCACTCCATTTGGGGTGTTCTTGGCAGAGATACTGGAGTGGTTTGCCATTTCCTTCTCCAGCTCATTTTACAGATGAGGAAACTGAGGCAAACAGGGCTAAGCGACTTGCTCGGGGTCACACAGCATGTGAGGCCAGATCTGAACTCAGGAAGAAGAGTCTTCCTGACTCCAGGCTCAACATTTGGAATCCACTGTGCCACCTAGCTGTCCCAGCCACTAAGCCATATGTGAGCCTTCTTTCAGGTACCTTATGTCTATTATTTATTTCCTATTTATCGTGTATATATATTTGAATGTTGTCTCTTCCATTAGATTGTAAGCTTTTTGAGGGCAGGGACTGTCTTTGCCTCTTTTTGTATCCCCAGCGCTTAGCATAGTACCTAGCATATAGTAGGCACTTAATAAATGTTTATGGATTGATTGATATTGACTTAGAAAACCACATATTAACATTATCTGTGTTCTTTCATATTTTATTCATTTTGTTAATTGTTCCCCAATTGCATTTTTATCTGGCTTGGAGATTTGGACTCAGGGGTGGGCTGCATGTTTGAGACCCCTGATCTAGTGAATTCTTCCTCATTTTATAGATGAGAAAACAGATTCGGGGAAGGGGAATGGTTGACTCAGAGTCATGTGAATAGTAAATGGAGGCAGAATTTGAACTCACCTCTTCTTAGGGGTGACCTCACCACAGGAAGGTCTCTTTGGGTCCCTTCAGTGGAGTCTCAATCTCTTCCTCTCCCTTCCCCCTCACAAAACAAAGGAAAACATAAGGGAGCCCAGTTGGAGCCTGTGGATTGTGAAATGCTCTCTCAGCACCCCCCCTCCCCCAAGAAATGAGCTGTTGGGGAAAGATGACTGGGAAATTACCTTCATTGATTATGCGTGTCTCCAGAAAAGAGCTCCTCCACCCATTTCCTCTAAGTCCCATTCTGATAATTACACCAATGGATGTATCTGAGATATGGTTAAGTAACAAGCACTCAGCTGGAGAGACTAATCCCAGCTTGATGGAGTGAGGCAAAATGTATTGATCCTGAGTGTGTTATGCGGCCTTTTCTCTGGGTGAGTAAGTTGTTAGCAAAGGATGTTTCCTCTGCAGCAGGGGAGGGCAGGCAGGCGGGCAGGCGGGCCCTGGGAGGGCCTCCCGGACAGGAGGGTGCCTCGGTTTGCCACTGACCCCTCTTCCCAGCAGCCTTAGGAGGGAGGGGGGCCTCTCAGGCTGGAAGCCCAGGGCACAGAGCCATGTGCCACCTCCCTGCTCCCGGGCGCTGAACCTCTTCCCAGCATCCTCTGGTGACTGCTCAGGCTTGTGCAAATGGCAAACTCATGGGAAAAGTGGAGTGGAAGGCTTGATCTGGGTGCAAATCCCGGCCCTGCTCCTGCTACCTGGGGCTGACTCTTGCCTTCTTTCTTCCGCTGGTTTCTGTAAAACTAGAGTTGGACTAGGTGATGTCTCTGAGGGCCTTTCCAGGTCTAAATCCTGTTCTCTCTCCTTTGCTTCACTTCTTCTTCTCTCCTCTTTTTTCTCTCTGTTCCCCTCTCTCTTCCCTCTCTTCTCTCCTTTCTTCCCTCCCTTTTCTCCTCTCTCTTCTTCCCTCTCTCTACCTCTCCCATCTTCTTCTCCCTCTTCCCCTCTCTCTTCCCTCCCTTTTCTCCTTTCTCTTCTTCCTTCTCTTTCCCCTACTACCCCCTTTCCCTCCCCCCCCCCATCCCTCTCTCCCTCTCCCTCCCCCGACCCTCTTGTCTCTTCTCCTAACACCCGCTCAGCCTGCCATGACTCCACAGTCATGCTCCAGTCTTCCTAATAACCACCCTGGCCGTGGTTCCCTGAGTTCAAATTCCATCCCTGTCATTTATTAGTTGTCCAACCTTGGGCTAGTCACTCTCTGACGCTCATGCTCTTCCTCTGTAAAAGGAGATCATTGGACTCAGTGACACTCCGAGGTCTCTTCCAGCTCTTGGCCTGGGATCTCCTCTCTCCTCCCTGCCTTTTCAGTTACTTGACCATCAACATGGACCCCTGGGGGTTTGCCAAGGTTCTCTTACCCAGCTGGGTTGACTCCAAGAGAAGAAGACCATGTGGTATAGTGTTAAGAACACTGGCTTTGGGGTTCAAATCCTGACCCTCTTCCATCTGCGCGACCTTGGGCACTCTCCTTTGTCTTTCTGGGCCTCAGTTTTCCCTCATTTGTAAAGTGAAAGGGGTTGGATCAGATGACCTCCGAAGTCCTTCCCATTTCTAGACTTAGGGATCCCAGGGGTATTCCCCTTCATTCCTTATCACATTGCCCTGGCCTTGGCTGTTATGTATCAGCCCCACTGACCTTCCTGACTACAAGGTGCTAGGAGGTTGACAGGAAAAACAGGAAACTGAGTTACTATTTTGGCTGCCAAAGATAGCTCTTTGGGAGATGGGCATGGCCTAGGTGTAAGATTTCCAGCTGGGGAGGCCTTACATTCCCCCTACACTTGGCTGGGTGACCTTTTTAACATGTGACTCCTAAGCTGGCATCACTCATGTATATATGGTCCCTGGAACCCTCTGCCAAAGAGGTGTAGACTGCCCCGTTGGCCACATGGCTCTGAGATTTACATCCCCAGGTCAGACAGTTGTGTTACCTTGGTCTTGGCTGCCCTGCAGCTGTGTTGAAAGGTTTTCGGCTTGTCCCCCAGCTAGCTCCAGAGGGCTGTCACAGTTGGGGAGGAAGGATTATGATGTTCCCATCTGGAGGGTGGCCGGCCTCCTTCCCAGTCCAGCTGTTCCCACCAGACCTGCAGATGTGGGTGACTGCTCACTGGATGGGGGTTAGGTAAGCTGATGAGGCAGGGGAACAGTTTCCCCTCTCCTTCCCAGAACTAGGCTTATTCTTGGTCTGGGCGTCCTCCTAACGTCTTCTGGCTATAAATAGAGAAATCTATTGAGAAGCCCTTGTTGAAGGAGAGGTGGGCAGGGTTGGAATGCATGTTTCCTTGTTCTGGTGACTGGGTGCTTTTCTATAAATAAGTCTGATAAAATTGTGCCCAACCCATGTGGTGTGGCAGAACTGAGCCTTCTCTCTCTCTCTCTCTCTCTCTCTCTCTCTCTCTCTCTCTCTCTCTCTCCTTCCCTCTCCCTCTCTCTCTCTCTTTCCCTCTCCCTCTCACTCTCCCCTTCTCTCCCTCCCTCCACACATACACACACACACACACACACACACACATCCTAAACCAACAGGCTGCCAGTCTTCCCCTAGCACTAGTGAAGGGTGGACACTCACCCATTACCCTGGTCCAGGGAATGTGGATGTTCTCGTTCTCCTTTGGAGTAAAAGGAACTTAAAAAAAAAAAGTGATTTCCCCTTTATGGGGAAAGGGAAGAGGGGGTAAAGATGCTGGAAGAATTTATGCCATAGAACTGGCCATAGCTGTGAAATCCAAGCATCATCACCCTGCTGGAGAACTGGAACCTTCTAGGAGAGAAGTAATGGGGCAGGGAGGGCCGGTGTTGCCATCGCTCTCTCCCCCATTAGATCAGCTCTGACATTTTAAGGTCCTTTTCACGTGGAGCAGTTTCCTGCTGAACCAAAGCAGAAGAGGGCACGGCACCTCCCGTGGTCTTGCTTTTGTTCCATGGACATATCACCACTCATGCCTAGAGAATTTTCCAGTGGGGATTTTCAGTGCTCCCACTAGGAAACAGGAGAGGGCATTGGGACACACACCTCCTTGCCTTGAGCCCTGTCCCAGGGCTGCGTTTCCATCCGTAGGCCATACTCTGGAGCAGAAATGCAGACTTGTTTATGTTCTTTTTAGCCATCCATCTCTTCCCAGCCCCAGGCAATCTCAGCTGAATGACCCTTGTTTAGGATGGAGGTACACCAAGAAAAATGCCAGCCAAGTTTGCTTTCTTCTCTCTCTCTCTCTCTCTTTTCTCCCATATCATTTCCCTTCCTTTTTCTTTCTCTGTTCTCTCCATCTCTCCTTTTCCTTCTTCCTCCCCCTCTGCCTTTCTTTCCCCTCCTCCTACCTTTCTTTTTCCCTCTCTCCCTGTTTTTCTCTCCTTCTCTGCCTCCTGTCCATCTCCCAATATCCAAGGCCTTTGGGGTTGATGCAGCAGGCCAAGAGCAGCTCCCGAGAGACTCTCCTCTCTGGGGAACAATGCAGCAGGAGAAATTCCAGCGAACTCGGTATGAATAAAATATTGCCGGTGTGCCACTGCTGGTCACGAAACAGGGATTGGGAGAGCCTGGCGCTTTCTGCCAGCCCCTTTGAGGAAGGTGGAGAGGGTGGGGGAAGCTGGCACTCGGGTGGCCTTCGAAAAGTGAAAGTGGCCACTCCGGTTTGCTGCATGCCAGTGAGTTAGTGCACCTGGTGTAGGTGCTCCTGGTCCCCAACCCAACCCCTCTCGTTGTCCCTCTGGCTTTGTTCATTAAATTCCCCCAGCATTTTTGAAGCGCTTACTGCGTTGGAGGCCCTGACGACCCAGGCGCCCTTAAGGAGTTTATACTTTACAGGGTCTGGGGCTGCTGCCAGCCCTCAGATAAATAAGTAGGAGGGGTTAAAAGAAGGTCAGGGGAAAATAGGTGGGGGTCTGGGAAGGCCTCCTGGAGGAGGTGGCACCAGCTGAGCCTGGTTTAGCCTCTCCCTTCCTTTGGCACCATACAAAGGACAGGGCTCTGTTACTGGAGATAGGAGGGGAGGACTGGAAGGGTGCCCACCTCAGAGGGCATTTGCTCCAGCCAGGAAACAAGGTGACTAACCCAAGGACACACAAGTTGCAAGCAGGATCTCTTTCAGCCTGGGTCTCCTGACTCCCGAGCTAGTGTTTTTCCACTGTGGTTTCCAAAATCGGTGCCAAATGCTCATCTCCTTATATATGGGGGTGTGGAGTTTTTTAAGCCTTTTTTTTTTTTTTAAAGATACATCCTAAGGGTCCAAACCGAAGAAGGCCCATAGTTTTCTTGGTCTGTGCAAGTTTTCTGCATTTCTCAGATTGAAAATATCTCCTGATCCCCAGATTTGAGAGGTATTTTGTTATGGCCTCCTCGGCTCCCCCCAAAGCCAACTCCTAGAGGGCAGGGCCTGAGTCTGTGCATCCTGTGCACCTAAGCTTGGGGCCTGGGGTGAGGGGAGGAGAAGGGAAGCATTCATTAAGCGCCCATTGTGTACCAGGCATTGTACTCAGTTGGCACTTTACAAACGTGATGTCATTAGGAGGGGGCAGCTCCTCTGACCCCAATCCGGCCTACTTGGCCTGTCCTGAGCTTCGTCCTTTTCACTCACTCCTGTTCAGGCACAAAGGTCTTAGCCGGCTGTTTAAGGAAGGCCCCAACCTGCTAAGCCATTCTTAGACCTGCTAGTTATCTTAGAGTCATAGAACGTTGGAATCCAAAGGAATCTCGGAGGCCATTAAGACTAGCCCTAGAGGCAGTGTGCCCTCAGGTCACATGGGCGGAAGTGCCAGAGTGGGGGCTTGAAACCTGTCCTCCTGATAGCTTGTTTCTTTCCACCACCGTATGCTTCCCCTCTCATCTAATCCCATTGGCCACGGAGGACATTCTTGGGGGGAGGCAGTATGGTGGTGGGTGGTGGGAATTGGGGGCCCAAAAGAATAGTAGGCAGTCCTTAGATCTGGGGAATGCTTTTTCTGTTTCCAAGAGATCAGAGCAAGGCTCTGGGGTCCAAGCTTGGAAATGGAACCTTTTGACCTTGACCTCATTAGCACCAAGTGCTAACCTCTGAGAGAGAGCTGGGTCTGAAAGCTGAAGCTTGTGTTTCTGCCTTGCTGGCTCTCAAAATCTCATGGCACCTCTCTCTTTCTCTCTGTGTCTCTTTCAACCCCCGCCCCCCGTGTCTGTCTTTCGTCTGTCTGTCTGTCTCTCTCTCCCCCCCTTTCTCCTTTCTCTCTCTCTCTCTGTGTCTCTCTCCCCCCCTTTCTCCTTTCTCTCTCTCTCTCCCCCCATCTCTCTCCCCCCATCTCTCTGTCTCTCTCTCCCCTTCTCTCTCTCCTCTCTCTGTGTCTCTCTCCTCTCCCCCTCTCTCTCTTCCCCCCCCTTCTCTCTCTTCTCTCTGTCTCATATTCTTTCTCTTACTCTCTCATTTCTGCCTCCCTTTCTCTCCCCCCTTTCCCTTTCTAGTCTTTCCTCCTCCTTCTCTCCTACTTGCCCCAATCTCCAGCCCTGCTTCTAACCATGATAATCAGAAAAGAAAAAAACAACCTCAAAAGTTGTTTGTTTTTTGAACAGAAACATTTTTACACGTGAACCTTGGAGTTGTTTAATGTGTGAATAACGGTGTAATATATTTAATACTCAACCTAGAGTTAAGGTGTGAGTTCCATTGGGGTGTCAGGAGGACCCACAAGAGGGAAATCACAAATCCTGAAAGTGCTCGGTTACCTCCTCAGACATGCATTATAGATCTAAGCTAGAGAGGGAGAGAAAGCAGTTGCCTGAAATCTTACCTGGGGAAAATGTGAATTGTTCTTCTGGTCAAGGACTGTGAGTCATGAGGCTGGGCTCTTTGGTTGTTTGTTTGTCTTTTTCTGGGGTCTCATCTGGATTTTTGTGCCTTCCTAGGTGCTGAGAGCTGAGAGGGCCTTAGACAGAGAATGCTGGGGGAAGGGAGACCCTTAGGACATAGAATGTTGGAGTGGGGGGGGGGTCCCCTTAGAACAGAGAATGTCAGAACTGAGAGGGGCCTCAAAGTAGGAAGGAACCTTAGAACAGAGTCTATGAGAGCTAAGACGGCTTTCCAAATGCAGACAGCTCCTACCTGGAAAGGATTGTCGAGACCGTCTAGCCCCACTCCTCCATCTTACAAATAAACTGAGGCTCCCTCAGAGTCCCATGGAAATCCCGTGATGGAGATGGGCCCAGACCCCAGGCATTCTCCCTCTTCCTTTTCTAAGGTTGTTTTCATCACCACCCACTTCCTGGAGCTGTTTTATCTGCAAAGTGTGTTCTTAGCAACTGTAAGTGACCCATTGCGGGGTCATCTCCTATTGTTACTATAGCTTCCCACTGGACCCAGATGGCTCCGGAGGAGGAAATGAGGCTGGTGACGTTGCACAGCCCTGCCTCGCTTAAATTCAATTCAGTCGCAAGTCATGGCATCACCTTCTTGTATCATGGTCTCTTGGAGAACGAAGGACAAACAACAACGAGAAATGACCCCTTAGAGTGTAAGCTCCTTGAGGGTAGGGACAGTTTTCCCCTGTTTTTTCTGAGCCTAGGACAGGGCCTGCTGCTTGGTAGATTTTCAACGAAAGCATGTTGAACTGATGCTCCTGGATCCCCTGGGGAATGGTGTTGGGCTAAAAAGCGGGTTTACAATGATTCCCTCTTACTTGGAAAAGTATTCAGGATCTTCTGAAGTACACTGCAGACCCTCTGCATGTTAACAACTTTACCATTTCAGAAAGACAAAGACATCTTTAGATCTTTCTTCAGTTTGGGGCATTTCCCAATTGAAACAAAAGGCAATCTGATCTCTGGAATCCCTTGGTCCTTGGGGTTCCTGTCCTGTCCTGCCTCTCTTTGGTGGGGATGGAAGAAATGGAAAGAGGAAGCCTAGGGTCATAATCTGGACCTGGAAGGGAACTCAGAGGTCATCGGATTAGCCCCCTCATTTTAAAAAGGAGAAAAAATAAGACTGGGAGAAGGAGAGGAATTTGGCCAAGGTTCCATAGGATAGGTCAGAACCAGGATTGGAATCTAGGTTGGCTCAAGAGAAGAGTCTGACCCACTGGTGGAAGTAACTCTAGGCTAGAAGTGAGAAAACCATTTTTCAAGTTGCACAAACATTTGTAATCATCTTCTATGTACAGTGTACTGTAAGTTTGGATTCCTTGTAGAGTTTATAGTCTAGCAGGAAGATAAGGTATCACATAGCTGAACTACAAAATACAATTTTCCATAAAAAAACACATTGAACTAAGTGCTATGTAAGGTCTGAAGAAGCTAGGTGGAATAGTGGATAGGATGCTAGGCCTGGAGTTGGGAAGACCTGAGATCAAATCCCTCCCCAGATGATTATAGCTTGGTTATCTTGGGCAAGTTACTTAACCTATGTCTGCCTCAGTTCCTCAATTGTAAAGTAGAGATCATAATAGCATCTGCTTCTCAGCGTTGTCGTGAGGATCAAATGAGATCTGTAAAGATCTTAGCATAGTGCCTGGCATGCAGTCAGCACTTAATAAATGCTTATTCTCTTGTTTCTTTGTCTAAGAGGGAAATTGTCAGTGGGTGGTGTTCAAGGTTTGGTTTTTAATTTGAGAAAGACATCGTACAAGTTCCTTTAGCCCTGGTCCTTAATTTTCTCATTGATAAAATGAGGAGGTTGGACGGGGGGTCCTCTAAAGTCCTTCTAACTCCAAACTAGGCTTCTATCAGGAGAGCTTCCTGGAGGAGGTGGCATTTCATGCACTTGCTAGCTAGGTGACTCTGGGCAAGTCACTTAACCTCTGCCTCAGTTTCCTGAAATGCTAAATGGAGGATAACAGCAACACCAACCTCCTAGGGTTTTCTTGAGCATAAAATGAGGTATTCGCAAAGTGCTTTGCAAACCTTAAAGTGCTGTAGAAATGCTTGCTGTTATTGATAATCATTATTGGAGTTGACCTTTAAGAATAAGAAGGAATTTGATCAATGAGAAAGGCTAATGAGGGCATTCCAAGAATGGGCATCCCCTTGATTTTCAGTTCTTTACCACCACAAAAAGAGTTACTATAAATATTTTTGTACGTATAGGTCCTTATCCTTTTTTTTTTCTTTTGCAGTGGGGAAGGCAGGGTAATTGGGGTTGAGTGACTTGCCCAAGGTCACACAGCTAGTAAGTGTGTCAAGTGTCTGAGGCCGGATTTGAACTCAGGTCCTCCTGACTCCAAGACCAGTGCTCTACTCACTGTGTCACCTAGCTGCCCCTCCTTAATCTTTTTTTTAAACTCTTGGGGTACAGACCTAGTAGTGGTATTGTTAGGTCAAAGGGCATGCACAGTTTTATAGTCCTTTGGGCATAGTTCCAAATTGTTCTCCAGAATGGTTGCAGCAGTTCACAACTCCACCAACAATGCATTAATGTGCCTCTTTTCCACATCCCCTCCAGAATTTGTCATTTTCCTTTTCTGTCATATTAGCCAATATGATAGGTGTGAGGTAGTACCTCAGAGTTTTAATTTGCATTTCACTAATTATTAGTGATTTAGAAGATTAAAGCTATAGATAGCTTTGATGTCTTCTTCTGAAAACTGCCTGTTCATATGCTTTGACCATTTAGCAACTGAGGTCCCCAACTGTTTCCTTAAATCTTGTCCTATTTTGATTACAAACCTAGCCCTGAAACTTGCTTGTGACCTTGGACAAGTCCCTTTTTCCTAGAGTCTCCCTGGGACTAGCACACCTTGGACTCTCCTACCTCAAAGGATTGTTATGAGGAAAACACTTTGTAAAATTTAAAGAAATGTGTTATATATCCTAGGATTTGGACCTGGGAAAGTCCTGAGAGACCAGCTGGTCCCCTTTGTACAAATGGGGAAACTGAGGGCCGAAAGGGAAAATCACTTGGGCAGGATCCAAATCTAAGTCTCTTTTCAGTCTGCCCTCCTGCCGCTCTTTTGTCTCTTTTTCCAACAGTAGTTATTTTAATCCTAGTTAAGGTTGCGATGTTGAGTTTTAATAAAGGTTGCTATTCTGGTAAAAGATAATTGAGTGGAGGACCAAGCTCACTCTCTCTCTCCCCCACTTGCCTTAATTAACAGCCCCACGGGAGTCTGGTATTATTAGTTCCTGTAAAGCTAAGGCATGGCCGCTGACGACTGGTGTAGGGCATCCT